>NW_023270871.1:105566-705566 GCF_011800145.1 Mirounga leonina | reverse complement strand
CACACATTAGACTCCCCCAAGTCTCTGAAAAAATACGAATGCAAAATTTAAAAATGCTCTATGGGATTCTATTCAGCCAAAATTATTCTTCAACAATTATTGACAACAATGAAGATGACAAACCAGCCTGATATTAACCAAGTTGATATCTGTTAAAATGCTGAACTAGACAAGACAGTGAATCAATGGTCATATCTTTCTACACATAAAGACTCTTAATAAGCATCAACAGGCAATCAGGATGCTCTTCTCCAATCAGGCTCTTCTCCTCTCCCTCCACCTCTCCAGTCCATCAGCTGCTGGGGCTGTCTCCCTGGTTTCCTTGCACTGACCTGCTTTTCATTCCTGTGGCCAATGCCTTTATTCAGTCCAGTTCAGCTCAATACCCTTTTGGTTCTTTCTTTCGCCAGGCATCATGCTAGACACTTGAGATGGGGCTCTCCTCTTTACCAAGCTCCTGGGGCACATCGACAGGTATAGATACTCTATACAGGTACAGAGCACCAGGAGAGAGGTTCTGACATTAATCATTGTTTATCAGAGATACTTCAATAGCCTTTTTTTCCCCCTTTTCCTTTAGAGCTCTTCATAAGCCAGGTTCAGAAGATTATCCTACTATTGAGGTGGTCCCACTGATTTCGAGTTAACAGAAAGTACTGGATCAAAGTTTAAGCAGGAGTGAAGCCAGGTCACTACCGAAAAAGTTTCCAGCAGAATACTAGAAAAAGAAAATGAACCCTTTTCAGTAGTCTTAAATTCCTTAAATTTCAGTTTAAAAACATCAGCTATTGGTGTTTTTAATAAAACATTTGTCTAATTATAGGTATTAAAACAAAGGTATACATTTGAATTTAAGATTATCAAGGGAGATTTTGTTGATTTAATTTATCTGCTAACTGCCTGTGGAAAACAGATCACCGATGTCAATCCTTTGAGGTGGTATCTAAGTCCTCGACTCTGAGCTGACTTGCTTGTAACAGAATATAGCTAAGACGGCGCTCTTTGACTCTCAATGATAGGTCAGAGAAGGCCATGCAACTTCCATCTGGCTTTCTGGGAATCAACACTCTACCTATGCTGATCGTCATGCGTGAGGCAGGCAAAGCCACGTGCAAAGCCACATGCAGGTGTCCCAGGTTGAGTGCACCATCGGACCATCTCAGCTCTGCTGCCATATATGTGAGTAAAGAAGTGGCCATCCAGATGACTCCAGTCCCCAAGCTGTGAGGGGCCCTCCCATCTGAGTCCCTCCCATCTGAGTCCCCGACATCTTAAACAGACAACTCTCGCTGCCGTTCCTACGGCATCCTGTTCAAACGCCTGACGCTTCATCTGTGAGCATAACACAAAGAATGTTTCATGCCATCAATTTCCAGGTCATTTGTGACATAGCAATAACTGAGATCATCTTTGTCCAACATTCTTTCAATTTGAGTAGAAGGCTTTTTCTAGGCCATCCAAGCTGTGTTGTACTAAAACTGTGGTTTCACGCTTAGCACAGCTTCTGGACTCTTGTCCTGGTTCTTTAGTTCTCCCTTAAGTTCTAAGCTTAACCACACTTCTGCTCCTGCAAGTTGGAGGATGTGTAATAGGTCTTTTCCCTCCATCTGGTCTCCTGCACTCTTTCCTACATAGAAAGCCGGCCAACAAACATGACTCTCAAAGTTGCCCATTCCGGGAACCCCACACCAGTGCAGAGGCAGCCTCGGGGTTTTCCTAAACAGGACAAGGTTCCAAAGCAGGATGCTGGCTCGCAAGAGCCAGGTCCACCTTTGATTTGCACCGCTCTTTTATATTCAGATTTAGATAAATGCCTAGTTCTGTAGATTCCAGTGGATTCACATTACATGTTTGTTTTAAAATGTTTAAATCAAGAAACTATCTGGTGCCCAGAGCATCTGTAAAGTTATTGAGCGTGAAGGAGGGAGAAGCGATGCACTGGAAGGAACAGGGCTGATGTGGCTCAGAGTCCCAGCTCTTCCTCCTTTCTGTAGTAATCAACCACCAAAAAAAAAAAAAAAAAATGCTGTGTGGTGACAGCTTTCACTATGTGATTGCAGGCAAGCCAGCTCGCCACGCTGGACTCATTTTCCCATCCCAAAAACAGGAATATTAATGGTTGGTTTGTTTAACCTGACGAAGTGTGACAGTCAGTAAGCTATGTTTTGCTTTGGTTTTATTTTTTCTTTAAAAAATGTATACCCTCTTTACTCATTGGGGGGTGGGAGAAATGGGTAAAGGGGGCTACACAATTTTTTAAATAGAAAATCAATAACCTCTTAACTGACCTTTCTGCTTCCAGCTACCCCCAACTTCCTTTCTCCCATATCAACCTCCCTGCTGGTTAAAAACTCATGCCTGCCACTCTAGCTCACTTTCCTACACAAAATCATCTATGGCTGTCCATGGCCAACAAGAGACCCCATGTTCTTTAGTGTCCCCCTGCACACACACACAACTGAAGGCTGGTCTTAATCCAGTTTCAAATCTTAAATTCCACTCTGCCCAGCTCCCCCCACCCCCAGTCCCTGCCATACCCCACACTAAAGCTTGGAGCTCTAGCCAAGCCCTTGGCTCCAGAATCCAAGATATTCTTTCCACTTCTGACATTGTAACCACTCAAGTAATTTTTCCTCTTTCATTTTTATCTTGCCATCTCTCTGCTACCAAGGCTGAATGTTGTTCCCTGCCATTCATTCTAACAAAATTTTACGCTAGCATTCAAAGCATATGGTTTTCCCATTTTTTGGTGTTTTCCCCCTTTTTTTTTTTTTTTGTCTTGTTACAGAGAGGCAATATGGCACAGGGGCTAAGAGCTTGCATTCTGAGTTTCTGGATCCAAATTCTGGCTCTACAACTTACTAGCCGTGTGACCCTAGAGAAGTTATTTAACTCTGTACATCTCTGTTTCCTCATTTGTAAAATAGGAGATAACAGTACATCTAAAAATATTTGACTCCCCGAACAGATAGTACTTGATGGCAGAAATTTTCATCTTCTTCCAAAATGACCCCCCTAATAAATCTCTGTATATTTTTAAATACTCAATACATTAAAATAGAACTTTCTTCCAATCGGAGGGGACCATCCAGTGTTCCAATTCATCATTACTATTCCAAATTCCTGAAGTAACTTAAAAAATCAAAATACTATACACATCTAAGCACACTGTCTAATGTTATCAGAGGTTAATTTTAAGTAGTCTGGATATTTTAATATATTTGAGGCAAGAGACACCACTGATTTATTTATGCCAAAACTCATAGTTCTCAAGAAAGGGCATATCTGTTACAGCCTTCCTACACTCCAATAATAGCGAACCCAAAATAAACTCCAATATCCACCCACAGGGGAAAAAATCTCGTTCCATGAAATTATTTCTTCCTGACATCTAAAGGCAGAGGGCAGTGTTTTTTAAGAGCACAAGATGAGGGGCTGTGATGTTTATCATCAGTCTGATTTTGCTGAGGCATCACCCGAGCATGTGTATAAGGGCCATCTTGCACTGTTATCTCCCCCAGTACCTGGAAGACCTAGGGCCCCCCAAGAAAAGCCCAAGAACGCTTAACTCTGGAGCCGCGCATTTCTTAGAGCAACAGAGAAGCCAAAACTAAGGACGCTAACAAATACAGAAAACTTTGGGAAACTCATCAATGTTCCTATTTGTGAAGCCTCATTCATTACCTTTTTGGATCCCACAAGGGACTACCCCAAAATGTCTTGCCTTAGAATTTTATGATTGAGCTAGATGCCAAGTGAACACACAGAAAAACCACCCAAAGGGAGAAACTTCAGTCAAGCAATATTGGAACTGCTCCTGCTCCCCATGCTTGTGCACACACTCTCTTGCTCAAATAAATAAATAAAATCTTAAAAAAAAAACAATGAAATAAAAACACGGACGCTTTTGAATTTTGAAGCTCCATTTTCCAGGATATGCTACATACAACTTATTACCACTTGAAATAATTTCCACTAAAAGTCACTTGGCGTACATCTACTGGTGTGCCGTAGACTGTGAGTTCAAGGGGAGGGACCCCAGCCCTTAATCTGTTTCCCAGGCATCTAGCACAAGGGCTGATGTGGCCAGTGATGGATAAATGTTTATCAAGTGAATGAATGTTTGCCTGAGTAAAAGACACCAGCAAAGCATGGAGCTTTTTCAAAGATAACGTTGCTAGTAAAAATACTAAGGAAGAAGCCAGCCCTCGTGGTTCCCTCAAGATAGCCTTTCCATTGCAACAATTTGTTATCTTGACATTTTCATCTTGACACCTCCCTGCACTGCTAGGCATCAGATGGCTCCCTTCTGTCGATTCTAACAAATCCAAACTCCTTACACTATCAGATCGCCAATCTCAGTCCCACTTGTTGAAATGCAGTCTAATATAGTGCTTTAATGCTTGGACCCAGAAGCCAGACTGCCTGCATTCAGAGCCCCGTTCCACCACTGAGAGCTCGGGCAAGTGATTTACCTCTTGTGTGCCTCGACTGTAGGATAAGAAATCATCAGAGTAACCTCTATCATAGAGTTGCTGTGAAAGTTGAATGAATCAAGTATTTGCTAAATATTTAGAACAGTGTCTGGCACATGGTAAGCATTCAGTAAGTGTTAGCTAATATGGTTATTATTCACACTCCTCAGGGAATGCCCATTCTGTTATTTTCAATAGTGGTTCTTTTCCTCTAGGATTGGCTGATGTTCACATTCACAATATACACCCATGGCCAAGCCCAGATTTCCTGACTGGCTACAGCACAGATGAGATCCGCTGCCGGCCGCACACAAGCCCAGGAGTTCCAGCTGCAATTATATTCTAAGCCAAGTGACTAAAGTCGTTTGGACCCTGGGAAAATTCATCAATGCCTTAAATATCTTGAACGGTTTATCAGTGTCCCATTAAAATGAACTGCAGCATATAAAATGAAGGGAAGGCTTGTATCTGCACAGGAAACTATGGAAAGCGGGTATCCACAAGCCAGAGACTTCAGGCAATTTCTTGTAGTTTTAGGCAGATGTGACAAGTCTAAAGAAAGGCCAAGAGGACGAATGACAATGACGAGCTGCCCACTTGCCCTCCAGGAACATGCCCAGAAGATATCCCAGAAAAACTCCACTCGTGGTGCCTAACTCAGAGGGATCAAGGGTGATGGTGATGGTGGGTCATCACGGAGTGCGCCACGTGCCAACGGGACACTGAAAAAACACAAGGGACCAGCAGTGCAGGCATGTGTGGCCAGTGCCTAAGGAAGGCAACTGCGCCCAGCCAAGAAGGGGAAGCTGCCCCAGTGGATTCCAAGCCGCCACTGCCAGTGAACTTGGCACAGACAGCTTCCTGCTGCAATCAGCTGATCCCATACCCTCCTCAGGCTGCCGGACTTCTGAATGGCAAAGTGTAGACTGACAACTCTTAAGTTTCCCTTCTGCTTTTTTTTTTTGGATTGAAATATTTGAATAGGAATCTTAAAATATCTGATAGAACCCATCTCTTCGTCCCTCAGTTCCAGATGATCACAGCCTTCACGCTATAAATATTAGCGGAGAGAAACAGCACAGGCCCTAAGAAAAGCTCCCCCAATCCGAAGAGAATGTCTTTGAGAATCAGAGCACATTTATTCCTGTAACAGAATGAGTCCTTAAGAAACCAGAGAGGTTTCCTAATGTGTGTTTTCAACTAGATTCAGGAGAAAAATAGGTCCATGAAACTTCTCCATAGAACAATCTGGATTCAGAGAAGACTACATGGAGATGCCAAATTTAAAATGTGTTGGAAATAGTGAAGAGAAGACAGAGGAATCTAGGAAATTTGAAATTAAAGGAAAAGACAAATGTAACTTAAAGGAAAAAAGACAGTAAGGAGGAGAGGAAAAAATAAAAAGGATCCAGGCAACATAATGTACGATGGAGAAATCTCAGCAAAGTTAAGAAATAAGAGAATAAAAGCAAACTACCCTGAGCTAAAGAAACGTTTATCGAGAAAATTAAATGAGTCTCTAAGTAGTAGCTAGAATTAGTGAGAGGGGAGGGCAAGAGGGAAGAGACCAGTATTTCAAGACACATTTTGTTGACATTTTCTTTTTTAATTTGAAGGATAGAGGAAAAAAAACTCTATTGGTATCCAGATAGAAAACAGCTTATTTTCAAAGTCTCCCCAAATCAGGCTGGCTCAGATTTCTCCAAAACTCTGAATACCAGAAGACAATGGACCACCACCAACAGAGTTCTGAGAGGAATAAAGCGCCATAGAGCAATTCTATCTAGCCCACAGTCCTTCAGCCGTGCGGAAAGCAGAAAACACGTTCTCAAACATGCAAAGACCAAGAATACCCTTACTTAAATGCTCCTGTGAAACTTTTCAAAGACATGGTCCAATTAACCAAGACATGAATAAAATAAGAACACAAAAATGTAGAAATTTTGGTTGATATAAATGTCACATAACAAAGAAAAAGGTTGTTCATATGCCTATCAAACAATGAAGATGTCAACTACACTTGGAACTTGAAAACAGGAACGCAAGGTTGACTGCCATCACTCTAGACCAGACTTTTAGACTTGAAGTTTCAAAATGTAAGACCACCATATGTTCCTCCAATACCCTCTTCTTATATAAAGAGCATTCTGCTAGAAGGTGGTAATCTTCTTGGAATGAATGACAGGGATTAACTCAGATAACCCCATGATTCCCCCTAGTATTCATAAAAGCCAAACCATTCTCAGGATCTGCCTCCAACATTTTAGGCTAGTACTATTTTCCTGAAGTTGTCAAAAATCCTTCCAGCCCAGCTTAAATACCACTACGTCTACCCTCAGCACATCCTGCACTATATTAGAATGATTTGCCTGCTTATCCTGCCTTTGAATTGTTCTATTTGTATTGACTATATCAATGACAATACTTAGAACATAAATGGGATTCTACAGATTTTATACAATAAAGTAAAATGTGACAAACATTAAAAAAAATTCTTAGGGGAAAAGAAAAAAAGAGAGGGATACAAGCCATAAGAGACACTTAACTACAGAGAACCAACAGGGTTGCTGGATAGAGGTGAGTGCGGGATGGGCTAGATGGGTGATGGGTGTTAAGGAGGGCATTTGTGATGAGCACTGGGTGTTATATGCAAGTGACGAATCACTAAATTCCACTCCAGAAACCAAAACTGCACTGGGTGTTAACTAAAATTTAAATTAAAAAAATATAAAAATTTTTATGGGGCACCTGGGTGGCTCAGTCTGTTGGGCATCTGCCTTGGCTCAGGTTATGATCCCGGGGTCCCGGGATTGAGCCCTAAATCGGGCTCCCTGCTCAGCGGGGATTCTGCTTCTCCCTCTCCCTCTGCCCCTCCCCTGCTCGTGCGCGTTCTCTCTCTCAAATAAATAAAATCTTTACAAATATATATATAAAATTTTTAACATACCAACCAAAATAAATTCTTAGAAAATTTTTCATATAACACTAAGGAACTTTTGTGCCTTTTCTCACTGCTATGTCAATTTATTCAAACCCACACTGTATACAGACTTTTATGTAAATACTCTAATTTAACCTGAATTTCAATACACCTAATCAAAAGTCTTCCCAAGGTGAGTCCATAACTATGGAATTTTAGGCCAGCTTGGCATCGAAAATACTTAGACTTCTCACACATTACTATGCATACGCCAGCTCTGTCCCTGTCCCTTCAGAAGAGGTTAAGAACCACCTGTCCCAAAGAGCCATTGTGCGGTTAAAACAAGACAATGCATGAAAACCACATATAATGTGCCTTGCACACATTCAGTGCTAAGTAAATGTTTCCTCATCGTAATCACCTGTATTAATCAACTTGCTTTTGCTAGGCCTGGAGGTATTACAGGAAATTAGACCCCAAGGTAGGCTCCTAACCCACAGAGCTTAGAGGCTGATTTTCAACTGTCTGGACTAGGAGATACAGATCTGTGATGCCACGATTTCTCTGCCTGCTAAAACTCCATTCTGGTTTATGAAGCTGTAGGCACTTAAGCGCTGTGGAAATAATTTCCCTGAAACACTTTACTGATTCCATTAAATTACAAAATAGTCAGGATATAAGACTAATATAGCATTTGGAGGCTCTTGGTACGAGTTAAGAGTATTCACATTGTCTAGTCTTCAAACTGAAGGCCAGAGCATGATTTTCAAAGTTACTTGGAAGATTTATATTGTAATAAAGGCATTTTTCCAAATTACCACATGCACTTACAAATGCCAAATAATATTTAGGACGTACAGCTGTTGAAATATAAGCCAGATTGTGGAATGAAGTATTACCTACGAGGCCAAGTAAGAAAAAAAACTAAAAGCTTTAATGTTCGGAAACTATGAAATATTAAAAAAATCATCAGTAATTAAGGACATAGGACATCTAAAAGACGGAAGAGCTGATACAATTACATATTCTAACTTTTCATCAATTGTACAATTCCTTTCAAAAATATTTTTACAAGGGAGCTTGGGTGGCACAGTCCACTGAGCATCCGACTCTTGGTTTCAGCTGGGGTCATGATCTTGGGGTTGTAGGATCGAGCCCCACGTCAGGTTCCTTGCTCAGCGTGGAGTGTTTGGATCCTCTCTCTCTCTCTCTCTCCCTCACCCCGCCCCACACACACACACTCGCGTGCATGCTCTCTCAAACGAGTAAATAAATCTCTAAAAAAATATTTTTACATATGTAAAAAAAAAAAGATTCCTTATTAAAAAGTTCAAAAACTACAGAAAAGTAAAAATAAAATAGAATCGCTTTCTGTTCATTTTTTTGTATTTGCCCAATTTATTTCTCCGCATATAGCAAATGTTGTGCTCTATAAGCTACTTTTCTCACCAGGTAAAAAATGCTGAACATTTTCCCATATCAGTAAAAAGCTCCATCAAAAGTTTTTACAGCTAAAATGGTAATGAACGTCTAAGGTTGTTACCAGGTTTACATGGTTATAAATGGCTCGGTCTTGAACATCTTTGAACATTCATGTCCATATACTGATTTCAAGAATAAATGAGATAATGCACAAATGCTGCTGGAATATTCCCAGCCTGCCTGTTAATCTCCCCAATTCATAAGATTACAATACTTTTTAACCCTTCAGACAACGAATGATGTAACTCAACATACATGCTTTTCCTTCTGCTAAAATGCCTTTGGTATCTAAGTGTCTGTGATAAAATCTTGGTATAATTTCTCCCACTGCCTCAGCATTGGAGATCAAAGCCCACCACTGAGGACAGAGAACCACTAAGTGACCCAATTTCTAATAAAATTGGGGTCCTATACCTCCTCCAAAGTAACAGAGCCAGCCCTGTTAATACCAGCTTCCTGGTCTCTCTTAGAATACTGGGGACAGGGAGAGGAAGAGTCCCTTGAGGAGAGGGCAGGGCCATATTCTTTCAGGCTCCACAGCCTTTCCAGCTCATTCCCCTGCCCACCAATTGGTGGGGATATCAAGTGAATCACACAGACAGACTGGGGGTATCTGCAAGAAGAAAGACCAACCTCTCTTTCACTGGTTGCCATTTACTAAGACAAGGGATTGGCTGATTTCCCCTGTGTCCAGAGCAGAAGAGAACTGGAGAGAAAGGAGGGAAGGTAGAAGGGGAGGGAGGGGACACCAGGGAAGAAGCCAACACACCCCCAGTTTGGAGAGGCAAGGTCAAGTGAGTTTCCTGGAACTCAAACGAACACCATGTTATAAAGCCCGACTTGAGCCATCTTGTGGATACCTACCCAAGATGGCTGCTATGGGGTAAGAGGTCCCTGTCAGTGAGAGAGTGGGGTTAGGAAGGGTCCAGCCAGAGGCAGAGCCCCTGAGTCAGGGAGCAGAGACCTGGGATGTGCTGAGCCAGCTGCTAGCCAGAGACACAGCCTCGACCAGCATGGAGAGGACAGCATCTGCATGCAGCAAAGTGTAGAGATGTTCACCTTCCCTGCCTTATCCCCAGTGCTTCTTTTCTGTCCCCAACCTGGGGGAGGGGTGCTAGACCCCAGATGAGCAAGGGGAAGAATGAGTGAAAGAGCAAGATACCCCAACTCTCCCTTCACTTCAAAGGCTGTGAGTCAGGGTCAAGTTGCACTGGGGAAAAGGGAGAAGATTTAAATCAATTTTAAAATTGATTTTTCAAACTGGATTTATCTTTGGAAGTTTATGGAAGTTGCACATTGTCAAGGGAGGAATGGGAGATTCAGTCTGGCATGGCTGAAGGTAAAGACTGAAGAAATAACCTTTTCAAAGTTATACCTCATGGACTTGAGACAGTTCGATACTTACATCTTGAATGCAGTTAAATGCACGTGTTGAAAAGGGGCGTGATCATACTGAGTTAGGCCTGGGCTCAGAATCTTGCTTGGCCCATTCATTCATTCATTCAGTAGGTATTTACTGAGCACCTTCTGTGCCCTGGACAGAGCTATGAACCAGAGTGACAAGGCCCTGTGCTCTGGAAAGTTAAATTCCAGGTACCTGTGTGATTCTGGAGAACTTCCTTCACCTTCTTAAGCCTCAGATTCCTTACGGCATCTTGTTCTCATATTCTCTCCCTGCCCCCCACCAACTGACTTCTAAGAATCCTGGAAATTAAGTATAATAAAACAATCAGGGTTGTTGCTATTGTTCCCTTTTTTTGTTTTTTTAAGCAACATACACTTCAGACAACTAAACTGAGATGAACAGCTTGTGTTTCAGAAATGCAAGCACAAACCACATGGAAGCTTCCAAACACAGAGGAGTTACTCCAGGACCTCAAACAGAGGAGGGTAAGTGACTGCGGACGAAGTCAATAATAGCTTGGCCTGGGTGTCAATTATAGCCTTATTATCACTACTTTTAGATATCAGGGAGAAAAATCTTCTAAGTACCCAAACAGGCTATATTAACGACTTTAAAATATCAAGCTGGGTAAATATTTTGCAAAATTAATGGTAAGTGCTAGTACTTTGCCAGGTGAGAGAGACCCAGAAGAACGGTCTCAGTAAAGTCAGGGAGAGTTAATTCAACACATCCAGTACTACTGCTGTATCTACATATATTATCAAATCCATGAGCCAAATTTTTCTGGTTGCTTGTGGAGAGTAAGACACCAGTCTACAGGCTACAGCTTAGCATCCCTGCACAGCGGACAGCAACCCTCCCCCCACCATGCCCAAATGCCACCTACCTTGACGACAGGCCTCTGGGCCAATTCCTGGAAGGCTGACCATCCCTAAGCACCATGCTGGACCTGCATCTCCAGGTGCTGGAGCATCCCTAAGCTGACCATCTCTAAGCACCATGCTGGACCTGCCCTTCCGCTATGGGGCCTGTGATGCTCTCCTTGCCACAAATTTAAGAGACAGAAAGCAGCAGGTCGGTGAGGTTCTCACCCCACTCCCCCCCCCCCCCCATCTTTCCTCCTTTAAAGCATGACATGCCACCCTGGCCATGTCTGGACTTTGGAAGGTCAGGCCATTCGTCACTTGGGTTAATCCTCAACCTTGCTGCTTTGAATCCATGCAAACCTCACCCAGCCTGTATGATCCCCGTGCTTTCACCTGCCTTCTGTCAAGCCAGGAGACGACAAAGTTCACAAGGAAAGCTTACCAGAGGATCTGCAGCTTAACTCGTCCTTTCCTTAACTTAGTTTTCCCAAACTATTTGTAAAATGCTGCTTGCTCTTTCTTTTATTCTTTCTTCCATGTTCTTGAGTCCTGCAGAAGGGAAGCACTTAGGTAGCTGAGTGCCAAGAAAGTGGGAAATGGAAAAGCAAGACGTAGGACGGCTCTGCCAATGGCCTCCGCGTAGCCAGGTCAGAAAAGGTGAAACCTCCCACGGGCCAGAAGCGCCAAGGCGACTTTCTCTCGCTTATTCTAAAATAATTAAGTCAATGTATAAACGTGCAAAGAAACATCTTACACAAGAGTCCATCTAGAGCATGTAACTGCAAAATAACTGGCCATTCACTTAAGAAAATAAAATACGCCCCCCCCCCAAATATTACTTTGTTAAATAAAGTATCTTTGTTTTAGGTGAAGATAAATAACGTAGTTTAAAAATACTTGGGCGTATTTTCCCAATTTGCAACATTACATATTTTCATGTTTAAGATGTTAAAAACAACATATAACCATGTAACAGAAAACTACAAAAAGAGAGACAAGAGGAATATTCACACCCATAATTTGATACTCTCCTAAAAATAAAGTTGAACACTTAGCTTTATTTCCTTTTGGCCAACTTTCCTAAGTATTTCTTTTCTAGCATAACTGACTTTTGCCCTGCTTTCTTCCACTCTGACATAATTAAAAGCAACCTGGGGTACTTGGCTGGCTCAGTAGGAGGAACATGCTACACTTGATCTGAGGGTCGTGAGTTCAAGCCCCATGTTGGTGGTGGAGATTACTTAAGTTAAAAATAACTTAGGGGCCCCTGGGTGGCTCAGTCGTTAGGCATCTGCCTTCGGCTCAGGTCATGATCCCAGGGTCCTGGGATCAAGCCCTGCATCGGGCTCCCTGCTCCGCGGGAAGCCTGCTTCTCCCTCTCCCACTGTGTCTCTCTCTGTCAAAAAAAAAACTTAAAAAGCAACCTTGTAGATAATAAATTGTTATATGTAAAATTCCGTAAGTTATCGTGAAAAAGTTAACTCTTTTGTTGTCTAGCATTTAGGTTATTTTCAAGAAGGGAAATAAAGCACACAGCCAGAAACATATCTGTGCATCTCATTTTCAAAGATACCTTAGATAAAATTGCTTTCCATAAAGGACCGTAGAAAAGTATGAGTGCGCTGGCTATCATCACTGTAGACAATGTTCACAGTCATAGAACGATGGGCAAAAACTGGCAGTTTATTATGTTAATATTTAAACATACCTAAGAGTAAAGAAAGTAACTTATCATCCTCTTCAATGACTACCAACTGGTGGCTGTCTCCTTTCATTTATACTCCCATTTTATTTATTTTTTAAAGATTTTTTTTTTAATTTATTTGTCAGAAAGAGAGAGAGAGAGAGCACACAAGAAGGGGGAGAAGCAGGCAGAGGAAAAAGCAAGTTCCCCGCTGAGCAGGGAGCCCGATGTGGGACTCGATTCCAGGACCCTGGGATCGTGACCTGAGCCGAAGGCCAACCCTCAACAGACAGAGCCACCCAGGCGTCCCTATACTCCCATTTTAAATACCTCCCTCTCCAGATCATCTGCAGTAAATCCCAGACCACATAGCACAGCTTCAATAAATATTTCAGCATGTCTCTACACAATAAGAACTTTTTTTTAAGAACATTGAGCACAATACCATATCATATCTTAGAAAATTATAACAATGCCTAAATACATAAAAAATCCAGTCAATGTCCAAATTCCCCTATTGCCTCAAAATTTTTCTGGTTTGTTAGAATACAAACAAGTTCCCTGCGTTGTAAATGGTGGTTCTGTCTCTTCGGTCTCTTAATCTGAAGGTTCGCCTCACTTCCCATCCTGTTTTTTTATTTTGTTCCACCCTGTTTTTCTTTATTTGTTGAAGAGCCGAGGTCACTGTCCTACAGAGTGTATGCTGACTGAGTCTCATAAAAA
Organism: Mirounga leonina; assembly: GCF_011800145.1. Taxonomy (NCBI): domain Eukaryota; kingdom Metazoa; phylum Chordata; class Mammalia; order Carnivora; family Phocidae; genus Mirounga; species Mirounga leonina. The sequence goes on along the minus strand of NW_023270871.1, from coordinate 692,011 downwards.
CATCTGACATGTTTCTCTACGTCCTGATTTCCTCTGAATTCAATTTTGAGGCAACAATCAATACTTCCTGGAGGTGCCATGTACTTACATCAGAAAGCACCAAATATCTGGTTGCCTCTTTTTTTTCGAAGTTAGCTAAAGGGGTCTTTGGGTTTTGTGGGGTTTTTTTGTATTTTTACATTTTTATTATAAAAAATTGCAAACATTTTTTTAAAATTCGAACCCAAAAAGAGAAAAGGGTGTAATGAATCCCCATGTAAACATGTCAGCTTCACCAAATATCAACTCGCTTCCCTCCCCCTTGTTTTATTTTATCCACGCTTTCGCTCATTTCCTTTCCTTCCCAACCTAGACAATTCTGAAGCAAATTCCAGACATCATATAATTTCATCTCTCAATATTTCAGCATAACATCATATAATTTCATCTCTCAATATTTCAGCATATATCTCTAAAAGACAGTGATTTCTTGGAGCACCTGGGTGGCACGGTCGCTTAAGCGACTAAGTCGGTTAAGCAGTGTGCCCTTGTCTTGATTTTGGCTCAGGTCCTGATCTCAGGGTCCAGGGATCGAGCCCTGCACAGAGTCTGCTTAGGACTCTCTCCCCCTTTCTCTCTGTCCCTCTCCCTGCTCAGGCGCACACAAGTTCTCGCTCTCTTTCTCTCTCTCTAATAAAGTCTTTAAACAAAAAGACAGGGATTTTTAAAAAAATACCATTATTACACCTAAGACTTTTTTTTAAAATCTTATTGTTATGTTAATCACCATACATTACATCATTAGTTTTAGATGTAGTGTTCCATGATTCACTGTTTGTGCATAACACCCAGTGTTCCATGCAGAACGTGCCCTCTTTAATACCCACCACCAGGCTAACCCATCCTCCCACCCCCCTCCCCTCTACAACCCTCAGTTTGTTTTTCAGAGTCCATCGTCTCTCATGGTTCGTCTCCCCCTCCGATTTCCCCCCCTTCATTCTTCCCCTCCTGCTATCTTTTTTTTTTCTTAACATATAATGTATTATTTGTTTCAGAGGTACAGATCTGAGATTCAACAGTCTTGCACAATTCACAGCGCTTACCAGAGCATATACCCTCCCCAGTGTGTATCACCCAGTCACCCCTTCCCTCCCACCCCACCCCCCACTCCAGCAACCCTCAGTTTGTTTCCTGAGATTAAGAATTCCTCATATCAGTGAGGTCATATGATACATTAAGACTTTTTTTTTAAAAGATGTTATTATTTGAGAAAGAGAGAGACTGCACACAAGCAGAGGGGAGGGGCAGAGGGAGAGGGAGAAGCAGCCTCCCCCCTGAGCAGGAAGCCCAACATGGGGCTCTATCCCAGGACCCTGAGATCATGACCTGAGCTAACAGCAGATGCTTAACCAACTCAGCCACCCAGGTACCCGATACCTAAGACTTTTGAGAATAATTTCTTTTTTTTTTTTTAAGATTTTTATTTATTTAACAGAGATAGAGAGCACAAGTAGGCAGAGCGGCAGACAGAGGGAGAGGGAGAAGCAGGCTCTCTGCCGAGCAGGGAGCCCAATGCGGGGCTCGATCCCAGTACCCTGGGATCATGACCTGAGCCGAAAGCAGCCGCTTAACCGACTGAGCCACCCAGGCGCCCCGAGAATAATTTCTTAATATCATCAAATATCTGATCAGGTCTTACATTTCTCTCACCATTGATTAACACATTTTTGGCATCTGATTTTAATTTGCAGGGTTTGATTATCGGCAAGTGAGAACACTATTCAATGTGGTCAGTTACTGGCTGTGAATTGTCTTCTGATGTCCTCTGCTTGTTCTGAATTGAGTTGATGGGTTGACAATAATGAAGACTGATGGGTTTTTTTCTCCCCCCGCACAAATATTTTCTGGTTCTGTTATTTGCCTACTAATAGGATGTGGGGAGGGGCAGTGTGCCCTCCCATCCATCTAATACCGGGCAAATTAAAGCTAATTTAAGTGTACTTGGCGATTCTTTCTATTGCTTCTGCACTCAGAATGCCTTCCTCCTTTCAAAGATATAATGAATATTCATTCCATTTTTTTTCTAGTTTCTCTAAGTAATCTGCGTTAAGTACATTCAGGTCTTATATCCTTAGAAAGCTATTTGGTTTTTATAAACCCAAAATTTACTTCCATGATCCTTAAATTGCAGACACTAGGAAAAAAAGGGGGGGGTTAAAAAAGTGGTGTATTCCTAAATGATTTGAATCCTTTTGCAAACTACCCATAAATATATTTTCACTTGCTCCTAAAGAAAAATGTCAATCCCTTCTAGAAAAAGGGGAACCCTGTCACCTGGTCTTAAAGCACTCTAAATAATTAGGCTGTTAATTAGGTTTATGCAAGAATGAAAAGTAGGGATAGATTTAAATCACAATGAAGATGGTGGGGGGAGGGGTGGTTTAATGGTTTCTTCTTTAACAGTTACCAACACATGTTAAATAAACCCGGGCCCTTTTAAAAGGAGGGCATTTATGCTGCCCAAGTATGGTTACCTAGGAGACCCCCACCTCTCCATTCTACCAGAGCCTGTTGCCTCAGAAAGGCGCCTTCAATTTAAAAGACGGCTACTTTTCTAAGCTTCAATCGAATGGACAGCAGAAGTAACAGAAGTAAAATTCAAACATTACCTCAACTGCAGGCCTAGATTTTTAAGCAGGAATTCCCACGGTAGCAAAGTAGGATAATGATGCAAAATCCGCCCCGCCCCCCAAAAGACTAAGCCACAGGTCTCATCGGTTTTCTATATTCTGCTTAAGATACCAAGGCAAAAAAAGCACAGACCAAGTGACCTATGAAACACATGTAGCAAGTGTTGAAATTTTGAAGCATGGTGTAAAGACAATGTAGGCCACACTGGACATCACACTTACTTCTTGTATCATCAACAGAAACATAGAGGTAATGAGCACACTAGGATTGAATGTGTGGTCAACTCACTCCTACTATATTAAAACAAAAGGCTGGTTGAAAAGATCAAGTGAGGCTATCCATGTAAAAGCACACCACTATTAATAATACCTTGGGAAAGTGAGCTTTTATTAAATCACCTTCTGAAATCCCACTTTTCTTACAAAGTAAGCCCAGGCTATCACATTTGCATTAACACCACGTGATGGCTAACTTTATGTGTCAACTTAGCTAGGCAGATATTTGGTGAAACACCAGCCTGTGAAGGTATTTTTTGGATGTGATCAACGTTTAAATCAGTAGACTCTGAATGAAGCAGATTATTCTCCATAATATGGGTGGGCCTCATCCAATCAGTTGAAGACCATTAAAAAGTCTGGGATGCCCCCAAAAAGGAATTCTAACATCAGACTTGAAAATGTAATATCAACTCCTCCCTGGGTCTCCAGCCTGCCTGCCTGCCCTGCAGATTTTGGACTCGCCAGCCCCATGACTATGCTAGCCAACCCCTCAGAATCCAGATAGGCAGACAGACAGGAAGAGGTGTTATCCATGCTGGTTCTCTAGAGAGCCCTGACTCCTACTGACCATCACCACCACTGAACAGCTGTCCTATAAAAGTAAAATTAAGTTTGTATTTATCTGGCTGTTTCCACGTTATATAAACTTGGCTTTACAAATGTTCAGTAAAATTCGAGGGCATGTTTACTAAAGCTGCCACAAATACCACAGACTGGGTGGCTTACACAACAGAAATTTTCTCACAGTTCTGGAAGCTGGGAAGTCCCAGATCAAGGAGCCAGCAGGGCTGGTTGCTTCTGAGGCCTCTCACCTCGGCTGGCGATGGACACTTTTTCGTGGTGTTCTCCATGGTCTTTTCTATATGCCTGCGTACCCCTGGTGTCTCTGCGTGCGTCCCATTTTTCTGAAACCAGTCAGATTGGGTTAGGGCCCGCACTAAAGGTTTCATTTTAACTTAGTCACCTTTTCAAAGGCCCAATCTAATACAGTCACATTCAGAACTACTGGGGGTTAAGGCTTCAACATATGAATTGGCAGGGGGGTCTAAAACTTAGCCCATAACATTGTGCCTATTTGGAAAAATCTGATTTAATATATATGCTCCATGGCATACATGAAACTCACTTTGGGGAAGGATAGCTTTCCTCTATAGCAGTCAGAAGTATCCGGTCAAGAAAAACACACAAATATACTTAAACACTGACTGGCAGAGAAAATAAGGAGATGATTTAAATAACAGCACTAAACCTAAGGCATAAAGACAGACATTTTTCATTTGAGACACTGATTTGTCACATGGACAATATTCTGTGTCCTGCTTACGTGTAGCAAACAGCAGGGATGTCTTTGAGCCTGCTTAATAATCCTCCGCACAGGCTGCTGGTAATAATGAAATCGGCTGCCAAACCTCTAAGTCCAGAGCGGGGCATGATGTAAAATCCCTGTAAATATAGATTAAAGATGTAGTTTTGACCACAAGCTGTTCAGGCTCCAGATCTGACAGGCAATTATCTGCGGGCATCCAAGGGACACTGCGGGCCTTAGAAAAGACAGAGAAAGAAGAAAAGGCAAGGCAGTAAGAAGACAAGAAAATAGAAAAGAGGTGAGAGAGAGCACCAAAAGAGGAAGATGACAAGAAATAGAAAAGGAAAGTCGGGTTGGAGGGGAGGCGCCTGGGTGGCTCAGTCGGTTGAGCACCTGCCTTCAGCTCAGTTCATGATCTCACGGTCCTGGGATGGAGACCCGCATCGGGCTCCCCACTCAGCGGGGAGTCTGCTTCTCTGCCGCCCCCCTGCCCCCATTCATGTGATGTCTCCCTCTCTATCTCAAATAAATAAATAAAATCTTAAAAAAGAAAAGGCTGGGAAGGCAGGTCTCTCTTTTCTCAGTGACACGGCACCACATCAGAGACCCGCCGCTGACTGATAACAAAAAAATGCCAGAACTTACATGTGAATGACATGTGCACACGGGCAAAGGCTCTCCACCGCTGTTACCCTCATGCACCCCAAACAGCTTGGTGAGACCTCATGGAAGTATTCTTTTTATTTGACAGATTAAAACTCTGAGACAGTCATTAAAAAGTGACTTACAGAGTCTGGAAGCAATGGAACGTTTTATAGGCTAACCCTACTCCTGCACAGAAATGATAAACAACTACAGCTTCTTTTCACCCCACCATCCCTCCAACTTTCTGGTTCGCACATAATTGAACTATGGGATATATGTGCATTTTTAAAATTCCGTGTTCACTCTTTCTCTACAAAATTTCTTTTTTGGCTTATCCTCCTATGAGTTTAGTTTAGCTTTAAGAATATCTCACTTCAAACAAGCTGAGGCAGAAGGAGTGGAGAAATGATTATTTACTGGGAAAAATGAGAGTGATAATACCAGAAGAATTCAGATCCCACAGAAGTCAGCTCTTCTTCTCCAGAGGTGACCTTCCACACACTACAACGTTTCCAGAATGATCGGAGGTAAAAAAATAAATCTCAGGAAAAAAGGTAACTGAATGTTTACTCATGGGGGCAAGGTATGTGAGGTGTAGGTGACCACTCCTCTCATGAACTATAGTTAGAGACTGAAAGGAGGAAGGAGTCTATCCTTGGCTTCCTGTGTGTAACCTGAACCTCTGAGCTCCATTACCAACAGGACACATTTCAGTGGCTTTTAGCTGAAAACCCAGGCTCAGGTTCAAAGTTGGAAAGTGATACCCATCCTGGGACAGAGTTCAAAGCCCTGTATTCCAGGCCTTCATGTTAAGGTCTTGGCTTTTGGTTTAAGTGCACCTGCTGGCAGGCTACTGCAGTAACCCAAGGAACACTAGTGCTAGAAACTTCTGGAAGCTCCTCTGCCTATAAACTTACAGATTGCTCATACACTGTGGCACATGATATGGCACTTAGCCAGATTTCTGGTCCCATCAGCTCTTCCAGAACTTTGCCACCTGCATCAAGAGGCAGGGTCTCTTTCTCCTCCCCTTGAATCTGGGCAGGACTTCGTGATAGTTTCAACTGATAGAAGGTGGCAGAGCTGACCTGGTTTCTGTCTGTTCTTGCTCAGGATGCTTCTCTTGGAACCCAGCTACCACACTTTGAGGAAGCCCAGGCCACATGGAGGGGATGTCAGCGTTTGGGCCAAAAGCCTCAGCTTAAAGTCTCAGATGAGAGCAAGCATCCACTGTCAGACAACGAGCGAATGAGCCGCCAGGTGACTCCCACTCCGTGGACCCCGTCCAGGGAATCTGCGAGGGTAACGAAGGTTTGTTTCATGCCACTAAAATTAGTTGTCGCTTGTTAAACAGACCTAGTGACTGGAATGTACAGTACAGCTCAAGTTAATACCCAGAGGCAGAAAAAATCATGTGACTGTATCCATTTGTGGCCTTGGGTCTGTCCTGGACAGAAGGAACAGCAGGCAGGAGGGGGGACACTGACATTTAAGTGCCACCTTCCCTGTGCCAGACACGCTGTGAGGTACAAGAAAACTTCAGTTCCTCCCAAAGCCTACGACATTTAAGTGTGACGTCCATTTAAAGAGGAGGCAGCAGAGACATAGAATGTTTTCGTAACTGATCTGGGAATCATACAGGAAGTGGTAGAGTTGGAAGTCTGAACCCATGATCTGCCTGACAAATCTTTCTACTCTCCCAGTGGAGCTCCACCTGCGGGCTCTAACCCTAGTATGGGGCAGGGGGTGCTCAACCGGGTGGGGAATGAGAAAATCCCATTAATCCATGAGCACTAGTCATCATGTGTAATATGCCCCCAGCCACACACAATTTTCAAATAAATTTCATAATTACAATTCAAATTCATCTTATTGATCTTGGTTTTGATTATGATCTTGGTATTGATTATATATATATATATATATATATATATACACCTTCTCAACCAACAGATAATAATAAAATGGTTGCTAGAAGTTAAAGGTCCATGAACTTTCTAGATGTATATTAGAACAGGGTTTTCGTGCTTAAAAATGTTGGGAACCACCAACTACTATACACCTCCTTGTGTGTGATTAACATTCATGCCTGGTAAATTGGATAATGTGTTACCGCAGGAAAACAGTTGTAAATGACCAACATTCCATCTGTGTTTATTTAATAAAGGTGGTTACCAAGGGCTCGCTCTTAAATAGTGGGCTTTGAGCGGAGAGGTCCCCTCAGCCATAACTCATTAATTTGCTAATTGCTCTTCCCAGTGGGCACTGGCCAGCGTTCATCTGCAGCTGATGGTGATGTATCCGCCCTTCCACTTTGCACACATGGCAGGGATGGTGGGCAGAGAAGAACGAGCCTCTCTCTGTCCTCTCCCTGCCCTGCCTCTGTCCTTCAGGATATCCTACTAAGCAAGCATTCACTTCTTGCAGGGTTGGAAGGAGGTGGTGAGAGATTTGGGAACAACTTCAGGAATGTAGAGCAAGTTCACCGCCCTCCCTGAGACAGGGGAGCCAGCTCAGTTCAGATCTGTGCTCGAGGCAAGAGTGCTGGTACTTAACGCTCCTTAGAAAAGCCTCCTTCAACAAAAGGCGGACAACTCCACCCAGAGTCCTTTGCTCTCACATTCACACGGGAAGCCTAGTAAAACACAGAGGGCCACTCCCCCGGCCTGAACAAAGGGGCATGCATGGGGCAGGTGGGATAAACTCCCTTCCCAGGGCTGCTCATCAGAGCTCACAGTCTTAAGAAAGCCTTGCTTGGGGAATGCCCATGTGACCAACCTCCAGGCTCCTCTCCTGCTACCACCAAGCTCTTAAATCACTGCATTCCACAAGGACTTTTTTTTCTTCTTCCCCAAATGGGGAAGAAAAAGGAAGGGAATTAAAATATCTACTGAAGTTGGTTTGTGTCAAAACAACGAAGAAAGTCCAACTCCTAAAACTACATTAGAATTGTACCTAGATTTTTTAAGTCTATGGTGCCTATATTCCAAAACCCATAATTTCTACTTGTAAGCTCTTTGGCTCCAGTTAAGTGGGGAAAGAAGAAAACAAATGTGCTTTTAAAACTCTTAAGTCTTATTATTATTAATTTTAGGCATGTGAACAATTTAAAGATACCCCTTTTGGTACCTCTAAAATATACAGTCTAAAGATGACCCAACAACGAACTACTGTTTAATTCATAAGTGAAGCAAATGTCTTTCACCTTATAAAATGCACGAGTAGACTCCATTACACACCCACACAATAAATGTACAACTTCAGGAGTCACATATTGGTCACAGGCAGTCAGAGAACATTTTTCCCGACCCTAGAGAGGAAGCATTGCACCAATCACAAGAAATATATGGTTGGGCACAAGAGGAGGAAGCTTTAGCCTGAGGGTCCCCCAGCCTTCCCCAGAACCTCACCAACCTGCCAACCATGGAGGAAGGCTGAAGAGAACAACTCTCATGGATATCTGGTCTAACCAGGCTTTCTCTCTTTCCTTTTAAAGAAAAAGGACCTAGAAAGCAGGAGGAGGAAGTAGAAGGGCACAAAAAGTGAGAGAGCAGATATTATAAGAAATCAGCCCCAAATTAGCTATCCACAGGAGAAAAGCTGCTGACCTTCCTCAGAGTCTTTTCCAAATGGAGGCAGAAATGCTGACCCAGGAGGTACAAGGGGAGAGCCCCAGTGGAACTGGTCAGGGCCAAAGAGTCTCTGCCTCACCTGGGTTATCATATCCAAATTCCCACTTATCTCAAAGGGAGAGCATGGGAATCCACACATACTTATCCCTGAAAACCTATGCCTTTCTGACACGCCTGGGTAGCTCGGTTGATTAAGCGTCTGACTTGTGATTTCAGCTCAGGTCATGATCTCAGGGTCCTGAGATGGAGCCCCCTGTCGGGTGGCACTGAGCATGGAGTCTGCAAGGGATTCTCCCTCTCCCCTCACCCAATCCCTCTTGCAGGCACAAATGCACTTTCTCAAAACAACAACAACAAACCCATGCTTTTCCTGTAATACAGAGGTTGCATCCTGTAAGAGCTGCCTATTTGTCTCATCTTCTGCCACAAGTAAGTCCAGATGTATGTTATCAGGCCCTTCCAAGGTCAGAGTTCTTTACGGACTTCAAATTCCTAGAGGACAGGAAGTACAGTTGTTTTTCTTGTACGGTACTGCAACTACCCAAATACTGCATACAAATACATAAATTTCTACCAGGAAGTCCCTTAAAAAAAAATCCTCACTTCCTTTAAAGTATCTGGCCTTGTAAGCATTCTGGGAAGACTCATGAAAACACCCTAATTTATTAACTGAGGTAACTGATTCATTCATCTATTTATTCATTCATTCAACAAAGATTTCTTGAGCACCTCTTATGTGCCAGGCCGGGGATTTGGCTGTGAACTAGCCAAAGCCTATGTTCCCACAGGGCTGCTCTTCTAGGGGAAGAAACAGGTCCTAAACAAATACGTGTATCACAAATGAACAAGTATTATGTCAACGGTGACACACGTTTAAAAGTGGGGATAAGAAGTGACAAGAATATACAATATTATATGGGGAAGCGGGGGCATCAAGGAAGACCTCCCTAAGGTCTGAGCAAAGGTCCAGGGGAAGGGAGCCTTGAAGATGCCCAGGCTGGGAACAGCAAGGAAAAGCCCTGCAGCTAAGAAGGGCTCAAGGAAATGCAAAGGAGGGCAAAGGCACCACAAGAGGACTGTAGGGTCAGTGGGGGGCTGAGCAGGAGGGGGTGCTCGTGGATCTGGGATGGGAAGCCAGTGAAGGTCTCTGGACACAGTACTGACAAAAAGGATCTCTCTAGCTACTGGGAGCAAGAGGAGAAGCAGGGAGGCCCCATCCCCAGTAAGACATGGGTGTTGCCTGGACCAGGTGCTTACAGGACAAATGAGAGACAGTTTGTGGACCTATTCTGAAGAAAAAACTACTAGGCTTTGCTCATGTGACAGATGGTAGGTATCTGAAACAGACAAGCCTGGAGTCAAATCCCAACTCTGCCACCTACCGGAGCTGTGTGACCTTGTGGGAAAGCGTTAACTTCTCTGAGTCTCAGTTTCTTCTGTAAAATGGGGATAATCCCACTTTCACCACAAAGGTATAGAAATGCTATAGAGAAGCACCCATTGCAATACCTGGGTACTACTTAAAAAAAAAAAAAATCCTCTTTTATTTCTAACCCAAACAACCTCTGACCCCAATAAAACAACATTCTTGCAGAGAGAGGTCAGGAGAGTTTCCATGGTCCCAAGATCCCCTTTCTCTTGATCTACCCTTTCTTTGATGACCAGAGCTGACTTTCATTATTACACATTTATCCTTTCAGCCCAGCTGTTGTTTTCAAGGTTGGGTTATTGCACTTCTAATCTTAATAGAATCAGCAACCACCATCCATGCCCCTTATCAGAGAGTTGGACAGAAGCAGTAAGTGAAAAACAGAATCCTGGGGCTAAGAATTTCTGACAATGCCAGGAAGGTATTTGGAATAGTATTTCTAATTGCATATTCAAGACTTCTGCTCTTGTCGTCAAGGAAAGAGGGGTAATTATTATTATATACTACTGGGTTTTAAAGCTGGGAGTTCTTGCCTCCTGTCCTGTCCAATAATTACAGCTAGGCCAATACTTCTAGCTTATGTCAACATATGATCAAGATCACATGACCCTGAGTCTAACAAGAAGTGAAACCACTCAGCCCTGAAAATCAAATAGTAAATCATTTTCTCTTCTTGGCTGGAATGCCCAGTAAAAAGTACATACACTTAATTGTGTTCCCTCCCTTTCCCCATCCCAATTAACCCAACACCACATTGCACATGGTTTCCTCCCTAAAAATTTGAAATTATTTTGCAAATCTCATTTGTGTTTAATGTGACTTAACAGCTCTTCTAAAGAACAATGGGTTGAGGAACAGAAACCATTAAATAGAGGTTTAAAATGACATTAATAGATGCTTAAAAATGATAGAGAAATATGATAATAGAGCCTTTATAGTTGAAACTTAGAAATCTATTTGAAGAATTCAAACACAGTTTTAATAGAACTATACCTCATTACTCAAAAAGAAAACTCAAGTAGAGCACTATAGATCGGAAGAGTAGGCTCATTTCAGGAAATTATACTCAGGGAAAACATCTAAACTTTCCTATTAAACAGATCATGGATGAAAAAAGAAGTCAAGCCTGAGGGTCTTCCTTTTTAAAAGTTTTATTTTGGGGGGGCACCTGGGTGGCTCCGTCAGGTTTCAGCTTAGGTCATGATCTCAGGGTTGTGAGATCGAGCCCCACGTCAGGGTCTGCACTCAGCACAAAGTCTGCTTGACCCTCTCCCTCTGCTCCTCCGCCCGTTCATGCATGCTCTCTAATAAAACCTTTAAAAAAATAAAAAATAAGTTTTATTTAACACCAGTATTAGAAAGTACTTCTTTGCAGGGTCTTTGCATAGGTTATTTTCAGAATACAATGCATTCACGTAAGCCTCCCTCTCTTCTGTATAGAAATAGCAGTAGCAGCCAGAGTTCACATGCACCAAAATACACATATCAGGTCCTTTAACCGCATGATGACCCAAAAGGCAGGCACAGAGATGTTAAGTCGCAAAGCCAAGTTTACTGCAGGACTTGCGGCCAAAACCCATCAGTTCCAATTGCTACACTCACTGCCCCTTCCTTAAGGCATGAACCACAGTCAAACCCTATTCTGCCATCCCTAACTTATCAAAAGAATCAACTTTTCCTCCTCTTGCCTCTTCTTACCATTTGCCTCCACTTAATAGAATGGAACTATCCATCATCTTTTATCTGTTTCTCATCTGGATGTCCAAAGGGTTTCCAAGTCTACTTTGAAGCCTCTTGAATCTACCTGGTCCTTTCTGTCCAGGTTTGGCTTTCTTTTCCTTTAGTCTTTTATCCTTTCTCCCCTAAGTAACCACATGCTAACCCATTCTCCCTATGGCCAGACCTAATACCCTCCAAGTTACCTACACTACCCTCCCACGTTAAATTTCCTAAAGGCAAGCACCCAGGACATTACTTAAAAGCCATTAATGACTCCCTAGCTAAAGAAATGAAACACAATCACTTCACCCCAGGACTCACGGAGCTAGATGTATGCCCCCAAATCCATTTTCTCCCCCACTATTTTCCCACAAGGCCACCTCACTACAGACAGAGAGGACCACAGGTGACACATCTCACGCATCCCACCTCCACACCTTTGGGAAGGCTAGAGTTGACTCTATCAAGAATGACCTCAGTCCCAGGGCGCCTGGGTGGCTCAGTCATTAAGAGTCTGCCTTCGGCTCAGGTCATGATCCCAGGGTCCTGGGATCAAGCCCCACGTCAGGCTCCCTGCTCAGCAGAAAGCCTGCTTCTCCCTCTCCCACTCCCCGTGCTTGTGTTCCCTCTCTCGCTGTTTCTGTCAAATAAAAAAAAAAAAAAATCTAAAAAAAAGAATGACCTCAGTCCCACCTCTCTGGAAATTCTGCCCATCTGGCAAGATCCTTCCTTTAGTGAGTCTGTCCTTCCCCTTCCTAACCCTTCCCTTGGGTAGGAGTTTTCTTCTTGGAACCTCTTCGCCACTGCCTTTGTTCTCTGATTTCATTCCCTGTTATCATTTTCCTCATCCTGACCTACCCCCACCATCACTTATACTACAGGCTCTCAGAAGAAAGACGCTGGGTCTTGCTCACCTTGGCATCTTCCAGAGTACTCACTGAAAGTGCTCAGAAATGCTTCTTTGATTTATCCGAAAATCCACTTTGCAGAGATTATGCTTTCCTCTGCAACTTTAAAGCATGTATCTTATATCATTTATGCAGCACTAAGATTGTGCCCTGAATATTAATTCTTCCACACGCAAATGTCCCGCATCCCCGGTGAAAAGTACAAGTTCTCTGAAGGCAAAGACCACGTCTCCCTTTTCATGTATGGATCCAGGACCTTGCATCAAAGGTACTAAATATGTATTCTTACAATATTTGTGTGATCTCCCCCAATAAAGCTGCATTTCTCCAAGGTTGTCCTGTTCCTCACGGTACGCACCCCAGGGTTTTATAGTAAAAAATATTTCCATACCACCCCCCCACACACACACACAGCCTCTCCCCCACATACAATCTTCTCTTCTTAGACATTTACAATGTGCATTAACACCTCAAAGAGACTGAGCAGTCCTATACTAAAGAAACCTAAACAGGACATTTTCAAAACTTACTTCACACAAGGAAACTTCTCTTGCTTATATATCTGTTAACATCCAGCAGTGCCACTTGGAGAAATCAAACTAAACAGTTTGAAGCAACATCCTATATATAACTAAGTGCCCAGTAAATAACATATGTAAGACATTTTATAGTTTATATTTTATAGCATACTTTCAACACATTATTACAACTGAACTCCCTCAATACACAGACTCATAAGTAGGAAAATATAAAGAAGGGAAAATCTGTCTTGCTTTCCTCCAATCCCCTCTACTTCTCACTCAACATTCCTTTGTTCATGCATGAAATCAACTGAAAACTCCTTTTCTTTGGTTACTGTGAGACACTAAGGATACAAGGTGACTCAATGTATTCTTCCCTTCAAGGGACTTGTTCCAGCCTCTTGGAACTGAGACGGTCCTTAAGTATAAACTCCAAATCGTACTCTTGGGGTAAGGAAGGTAGGTTTTAGGGTCAAGAAATCTACCGTGAAGACACAGAGGTCACTTGATTAATGAGACTTTAGCTTAAAGGAAACTCAAAGTTCCAAACTTAGAGCTATATCAATAAGTATTAGGTTTGACTGCATATGAAAGAAAACCCAAAATAATAGTGGCTTAAACAAGATAGAAGTATAAACTGAGTATAAATATACAGAGTCTGAGAGGAGCCCAGAGCTGACATGACAGCCCCAAGGACACCCGAGATTGGGGTTCCCTCTATCAACCTAATGGAAGGCTTCCATCTTTAAGATCACCTCAGGGTCCAAAATGGCAGCTGGAATGCTAACCATCAAGTACTCATCCCAAGAAGGAAAAAAAAAAAAAAAGATTATGGAATAGCTTTCAGTGGAGTGGTAAGATCCCTTTATGGAGCCTTTCTCCAATCCTCCGTGTCACTTCTCATTGACCAGGACCTGGTCACACAGCCAAAACCAGTTCAGAGAAGGCTGCGAAATACGGTCTTTTAGCTGAGTATGCTGCATCCCCAATTGTTTTTAATGGAGTCCTATTACTAAGAAAGAACAGGAGAAAGGAAATTGGGTAGTCTACTAGCAATCTCTGCCATAAGGAAAAAGGTGTTAGAATCCTACTACCTTCAAATACTGGTCAGAAGTCCTTTAGCCCTGTGTTTCTCAAGCCCATTCATTAATAAGAATCACCTGCAAGGGATGGGTGGTGAAGGGGTGGGAGAAGAGATCCTCATTGAAATATAGATTCCCAGGCTCCACCCAGACCTACTGAACCAGAATCTCTAGGGAGAGGACCTGGGGATCCCTGTTTTTAGCAAGCACCCTAAGTGATCCTTATCATCAAGCAAGTATGGGAAACAATGAAATCTAATCTCCAACCAACTTGGCCGTCTCAGCAAATTCCTGAGCCTTGGGGCCTCGGAGGCAGCCAGCCCACCCTTGAGCGGCAAGAGATAATGGCAGTTCTTTCCCATACTGCGGCAAGTCCTATCAGAGGGCCTACTCCATGGGAAGAGACCAAGGGTGCCTCACCAAAAAGGAATCATAAAAGCAATTATGAACCAAGCAACCAAGGGCTTTAACCAGCCAGATCTGTCACATGAACAAACTGGATCATATAAAATCAGTCCATTTCCTTACAGAAAGCTTTTGGCATGACTGTTTTCTAATTTTTCAATCTATCAACTAGGACACGAGTTTGACAAATGTCAAATGTTAAATGTCTCTCAGGCTCCTTAGCACCCACAGTGCATTAGGGAGCACCCAGTAGGGTCACCTGAAGTTGACTGAAGGCCTTTAGCCTATGGGTAGAAGGGTTTCTCTCTGGGGATTCAAGTTTAAAGCTAGATGGAAAAGGTGCAGTGCCCTTGGTAACATTTAGAAGTCAACCGTTCTGTACTGTGTCCCCTGTCCCTTGTGACATCTTTCCTCCAAACAAAGATACTGAGGACATGTTAGTTACTTGTAATTCCAACCATCCTAGCAGTTCTGAAACCAAGGGGGACCTGAGAACAAATGTGATGGATGAACTCTAAGACTGTAGGGGATTTTGATTTCATTTGCTCTCTCACCCAGGCTAATACTGAGAAAATCTGGTGGGGGGCAGGGGTTAATTATATCAGAAACCACTTATATCTGGCATGACCCTTCCATGGAAGAAAAAGATTCCAAACTTATGGTTGGAGGTTTCTTTATGAGTGAAGAATTAAACCCTCAGAATGTAATGAATAAAAGAATGATAGATATTAAAGATTCTTTTTCACCTACTGGTGTTATGTTTTGAATTATGTTCTCCAAAAAAAGATAGGAAGTCCTAACCTCCAAGACCTCAGAAAGTGACCTTACATGTAAATAGGATCTTTGCAGAGGAAATTAAAATGAGGTCAATAGGGTAGGCATTATTCCAATGACTGGTGTCCTTAAAGGGGAAATCTGGACAGAGACAGACATGGGTGGAGGGAAGACAGCCATATGAAGACAGAGGACTGGAGTGAGGTGTCTACAGAACAGACTGCTGAAAATCGCTGCTTACTACCAGACGCTAGGAGGACGCGAGGAAGACGGGCTTCAGAGGGAACGTGGCCCTGCCCACATCTTGATTTCAGACTTCTAGCCTCCAGATCTGTGAGACAAGAAATCTCTATTGCATGGAAGTCACCCAGCTTATGGCACTTTGTTATTTCAGCCCTAGTAAATGAATACAGTTGGTTAGTGGGGACGCATTTCCTCACCAAGGTCAAATTCGACATCCTTGGTTGGGGGGCGGATTATTCTGATGCCTCTCAGATCAGGAAGATCTACAACACTGCTTCCTTACTACAGGACTGCTTGGCATCCTGGATTAGTGGTTCTAAACACTTTCTGCTCAGGACAATCGTCAAAGGAGTCTTAAAAATACCCAGGTCAGGCTCCTCTCCAGAAAATCGGATTTAATTGGTTTGGGGCTGGGTGGGATGAAGAGTAGTAACAGGTTTTTGTTTCTGGTTTTGTTTTTGTAACTCCCCAGGTAATTTTAACATGCAGAGGGAGTTAAGAACAACTGCCCAAGATTATATGGGTAAAGGTTTTTGGGGTTTTTTTTTTTTTTTATAAACAATAGAGGGGAGAGCTAACCCTCTAACTCAGAAATACTAGGAAAACCCAACCTCTGTGAAATTGACATTAAGTAGCCATTGACTTTGAAAGTTGACTGTAGAAATTAAATTTCTATATGAATAATTGTTCCATCACTACCTGTGGGCAATGTTTTAACTAAATGACTCCACACAGGCTTTCAGGCATCTAAGTTTATCCGTGGCATCCCTCCATAGTTTTAATAGAATGTAAAATTTTATTGTTTAAAAAAAAAAGCTACTGATATTTTCACTATTGCAACTTGGCAAAACATCCAAATATCGACATCTAAAGATACCCACTGCCAATAAAGTAGGTACTAAGTAAATTTCAGAAAAGTTTTTCTGTTTTGGTAAAAAGGGCAAGGTAATTACTTGATAGTTGTTCAACAGCTGACATGATTATACGGTCAGAACTCTGTAGACTTCTTAAAAACACTGGAATTTCTTAGCTGTGTTATTACTTTAAATATGGTTCTAAAGAATATATTAAATTATATATTCAATTATATGTAGGTAAAACTCAGAAGGCAGCCTAGCTTTTTTATACCTCCTAATTTCTTGACAAGCTAACTTTTCCTTCCTCTACTTCAGAAACCAAACAAATTCACAAATACAGTAGACAAAAAAGACATCAAGAGCCTTTTTCTTCCTTCCTTCCTCTTCCTCTCTTCCTGCCTCTATCTCAATCTCTCTCCTCTTGACATTTGAGCTTTGATTTTCCCCTTGGACAGAAGGTCAGAGACAGAGATTTCCTGTCTACAGCTCCGCTTTGTGCTTAAGGAAACGTGAAAAAAAAAAAGACCTGCATATTTCAAAGACGGTCATTAGAACCACTATATACAGTAGGACCATGTTCTTTCCTCCCTGTTTGTCCTTCATGAGTAGAGATTACAAGAAATGTCACGGGCAAGAGGAAGAGGAGGATACATTTTGACTAGGTACCAAGGGAGCCTTGAACACACTCCAATTATGAAGTAGATTCTTTCTTTTTTTCCAGATGCCCGTGGGACTTCGCACAACTCCAGTAAAAATAAATGTACTGCTTTCGGACTCCATCACAGACGCAATTACCAGTGGACACAGAGATGGATGGGAGCAGAGGGAGTTACAAAGAGACCTGAACAGGAAATACAGAACTTTAAAGCTTAATGAGACTTTGGAGGGCATCTTATTTTACCCACATGGAAACCAAGGGAGGGGCACGGACTTGCAGGAGCCTCACACCTGTATGGGCAGAGCTGAGATCAGTAAACGTAGCCCGCTGTTCTGGCCGCAAAGCCACCTGCCAAGTCTTTTTTTTTTTTTTTTTTTAAGATTTTATTTATTTATTTGACAGAGACACAGCGAGAGAGGGAACACAAGCAGGGGGAGTGGGAGAGGGAGAAGCAGGCTTCCCGCGGAGCAGGGAGCCCGATGCGGGCTCGATCCCAGGACGTGGGATCATGACCTGAGCCGAAGGCAGACGCTTAACCACTGAGCCACCCAGGCGCCGCGCCACCTGCTAAGTCTTGAGGCCATCTAGGAGAAACAGTAAGACGCGGAGCCAGCCTCTTTGCCTCTCTGGCCTCATGTTTTACATATTTATCGCGTCTTAATATGCTGTAACTGATAGGGGGTGGTGAAAGCTGGAGGTCTTAAGATTGAGTTATGGCCTCTTGTTAAAAAGAGGAAAAGTCTTTTCTGGAGTGGAAAGAGGATACTTCTCATGCGATGCAATCCACAGCACAAAGTTCAAGGTCAAAGAGCCACGTGTGGCACATCCAGAAGGGCACGAGGATTAACCTCTGTGCCCATAAGATGGCACAGGTAGGGCACCTGGGTGGCTCAGATGGTTAAGCGTCTGCCTTCGGCTCAGGTCATGATCCTGAGGTCCTGGGATCGAGTCCCACATCTGGCTCCCTGCTAGGCGGGGAGCCTGCTTCTCCCTCTGCCTCTCTCTCTCTCTCTCTCTGACTCTCATGAATAAATAAATTTAAAAAAAAAAAAAAAGGGCACCTGGGTGGCTCAGTTGGTTAGGCGACTGCCTTCGGCTCAGGTCATGATCCTGGAGTCCCGGGATCGAGTCCCGCATCGGGCTCCCCGCTCGGCGGGGAGTCTGCTTCTCCCTCTGACTCTCCTCCCTCTCATGCTCTCTGTCTCTCATTGTCTCTCTCCCAAATAAATAAAATCTTTAAAAAAAAAAAAAAAAAGATGGCACAGGTAACCTGGCCTTTCAAGCGGAGAAAAATGCTCTCGCCGTAACAGGAGCCAGGAGGACAGTACGACACAGATGAGGGGCAAAGAGCTTCACAGGACTTTGTGGTACAGCATTGGGGACAACAGGCCCAACACCAACGCAACCATGTTCTGAAATGAAAAATTCCTTCCACAAATCCAGGACTCAATGCCTCAAGTATCATCTTTCAAATGTCAACACAGTGTCTAAATATCAGCCTCAAATCCATTACTGAGCCAGATATTTTGCGTAAGGGCCCGCCAAATATGGGAAAAGTCCTATAAAGGCAGAAAAAAATCCTTAAGTGACATTCGATTTATGTTTACGTTACCAGAAATCTCATTGTGTCCAGTTTAATGAGTAACTTTTAATATGGGAAGATATACACATTCCATGGGTCATATAAAACCAAGGCTGCTGAAGTGGGCGCTTCAACATTTCAAGGAAAAGTATGAATTATGTGAAGGTCAAGTCCCTTTTAAAAAGTATATTAGGAAGCATAATAAAAATAAGGAAGTGGTTATAAATCTGAGTTCCAAGAATGGTAACTCCCTTGTATGGACAGAGAAAAACAGTGGGACAGGACAATTACATTCCTATGCTACGAGAACACTTGAACAGAAAGAAAAACACACAAAGGCCAGAATCACATTAAAAAAATGCGTTTCATTGAGAAGCTCCATACTGAAATGAGTGTGGTTCAACCAGCAGCTGCAGTTCAAATGTCCCTTGAGTTCAGATGGCAAATGACAGGATATCACTTATTTAAATACAGAGATTGTTTGCACACATCGAAAGAAAAAAGGAAAGTGGCCATAAACTGGTCCCACAAGGCAGAACCTAAGTGGACTGGTCAGCTCCCGAGCATGAAGACAAGGAGCTGGCAGTGCTGAGGGAAGGAGAGCTCAGGTGACCAGTGTCCACTCACGTCCATTCCTACAGATGTGAGGGCTGCTTTTTCAATTTTTTGTTCTCCTGTCAGGGTCGAACACTGCACTATCCAAGAGAAATAAAATGGAAGTCACATTTTATATTTTTTTAATAGCCACATTTTTAAAAATTAAAACAGATGAAATCAATTACATTTGATAGAACCCAATAAAACCAAAGTGTTATCCTTTCAGCATGAAATCAACATGAAAGCTATTAATGAGATAGTTTACATTCTTTTTTCATGCCATGCCATCAAAATCTTGCACGTTTCCAGGAAGTACATCTCAATTCCGATGCTACATTTTTATCAGAAATACTTGATGGCATTTACAGTTCATGAGATTTATCCTAAAAAAACAAAAAAAAAACACAACCAAATTCACATACTCAAGTTGTTCCGAACATAATTAAGTTTCCCAATATCAAAAAACACAGGGGCGCCTGGGTGGCTCAGTTGGTTGGGCGACTGCCTTCGGCTCAGGTCATGATCCCAGGGTCCTGGGACCGAGCCCCGCATTGGGCTCCCTGCTCGGCGGGGAGCCTGCTTCTCCCTCTCCCACTCCCCCTGCTTGTGTTCCCTCTCTCGCTGTGTCTCTCTCTGTCAAATAAATAAATAAAATCTTTAAAAAAAAAAAAAAACACAAATGTTCCAATATCTGAATAGAGTATTCTAAAATTTAAATTTATTTAAATAAATAAAAATTTGCTTTGTCAGTCAGGCAAGCTACATTTCAATTGCTTAACAGATGTATGTGTAGGCAGCCACAGGCATGGACAACACTCATGTGTCCCACCCTCAGGAGTCATCTCTGTTTCCAACTTCCCACGGAATAGAGGTCAGGCAATAAAACAAACTCAGAGTCAGTCCATAGGAAGACAGAAATAATTTCCTCATTATTCATACCTTTATGAACTCCAGCTTATGCAATACAGAAAAGGAACAAATATTATCTCTTAAAAAACCAGATTTGAGGGGTGCCTGGGTGGCTCAGTTGTTAAGTGTCTGCCTTCGGCTCAGGTCATGACCCCGGTGTCCTGGGATTGAGCCCTGCATCGGGCTCCCTGCTCAGCAGGAAGCCTGCTTCTCTCTCTCCCTCTCCCACTCCCCCTGCTTGTGTTCCCTCTCTCGCTGTGTCTCTGTCAAAAAAATAAATAAAATCTTTAAAAAGAAAAAAAGCAAAAACAAAAACAGATTTGATAGATGGGATCTATAACCAGGGATAGAAATTATCTGGGAAAGGGAAGTGAGTATCTTGTACATTTTTGTCTTATTTATTCTTCACAATACCCTACGAGGCAGGTATTTTTCTAAAATTCCCATTTTTACTAAATAGGAAACAGGCTCAGGGAAGTTAGAGATAGTTAAGTGAGGCACACAGAATTTGAGCTTAACTAATGAATCAAACTAACTCTTACGAGATACTGGATTTTGTTCACAAAACCCAGCCCAGGAAGTCAAGTAATTCTGGATCCTGCCTCCCTAGGAGAGGTCAGAAGACAGACAAAGCACACTGATGGGAGTGTGATCTGCACACCTCTCCATTTTTATTGAAAGTGCCATGATCTATAAACCCTTCACTTGAAGTGCTGATATAACGTTCTCTCTCTCGTAAGACAAGACGAAGAACCTGAGGGTGGATCCTAGTGATCAACAGTTCCAAAAGCTGTGCAGGTGACTGTCCTAAAGGTGAGGTTGACAACAACAGAGCCAGAGTAGACCTAATCTTCGGTTTGCACCCGAATTTTTGTAAGATTTCCAGTTTTTATAGATGTAAATTAGATTTCTGCAACTTTTTAATAGTTTTGTAATATGTACTCCAAAAATACACTCAGCCAGTGGCTTTCTTATTTCCTCAGTATTCCTCTAAGTAGAAGTGTTGGTATGTACCATATGCATTTGTTTCTCATTTGTTGTAATTATAATGTCATATAATTTTGTAACTTGAATCTCTCTCCACTTAATTTATCATATGCACTTTCCCAGTTGCTACATAATTTAAGCTTAACACTTTTAAGGACTCTAGAACATTCTTCTCCATGGATGTAAAATAATGTATTTGCCTACTCCTGCAAAATATGGGTTACTCTCCATTTTTTCCTTAATATAAACAATACTACAAAAACACCCTACGTTTCAGATGATTTCCTTCACATAGTTTCCCTTGAGCGGGCCAAAACTGCCACGAAGGCTAACCCAATAGTATTGTTTACAAAACACAGGTTTGTGGTAAAGTGAAATATGTAAGCAGGGCTCACAATGGGCTGGAAAGTATCAGAATCTCAAAGATAAGGAACAGTTACTACATTCTACCTGGGGCCTAAATAGGAGACCTGTGTCTGTCTTGAGGGCTTACTTGACCCTTCTGAAGAATTCTTTCAAAACTAGGAGTAAGCTGTCCAGAATCTTTTTGACAAACTTTAGCAAAATGACTCATAAATTGAGTCACTGACCCATAAAAATTGAATAAGAATCCCAGCATCCTTTAAATGAGGTTGAAATGCTGTCCCATCTTAGCCAGGGCCCAAGCACTATTCTGTTTCCGGTAACAAGCAGCCCTGTTCTTAGTAATACTCAGGCTCTCTTGTAACCAGAGACACAGATGCCAGTCAGGAAATTGGGTTAAATTTAAATTGGGTTAAATTGGGTAACTTCTGCCTAGGGAACACAGGCTAGTTAATTAGTCTACACCAAAGTTCACGACTGGTCTCCTTAGCACTTGAGCTAAGGAGCTATGGATACAAAATCATTTCACAGTTTGGGTACAAAACAAAACCACAAATGCGTTGTACATAACAAGCCAGGCGCTCCAATAATACTCGCTAATGTCACATAATACAATCAAAAGTAACCAGAAAGGACATTCGGACCATACTAAAGGGAACCCATCTGGAAAACCCTCCTGCCTTTTGGTTTCGGGTCCATGCCATGGGGAGAGCAGTAAATACTGAGCAAAGAGGGGCCAGAGGAATGAGGGGTGACGATGAACTCTGGGTATTTTCATGTTGCTCTTACTTATTCAGCACAGTGCCTGGTTGTCCAGAACTGGGCAAGATGCTGCAGACTAAAGCAGGGACCATGATCTCATCCTACCATGACCCAGACTGCCACCTGCCACTAAAAGCCACACATTCCCTGTGGGGGAAAGGGAGAGATGGCTTTACACTGGAAAAGGCAGGAATCTACAGCACCAGACTCCCCCAATGGTGGTGGGACTTAACTCGCTGAACACTCACACCAGAGCTCACAAAACCACCCACCTGCCCCCTATGGGCATAGCACAGCCCCGGACCAACCACGGAGCCACCACCGGAGGCCACCACTGGGGACAACGGTGCCCCAGACCTCCACAACCACAACTACCCTAGTCTAAGTCGTGCCCTTTGTTATTTTCCCACCAGAAAACAATACAAACATTCCTTAAGTCTCAGGGTCCAATTTGCATGAGGTCCTCCCCCTCCGATGGCCCTGGGGTTCCTCCCCAAAACAGGTCTAACCACTTTGCTTTCCATGTTAACCCACCCAGCTCTTATCTCTGGCACCAAAGGCTTCCACACTTATCCTGTGCATCTGGCTCGCTGGCTTCCCTGGAACAGGTTTTGGTCAGAGTTTACCCATGATTATCACCTGTCAGTTGCCACTGGAAAATTGCAGAGGAGACTCTGAAATCCAATCACAGGCTTTACCTGGCTGGCTGGGATCATGGTTTGGTTTTTGCTTTTGTTTTGTTTTGTAAATCTCTGCCGGCAAACCCCAAGCCCAGCAGCCGCCACACACCCCGGGGGCAGAGCGTGGCTTCAGCAGCCAGAGTCCCTGGGCACAAGTCCTGGCTCCTACTTTCCCTCTGGGATTTAGACAAGTGTCAGGAATGGAATTATGGGGTTGAATCCCATCATTTGCGCTGAAGTCTTAACCCTCAGCCAGTACACCTCACAACTGTTTAGAAACAGGGTTGTGGCAGATGTAATTAGTTAAGGTGAAGTCATTCTGGAGGAAGGTGGGCTCCTAACCCAATACAACTGCGGTCCTTCTAAAAAAGGGACATTTGGACAGAGAGACCCACACAGGGAGCACTCCATGGGAAGATGAAGGCAGAGGAGCACCAAAGCCTGCCAGCAAGCCACCAGACGCATGGACAGGGGCATGGAATGGATTCTCCCTCAAGCCTCATACCTCCTCACACCTCCATTTCAGCTGTCCATCCCCCAGACCTGTGAAAACAATGCATCTTTATTGCTTAAGACACTCCACTGGTACTACTTTGGTGCGGCTGTGCTTGCAAACTAACACAGCAAGTTACTGGGTCAGTTTTCTCATCTGTACAATGGGGATAAGAACGGCCGGAGGAATAAATTACAATTTGCTAAGTTGCTTAGATAATGCCTGACTCAGAAGTGCATTTTAATGTTAAGTAAATAGTCTCCTCTTTTTTTTTTTAACCAAGTAGTTTTTTGTTTTTTTTTTTTAAGTTTCCTACCATCTCTTCCCACCAAATTGCATAGTGAAATGCAAGTACAATAATAGGCCCACACCAGATTTCTCAGGAGATGAGGGTCACTTACACTTGGCTGGCATGCCCAGAACAGGGTGTGGCCCATGGTGTAGTAACAGGAATCCAGATTTCCTCCCTGCTCTTCATCTACACCCACACAAAGCACCACATCCCTCCCCACCCCTGCAGCAGCCCCCACCAGAGCATCGCCCTAGTCCTGGCCCTTCCCTCTGGTCGGTCTCTCAAAACCCCCATTGTCCTTCCGCCCAAAATGCGATCTTCATTAAGCCTCATTCTTCAGTTTCACCCACCCACCCCCAGCTTTCGATGCTGTGCAGTCTATCCCTCCTGTCATCTGACTTTATTTCCTGTTCTTTGCCCACGTTCATCTCCCTCTCCAGTTAGCACCCCCCTCCCCACCAGTACTGGTTTCCTCTGGTAATCCTAACCTAGGCAAGAAGCCCAACCCCAAATTCACCTCCTCTGTGAAACTCCTACGGTATTTATCACCTGCACTCCTGATGTCGTTGTGAAGGACACAAGCCCTGTACAGCTGTATGTTTCATGCACATGAGTCCCAGGGTTGTGTGGAGAGTCAACTTTTGAAACCATTCATCACATACTACTGAAGACCTTACTGATACCAGGCACTAGGGTAACTGATAACATTAGCAACCATTTAGTGAGAATTTACCATGTGCCAGATTTTATCCTAATCCTCATGCTGATGCTAAGCGAGGAGTTGGCATCACGCTGGTTTACAGATAAGAAAACCAAAGATCAGAGAGATTATAGAACTTGCCCAACATCACATAGGCAGGAAGAAACAAAACTGGGACAAAATAGAAAACAGGACAGAAATAGTACAATGGTCGGCTATAACCAGACCCAAATAATGTGGATTAAGGCATTGTCCATTTGGAAGGAGGTCAATAGTTATCACATAGATATACAGCACTGTGTATATGTGTTCACACACACACACACACACACACACACACACACACACAAACTGACATCCTTCCAAATAGACAATGCCTTAATCCACATTATTTGGGATCTGGTCCTACAGATACATAAGATATAACTATAAATCTACACAGACCCGTATCTCTGAAGGCAGAGCCATTCAATACTTTAATGACTTAAAGAGGCATGCCTACCAAGTTTGTAAATGACTCAGTGTGATTATAAGAATCAGAGTTTAAAATGATGCAAAAACTAGCGAAACGGATTTATCAAACAAAATAAAATTTAATGGGATAAATATAGTGCCCTGAATTTGAGTTCAAATATCCAAAAGAACAAGCCCATGAAGAGAAAGATAGGGCTTTGCAAGCAAAAGTAGTAGGAAAGAATAAAAAAATAAACCAGATAGGAATCAAGAGGGGAAGGCAGCTGCAGGAAAAAAACATCATCTTAGGTTATATCAAGAAAGCTATATGCCTGGGAAATAGAAATGGCACTATTTTAAGTTCTTTGGGAACAAATCTCAAGTTCTGCTCAGAACTCTAAGCCCCAAAGTTTGAGACTCAAAGTGGCATATATGGGTAGAGGAAACTGATCGATACAAGAATCTTCAGCTTTCCGGGCGCCTGGGTGGCTCAGTTGGTTGAGCGACTGCCTTCGGCTCAGGTCATGATCCTGGAGTCCCTGGATCGGGCCCCGCATCGGGCTCCCTGCTCAGCAGGGAGTCTGCTTCTCCCTCTGACCCTCCCCCCTCTCATGTGCTCTCTCTCATTCTCTCTCTCTCTCTCAAATAAATAAATAAATAAATAAATAAATAAATAAATAAGAATCTTCAGCTTTCCGTTTCATAAACTGCATGCTGACTGAATGTATGTACTCAGTGTAACCTAAAACTGAGCTTATGACGGGTAATTGTAGGCTGACATCATTCCCAAACTGTCCTATGAAGGTGTGGATCAGGTCTTGACAGTTCCTATCTGTGTAAGCAATCCCAAAATGCAGGCTGCAAAATAGTATACTTAACCAGGCCCCCGTTAATCCCATATCTTATCAAGGCAGATCACTGGACATATTATTTGACTCAAAAGAAAAAGTCTGATTGATAACCTAACGTCACCAGCTGGTAACGCTCAGGGCAGTTTTCATTTCTAACACGGAAAAGGCATTTAATTTCACTGAAACCACATGTTGCAATAGTCTTGCACCGACAGGACAATGGGGATTTGGCAAGTAGCAACCACTATTCCCTTCTGGGGTAAAAAGAATCAAAATGAAGAACATTTGGCACACCTTTCTCATCCAACTCCCAAACGACGTTCACCGTGGAAACTGCCTGTGGCCGAGTAGATTTGTTTTCTAGGGCTGCCACAAGAGTCCCCCAAACTGGATGGCTGAGACAGCAGCAACGTACTGTCTTGTGTTCTGGAGGCCAGACATCAAGGTGTCAGCAGGACTGGTTCCTCCTGAGGGCTGTTCGTGCTCCCTCCTCACTTCAGGTGGTTTGCTGCCAACCTCCAGCATTCCTTGTCTCTTAGATGCATCATCCGCCTCCCTGCCTCCCTGCCTCCATATTCACATGGTGTGTTCCCGGTGTCCTTCCCCGTTTTCCCTCTATACATGTCTGTCTCTGTGTCCAAATTTCTGCTTTTTATAAGGACGCCAGTCATACTGGATTACAGCCTACCCTAATGACCTCATTTTTTAAAAAATAATTTGATTACCTCTGTAAAGATCCTATTTCCAAAAAGGTCACATTCTGAAGTACTGGAGGGTAGGACTTTGATATATCTTTTTTTTTTTTTTTTTTTGGTTGGGGGGAGGCAACTCAACCATATCACTGAGTTCATCTTCTCCAGTGTCCCTTCCACTCACCTCTCTGGACTTAGCTGGTTTTGTGGCTGCCGGCTAGAGGAAAGGTTCCCTGTCTCCCTTGCAGCTAGGCAGGGACATGTGACTAAGCTCCAGTCGGCTCCATGTGAGGGCAAGGATTTGTGCCCCCTTCAGGGTCACAGCCTTTAAAAAGGAAAATGCTTGCGCTCTACTCTCACGCTGTTCAAGTCTTAAGGAGCCAGAAAAATACGCAACATGAACAGCACAACCTAGACCAGCGCTGTCCAGAAGAATTATTATTTTTTTTTTTTAAAGATTTTATTTATTTATTTGAGACAGAGAGAATGAGAGAGAGAGAGCACATGAGAGGGGGGAGGGTCAGAGGCAGAAGCAGGCTCCCTGCCGAGCAGGGAGCCCGATGCGGGACTCGATCCAGGGACTCCAGGATCTGACCTGAGCCAAAGGCAGTCGTTTAACCAACTGAGCCACCCAGGCGCCCCAGAAGAATTATTAATGCAAGACTTTTCAAGTTTCTGGGAGCCATATTTAAAAAATAAAAAGGAAGTGAAATGAATGTTAATATGTTTAGTTAATCCAATATGTCCAGAATATAGGCACTTTGGTTGTAGAATTAAGAAAAAAATTAAGGATATATTTTACATTCTTCTTCTGGTGCTGAGCCTTTGAAGTCTGGTGTGTATTTTATAGTCACAGCATATCTCAATTTAGACTAGCCACCTCTCAAATGGTCACGAGCCACACATTGACTACCGCAACGTACAGCGTCGCTCTGGAGAGCAGGAAAAGGACATCATAGAAAGATCTGGGTCCCTGGATGAATCTATGGAGCACAGTTATCCTGCTGACCCTGCAGTCCTTGAAACTTCAAGAAAACAACTTCTATCCCATTTGATTTCAGGGCATTTTGTTAAAACAGCTTATCCCATATCCTCGTAAATGTCCACTGGACCTCACAGAAGGACCCCGGAGCTTCAGTTATGAAACAACCCTTCAAAGAATGGAGAGCTCCACGAATTCACACGGACTCCTATGAAAAACCCACCAGAAGAGTAGCCCCAGTTTGAAAAGCTGCCATAGCAACACTCTGTCGGCATTGGAAAATATATCTCAGAATAAATCCATCCAAGGAGAACATGTAGTTCCTCAGATTTTTTCCTGTTCTTGTCCCACATTAT
This sequence comes from Mirounga leonina, assembly GCF_011800145.1. Taxonomy (NCBI): domain Eukaryota; kingdom Metazoa; phylum Chordata; class Mammalia; order Carnivora; family Phocidae; genus Mirounga; species Mirounga leonina. The sequence continues at coordinate 664,185 of NW_023270871.1, read as the reverse complement.
AAATCTCTTCGCTCCCCAGCCTATGGGACAGCCCGGGGGAAAAAGCAGGAGGTGGAGACCATCAGATCATTTGGCCTCCCAAGAAAATAAAAATCAATTCCTTTCGGACATTACTTCCCAAAAAGTTAAAACATTTTTCATTAACACAATAAAAACCACCCTAAGAACTGGGCAATCAAGTGGATCACAATATGCGGACTTTCCTTGTTTAAAAGGAGGCAGGGACTCAAACAAAAGGAGAGTCAAGGGTAGTGGCCTCATCTTTACAGATATGTTGGGCCTGTAGCTAATGCGGACACTGAGTGCCGTATAAGTGAAGATAACCACCTCTACACAGCAAAGATCTTTGGGTAGAAACTCAACTGAAAAGCACCACAGGATGAATCCAGAAGCAATTCCTAGTTCACTTCCAAGGAGAGGTTCCATACGAGAATTTGTCACACAAACATCAAGGTCAGCAAGAGTTCCAAATGATCAGGTAATTAATTCAGAATACAGAGATAAGAAGTAATAACCTACATGATTCCCTGCTTATGTAGACTCTCAGATTTCCCCAAGTTTAGGAGCCAGGTTCTGAGTTTCATAATCGTCTCCAGCTGCATCTGGGATGGATCAGGTTTAACCAAAATTTCCTGGAGTTAATAATCTGGGGGAGCTAGAAGGAAGCTGTCAGCCAGGTAGCCAGCAATGAGGCTCTATTTAGAAATCGACCTGTTTTGTTTTGAGATATAGACATTTTTATCAGCTCCAGTAGAAGAGCAGAAGTAGCATCTGTTCTCTCTTGCTTTAAAAGTCAAGGCCGAAGTGTATTTGCCTCCCAGGAAACAAGCAACCCAAGATTTTCCCAGATCCTCCCCTGCCGCGGGAATGCCGCTAATGTTGGTGAGCTCGGCCACTGTAGACAGCGTTCGTAGGATGCAAAGTCACTGCCTGGGTCTTTGTGCTTAGCGCAACAGAGCAGAATTTATCTCATGCAGGTTCAAGCTTTGGAATTTGGGAAGGAGAATGCCCCAGGTCAGCAAGTGTGTACAGCGGTCGACAGCCCTAGCATGGGCGGCAAGAAAACCCGGGGTTCAGGGCTCTTTGCCATTCATCTAATGTGTGACTTCGGGCAAGCTACTTAACTTCCCTTCGCCTTAATTTCTTCCTCTGTAAAATGTTATAACAACAATGGTCTTTACTGGAAAAAGTTTGGTAAGCATTACCCGATAAAGAGCAGGTGAAGGGCTTGGCACAGTGACTGGCATGTAGCAAGCATTCAATAAAGAAGAGCTCTTCTCCTCATTTCTGCTGTAGTAGGTCAGCGATCCATACATATTTACTCTTGCAATTCATATTCTGTGTTAGGCAGATTTTAAAAAATGGGATAGTCTGGCCTCCCTCTATTAGACACTGAAAATAGTCCACAAGAAACTGTGGCACTAAAGTCATGAGCATGCATGCTGGGAGAGGCGGGGTGGGGCAGCAAAACTTTGGAGAAACTTCTCTTAGATGGAAAAGCAAGGAGGTATGCTCTGGGTTGAATTGTGTTCCATTGCCCCCCACTTCCCTAACTCCCCACCAGAACTGATAAGCTGAAATCTGAGGCACCTCAGAATAGGGCCCGATCTGGAGATGGGGTCTTTACAGAGGTAGGGAATCAAGTTAAACTGAGGTCATTTGGATGGGCCCTAATCCAACAGAACCACGTCCTTATAAAAAGGGGAAATCTGGACACTGAGACACGCATACAGAGCGAGCGCCATGTGAAGAGGAGGGTGGAGGTCAGGTGATGCATCTATAAGCCAGTGATTGCCAGAAAACCACAAGAAGCCAGGAGAGGCTTGGAACAGATTTGCCTTCACAGCCCTCCCAGGAACCAGCCCCACTGACACCCTGAGCTCAAACTTGTAGCCTCCAGAACTGGGAGGCGATAAGTTTCAGTTGTTCAAGCCACTGGGTGTGTGTTTATGGCAACCCTAGGCACAAGGTGAAATGGGGCAGCAGGTGGATTCCCCACTCAGGACTGATAAGACCTGGAAAATATGTAGTAGGACACAAACTTGACCGAATTTCTCTTCCAGAAGTTTACCAGAGTCTCATACCTCCACCCAAAAAGGTCATCTCTGATGTATTTTGACATTATGTCTACTAAAAAAAGAGGCTTAGCTTTACAACAGATTTGGCCAAGTTCTTCTGTCAACAGAGAAACTTGGATTTTAAATATTCCCATTTTGTGTGTGTGTGGTGGGGGAAGGAGACTCAGGCATCCGTAACACCTTATAAATGACCAAAAACTCCTTGGCGGGGGCGGGGGGGAACCTTGGCAGAGATGTGGATTATCGACCTTCATAGGAACAGTTCTGTCAATGGGCAACAAATTCAAACTCCTGTCTGAGCAGGATGTGTCTGGTTCCTCAAGATTCACGGTGTGTGTGCATTTCTTTGGCTGAAAGCTGCAGTCCTTAGTAGCTGCTACCTAAAAAAAAATATTACCAATTTAATATCTCATGGAGCCAGCCATTTTGAACTGGCTGTCTTGATTTTTTTTTTTTTTTAAATGGAATGTCCGCTGCTTCCCTATTACAGTGAAAAACATAATTGGGAACAAATCTTTCATAAAATTAAACACACACCCACAATGTAAACTTTGAAGGCCTCAATCATGTTGGAGAGGCATTTCTCAAGATTTGTTACAAAGATCTTTCAACCCCGTTTCCCATCCCTCAGCCTCCACCCATTTCACTCAAGGCACTAAAAATTGGCATTTACAAAGAAATTCCAGAAGCCTGAGCATTTTATTAACAAAGGGAAATCCCAACCTTCTTGGCCTCATTTCTCATGATGACAGCTTGTTTTTCCATGTGGAACCACGTATTGGTTACTGCAAAATTTAAAGAGGTAAAGAAGCCACTTTCAAACTCTAGTCATAAAAGATATAAATAATGAGGATTTAAAACTGTGCTCATTTTATAAGCATAAAAGTCAAGCATATCCATTTTTAAAAACGAGAGTGAAAATTTATAGTGTTTTTATTAAAAGACTCAGCCATGCCATGGGCTCTCTCCTGGGCTCTTGAAGTATGACTGCTTTGCATGTCAAGGGCAAGTTTTTGAAATGGAGCTTCCCCACTGTTCTCTGTGGCTGGCTCCCCAGCATTACCCTCCCTTGCACTCCCAACCAGTGTTCCAAATCCTCCAGGCCCAGGAAGAAGCTCCACCTCTGTAAAGCTCCCCCAATTTCCCCCATTTCCGTTGACTCAACCCCTCTGAAAACTGATAGCTTTAATCATCCAGACCCTACAATTTAACAACTGGTTGTATCACCATTATGGAAGGCCCCCTTTACTCTCTGTATTATATATGGTTTGTATTTTGCCTTGGTTATTTCCTGCATGTAATTTTTCTCCTCCCATCTTGGTTTGTGAGCTTTTTCAAGACAAGAATCATACCTCACATTTCTTCTCTATGCTCTCTAGTATCTAACCCAACTTTAAGGATGCCCAAAATAAAGTTATACATGTCAAATGAAAAACATCATTCACTGAAGAGCAGGTGTTTAGCTCCGTAATTCTCTCTGGCCTCTGTGGGTTATTACAGGCTCCCAAGTATGCATGGGGATTAAAGCAACTGGACAATGACAGTATCTAACCACAGCCCAGAGAATTGGGCTGCATCCCCCTGTTATACTCACATAAACCTGCTCTTGACTTGGTAGCCATCTGAGTCAAGTGGTCCAGGAAGGACACTTGGATTAAATCTCTATCCGCATGATGATCCTGGAGTACCATAGTGACCTGAAGGCTGTCCCCGTGGGCCTCCTTTGGGTCACTCTTGTCCTTTCTCACTCCTGGGTTTTGCTCTCAATGGCCTCAAACTGATCTGGCTGCAGACCTCCCAGGAACAGGCCGGCTGAAATGCGATCATACCAGTGGGTCACCTGCCTTCTCTTTATGAAAGCATGAACATGATCTGCTGTCTCCCTTCTTTCCTACCTCCCAGAAATACAAAGAATCCTTTCTTCCCTCTGCTCCCTTCAGCCTCACACAAAGACAAGCAGGAAAATTTGATGGCTGATGGTTTAGGATCATTATTTGAGAGAGACCACTCACTGCAGGTAAAGAAGATGCCAGTTCAGCTCATTTAACTAAATATAAACCTTTTAAAAGTTGTTTTTCACATAATAAGTGATATGTATCTAAACTTACATTACCAAAAAATTCAAACCAAAAGACACACATTGAAAAGCAAGCCTACCTCCTCCACCCACCCCAGCTTCCCTCAGAGGCAGCAACCGTTACCAGATTATTTTGCCTTCCAGACCATAGACACTTTTCAAACCCTATTTTTTATCAGGGGTTTCAGATTAAGAGAAAGGAATCAATATTTACCAAGCATCTCCTGAATGCCAGGCCCTAAGCTGTGTGTTTTATTTTTGTAAGATTTTATTTATTTGACAGAGAGAGCGAGTGAGAGAGGGAACACAAGCAGGGGGAATGGGAAAGGGAGAAGCAGGCTTCCTGCCTAGCAGGGAGCCCGATGATCTGGGACTCGATCCCAGAACCCTGGGATAATGACCCGAGCCAAAGGCAGACGCTTAACGACTGAGCCACCCAGGCGCCCAGTAAGCTGTGTTTTACATACATCAGCACATTTAACCTCCATGACAACTTCGTAAGGTTCATATGATTTTCTTCACTTCTCAGGTGAGGAAACTGAGGGTCAGGAAGGTCAGAGACTTGTCCAAGGTCACCAACCTAGATCCAAAGTCACTCTTCCAAGCTCCTGCCTGGATTCAACGGTTTCCAGAGTCCAATCTCCAACCAAATTTTCTTTTAGGAGACCTGTGCTCTGGAATTGGGCTGTCACGGCAGAAAAATGGATGATACAAAGTAGAGCTCTGAGAACCCAGACAAGTTACCATACCTCCCTAGGTCTCCGTTTCTCCATCTGTAAAATGGGTCTAATGGTAATACCTACCACGTAAGTTTTCTGGTAACATTCAATGAATTTCACATGATGAGTTTTACATAGTACCTGATGTAGAGTAAATCCTTCCTCATGGTTAGTTATTATCACATGGGTGACGAACAAACTGAAACAGACCCAAAATTTGATATTTTGATCAAATATCAAAAGACATTTGATACTGTCTGGCCCTGTGATAACAATATCCTTTGCTCCAGGCACCCAAGCTGCTCCTCTAACATTTCTACTCTTAGCACCAACTTCCGAAAGCACAGTCTTCCTGCTGCCAAATCCCAGCAGCTTTTAATAGTGTTATTGGGTTTTTTTAAATCATGGAAATAGTTCCATTTTTATTTAAAAACCTAGATTCCAGCCACACCCTCCCTCCTGCTGCCAGTTTTTAATTTTTTAAACCAAAAGTTTATGTGTCTGTCATTTCCCCCCTGCCCCTGTTCATATATCCCGGAACTCTAGACTGATTAAATTTTGCTAAAATAATCTCAGCTTGAATAAATGGAAGCTACCCAAATTCCCTTTGAATGGAAAAGACATTTGTTAACCTGGTCACGTGGCGTACAAACCCATATCCGCTCTCCATCCCCTTGACTTTTCGTTCTTCACTGAAAGGCACAGGCGATCTGCCGGCTCGGGTCTCATAGGGCCAGCAGATGGGGAGGCTGAAGGGGGTTTCTCAGGGGAGCAGCTGGGACAAGGGGCTAAGGAAGTCAGATGACCAGGGCTCGCAGTGGCCAAAGGCAAACTGGACGCGGCTGGCCAAGTCACTTCACATTTTCTGAGTTCCACTTAACTTACCTCAAGAATGAGAAGGTGAAAACCCAGCTTTTTCCTAATATCCCTTTCTAGCTCTAACCTCTAAGCGAGACAAAAAGTTGCAACCACCCCACAAGCATCTCGACTAGTCTGGGCCTTATCAGGGCAGTACGTCACATGTCATGATGCAGCCTCAAAAGAGAAGCTTCAGCCAAAAGGAGGTGTGCGCCATACGGCAAAGACGCAGCCTCCACTTATTTTAAAAACGGGGTGTGTCAACCTGTCATTTAATTCATGGCAAAACAATAAAATCCAGGTTCACCTTTAATTACCTCATGTTAAAGGAGAGCCAAGCAAGCTCTGGATGAGGGCTGGCATATCTGGGCTTCCATCGGATACCCTGCCATGAATTTCTCCCATTCAGCAATTCTGCCCAAAACATCTGGAGTGCAGCTAGTCCACAACTAGAGTCCCAGCAGGGTTTAGGAGGTGACCCTGTTTTTAGATACCACGTGGATAATCCTGCTATGCTATTTTTCTCCAGTTTCTCCTCTGGCAGACTTTGTTTCATAATTCCGACATCATAACTGGTTCCTCCAATCCAAAATCTTGTATGATGGATAACAAATGAGTAAGAACCCCAGGAATTCAGGGGGAGTCAAGGTGCAGGCAGCAAGAGATACTGTTTTACCACAAAAGCCTTAACAGAGAGTTAAAAAACAAAAAGTTTCCTAAAGCCAAAGATGACCCAAGCTAATACGTAATTCCTTAACTACTCTCATGAGACTAGCTTCCTCCAAAAATGACCTTCTGAATCAGATTCAGGGGACTTAAGAAATGCTTAGGTTTTTACCGATTCTTTTCTTTAAGATGTTTGATTTGACGCTTTCTTTCTCTACAAGGCACAGACCCAGGACTAAAGAAGTCATTTTCAAAAGCTATTCACACGAACAGCAAAGAACCTAGAGCACGCCATTCACAAAAGCCACCCAGAGCTGAGGCTCAGAGTGCTTCTGGTTCCTGTAGTTGATTAACCCAGTGCCTTATCACGGTGGGAGGGGAGAGCTGTCCTACTGCCCCAGGAGAGGGAGAGGGGAGCGGACAGACGGTGAGTCACGGCGTACTTACGTCACTCTTCCTGAACTTGGCTTTCAAGCTCTTCATGTTTAGTCCATTCAGCTTTCCAAAGCTCCAGAGATTTTTCAACACCTAAGCAGAGAATGGAAAACAAAAAATTAAATATTTAGGTTTCCAAATAAACGCTACAGATATTTCCTCCTGATGAGATTACAACTCTTTGGCCATGGGCCATTGGGGTTGAGTTAGGAAGGTGTTCGGAATTAGAAGCTAAGAAGTGGTAAAGAACATGTTATTTCCACTCATGATATAGTCCCTTCTGACACTCTCATGTTAACCAAAACTTTACATTTTATCCCAACTTCCCAAATGTTAAAAGTAGAACAAGTTTCATGGTGCAAAAGAGAGTATCTGTATGGGGCATGGATTCCTATACATGCTATTCATGTTATAATTATACCATCCACCTCCTTTTGAAGGGCCACAATAGTAAAGAATGATAAGGAAAACAGTTCATATTCCAGATGCCATTCATTCCCTATTTATTTTTCTCAGCATGGTTTCTTTTTTTTTCCCTCCTAAATGCACGCACAGGGCAGTTAGTAAAAAATGCCAGGAACAACAAAAACCTCCCTCTTCAAATACCTCATCTGCAGGAAGCCATTCTAAACAATGAAAAAAGGTCCCTTCCCCCACCTCCAAGGTCCTCATGGGACCCAGCAATTCCGAGCTGAAGCTGGCAAAGTCTTAAGAAATCACCTCCCTGAGGAGGTCTCTGGTCCCCTGGAGAGTGAGTGTAATTTAAAAAAAAAATACATATGTACTTTTTTTCAGGGAAGATAGTTCCTAGTTCTCACCATTCTGCAAGGGGTTGTCACCCTTCAAAGTTTAAAACTGTTGATCCAGGCTAAGTCCCTCATGTTCCAGAGGTGCAGTGGAACCTCACTCAAAGAGGTTAGAAAACCTGCCCTCAGTTGACTGCTTTTCCCATTGCCCTACAGGTTCAAAACTAAAACCAAAAAGCAGAATCCTGTGCTAAAATATGATACACACTCTAACTTTTCCACCCTTAAAAACTGGAAAATCACAGAGTGTGGAACCTTTGCATTTGGGTCAAAAGGGCAAGAAAATCTAGGTCCAAGTTCCCAGCACACAGTAAGCACTCAATAAATGTCACTTCGATCCTCACCTGACAAAGTGAGAACAGATGAACTTTAACAGTACGATCCATTTGAACACTAAGGAATAGCACTCCAATGTTTACCATAGCTGGCCAGTAGTTTTCAAAAGCCTTTCAAGGTCATCCCCCGTTCCTCCACCACCTTATTCTGGACTAAACGATAAAGGGGGAAAAATATAAGCAACTAAATGGCTATCCTCATCCCTCCTCATGTCCTCATCCCTGGCTCCAGAAGTCATCCAGCGACTTTCTGGCTTCTATTCTAACGTTTACTTTCATTTTTGCTGTTGTCATTAAACAGGGCTTGGGATAAATGGCGCAAAAACCCAGCACTTCGATGACATTAATCTAGAGGCCACACCATTACTGCAGCCTCACTGGGGTCCTTTTCAATCTTCCCAGTCTGGGCAGGAGTGACCGTGTTACCTTGGAAACCACACATGCTATAATTAGACCTTGTTAATTGCCAAGTACTTAACCACAGGCTGGGCTGGTACCTGAACAGTGAAGTGCAAACTCCTGGACAGCTTCTCACCATTGGCTGCTAGTTATTAATCTGAATCAGAAGGACCTGGGGACAGCTTGCTAAATGCAAAATCCTAGCCCATATCCGTTGTTTCCACAGGAAACAGGAGCGTCTCCGTGGCTGGATCTTTCGCACACTGAGGCTTGAGAATCTTGAAGTGAGGTAGATGAGGCGGGGAATCCAACTGTCAAAGTCGTGCTGGACTATTCAAGAGCCCTTTTTCGGGCGCCTGGGTGGCTCAGTTGGTTAAGCGACCGCCTTCGGCTCAGGTCATGATCCTGGAGTCCCAGGATCGAGTCCAGCATCGGGCTTCCTGCTCGGTGGGGAGCCTGCTTCTGCCTCTGACCCTCCCCCCTCTCATGTGCTCTCTCTCTCTCTCTCTCGTTCTCTCTGTCTCAAATAAATAAATAAAAATCTTAAAAAAAAAAAAAAGAGCCCTTTTTCATGTCAAAGCAAACCACCTTTTGATGAATCCAAGTAGAAATAATGATAATCATAATCCCAAACTGCCACTGGTTCCCGGTTCTCCATGAAAATGACAGCCAGCCTTTGAATTCAATTCCTTCCACCTTCAGGTGAAGTGCCAACAACCAAGGAAAGCAGCCCAATCCATGTAACAGGAAAGGGAGAAAAGAGAAGCCAAGGCTTTCATAGTCCACCAACCGTGTAGCCCACGAAGAGGGAACCACCCACAGCATCCCTTCCGTTGTAGAACACAACGGCTTAGGCAATAGTGGGTAAGAAGTTTATTCGCGATCATGGGGGTTTTTGTGGGTGTTGTGCTTCTTGTGTGCTTGTCTTTGGTTTTGTCTTTTTTTTTTTTTTTTTTAATTATGGCAGTGAGAACATGCAACCTCTTATTTGAAGATTAAGTAGATAAAGCACTTAATTCCAAAAATTCCCAGGGGCAGATATTAGCTGTGAAATGAAGGTCTTCCTGGAGTCACGGGTCTGGGTGTGATAGCTGGGTGGTCCATGGGTACAACTCCCAGATGACAGAGACAGGGGTCAAGGGTAAAGAGGTTCTGGAAACCTACAGAGTAGTAGTTTTAGAAACAAGAACTACAGCTGGGAGGTAATTAAAATTAGTAGTAGGTCACTGTTTTCCTGATATTCACAGAAGGATCTAACACCTGGAAGTCATGCCGAATGGGGAGCAAGCTGCCCCTGACATGATGCTGGGCTCTGTGGGCTCCAGCATCTTCTCTTCCCCAAGATGACCCACAGGTAAATCAGGGACTTGCCTTCTTTGGGTCTGCTGGAATCTCACAGCTCCAATTCCCAAATCTAAACTTCCAAAGCCCAGACTGGGCTACAGCCTATCTTGAGGACAAGTGACATCTATCAGTAAATCTAGGCTACACGGACAGCAGTCCTTGGACAAGCCACTTAAGACGACTTAGTTCAAAAGAGCTGCAGTGAAGGTGAATTAGCTGTGCACCAGCCTAAACTGGATCATACAGAAAGAGGGGGAAGGGTTACACATATATGGGAAAAGTTGTAAGGACTCCCATTTCAAGAGTAAAGCACATCTACCCACTGAGCAGGAATATTAATTTACTAATATTTGCCTGCTGGATCCAGAAGTCGTCACTGGGGGCGCCTAGGTGGCTCAGTTACACATCCAACTCTTGATTTCAGGTCAGCTCATGATCTCAGGGTCGTGAGATCAAGCCCCATATTGGGCTCCATGCTCAGCAGGGAGTCTGCTTGAAGATTCTCTCCCTCTGCCCCTCCCCCTGCTCGTGTGCTCTCTCTCTCTAAAATAAATAAAATCTTAAAAAAAAAAAAAAGACATAAGTCACTGAAACACGGCTTCCATTGCTGGTCACCAGTCATCATGTGACATCAAGTCAAACAGTGAGGACACAACAGTGCAGAGATGCAGGTCCTTGTTGCCATCTCACTGAAAGGCCATGTCCAAAAAACAAGCTTATTAATCCATTTTCCCTTTAAAAATAATGTAACTCTCGGGGCGCCTGAGTGGCTCAGTCGTTAAGCGCCTGCCTTCGGCTCAGGTCATGATCCCAGGGTCCTAGGATCGAGTCCCACATCGGGCTCCCTGCTCTGTGGGAGCCTGCTTCTCCCTGTCCCACTCCCTCTGCTTGTGTTCCCTCTTTCGCTGTGTCTCTCTCTGTCAAATAAATAAATAAAATCTTTAAAAATAAATAAATAAATAAATAAATAAATAATGTAACTCTCAATCAAAGCTAAGAAGGAGCTAACCTCTATCTGCTATAATTCTAGCCTGAATCAAAAAACCTTGTTATTAGCCTGTATAGCTTTATTATGAATGTTAGACTTCTCTGCGTATTAAAAATAACTTATAACAAATACGGGGTTTCCTTTGGGGAGAGGAAATCTAAATCTATCATCACGATGGCCCCACAACTTGAACATATCAAAATTATTCAAACGTACACTTCAAGTGGGTAAACCGAAAAGAATGAGTTACATTTCAACAAAGCGCTATATTTCAACACACACACACATATGCATATATACATGATCTCCACTACCTTCTCTAATCCTTCCAGTTAGGAAAATTCCAGGTTAGAAATCTCTGGACCAAACTGAAAAAAAACTTCAAAGGAACAAAGGTTAGCAAGCAATGCCCTTAACACTAAAATGTGGTTGCTCCTAGATTTTCTTTAGCTATTTCCCTACCACAACCCACCCAACTGAAGTGGTTAGAAAAAAGTTCCTCTATCTTCAAGTTACGCGTACTCCCATCCACTCCCACCCCCACGTAGAACCCAAGGATGACTTCATGAGGCGATGTTGCCAATTCTGTCAGCCTAGGAGAGTCCTCTTGGAGCAGACAGGTATTCTGATTCCGTAATCAGAAGTGGGGCTCGGAAATCTGTAATTTAAAAAAACAAAACAAAACAAAAAACTCCTCGGGTGATTTGGATGCTCAACTCGATTGGGGAAAAACTGTTCTAGACTCAGTGATATTAGACCTATAATTGACACTTTCACTAGAGACACTGTACAAGTAGGTAGGATAGATCATTATCTTCCATCTTTCACAACACTGGGGTATGCAGCAGTGGGGGGTGGGGGGAGGGGGGAAGGGAGCCCTCCACACTGGAAATTCTAGGAGAGCAACTAGCTGGCTCCCCGTGGCCACTAGGAGCAATATTAACTCACTAAGGCAAACGGCAGCTGTGCACACATGTCCATCTTCCTGCATCACAAGAACACATTCGCATCTAGGACACCAGACCACAGGATGCAAGAGCAGTGGTTTACGATCAGTCCCTCCCAATCACCGCAGCAATGAGAGGAGCAGAATAAAAAACAGTGTCCTCTGCCTAGTGACTCCTCCCATCATGGAATGTGGAACGCTTCTACCCCAGTAGAGCAACACTAAGCCTCCAAGACAGGCTTCAGGGTTTGGCTTGGTTTGGCTTTTTGAGAAAAATCAGGCTTAAAATCCAAAACACTGAACAAGACCTTGAACAAATGTAAGGAACTAAAATTAAAATGCTGCTCTCCTCGCCGGCACCTACCTGTTCTCCCTCAAGTATTCGTTTCCTCAGACAATAATCTCTCTGCAACAAAGATGGAATTTTAACCAAAAGCTATATAAACACTCAATTGTCTCCATCTGGCAAAACAAATACATTCTGTAACAGCTCTCTCCAGGTCAACTTTCCCAATGAGTTGCCCCTGACAACACAGCACCCCATGCCCCCCAAACTGCTCCCCAGGTCAGAAGCTGCTTGAAGTCCCTGCCTGTGCCTATGACTATGTCATGGCTTCTGGAATAAAGAACATCAGATGGGAACCAGACGCCAATAAGTACCGTTTCCCCCTCACCTGATTTCATCCACAGCAGATACGTGCTTATCTCGATAAAACAGAATTTTAGACACACATTTAGGTTAGGAGAACTCTCAGCAGACACTGGAGGATTCATAACTGACATCTGTCAAGGGTATGACATCTAATGATTAGGTGTCAAACACTGCAGGAATTCAAAGAGTGGAAGTGTTTGAGGGCTGGGAAAAAAATCAGAGAAGTCTTCAAACAGGGAAGTCTTCATAACATGGCCTTAAAGGAAACTCAGGATTTGGGCAAGCTGATGAAGAAAGGGCATCTTGTCTAAGCTTTCCCACAGATGGGGCATGTCTATCTTAGATTTGCAAAGGCCAGATACCGGTCCAATCTCTTTAAACAGTCCTACAAGCTTCTCTCAGGGGGTTGAGTAGATATGGTGGAAATCATTGTATGGTTCCTTCCAAAGAAAGATCTTCCCCCAATCTCCACACACACTGACCTTTTTACAACCTGGACGTGAGTGAGGGTTCAAGAGTCCCATTATCAGTTTTCAGCAAATTTGAAAATATGCATCTCAGGCTGCTTACTTACTTCGGGATGGAGGATTTTCAGGGTAGGATTTTCATTTTGCTTATACACTGTCAGCATACAATCAATAAATGATTCATGAATGAATGTGTAGAACAAAGATATGGGTTAGGCGTTGGAATAGCCATTAGACCTCACCTTTAACCTCAGCAAAGCCCTCACTGGTCCCAAATGCACTGGGATCTGAGTGAAGGCAATATGATTAGATTTCACCACGTACACACGAAAATACTAAGTTAAAAAAAGAAAAGAAAAGAAAAGAAAAAACAACCTCATTTGGTCAGTAAAATCTTATCAGGTTGCCCCTTTTTAAACCATCCTACCTGCCTTCTTTGGGCTATACTCCTCATGCAGCCCCTCCCCAGCCACTCGCTGAGCTTAGCCCAAAGAACCACCCATTTTGAATAATGGAATGTGACAGTCAGCAGAGAACAAGGACCATCAGATAGAACCCCTGGGGCAAGTTCTCAGGATAGAGATTTCACCAGCCTGATAAGAGAGCACTAAGGGGCAGGCCAAGGATTCTCCCAAATCAACATGCCTATTGTGTTCCTTAGCAGGAGATTCTACCACTTCCAGTCAAAGAGCCGCTCAATAAGGAAAAAGTCCATCCTAAATCTGTCCAACCCTTCAACTCGAACCTCGGCAAGCCTCTCCATAGCCAACACTCAAAGTTCACTATGGCTGAACAAGCAAACGGTGAATGAATGAATGAATGGGCACTAAGTGCTAAATTGGAAACACAAAAGATTTAAAAGATACTTCATTCCAAAGTAAGCAGCCAGTACCAGATGCAGATTTTCAAAGGATTTAGCTCAAAACTGGTAACAGAAAGGGTCAGAGTGTGTGGAGCTTGGGGAGGATCTCCCCCACCACCACGCCCACTCCAGCCCCGGTTTTACACAAGGCCTGACAGCAAGATGCCAGGACAAAGTGAGGAGAGAGGGATCTTCTCTGAAAACATATTTGAACTTTTTCTTATTTGATAAACTGGGCATTCTAAATTCCAAATTAAGAGTACTGAGCAGGGGTGAAGGGTGGGTGATGTGGACGAAGGGGATCAAGAGGTCAAACTGGGCTCAAACTTCCAGTTATAAAAGAAGTGGTGGGGATGGAAGGTACAGCATGGTGGCTCTAGTTAATAACACCGTACTGTGTATTTGAAAGTCGCTAAGAAAGTAGATCTTAAAAGTTCTCATTACAAGAAAAAACATCTTGTAACCATGGGTGGTGACACATGCAAACTAGACTTAGAGTGGGGACCATTTTGCAATGTATACAAATATTACACCACACACCTGAAACTAATATCATGATGTAGGTCAATTATACCTCAATTAAAAAAAGGGGGTATTTAACAGTTGAAATTGCAGAATTTTTTTTAATTGAAGTCCTAGATTTCATCCAAAGGCAAGGGACAATATTAACTTTAATGAATAAAATTTAGAGTGGGATATTAAAGAAAGCTGCTTTATGATTACATCTTATTTATTCATTTATAAGATTACATCTTATTTATATTTATTCAGCAAACCAGATACATATCAATAAATAAATGAATGCGTAAACAAGCAAATTCTACCGGGCATTAATTATGGGCTGGGTGCTTTTATATAGGCCATCTCTTTTATGAACTAAGGTTCAGGCTTGTTAAAAGATTACCCAGAAGATAAGAAAAGAAAAAGTTTAGGGGGGAAAAAGGCATAAGCAACAGTTTCATTTTGGCACTGAATCCTTTCTAAAATACTCTAATATCTCACTTTTTCCCCATGAAAATAAATGACCACATTCTTTTTGAACTGTAAATGTCATTCAGATATTGTATCATAATAATCATGTGGTAAAACTCTCTTGAGAGCATTAATCTCCCTCAATATAGTCACAACTTGCCTTTATCCAGAGGATGACCTTTCTCTTGAGACACAAATACATCACTCTTATTAAAAATAAAACCTGCCATCAACCAGAACCGATCTAGGTGCATCGATCAGTCAGGGCCAGCAGCACTGATGCACAATTGGCCAGGACTCTGGCAACATGATTATCTGGTTTGTCAAATCTCCTACTGACATGCTCCAGTAAGCCTACCCAAGAAAAGTCCCAAAGTTACCTCATACGCCCCAAATCCATCCAATTTAAAAAGCACCAGATTAATCAAGACAAACTACTTCTGGAATACAAAAATCATTCGAGGACAAAGAAACTCCATGGGATTATCCCTCATGCTGAGATTATTTTTAGATCTCTAACATGGCCTTCCTTTTCTACGTTCCTAAATCTTTGATGTTAATGTCAACAGCGCCATCTAAACATACCACTGTGTTCATCTTTCCAGAGAAAAAGCTGCCCTGCACTTAGCTAATAATCAACCCCAAGTGGTAAGGCACATATGCCCGTGTGTACCTTGGCTTCCTCCTCCCAGTCCACTCCTTGGGCTTCACTCATCTCGAAACCCAAAAGAATCGATCAAGTTTAAAAATACAGGTCCAATCCTCAAACAGGACTGGCGAAAATATAAAACACGGAAAGCAAAAAGTCACTGTGGAAAGCAGTTTGGCAGTTTCTTACGAAGTTAAATATAAACTCACCACACAAGCCCGCAATTCCACTCCCACTTGATCTCGCCAAGAGAAATGAAATCCTATGTCCAAAGAGTTGTACACAAATGTTGATAACAGCAGTATTCATACTTGCAAAAAAGTGGGAACTCCTGAAATAGCCATCAGCTAGGTAAACAAAATGTGGCCTTCCAACATGATGGAATACTATCCAGTACTAAAAAGGAACGAAACATCAGTACACGTTGCAACACGGATGAAACTCAAAAGCGTTGTGCTAAGTGAAGGTCAGACATAAAAGATCACATGTTGTAAGATTCCATTTGTAGGATGTGTCTAAAAAAGGCAACTTTATAGAGACAAAGGAGATTAGTGATTGTCTAGGTCTGGAAGTGGTAACAGAGACTGCAGATGGACATGAGGGATCTCTTTGGGGGGAGGAAAGTGGTTTTAAACTGGATTGTGGTAATGACTGTACAACTATACATTTCCAAAAAGTATTAAACTGTGGACCAAAATTGGTCAGTTTTATGAAATATACACACGCCTCAACAAAGCGGTCTTTTAAGACGTCAAATACAAAAAGAGAAAAGGCAGGCCATCTATAAACTTAAATAGTGAAAAATGTCCTTAGAGGAATTGAGAGGGTAGGTTCCACTTACGGTTATACTTAGTGTTTTTACTCTAGAAAGACTTGCTTGTCAAACATTGGCTTACCGTCTGTTTCATTGGTTCTTTGACTTGGTTTCAAAATGGGGATGACTCGGACTCTCCACATTCTGGAATGTTGAAAATGTCATTGTAGTGATCACAATGGCTCTGTCTGGCCTGATGAATTTCTATACCCATGGTTTGTCAGCTTTTTCTGCCCACGGGTCCGTTCCCGTGCTTTCATAAAAAAACACCTTTTGTACAAATTACCATGTTTCTCATCTCCGGTCCAACAGAGAGGGATGCCTGCTCACTTGAAGGCAGGGCTCTTCATTTCCTTCGACATAATGGTGTTACCTTGCACGCTGCAGTGGACCTACAATCCTCAGTGCCCAGCCTTCTTCAGATAACTGCGCCCCACTTCCTTTAGAAACACCGACCCTCCAACCAGGCTATATTCTGGCCATAGCTGTTCCCTGAGGGATGGGAATGTGTCTTCAGCAAGACTAGTGAGAGACTCCCCCTGGGATTTTCAGGAGGAGGGAAGATGAAGGGGAAAGGGGAGGGAGAGAAGGAGGGGAGAGAGAGAGAGAAAGACCTTCCTCCCTGGTGGAGAAACTGGGAAGCGTGAGCCTGGCAGCCACCTCAACCCTGTGCACAGAACTGGCTGGAGAAAAGGAACCAAGGAGGCCCCTGATTCCAGGGATCCGTGAGGTCTTACAGGGGCCACCCCCTTCTGGCACAGGATCTGGGGTCCCATGAACAAGACCCTCTCCTTCTAGCCCAAGCTGGGTGTCTGTCACTTGCCATCCAAGACTACTGACAAATCCTTCTCACCTCCTGGATCTTGCTCAGGCTGTCATCCCAGATGCCCTTTTAGGCCTAGAACTTCAACAGCCCCGTGGGGACCTGCACTTCTGTCTGATCAGCTCATTTCTGAAGTCAGGAGCTAAATTCTCTTCAGGGACCTACAGAAGCGAAATACACTCTTTGGAGTCTAATTGGGCTGAACACAACAGATGACCTACAATGTCCCCCCGGAACCCCTCTGTAAGGAAGAGCACTTTTCTTCAGGTAGAGGAAGGGCACTTTTATCATTCATTTGGTACTCAGCTGCTTTCTGGTCTGTTCTGCCTCAGGCAGCAGGCCCTGGCCCACCCCCACCCCACGCACTCCCTCCACTCTTCACCTGTACCATTGCAGTCACCCCCAGAAGACCTCTGCAGCCAGCCCAGTGTGGGTCTTCTGGGCTATTTCCATTCTGAGAGCATGCACTGCTCCTTGACTCTCCTTCAGGAACCAGCCAACAAAGAATCACCATGACCTGCGAATGCGTAGCATTAAACTATTTTAAACCCCTCATGAAATAAAAAGCCACTGTAACAGTAAAGTCCAAGAGGGACCCCACCCTGTCAACCAGGTGGACCTTCCTTACCTCCTCTGCTCCCCAGGGGACTCAGCTCCACAGAACTGAGGGGGAACTGGGAGGGAGACAAGGAAGCCGCTCACCAAGCTGAGGCTAAGGATGAAGAAAACCTTCAGGATAGGGGGGAACAAGGGGAGAGGAGCAGACAATGGGGAAGCTGCCCTGGGGTAAGGGGTGCAGGGCTAGGGCTCAGCTGCACCAGGAGGCCTCAAGGCCCAAG
This sequence comes from Mirounga leonina, assembly GCF_011800145.1. Taxonomy (NCBI): domain Eukaryota; kingdom Metazoa; phylum Chordata; class Mammalia; order Carnivora; family Phocidae; genus Mirounga; species Mirounga leonina. The sequence goes on along the minus strand of NW_023270871.1, from coordinate 646,456 downwards.
GATAATCCTCCAGGCAGCTAATCCTTGAATACTGAAGATATGACATGCGAACATGCTGTCACTCACCCTAATTTATTCTAAACAAGACACCTGCAAGCGAAGTCGAACACAGTAGCTTGACCAAGGCGCCCTCCCCCCGGGGCTGTGCCAGCCTGGAGCTGCCACACTAGGGCCTCTGACAGGGCACATGGAAAAGCCTTTCCAATCTTTTCCATCAGCAGCCCCAGCCTGCTCCATGTCTGTGCCACAGGGGGCCCCGAGCACCACCTGCCTAGTGAAGACAAACTCCTATTAACTGAATGCGATACCCTGGACCTTTTCTCTTTCAATTTCCAACCACTTTCTGTGTTTAGGGATAAGAAGCAAACAGCATTAGCAGGAAAGATGGGACTGCTTCCATTAACAGTATCAAAGATTAAACATGTTCTCCCCATGCCCCTCGCATCCACAAACCCACATACCTTGTACACGATGCTAGGAAGGTTTACAGAGTGAAAATATCATGACTATGCAAGAACTTGCAATTCAAGGAGAAAAATAAGAAACCTATACTGCCTTATTTGCTCATATGCTTTGAATAACAACTATGGGCCAAGTACACAGGGGATGTGGAAATGTGGCTCATACATAATCCCGCCCACGAGAGGGGGGAAAAAAAAGGTCTATGTAGATCAATGCACTTGCACAAAAGCAGAGATACAGCTTTGTCAACCCAAAACACAAATGTCCATTAATATCACATGTAATCAGTTTTTGATAAAGTTATTCTATTTCTCTAAAGAAATGTTAAAAGCTCACTGGGTAAAGACACAGGGAAGCTTCAATGTGTTTCCTGAGGGCATTCCCAGTGTCAGGTGGTGCGAGGGTCACAGGATCCACAAAATGACATATTGTTTAGACCAGTGCCCTCCAATACATGTGGCTACTGAGCATCTGAAATGTGACTAGTGCAAACTGGTGTGCACTCATGCAGTGGGGAACACACAACAGATTTCAAAGACTGACTCTGAAAAAAGAATGTCAACTATATCATTAAGAAGTTTTACACTGAATACATGTTGCTAATATTCTGGATACACTAGGTAAAATTAAATATTTCATTACAACTAATTTCATTTGTTTCTTTTGCTATGAGAAAACCGAAGATAACCTCTGTGGCTTGCTCATATTTCTATTAGGCAGTGAGGACTTAGGTTTTCCCTTCAAAGACTGTGAGGACAGCATGCATTTAGCAATAACAGCACGTTGGTGTTACTACAAACAAGGCAGGCAGAAAATGAGTATGTTACCATGTCACACTTAATGTTCACTTAATATCATAAAACCCTACAACTCAGATCTAGTAAATAATCCAAGTTCATAATAAAGTTGTGATTTAAAAAAAAAGAGTCACTCTGCCACATGCAGAAGGAGGAAAGACGAGCCAACAATTTCATGTCACTCAAGACTAACGGACTTCTGGCAAACTCGACTAGTACCCTGCTCCATATGGTTCAGAAAAGAGGTCTAGGTTTTTCTCTAGCGACAGCTGGACGACTTTCCAGAGCATTCACCAAGGGGATTTAGCTCACTCATCACTTCATTCTGAGGGCCACCGTCTTCATTGGAACCACAATTTTATTGCTCTGTGCCTGGATTAGGACTGACACCAGACAAGTTGTCTGGAGAGACTGAGGAACTGGTTAATGCAATTGGGAATAAGACTGGCCACTACAAAAGGAGACATATCTTCACCTTGTCCACATTACCTGGTGATGTAATAATAGAAGAACTAGATGAAGGAGTGAGGATACAGGGAAACATCGTAAATGAAACAGAAGATGCCAGGCAGATGTGTTGCCGTGATGGACCAGGCAAATCCCTCTTTCTTGCTATGGGTTACAAGGGCAGTTATAATCACACTGGCCAGTCTCTCAGCACTTCTTTAAAGGCAGGCTGATAAGGAACGTGGTAACATTAGCGAGCATAGCAACAGCCACAAGAACTCCCATTTACTTAAATGAGGACTTTACAAAATTTTCTTTTACTTCGCAATTTTTTTTTTTTTTTTTTTTTTTTTTACCATTTCATTATAAATGGGTCTTTTCTCATTTAATGCTTCTACCGCTTCGGAATTAGATGCTGTGGTCATTATTGCCAGTTTCCAGATCAGGAAACTGCAGCCCAGAAAGTTTATTTGGCTAAAGTGGGCACAATTTATAAATGGAGGCTGGATTTCAATTCCGCTTCCGAGCCCAAAACGGGACACTGGGCTGCATATTAAATGCAATACTTGTAATAATAACAAATAAAAAAAAAAAGTCTGGCCAACAGACAACCTTTCTACTATTTAAAAAAATGTAGTTGCCTTTAAAGATGGGACAGTCCTCCGATCTGCTGCTGGCACACATAAAGCTCCTTCTAAGAAGTCTGAATGGACCGCCTTGAAAAAGGCATTCTCCCGCTGTTTGCCCTCACTCACTCACCCCTGCCTCATTCCAGGGGAGGGTAGCATTTTTACTTCTTTGTCCTTTTCACTTGCAGAGCCTTCGTGTGCCAAGTACCTTTAAGGAACTCACCAGTCAAAAAAAAAAATCCTTTTCCATACAGCTTTGCTAAAGTTACCAAGTCAGTAACAGGCAAAATGTAAAAATGATTACAGACCAGCGAAGTAGCTATTATTATACTCTGCTGAGCTGGTGAACTACAGATTTGGGTGGAGGTTTCCCTGTTTTGGCAATGATCTGGAAAAGCAGAGCTTCTAGATACGTAGATGCTTCCCTGGGATTAGGTCATTTCTGCTCCTTAAGAAATTATTCTAGTATCCTGTAGAACAGCTCTTGCCAACCTATAAAAAATGAAATATTGCACCAATATTATAATAAAAGTGGAATCCTAAAACCCATCAGCCAGCCAGACAGGAAGGAGGCAGGCAGCGCAGGTGCTATTTGTCCTGAGAGCCACGAGCCAGGAGCACGCAGGCGGCCAGCAGGCTGCCACCTAAGCCTGAAGCAGATATGGCCAGGATAGGCTGAGCCGCTCACTCTCTTTCCCTGTGCCACCTTGGATATAAACACCCACTTGCCATGTAATGAGAATCAAATGTGCTTTGTTCCAAGGGGTATGCACTTAAAATAATCAGGGGTTGTTTAAAGAAGAGGAAGAAAGCAAGCTTGTCGCCAAACAAGACACAAACAGTAACACAGCCGTCAACAGATTGGCCAGGAGTCAGGCGGGGGATAGGAGTCATTTTAAGGAGATCTCTCTTTCTGGTTTCCGGAGGCTCTGGAGGAAAAGGACAGAAAAGGTAAACAAACGGCACACCAAACATGGGATAAAGTGGCACAGCACAGAAAGAATCTAATTAGGGAGGATGTGGTCAAGATTGCTGAATGGAGCTATATATAATGTTAGTCGCAGAAATGAGTTTTTCCTTTAAAAGGTCTCCTAGGAAATCCTGAATGGTATACAGAAATTGGTTATAGTTTCTCTGCCTATATTTTAAATACTTTCTTTCCAAATTTAAAAAAAGCTCACAGGAAAGAAATTTTTAATCAGGAGAGAGAAAGGATATAGCTTCTCGCCCCTGCCTAGAATCTAAGTTTACAAAAACATATATCCAAGAAGGTTCTGAGAGCATTCGAAGCAACTTGCTCCCATGATGAATGGGGACTGGGTAGGCCTGAAATAAGATTCGATTGGAGAGAATGGGAGGCTACTCGCCACCACCCAGCCCTGTGTGAGGACCTCAGGGCCCCAGCATGTGTATGCAGCGGGGCCCCAGTTTGTATTTTAAATTTGGCTGCCTTTTTAGGAGGAAAAAAAGGGGGGGGGCAAGCCATTGTCCATGAGCCTTTGGCTCACAAGTTCCCACATCCTCTGGGTGGCTGGGAAGAGACCTCTCTAAGCAGTCAAATGACTGCAGGTCATGATCATCCATGGCAAGTTAGTGCTCTTTCATTTTTGAAAAATGATCAATCACCAACATGTCAACTTTCATAGGAGATGGTCAAATTACATGAGCAGTCTCATCCAATTAAGAGACTCAGCTCAGACAGACATTAACTCACTGACAAAGCTCGACAAATATTTGTTCATGTGATTCTTGCTCAGCAATATGCTAAGGGACAGGGTTCTGGTCCCTTCTGACCTTCATGTCCCTGCTCAATGCCATCTGCCTGATCTGGGATTCCCCACTGGTCTCCAACCCAGCTTGTCCAAGTCTATACCAGTCTTCTTCGTGGACATCAAGCGGAATTAGCTACATATAGGACTTCCAAGGTCACAGTCTACATCGGAGAAAGACAGAAAAGGACCTTTAGAAGCCCTGTGCTATGAGCAGCCAAAATGTAGGTTTATCTGGCTCTGCCTCCTACTGGGTTACTTTCTAAGGGGTCATTTCACTTCCCTAGGCCTCAATCCAGCTGTAAAAGGAGTTCCCCCACCACTAACAGTCTGCCTTATACTATAGTGGAATGCGAATGTGTTAACCTGGTTAAAACTGTAAGCTCCATGAAGGCAAGGATCACCATTCACTTTTGGATCTTCTAATGCTGTTTCCATCAACAGGGATTGCTCACAGGAAATGTGACGACGAGTAAGACCGGCCTGGACCTCCGGAAGCAGATGACCCAGGAGCACAGTGCAGTGCAGAGGAGGCGCTCGATTCAGTTAAACGGACTTGGAGTGCTCGCATCACTTGCCCTGTTACAGGCAGGTACATATCCCTTCGGGCCCAATTTTTGACTGAAGAGATTGAGGAGGTCACCTTAGGTGAACAGTGACAGAAGGAGCTCCCTGTGCATGGCTAACAATGGCAGTACCTCCTTCCAGCGTCTGCTACCTCCCACAGGAGAATTTTCTCTGGAAGAGCAGGCTTCCAGCTGAGGGTCAGCTCCCCAACTAGGAAACGTGGCCCTGTCTTCCTCAGGTTTCCCAGAGGCAGCCCCATGAAGCTGGGAGGCCAAGGTGAGCAGAACAGAGCGTGTTGGGAATATTTCCTCTACTGGACGGACTAAAGATTTATTCCGTGAGCTTAAGAGTATTGTTACGTGGGGCCCAGGGACATCTCCATTCCCCCCTACAACAGCCAAGGAAAGCAAAAGGAAAGCAGAAGACAGTGGAGGCCCAACCCTAGACCAAGAAATAGCTTGTCCCTGGGGGTGAGAAACTCAAGACCCATCCTTAGAATTCATCAGGTCTCTGTGAAATCGTCATACTACCCATCCACTCATGACTTCTCAACAGCATTCTATTGCCTCCAGTAGAAACAGTTCCTAAAAATGGTCATTGGTATGTCAACTGGTTGGCACAGGAACCAGTGACTGGTTTTCCAACTGAGGGTAAAATTCTTTTCACCCATGCAGAACACGTTATCAGATCTGGAGATAGTGGCACATGATAGAAAACAGACCCCTTGTAATTGTACTGCTGATCCTTACGAGGTGGCTATTAAAGGTAAACAGCATAAATCCGATATAATTTTCTAGGTCCTTTCAATAGATCTTGGGCTTTTAACCTGGGGAGTCCGAAGAGGTTCATAAATGGGCTTAACGCAGGGAGTTCTATGCTCTTGAAACTGACAAAGATTAGGAATGTATAGCATCCCTGTATATGAGCAAATTTCTCCCCAAGGAAAAACGGTCCAAAACCTGTATCAGATTTCCAAGTGTCCACCTTTGATTCAAAAACATTTAGAAATCACTGCTAAACGGCCTTCCCTGGTTTGCAAAATGGACTCCTCTTGGAGGAAAACACTTTAGTCTGTGCTGCCCTAGAGCGAAAGGAAGCTGCTCAGCCTTGTATTCCTCACCAGTGAGCTCTGCCAGAGTTTCTTTTCCTGGCTGAGTTTCTACTGCTGCAGCCAGCAAAAAGAACTGGACAGATGTAGTGAACAGAGTCTAGTAGATTGTTGCTGTGGCTGGTTTTTTGTCATTTGGCACTTTACAAAAAATAAAACATTCTGGATTAAACTGAATTCATCTAGAAACCATAAAAGAAAAAAGCAAAGAGAAGCCTGATTTTGCTCCTTGCCAATCACAATACCTAATAGGGATAAGAAAAGTTGAGTCGCAGTATAAAAAAGTAAATGTTTGTGAGGGAAATTGATACAGTAGAGAATGAACTGCTTATGTTAGGTTACTTGGTAAGGAACTTTGGTGTTCACTAAATGACAATTTAAGGGAAAAAAAGAAAAAGTATGTTTTCTCCCACTGTACAAGTAAACTTCTTGGGCTACAAGCAACTTTTCTCACCATCAGATTCTGACCATTAGAAGGAGAGATGAGCAAATCATGAGGAACTCCGAAGGTTTCCCCTTCTCCAGGGGTGACCAATGGTCATGGTATTTATATAGCAAGACACGGCATACCCAATGAACAGCATTTACTACAGAAGAAACTGAACTAGACAGCAGGTCCGGTTAGACCAGGTGACCCAGCACACACAACCTGCTGGAGAAGCAGTCAAAACACAATGTGCAGACTTATCCGAAGGGTGGACATGTTTCTCAAATACAGGGGAAAGAACCAAGGCTTAGAGATGTGAAATGTCTTTACCTGGGGAAAGAGGAGACCTGCATCTTCTGAACTTCAACCTGCATTTTGCTGCTAGCTACCTCCACTCCTTTGCCTTTGGATCATTAAATTCTAAACTAGGACAGCTAAATATCTGAAGACCTCCATGGGAGGCTTTATGACCCGTGTGTGTAATTCAATAAACATTAATCACCTCCTGTGGGACAGATACTCTACTGGGCACATGGAACACAAAATTGAAGAATGAGGCAGACTTCCTTCATTCAAATAGAAGAATTTGTTTTGAAACACATAGTTAAGTCTGTAAAGTTACTTATTAAAATACTGACTAAAGGGGCGCCTGGGTGGCTCAGTCGGTTAAGCGTCTGCCTTCGGCTCAGGTCATGATCCCAGGGTCCTGGGATCCAGCCCCACATCGGGCTCCCTGTTCAGCGGGAAGCCTGCTTTTCCCTCCCCCACTCCCCCTGCTTGTGTTCCCTCTCTCGCTGTGTCTCTCTCTGTCAAATGAATAAAATCTTAAAAATAAAATAAAATAAAATACTGACTAAAGGGTGGACTCGGTTTCCGCTCAGATTCTGATCTCAAGGGCTTGAGATCCAGCCCCACCTGGGCCCTGCCTTTGGTGTGGAGCCTGCTTGGGTTTCTCTCTCCCTCTGCCCCTGTGCACTCACAAGGGGATGCTCTCTCTCATATAAATCTTAAAAAAAAAAAAAAAAAAAAAAAACTAAATTTACTCATACCCATCAACGAGTCTGATGCCGAAGACTAGTTTTTTGTTCACTGTAGATGGCTGGAGTTGAGAAATTGACTGTTGATTAACAATCCTTCTCTTTCATTAAACCACCTGCACTTTTCAGCTCAAGGGTAGGGATAAACCAAAAAGAAGAAATTTCTAAATCATGTAGCATCTTGATAATAAATAATTGTATGCTTACAGTTTTCAGCTTGAAGTTTAACCCTCTGGGTCCATAATAAGCTGATTTCTTTCAATATAATTTTATTACAAAGGATGCAATGGTTGTACTTTTATACACTAGTGATTTTTTTTTTTAAGGGTACCATCAGTATCATATACCCATATAGTTACTAGGGAAAAGAAACCTAGACTCCTTTTCCCTATCACCCACTTAAAATATACTCAAGAGGCCTTTGATATATTTAGGTTTGTTTTGTCAACTCCTATATTCATCATGCAAAGTAGAGAAAATTCAGTTGGCTTCTAGCAAAATAACACATGACACTAGAACAGCGAATGTTTTTAGTAAGATTAGTTAAGGATTTTATGATGTGACCATTTTTAAAGTATTTCTAGGGACCCTACTATATACTGGTTGCTTCTGGATCTTCAGATTAAGGTCATCTTCCCACCCCCAAAAAAAGCCTCACCATGATGAGCATACCCTCTGCAAACAATTCAGAGAAATACACTTTCTAATCTTTGAAATTCAGTGTGGTTGGCGTTACTTGAGACCACTGCAGGGCTATCTGTGCAGATGCTGTGTGGAATGGAGACACAGTCTTCCACATTTAAAATGTTGGAAAGCTAAGTTATCGAGAAAAGGAAAGATGGCTGTGCTTCTAGGCATCGTGCTATATATGGTATCTTCTGAATTCAGGTTGAGGCAAGTGTTGGCAGAAAAAAATAGACAAGCACTTTGCAGGATAAGGAGTGATTTCTTTATAAGATGTTATGTTTCTTATCCTGATGGAACCTGTAAATACGACCTCTTGGGGGACTCAGTTACAGCTGTGGAACCACCAGCCCCATCGAGGATATCCAAAATGTACTAAAAGAAATTCTAAGTAGAAAGACACACAAAGAGCATTATATTCGTTCATTCATACATTTGAGTACCTCCTGTTTGTCAACATTGTTCTAGGCACTAGGAATACAGCAGCCAACAAGAGACAAAATTCCTGTCTTCGCTGAGCTTCTATTCTACTAAGGAGACTAATATCAAAATATATGCCGAGCTAGATGGTGTTAAGTGCCATGGAGGAAAAAAACAGAAGAGGGGCAGGGCGTGCTGGAAGGGGTAGCTGACGGGACAGACACCTGAGTAAAGCCTGGGCGGGGGGGGGGGGGGGCTGAGGGACAGAGCCACAGAGATGATCTAGGGGAAGAGTGGTCCAGACAGTAGGACAGCAAATCCAAGAGCTGAGGCAGGAATGTGCCTGGCAACTTGAAGGACTAACGAGGAAGCGGAAGTGTTTAAATGCCTTAAATTGCTTCCAGATTAAGGGGTTACAATTCCAGGCAAAATGTCAACACATTTTCATAAACTCTTTGAGTAAGAATTTACAAAGGCATGTTCCTGCTCTAACTACTTAATCTCACCAAGCTTGAGGAAATGAGGAAGAGAAGGTGGAGTGGGTGAGCCAAGGTTACGCTGTTAGTGACGCCAGAGAAAAAAACTTTGGAACAAGTATCCCAAACTCAGCACCACAGTTTGCCTCATGCTTCACCTTTATCGTTAAAGGGCACTTTTCTTATGAAAATATAAATTGTAAAAACAAAACAAAATAATCCAACAATCTTAGAGCTAAAAAAAAAAAAAAGGATCAAATTCACTTTTTTCATGCAACAGGTAAGCAAGAGAGACCCTATGTACACCCTAAATTTTTGTTGAGGAATGAAACAATAAATGCAGCATGACCTAGACCCCATCTCCCAGCAATGAATGGGACTGCTGTATAACAAACAGGTCTCCGATGCTTGTACTAAGCATTGTTATCCTAAAAAAATAAAAATTAAATAAATTAATGTTTTTTAAAAAAGGGAACACAGATCAACGGTCTCAACTGCCCTTAGCAGAAAAAGTGTAACAGTGAAAAATTGGAAACATTCTAATTTTCTCTTGGCAAAGGAATTAGTATACTATGATTTATTCATACACTGGCATTCTCTGTAGCCGCTAAAGTAAATAAGAGCTACATATGCCTCAAAACATAGTGACAAATTTAAAAATGCAAGCAGTATATATATAGCATTATGCCTTTTTTTTTTTTTTTTTTTTTTTTAGAATTACGCCTTTTATGTAGAATACTAAATACACAAGCTCACCGATAGTGCTTATGGATAGATAACATACCGAAGTACCGAAAGACGTTCGGAAACTACACTAACATCCCTTTAGTGGTCACCTGGGGATGGAGGAAGAGGAGGGATGGATAAAACACTTCAGTTGCAGTTTACTTTTATTGGGGGACATATGAAGTAACTATGGAGATATTAGCAACTTTTTTTAAATTAGCAACTTTTAAACACAAGTAGTATCTATTATGTATATGTGAAATATTTCATACTTTTTATTCTGAAAGGAAAAAGGAAGAGAGACAAATTTCCTCCATCACATTCCATTAACTGCAAGCCAAGTTTCCTTGACCTCCTCATCTCAGTTTCTTCACCTTTAAAATGTGGGTAGTGCTAGGCACACCTGCCTCAAAGAGGCTTTGGGAAGTGGCGGCTTGGAGACGGCACTTCAATGTCAGGGACACTCCTATCATTCCCCACTGAGTCTCCATGGCCCAGCATCCATTCATTCTATTCAATTTCACAAACAGTAATATGATTTTTCACAATAGGGTTACAACCACCACCACCAGCCCCCCCCCCCAAAGAGCCATAAAACAAGTCTAAGGCATGTAAATGCTACAATAAATTAATGAAGCCTTTCCAACCAGGGCCTGGCAGAATGGCTCCCTCAAAGAAGAGTGGTAAGAAGGACCATTCTGCCATCAGCGAGGTGGTGACCAAAGAATACAGCATCAACATTCACGAGTGCATCCACGGAGTGGGTTTCAAGAGGTGTGCCCCTTGGGCACTCAAAGAGACCTGGAACTTTGCCATGGAGGACATGGGAACTCCAGATATGCACACTGACACCAGGCTCCACAAAGCTGTCTAGGCCAAAGGAAGAAGGAATGTTCCATTCCGCATCCATATGTGGTTGTCCAGAAAAACGATACCATCAAATAAAGGTATAAAATCGCAATAAAAAAAAATTAATGAAGCATCTCAATGAATGGAGACGGAAAAACCCGGATACCCCAGCACAGGACCACCTCTCCCAATCCATGTTATGCAAGCACTAGGTTAAAAATCATAAGAACTGGATAAACTTCCTCACATTAAAGTCTACGCTCTTACAAAAGCCCAAGGGGAAAAAATGACACCGCTTAGGCATCATTAAGAAAAGATGATCAGATTACACCCATCAGTAATAAAACTCCCAGCCACACCTGTGAACAGGTGGGGGCCAGAGCAATCAAAATCCAGCCTCCCTGCGAGACACCAGCTCTTCTCCAACTTCGTTCAAACCACAAGGTGAGGCTCTCCTCTCTAAGATGAGCTTCTGCTGAGTCCGACTGATGGACAAACCAGCTCCTCCCCCTGTCAGGCCCTTACAGTTTTGAGATCACATTCTCCAGGGAACTGGCAACGTTTCCCCACCCCAGCCAGCTTGGTATTCTCCTCTCCCAGAAGGAAAACGGAGACCCGTCCCAATCACCTGTGCGCCTGAGGCCACGGGAAGCTGCTGGGCGTGGTGCGCAGCCTTGAGCGCCAGATATGCCCTGACCGCTGGAAATAAAGTTGCGCTGACCTGGGTTCCTTGGAACAGCGCAAGCCTGGACCTATAGCCCAGGCCCCAGCCGCTGGAAGGTCACTTGTAACTCCTCCATTTCACACTGGTCTCCATCTGTCCAGTCTGCTGCCTCCCTGGGCTCTGAGCGCCCCCTCCACAAAAGGGGAGTGTGAGGTCCAAACGCAAAGGAGAGCGTGTACCAGGGGGCAGCAGATGAACCCTAAAAACTGCAGAAACTAAAGCACGGCCACAAACCTGCCCAAGCAGGCAGCGAAGAGAAGGTGGGTTGGAGAGGGTACCCACCCACCTGGGCAGAGTTGGGGCAGATGGCGGGCGGGCGCCCCTCTCCCGAAGTCCCAGCTGCCCCGAGTCTGCCCGAACTCCAGCATCCCGCCTCCCCGCCTCCTCGAAGCTGCGGCGGGGAAAAGGACACGTAGAGCGAGGAGCACTAGCAGGCCTGCACCCCTGGGCCCGCCGAAGGCCTCCCTAGAGTCAGAAAAGGAACAATAGCAGACCCTCGTCGCCGGAGCCATTCGGAGTCTCCCGCTTGCGCCTCCCTCCGCGGCTCCTCCAAGTTGTGCGCGCAGGCGGCTCGAGCCCAGAAGCTAGGAGCCGGGTGGGGCGACGCGGGGCGGGCCGGGCAGGTAGGACAGGGGGCTGACTCCGCGCCCCCCAGGACGCCCCGGCGGGCTGGCCATTCATTCCCGCCCGCGCTCGCTCCGCCGCCGCTGCCGGCCTGGAGCGCCGGGGGCCGGCAGGAGACAAGCCCGCTCCCAACTTGGCCCGGTCTTCCCTCTTCCTCGGAGCCCCACATCCTCCTCTCCCTCCGCGGACAGTTGGCGGCCGGCGGCAGACAAGGGAGTGGTGGCGGGACCCTCGCTGCCACCCCGCGAAGCCGCTCCGCCCGGCGCGCCGTCCCTCGCCCGAGCCCCAGACACCGAGGCGGGGCGGCGAGCCGGGACCCCGCTCCGGGGAGCCTCCCGACTCTCGGCGCCGCGTACCTACCCCATCGAGGCGGAGGCTCCCGGGCCCCGCCGGCTGCGCCACTCGGTCCGCCGCTTCCCCAGGAAAACGCGGCCGCCGGGCTCGCTTCCTGCTCGGCTTCCTGCGCCTCGGTCCCTCCTCCTCCCCCCGCTGCGGGGGTCAGTGGGCGCCGCGGCTCCGGGGCTGGGCGGGCGGGGCGGGGCGGGGGCAGCGGCAGCACCACCACGTGGCCGCCCGGCGCCGGCCCCCGCCGACCTGGATCCCGCGGGAGCGGGAAGGGAGGTGCTCGCTTCTCCCCTCCCCTTCCACCCCGCGCGGCCCCAAATTCCGCGAGTCAGGTGACCCGGCCCCGCGTCCCGGCCGGGACCTGCGGGAGGTGCTCGCGGCCCCGCCGCCGCCGCCGCCGCCGCCGCCACCGCCGCCCCTGGGCCCGCACGCCTCGGGCGTTCGTGGCCGGCTCTCAGTTTCCAGGGCCCGTGGACCCTTCCCCGCGGCTGTGTTTCATCATCACCATCCTCACCTGAAGTTACTGGGAAACCGGTGCTCTAACCCCAGGGTCTAGAGCCGGTGAGATCCCGAATAGTATTCATTTCTGGTCAACTTCCAAAGTCGTTTGTGGTCGTGGGGGTGTTTTAAAGGTCACTGATTCGAGCGACTTCTTAACCACGGTTATATTTTCCCCGAATTATTGAGCAGAAAGTAAACCAGAATCCGCTCATTCTCTGGACGGACTGAACCAGCTGGTTCGAGTGACTGCTAACACTCATCAGGTGGCAAGAGAAAACTAGCGGCGTGAAGCGCGGCCGGCTCAGCAGTCAGGAGAAATCTGCCGCCCGAACCGAGAAGCGCCGAGGGGGGACGCCCCCAAAGTCGCGTCTGGGAGGCAAGGAGGGACGGCCATTACCCGCCCCCAGGACCCTCGGGGCTTCTCACTCTTCTCCAGCCCGCTGAAACCGGCGCTTGAATCTCAATGGACCCCTCCCGTAATTCCAAGGATTTCAAACTCGCCACCTACTCATTTAATCTGGGATTGCTTTTCCATTCATTCTAGTCAGGCTAACCAGCTCTGCCTTAGAAAGTCTTTATTCACCAAAGAAAGCCCCTCCCTTCTCCGGGTTAGCTCCGCATCCTCACGCAGGGCGGGAAGCTTTCTAGAATAAATGACATGAGTCCTTTTTGGTGGGATCCACTGTAAGTCATTTGAACTTAAAAAAAAAAAAAATCAATTCCAACGGAAGTGAAATTCACCCTAACAATTGAATGTATAAGGTCTTGGCTGCATCTTGATGGTCTACACTTTAGAATTTGTCTTCCCCCCCCCACCACCACCCCTCAAGGAAAGAGCCTGTCTTAGCTTTAACAGGTAACTTATCAAACAGGGAGCAAAAGCTCTGTTTCTATGAACTGTGAGGTAACTGCGCTATGGTCTTCCTAAATCATACGTCAGAGATTCTTTTGAAAAGTGATGAATAGCCCGTTTCAAGCAAGCCATACACTCCTCTTCCTGTCCTTTATCCCTCTCGAATAAAATGACACGCTAAAAGAAATGTGAGCTGGCAAACTTCTTGTTTGTTTGATGCTGGCCATTTCTACAACACAGTTTTTCATCATGGTTCATATTAGTGATGTAACGTTGAGGGCGAACAAATTTGGCCACTTGTGCGTTTTCTGTTCGGCTTTTAGCAGCTCAGTCCCCAAGCAGGGGCAGCTGAAAAAGTGGGATTGGGAGCATGGTACAGGGTACACCATGCCACCTTTGAAAGTGAACATGTGTGTATTCTGTAGGAACAGTTGACAAGTTGAAGGAGTTTAATATCAAGCAACATTAAACAATAATTCTTTTTTTTTTTCTTTTACACCGCTGTGCCCTGTCCCAGCCACTTACCTCTGAGCCTACCTGCCTGAGTTAGCTCTGTGGCTCTTTTTGGTGGCTTGTGTGCTTTATTCTCCTTAATTTATAATTCCACCCTCAGACATCAGCAAGTCCAACTCTGAGTGTGGGGTTGCTGTGGAGGGAAGGACTCTTACAGTTAGTTAGGCTGATGTGCCAAGATTCTATTCCAGATCCCTCCTCCCCTGAAACTCAAACACCTCCTTCACACCACAGCTGAAGTTGTGCCACCTGCCAGAGGAATTGATGGTCAAGTACAAGATTGAAACAGTCTTCTCATTGGTTTGGTTTGGTTTGTTTTTTCCCCAGGCCTTTTAGAAGTGCTAACTCATTCAGGATACATTGAACACACCCATTAATGGAGACCAGGCCCACGTAAAAAGGTTTGAGAGAAGGCAGCAAGAATAAAATGATAATCTAAACTGCATAGAGAGTTGTTAAAACCTTTTTTGGGAGGAACAGCATGTTATATTTTAATAGGTGAATTACCGTCAAATCAAGGTAACTGTGATAAGAACAAAGCGACCATGGCTCCCGCTCCCTCTTTTACTAACTTGCCATTTGAACTTCACCAAGCGTTTGAACTTCTCCTGGTCCCACTTTTCCTAATCGGTAAAAAAGAACATTGAACTACATGGCCTCTGAGAATTTTTTCAGCTTTAACGTCCTAAACCCATTCTCTTAATCTGAGGAGCCATCACCAAGAGTATTGTCTTTACAGTCTATGACAAAGCATCATTCTCTAATTGTTCTAGCATCTAAGACACATTTAGCATCTACCCATAATTCTCTAATTGTTCTACCATCATTCTCAATCTTCTCATACCTACAAGATTGTAAATTCCTAAGAGTGTTGTCATCCAGGATTTAGCAAGATCAATTGAAAGGAATTGATTGATTGGTAGAGCCAAATTTTCATTTTTGAAATTAAAAAATATCATATCCCTTCTTTCTTGCTCCATCTCTTATCAATTTTGTTTCTCCCCACATTAGGAACTTCTTAAGTGTGGGGAACCAAGGCTAAGACTAGTTGGAGTAATAAGAAACTGTCCCTAATAGAGGAAATAGAGGTAGGTATCACACCAGAGCCAAAAAGAAACCCTTTGCTTTATTTGGCCTTTGGTCAGGATCTGACTGCACTTCTGGGTCTCGTTAGAAGCAGTGTGATTTACAGGAATGTGACGATATTGGCCTCAGTCCAGAGAATGGAACAAAAACACAATCAGAATTGGAGGGAGATGATCTACAGAGGAAAAAAAAAACTCAAATATTCGTAGAAAACCCACTTTTTGTATTTTCTTTGGGATGTTTCCAAATAGGAAATTGTGACATGGGAGAAATTAATAAAACAACCTTAACACAGCATCTTAATAATTTAATAAGACCACAGTAATAAAGTAGACTAGAAACACTGAGCCCTTAAAATGTCATTAGTCCAAATTGAGATGTGCTATACATGCAAAATATATACAAGGTTTCAAAGACGTAGGATGGGGAAAGAAAAGTATCTCACTAATAATTTTTATATTAATTACATATTGAAATCCTAATAATTTGGATGTATTAGGATAAATATATTAACACTAATTCCATTCATTTCTTACTTTTTAAAAAAGATTTTATTATTTTTTTTTAAGATTTTATTTATTCATTTGAGACACAGAGATACAGAGAGAGAGAGAGCATGAGCAGTGGGAGAGGCAGAGGGAGAGGGAGAAGCAGACTCCCGGCTGAGCCAGGAGTGGGGCTCCATCCCAGGACCCTGGGATCATGACCTGAGCTGAAGGCAGACGCTTAACCATCTGAGCCACCCAGGCGCCCCAAGATTTTATTTTTAAGCAATCTCCACACCCAAAGTGGGGCTTGAACTCACAACCCTGAGATCAAGTCACACCGCTCCACCAACTGAGCCACTCAGGCACCCCTCCTTTTACTTTTTAAAATGTGGTTAACTAGAAAGTTAAAAATTACTCTTGTATTATATTTCTATTGGATAAAACTACTAAAGAGTTTAATGTTAGCATCCAAGACACATTTAGCATCTACTCCATACAAGGCATTTTTCTTTTTTTTTTTATAATTTTTTTTTAAGATTTTATTTATTTATTTGACAGAGAGAGAGACAGAGAGAGAGGGAACACAAGCAGGGAGAGTGGAGAGGGAGAAGCAGGCTTTCTGCGGAGCAGGGAGCCTGATGCGGGGCTCGATCCCAGGATCCCAGGATCATGACCTGAGCCGAAGGCAGACGCTTAACGACTGAGCCACCCAGGCGCCCCAAGGCATTTTTCTAAGTGATATTTACAGAACTACAGTGGCCATATATTTAATTGTTCAATCTGGGACACTTTTGACACTTTTGAGAATGAAAGGGGGCAGGCAAATTCTAACCAGCCAGGATATTAGGATAAAAAGCATAAACTGGAACTGTTCTGAGCAAACTGAGATGGTAGGCCACACTAATATTAGGTCATTTAATCTTTATGTTGGCGAGAAAGAATTTCCTCTGCCCTTCAAGGTCCTTCTATCCAGACTAAGAATCAAATTGACATGAGACAGATTAACAGGAGAAAAACCACATTTAATTTTGGACGTATAGAGAATCCACACAGACATAAAATTCCAAGACAGCCAGGCAACACAAGGCTTCTATGAGCTAAGGAGAGGGGTAGGGGTCTGAGGACACAAAAGAGAGGAAGACCACTAGCAGGAAGGTGAGAGGAGATGTTTTGAAAACAAGGTTGCCCTCTTATGCAGATAAGTTTCTTAGGTAAAGAGGAATTTCTGTTAATAGCTCTCTTCCTGGTACAGGCAGGCAGTTGAGGGGGCAGTAAAGAGATTTTCCTGAATCTGCTGGGTTTTTATTGCTTTTAATTCAAAATAATCTTCACACCATAGTGGCTGCCTGTCCTTGGCCCCTATAGTTATATCAACCCTATAAGTGCCATTATTATCCTTTTGGGGCACTTAAGGGAACTGGAGCACAGAGGGATTAAGTAACTTGCCTAAAGTCATACAGCTAGCGACAATGTTGAGTTTCAAATTAGGGCAGTCTGGCTCTAGAACCTTCATTCTTGACTGCTGTACAATACTGCCTGCTAAAGACCTACTATAGATCATGAATTTAATAGATGCAAAGTTTTTCTTAATACAGCAACTTGGATGGAATATTATCTTATTTTTACAGATGCAGAAACTGAGTTTCAAACAGATCCGGCAACTTGCCCAAATCATAGAGCCAGAAAAAGTACCACCAAGAATCATAGTTTGGGATGCCCAACTCCAGAGTGGTCCCCCTAACCACTACTCCATATTGCCTTCAGGCCACATCGATTTATAAACCATTTATGCATTGATCTCATGACTTCTCCCAATTCTGGCAGAGGCCTGGATTTAAGAGGACTGGAACCCAGGTGAGATCAACTTTAGAACAGGCAAGAGACACCAAAAGCTCAATCTTGGTGTCCTCTCCTTTCTGAGAAGAAACATTTTAAGATAATCCAAATAGCCATCCATGCCACCAAGTTGGTTGTTCTGCCATGCATGTCAGAAATTCCAGAAAATGCTCTCCCATTAAAGCAGTGGAGGAGGGCATCCTGAGGAATTCAAGAACATTGAAAAGACAGTTACTTGATTAGCAGAAGACTAAGAAAAAGTGTTTGTGAAGTTCCACAGGCATAAGCAATAATATGGGATGTAAATCCATGGGTTTGCCAGGTGCGTATTTTCTTCCTTTCTTGGCAGCCTATTAGAATTATCTGCCTTTAAAAAAATCACTGCTTGCCTGGGCCCCATACCCTAGGATACTGATTAAAGTGGTCTGGTGTGGTGCCCAGGCACTGGTATTTTTTTTTTTAAAGATTTATTTATTTAGAGAGAGAGAGAGCACAAACAGAGGGGCAGAGGAAGGAGAGAGAATCTCAAGCAGACTGCGCTGAGCACGGAGCACAGAGCCTGACACAGGGCTCCATCTCAAACCCTGAGATCACAACCTGAGCCAAAACCAAGAGTCGGATGCTTAACGAACTACGCCACCCAGGCACCCCCAGGCATTGGTATTTTCTACTCTCTCCCTAGATTATCATTAAGTGGGGCCAGGCTTTATTGGCTGTCGCAGCCATTTCTGGAGCACCCAGTTCTTGGTTTAGCATTGCCAACAAAAATGAGAATAGGTGAAGAGGGTGGGGTGGCCCTTGCAATGGGCCTTGCAAAAGTCAATGCTCCAGAAGGATTTCTTGACAGAGTGATTCTAAACCAAACCACTGTTTTTCTTGGCCTGGGACACTTGTTTTCTGCTATGGCATTAAACCTGAGCTCCAGATTTTTGTCATGTTCATTGAGTTCAACGTCTGCCTGTAAGACATTTTAATTCATGTTCCTTCCTTATCTGATTGTGCACCCATAATAAATCTGGATACTACTTTTGCTGATGAGTTATTTTGTATCTGTTATGGCTTCTTGCTGTGTTCTTCAAAGGCATTGTGGCCATTTAGCTTCTGTTATTCATTTTCACTTTTCCATTTGCTTGTTCTCTTAAAATCCTTAGTAGGCAACATGAAGTAGATTGCTTGTTGTTCTCAAAATTGGTCTTCCAACTATGCAAGTGAACACATTTTTAAGATTCATTTTCCACAACAAGACTGTTAATGCTTAAGATATATGACTACAGTACTGTGAAGATATTTAACAAAATTCCACAAGTCCTTTGTTTGTTTTGCCTCGATACAAATTCCTCCACTATCCAAATATGCACCTTAAGCAGGTTTCTCACATTCAGGATGGAGGTTCTTCTAAGGTAAAGTTATCATTCTTCATTTGCCTTCGTTTTTCAAAGACAGCCCTATAATTTATTGTTCTATACTTCCTGTTTGAGTTTCAGAACAAGAAGATTCAGACCATGAAAATGTTTTGGACTGTCCTGTAATAGGCCAGAAGAGAGGAGAGGGACAGAATTGGGGGAACCAGAAAGATCACTGTGTAAATACTGTCTCAACAGAGATGAAGTAGGACAAGGAAGGTCCACAGAATCCACAGAAGCCAGCAAAAGCAGGAAAAAGGCCATGGTGACTTCCTCCCTCAGATTCCTAGAACCCTTAGAGCACAAATGCCAAGAAGACAAATTGGCTCCACAATAATAGACCAGTAGAAGGGAGGACAGCAGAGTCCCGGTGTTAAGGATATCGAGGTCACTGTTGGCCAACCAGAGGGGAGTTTGTTCTTTAAAATTATGTAAAAAGGAAGGAAATTTTGGAGGCCATTTCAGAGAACCAGAAGACTGAGTTGGCACTGAATTAGTCTGGGAAATTTGCCACCAAAAGATCCAGGGCTCAGGGACAAAGAGAGGGAGGTGGAGGTCTGAGTGGGTCTCATATTTGCTTTGTGGGCTTCTGGGAAGTATTTTAAAACATTTTTATTTAAACTGTGGCCTTAAGAGGACTCTCCATTCACAATCCAACATAACTTGCTCATATTAAGAAATATAAATTATGAGGACATTCAGTGTGTTTCTTCTCATCCTGATTCTGCCTCCCTGACTGCATTGCCTTCTGCTCCAAGTCTGGGCATTCTAACTTGCATGTTTGATTCAGAGGGGTAGGAATGATTCAAGGTTAGAGGGGCACCTTGGAGAAATTTTAGGAGAGTGTGTGTGAGGCCAGTTCTGTAGAAGAACCAGTGAGAACAGAGGAGCTGTAAGGGGGCAGGAGTCCTCCCAGCATGGCCTGAAGAATAGGCTTCTCCAGCCAGAAGCAACTGGAAGTTCCTGGGCAGCAATCATAACTGAACTAAAAAAATTTTTAAAAACAGAAACAAAGAAGAAATACTCTGTCAGGTAGTGGTTGGAACCCTGACTTCTCCACTTCCAAGCAGTGCAATTTGGAGCAGGTCACTTAATCTCTGTTGGCCTCAGTTTCTTCATTTGCTAACTTGAGGTAATGTTAGTACCGGCCCCTTGGGTTATTTTGGAGATGAAATAAGTAATACATATGAAGCATATACAACAGTACCTGGCACAGAGCAAGAGCTAAATAAATAATATCGATAATTATTACTAAGGTAGAGAAGCATATGTGATTCATAGAAACCAGAGGAAAATAAAATAGTGGTGTATATGAAAATCAATTCAACCGTTATTAAAAATGTCATCACCTATAATTTAAACATTTCTAGGTTTCTATTTGCTAAGTCTTATATGAAAACTTTGTCAACTAATCTATAAGGTATAGGATCGAACACACATAGAAAGGAAACTATGAGGGTATGAGGTGTTTTCTACCTTCAAGGAGCTTCCAACCTATTTGGAGAGATGGTCTATAGACATACAAGGACAAAGAGTCACCAAAAGAAAACAAGATGAGTTCATGTTGCTTTCTAGTTCTTTGATGCTATTCTGTGGCTCTGCCAAGGCACAGTGTCTCGTAAGCACTACCCTTGAAAATGTGAGGCTTTCTATTCTGTGGAAATATTAGGGAGCAGTGTGTTATGGGAACCAAAATATAAGTAACTCATCCCTACCCACAGAGATTCCTATTATAAAGTGCAGCCTGAGTTGACATTGACTGCTATGCAGCTTCCATGCTAGTAAATAATGTTGTGATTAAAACACCACCGGCATCAGAATCAGCTGCCCGTTCCAGTGATAAGAGTGCCTATTACCAGATAACGGTGGCTTTAACACAACGGGGGCTTGTTTCCCTCATATTTTGAAAAGTGGCTTGCTTTTAGATCAGTGGCTCAAGGTGGTCAGGTCTGAGGTCTTTGTGATTCTCTAGGTTTTCCCTCATTAGAAGACAGCTTGCCAGGGTGCCCGGGTGGCTCAGTCGTTAAGCATCTGCCTTCAGCTCAGGTCGTGATCCCAGGGTGCTGGGATCGAACCCCACATCAGGCTCCCTGCTTGGCAGGAAGCCTGCTTCTCCCCCTCCCACTCCCCCTGCCTGTGTTCCCTCTCTCGCTGTCTCTCTCTCTCTCTATCAAATAAAGAAATAAAATCTTTAAAAAGATTTTTTTAATAAAAAAAAAAAGAAGACAGCTTGCCCATTTACACCATCCATTCCATGTTCTGGCAGAAAGAAGGGGAAGAGTATACAGCTGGTAGACTCTGCTCTATAGGGAGATTTTTCTGAAAGCCCCACCCAACATCTCAATTTTATTGGCCAAACTATGTCACATGGCCACCAGCATCTGAAAGGAAGGGAAGGAAATACAGATTTTTAGCTGGGTGCTTTGTATACCAAATAAAATTGGGGTTTTACTAATAGGAAAATGGGAAAAATGGATATAGCATCTATCTATTGATGTAAAACAAACAACCTCAAAACTAGTGTCTTAAAACAGCAACAATATAATTTAATTTATTGTTTCTCATGATTCTGTGGGTTGACCAAGTGGTAGAGGAATATGGTATAGGCTGGGGTACCAGGATGACCAAAAAGCATAACATGGCCTCATTCCTACAGCAGGTAGTTAGTGTTGGTCCCTGGCTAGAGTTCAGGTAGGGATTGGCTGACACCTGAATCCTTCTCAGGGTTCCTTGGGCTTCCTCATGGACTGGTGGCTTGGTTCCAAGAAGGAGTGTCCTAAGAAGTGTCCAAGTGCCTCAGTGTACAAGTGCCTATCAGGTCTCCACTTACACCATGCTTGCTGTTGTCCCATTAGCCAAAGCTGATCACTTGGCCAAGTCCAGAGTCAAAGTGGGAAGCAACTACGCAAAAGCATAAATGCCAGGAATCGCAGTTCATTGGGAACCACCAAATACCAGACCGCCATAGGGTAGGCGTCTAGCCATCTCTGCCAAAGCATCTTTAGATAATATGTTAAAATTAATCAGTGCTTATTTTATAACAAATGTAGAGCCAAGTAAGCATTAACTCTGAAGATTCTCACAACAACTTCATGGGGTACATACTCTTATATCTATTTAGAGGTGAGGAAATAGATTAGGAAAGGTTAAGGAACTTGCCCAAGGTCACAAAGTAAGAAAACACCAGGGCCGGAACTTGAACCCAACCTGAATGCTCGGCTTGGACAGTTTGGGAGCACATTCTGGTTGCAAGGAGATGGGAGAAAATCAAGTGACAGGGATCTCATGAAACAGCTATTTTAAAAAGGGTTTCTTCATGTTTTTAAATACCATTCTCTTTCTTCCTCTTCTTTAGAGAGGAAGAGAGAAAAGTGTGATATCCCTGCCCGTCAGAGTCAAGGCAGAAGGACTATGTCAAGAGGGTGCCCACTTGCTTCTTTGTCAGGTAATCTAATGTCCACGAAGTGTATGTAACCGGAGGCAGAGGTTAAGAGTTGGACGGCTACATTTGCCCTTCGGAAAACCTGAGGAAGAAGTTTGACATGGAGGAGACTAGTTTAAGGAATCCTTTAAGGGGGGTTCTGAAAGGTAAAAAAAAAAATAGTTTACTGGACTTAAACACCCGGACAAGTGTGTCAAAGGTGAATCTCCCTAACATGCTAAAAACGCCTCCACTTTATGTAAAGAATAGTACAGACACTATATTTTGTTTAAAAGTGTGTTTCTCAAAGTGTGGTTTATGAATTCATGCACAGAAATAATGACTCAGGGGTGCCTAGGTGGCTCAGTCATTAAGTGTCTGCCTTCGGCTCAGGTCATGGTCCCAGGGTCCTGGGATGGAGCCCCGCATCAGACTCCCTGCTCAGTGGGAAGCCTGCTTTTCCTGCTCCCCACTTCCCCTGCTTGTGTTGCCTCTCTGTGTGTCTCTCTCTGTCAAATAAATAAATAAAATCTTAAAAAAGAAAAGAAAAGAAAAGAAATAATGACTCGGTATCACCAGTAGGTGGGTCATAAAATCTGCATGTTTAAGGAACATCCCAAGTGCCTCTTCTATACAATAAGCTACCGAATTACTGATTTAAAATGTTCTTTCAGGATGATGACATTTAAAATGGTGCTTTTCAAGCTTTAATGTGCATATGAATCCCTGGGATCTCTTAGAAAACGCAGATTCTGATTCAGTAGGTATGAAGAAAGGCTGGAGATTCTGCATTTCTAGCAAATTCCCAGTGATGCTGCTGGTCTGAGGAACCATGCCGACCAAGTAGCAAAGCTTTAAAACATTGGAGGAAAGAACAAACTGTTTGGGGTTGGGAAGTTTGGAGGCAGATATAAACAGTGGGAGTGAAGGTGGGAGGACCCACTGCCATCCACAGAATGTCACCACTCTTTCCTAAAGACAAGGTCACTAATAGAAGATGATGTGACGGCAGTAGAGGGAGCTTAGCGATGTTCAGCGGGGCTTCCCAGGTCAAGGTGAGATAGATGAGCACGTGCAACAGGGAATGTTTTTCTAATGAATCTGGCCTTGAGCATCTTAGGTGCTATGAAAAGAGCTCGAAGAATCTCAAAGAGTGAGATAAATTGGACTAAATGAACACAGATGTTTAGAGGAGCTCAACTCCTGAGGTGCAAGAATATACAATTTGTATTCAAGAGTTTGTTTTCTTTCAACCCTTGCTTTTTACTTGGTATTGCATTGTTGATAAGTGGAAGGAAGAGACCGGTGTTATACATTATGTACTAGTTTACTTTTTCTTTTTTTTTTTTAAAGATTTTATTTATTTATTTGAGAGAAAGAATGAGAGAGAGAGCATGAGAGGGGTGAGGGTCAGAGGGAGAAGCAGACTCCCCGCTGAGCAGGGAGCCCGATGCGGGACTCGATCCCGGGACTCCAGGATCATGACCTGAGCCGAAGGCAGTCGCTTAACCAACTGAGCCACCCAGGCGCCCTGTACTAGTTTACTTTTTAAAAAGTGTATTTTTAGTCCTTGCAAACGCGTCTGGATTCCTCATTAGGCAGATGCCACCCCAGGAGCTGCACATGAGAACATAGTGCATTCTCCTTCAGAAAGTGAGCTCACTACTGTACTTGCATTACAGTGTGACTTGCATTGATACTGCTCTTTAGAGTTAACAAAGGACTTTTATATCCACTTATCCCGTTTTACCTCCCAGTTACAAAAAAAAAGGAAGGCATTAATCACTATCCTATCTGCAGATTTTTGAAAAACCAAGTTACAGAGAGTTTTAGGGATTTGTCTAAGTGGCAGGGCCCAAACGAGGACCCTAGTGTTCTGAGTCCCAGCCCCACCATCTGTTTGCTGCAATGCAATTGCCTATAGCAAACAATATAATATTTCTATGGATTATTGGAGTCTCACTCAGATACACAAAGGAGAAGAGGCTCTCTGTTCCACTAACCTGACGCAAGAGCCCGACTGCCTCCCATGCAACAGAAGGCCTCAGGGGTTGAAGAAGCCCTAGCCTGCAAAGCCTGGGAATGTGTTTCTCCCTCCAGCAACAGAGCCAACTGGAAATTCTGATGAATGTTCCCCTACAAACACATAAGAACATGGGATAATAATACCAAACATTTGGTTAAAAGCACAGTTAAACTTGTAAGAAAGTAAATGCGATTCAGAGGAGGCAAGAAAAAAGTTGAAACCAGAGTGGCCAGCAAAGTCTGAAGCGTAGGCTGCTTTGGAGGCATCGGTTGATCCGGGGAGCTTGGTTCTCCGTGGGGGAACTCAAGTCCTGTGGGAATGAGAACCAGGATCCTGGAAAAAGCTAGGGGTCTCAAACATCTATACTCTCAAGAAAAAGTTAGGTTAGGAAAAGAATTCGTCTTTTTGGCAAAAGAAAACCAACAAGGTAATGTGTTTATCTCAGGCCTGGGTCAAAGGTATGAAAAACAGAAACAAACAAGTCTTTCCTGAGAATTTATAATTCCAAATCTATCCTCATGGAGGTTAAATGTTTATTGTACTGGGCGCCTGGGTGGCTCAGTCATTAAGCGTCTGTCTTCGGCTCAGGTCATGATCCCAGGGTCCTGGGATCAAGCCCCGCGCCGGGCTCCCTGCTCAGCGGGAAGCCTGCTTCTCCCTCTCCCACTCCCCCTGCTTGTGTTCCCGCTTTCGCTGTGTCTCTGTCAAATGAATAAATAAAATCTTTTAAAAAAAAAAAATGTTTATTGTACTTACATGGTCTGGGAAACCCCAGGTAGAAAAATGATCTTAAAAGTACTTCTAGTTCGGGCGCCTGGGTGGCTCAGTTGGTTAAGCGACTGCCTTCGGCTCAGGTCATGATCCTGGAGTCCCAGGATCGGGTCCCGCATCGGGTTCCCTGCTCGGCAGGGAGTCTGCTTCTCCCTCTGACCCTCCCCCCTCTCATGCTCTCTGTCTCTCATTCTCTCTGTCTCAAATAAATAAATAAAATCTTTAAAAAAAAAAAAAAAGTACTTCTAGTTCATAACACCCCAAGGCACCAGGTATACAGAGGGATGCACCTTTAACCCAGACTCTTCAAGGGTCCTACATTGAAGAGGAGACTTATATGAACCAAAAATTAAAAATTAGGGGTGCCTGGGTGGCTCAGTCAGTTAAGTGTCCAACTTAGTTTCAGCTCAGGTCATGATCTCTCAGTCATGGGATTGAGCCTCTCATGGGGCTCTACTCTCTTCATGGATTCTGCTTCAGATTCTTTCTCCCCAACCTCCCCCATCCTTCCACCCTCTCCCCCCAAATAAATAAACAAAATCTTTTTAAAAATTTTAAAAATTAGAAACACAAGAGAAATTAAGCTACCATAATAAATTGGGCTCAGCAGAAATAGTAAAGGATAACATTATACTGCAGTAACCTTGGGCATAGTATCATCTAATACAGAAAGAAGTATGAAATAAGTATGCTTAAAATATTTATGAAGAAACAGAGAAAACTTAGACATAAGAAATTAACAAAAGACCATCAAGAATAAATAGGCAGTTTTAAAAGCAACCAAACAGTAAACTACAGTAATTGAGATTTAAAATACAAAGAATGGATTCAATGACAGATGAACCACAGCTAAGGAGTGAATTAATAAATGGGAAAAAAGACTGAAGAATCACTTTATAATGCTGTACAGAGAGATAAAAGTATGGAAGCTATGAATTGAGGCTAAGAGATATGGAGGAAGATGTAGATATTCAAAATACATTTAATTAGAGTTCCAGAAGGAGAGAACAGACAGAGGGGAAGTAAAGGCAATCTACAAAGCAAAAATGAAAAACATGAATTGGTGAAAGATATGATTTCTCAGATTGGAGAAATATACCAAATCCCAAGCAAGATAAATAAAAATAAATTAATTACAACAAACATTATAATGAAACTTTAGAAAGCTAAAGACAGGAGATCATAAGAAGAACCAGAGAGAGGGGACACCTGGGTGGCTCAGTCATTAAGCATCTGCCTTTGGCTCAGGTCATGATCCCAGGGTCCTGGGATTGAGCCCCGCATCGGGCTCCCTGCTCGGTGGGAAGCCTGCTTCTCCCTCTCCCACTCCCCCTGCTTGTGTTCCCTCTCTCGCTGTGTCTCTCTCTGTCAAATAAATAAAATCTTTAAAAAAAAAAAGAAAGAACCAGAGCGAAAGGAGAGATCCCAACCTAAAAGGGAACAATAATTAGATACCAGTCTTCTCAACAGCAACAAGAGAATCCAGAATCCTGGGGCGCCTGGGTGGCTCAGTCGTTAAATGTCTGCCTTTAGCTCAGGTCATGATCTCAGGGCCCTGGGATCAAGCCCCACATCGGGCTCCCTGCTCCACAGGAAGCCTGCTTCTCCCTCTCCCACTCCCCCTGCTTGTGTTCCTGCTCTTACTGTGTCTCTCTCTGTCAAATAAATAAACAAAATCTTAAAAAAAAAAAAAAGAGAGAGAGAATCCAGAATCCCGAGAAACAATTCAAAGCACTGAGAGAAGATAAATCACCTTGGAATTGTATACCCTGCTAAACTATCATCCAAGACAAGGGGTAAAACAAAGGCATTTTCAATAGAATGTGGGAAGATATCCTCATAGTCCGGGAACTCATAAGCCTCTTCAGAGGATCTCTACAGTGAACAGATCTCCATGGTCATAAAAATTATAGAAAGCGCTGTGCCTACATTTTATCACATTGGCAGCATTTTAAAAATTATTCCAGTGCATGGGTTCCTGAAAAGGAAAACCCAGAGTAGATGACACTGTGTGCTTATCTCTAGAATCAAGCTATTCCTTTTGCACCCACTTTTTGGCACATTTTTTGAACAGTGCATGAAAGTCTCTCTCTCACACCCACACACTGACACACACTCACTCACACACTCACACACACACACACTCACACACACACACACACATGTTGGGAGGAGCTGCCAGAGGAGAAATATGTGAAGAGCAGGAAGTTCAGGCAGTCATACTCGATATCCATTGTTGTGAACAGAGCGAGAAGTTTCTAGTTTTCTAACATGTGCTAAAAATCCATGTTATGCGCTGTCCTTTGTCTCTCCTATATTCATACATTGACACCCTAATCCCTAGTACCTCAAAATATGACTGTTTTTGGAGATAGGACTTTAAAGAGATAAGTAAGTTAAAATGAGGCCACTGGGGTGGGCCCGAATCCAGTCTGACTACTATCCTTATAATAAGACAAGATGGGGATGCACGGAGAAACACCAGGGGTGTGCATGCACAGACAGACAGCCATGCGCAACGGCAGACAGACTATCTGCATGCTAAGGAGAGGGGCCTCAACAGAAACCAATCCTACCAACCCCTGGATCTTGGACTTTCAGCTTCCAAAAATGTGAGAATAGAAATGTCTGTTGTTTAAGCCACCCGGTCTACGGTATTTTGTTACGACGGCCCTAGTAAACTAAGACAGCCCACTTTTCTCCTTTCGGTATACCCCTTCCCTCCATTGGCAATACTCATCAAAAGGCTCTGCTTTTTGTCACTGAATACAAAGCTTTCGCTTTTCTGGGTTGAAATTAATCTCCAGATAATTGATATAACGTGGTCCAAATTGACTGATGTTCTCCCGTTCTGACTCCTCCAGATTGCCCACATGCTACTTTGCACCAGCAACTGGTCAGTCACATTGGCTGGCTGACTATAACCACGTTCAGTTCTGGACCTGAGTGAAACCACTACAGATCTCCTCCTACTCTCTTTCTAAAGAATCCCTCCTGGTACTCTGTCTCTAACCCAGGAATCCCGTGGGGCTGAAGATTGATTTTCCCCAGCTGTGTCATGATCTCTGCCTCCTGCACCATCCATACCGCAGATGCTCACTTTTTTTGGTTCTTGGGGCTTGCAATGATTCCTAGGAGTGAGATGAATAAGATGTTGAAAGCCCAGGCCAGACAGTTCCCCACCCCAGACATGGAAACTTTGGGAGACGAACATTTCTTACGCTGTGCACCAGAGGCATGCTGTAGTGTGTGAAGGAATGCAGAGCACTCCCACTGCAGCTAGACATAGGGCTTTTTGAGCCTTGAGAGTTATAGACAAATGTAAAGCAACTCAAAAAGTTCTAAATTCCTGCGTATTGTTTTGATATTATTTGCTGGACTATTTTGGTCTCAATAGAGTTTTAAATGTTAAAGTTAATAACATATCTAATAGAATATTGCAGCCTAGGTCAAATTCCAGGGTTTCTTTTTTTAAACAATGGTACTTGGAGCCTGTGGTTTCTCAAGGTACCTCAGGGGCTGGGACTCTGGAAAGGGGCCCCTCATTCTTGCTTTAATTCCTGTGGTTCCAATTCTACCTGGGATTAAAATCCATGGTCCTAATCCAAACCCACTACTTTTCCTCTTAACTCAAGTACTTAAAGAACAATTAGGGGTAATTCTAAAGTTCCCACAAATCTTTGATGCCTGGTCCTGTGGGAAGATTATATATCCTCACCCTGATGAATTGAGATGTGGCCATAAGCCTCGTTTTGGGCAGTGGAATATGAATGCAAGTGGCCTGTGTTATTTCCATGTAGAAACCTTAAAATCCTGTTTACGATTCACCATATTCTTTTCCCCCACATCCCCCACCTCCATCTTGGAAATCATGGAAGTAGAGTGGAGATGAGCCTCCATCAGCTTTGGGTTCTTGAGTGTCTACAATGTGAAGAGCCCCTGCCAACCCCCATGGGAAATGTAATGTGAGTAGGAGATGAACTTGGTTGTTTTAAATTGTTGAGGCTTTCAGGTTGTTTGTTAACTGTAGCACCACAGGGCCTATCTTGATTAGTGCAGTAAGTAGATAGTCTATAGGCATTACACATTAAACAATTTAGGTAAGTAACATTTTTTATTTAAAATTGTATTCTGAAAGATAGTGCGTATTAATAAAAGGGGACAAAGATTTATTAATAACAAAGAGGCACTACCTCCTTCATCCCTAAAAGCTCACAAATTGGGCATCCAACTGTCTCAGTTCAACTCTCCTAGGGCAGATCTAGGTGGGGGTCAGCAAACTTTGTAAAGGGCCAGATTGTAAATATTTTTAGATTGCGATCCATATGGTCTCTGTTGCAACTACTCAGCTCTGCCATTGGAGCTCCAATGTGGCCTTAGACAATGAATAAGCTAGTGGGTGTGGCTCTGTTGCAATATAAGTTTATTTATTGAAACAAACAGCTGGCCTATAGTTTGTCTACCCTGGCTTGGGGCATAGAGACCAGCCTGTGACCCTTCAGAGCTCCAAACCCCTGCCAAGCACTCTTTTCCCAAGCTTTATTGGAATATAATTGACACATAACTTTATGTAAGTTTAAGGGGTACAACACGGTGATTTGATGTACTTACATATTGCAAAATGATTATCACCATAGCATTAGCTAACACCTCCATCATGTCATATAATAACCATTTCTTTTTTGTGGTGAGAACATACAAGATCTACTCATATAAACTCTCAAGTAGATAATACAGTATTATTAACTATAATCACCATGCTGTATATTAGATCTCCAGAACTTACTCATCTTATAACTTACACATTTTGACCAACATCTCCCCATTCCCCCACCTTCCCACCCCTGGTTCCCACCCCACTACTCTTTCTGTGAGTTTAGCTTTTTTAGATTCCACAAGTAAGTGATAACATACAGTATTTGTCTTACTCTGTCTGACTCATTTCACCTAGCATAATGCCCTTGAGTTTCATCCATATTGTTGCAAATGGCAGGATTTCCTTCTTTCTCATGGCTGAAAAATAGTCCACTGCATATATATGCCATATCTTCTTTATCCATTTATCTCTTGATGGACACTTAGGTTGTTTACATGTCTTGGCTATTGTGAAAAATGCTGCAATGAACCTGGGAATCCAGATATCTTTTCAAGATTCTGTTTTCATTTCCTTTGAATATATGCCAAGGATTGGGATTGCTGTGTCACATGGTAGTTCTGTCTTTAATTTTTTGAGGAACCTCAGTACCTCTATACTGTTTTCAGTAGTGGCTGCACCAATTTACAGTCTCACCAGCAGTGCACAAGTGTTCTTGTTTTCTCCACATCTTTGCCAACACTTATTATTTCTTGTCTTTTTGAGAATAGCCATTCTAGTAGGTGTTCGGCAGTATCTCATTGTTGTTTTGATTTGCATTTCCCCTGATGATTAATGATACTACTGAGCACCTGTTCACACACCTGTTGGCCATTTATGTCTTCCTTTAATTAAGGTATAATTGACATATGACCTTATATTAATTTCAGATGCACAACATAATGATTCAATACATGTATATTCAGTTCCTCTGTCCACTTTTTAAAAATCAGGTTGTTTGGGGTTTTTTGGTGTTGAGTTTGTATGAGTTCTTCATATATTTTGGAAATTAATCCCTTACAGATGTGTAATTTGCAAATACTTCCTTTCGTTCAGTAGGTTGTCTTCTAATTTTGTTGACTGTTTATTTTGCTGCACAGAAGCTTTTTAGTCTGAGGTAGTCCCACTTGTCGATTTTTGCTTTTTGACTTTTGCCTCTTCTTTTGGTGTTATATCCAAAAAAAGAATCACCAAGACCAATGTCAAGAGGCTTTTTTCCTGTGGGTTTTTTTTTTTTTTCTAGTTCTACCATTTGGGTAGAATGGTAGAATTGAGTCTTTAATTCATTTTTAAGTCTTACAATGAATTAAGTCTTTAATTTATTTTGAATGAATTTTTGTGAGTGGTGTACAATATGGGTCCAATTTCAGTCTTCTGTATGTGGTTACCAAGTTTTCCCTACATTTATTTAATTGAAGAGACTGTCCTTGCCTCATTGAGTATTCTTGGTTCCCTTGTCAAATACTAGCTGCCCGTATATGTCCTCTCAACCACTCCTGAGGAGCTAAACCGTGTAGCCAAATACATTCATTTGCGTAGTCGTTGACTCATTCATTCCCTCAACCGTGGTACTCTGATAACCATCTATGTCCTAGCCAATGTGTCAGGCGTTGGGGACAGAGTAGAAAAGAAAACTGAGAAGATCTCTCCTATGACTTAGAGAAAAGTGCAGGGTAACCTACAATAGAGAAATAAAAAAGGTAATTTACAATAACGGTAAGTGCAATGAATAGAACAAAGTGGCATAACCTAACAGCCGACCAACATTAGATCCTGTGTCACAGAAGAGCTCCCTGAAGAGGTAACATTTGAGCTGGGACCTCCAGGCCCAGCTAGATAAGCGGAATTGAGGTGATTCTTGGCTCCCCTCCTTCCTCCCAAAACATGCTTAGTGGTATCTGAAACTCCGTTTCCTCAACTTGAAGAAACAGCCTTCAAGTGCAAACGCGTGGTAGAGTTCCATTTTCGTGTGACTGGGCTTTGTGTGAGCTGTCATTGGCCAATCCATTCATGGGTGTGAATGACTGGTCATCGTACCCTAGTCTGCCTGGCCAGGTGGCGGTAGGAGCAGAGTGGCAGAACCTGTGTGACTCCTGGCTGGAATCGGAGCCTGTCAGTGGCGTCCAGACCCTCTTTGCATTTCCAGCTCCTTGCCCAGGCTGCAGCGAGCCACACACGGTCCGCCAAGTGAGAGAGAAAGTGAAGAGAATTTGAGGGAGGGTATTTCCATCCTGAGCAGGAAAAGACCACAAAAGACTTGGCAAGAGAGGAACAGCCTCACAGTTCTCCATCCCTTAATGTTTTTTTCCTATCCTTAGGCAGCCTTGCTTCCAGTTTTTATGGAAATTTTGTTTGCTTCTTTGTTTTTACCGTGTTGAGTTCCCAGGGGTCTGTTAATGAAGACCTTACTGCCCTTTTTCTCTATCCCACACAGCAAGGCACTTAGTAAATGCTCAATAAGTGCATGCCATTTGATCGCTTTCCTTGGTAATTATGTTCTAGAAATAGAAGTAGAATATTACCGAGCTGCATTATCATTTCGCTCCCTACCACAGGCTTTTACGCCTCACAAACATTTATGGCTAACCAAAGGAAAGGAGAATCTAATTTCATTTCATTTCTAATTTCATTTTTTCTCTCTCTTTTATAGAGTCTGTTTAAATGTATGAGAAAAAAAATTGATTGAAGGATTTTGCTTGGAAGATGGGGAGAGAATCCTTTCCTCGGGGTCTCACCCACTTTCCATGGTCTGACCACTCTGAACCATGGGAAGAAAGAGCAGTAATTGATGCTTCTGTCATCCGCTAAGTAGAGACTAAGATTGTGATGGAGAATTCCTGCCTCCTCTCCAAAAACTTGCTAGCTGGGCTAAGGAGGCCTACTATTTATTTATGGGACAAAAGGCATTTTGAAAGTCTGAGCCTTTCCTGAGACAGGATGCCTCTGATGTTTTAGGCTGGCCATTCTGGGAAACATGGCCCATTTTTATGTGCTGAGGAGAACATTCAACATACTATTCATTTTTAACTGTTGTAAATAAAGTATCACAGAGCCTCTCTCACTAATGAGATCCTTTCCCAACCTCCCCTCAATACATATCATGTTATCTTTTGCTTTGGAAAAACTGTTTTTCGGGACTCATAGTAAGTAGTCGGAGCCAAAGTACCACAGGTGTTGAAAAGGATGAAGTGTGGAGCCAGGCTCCGTGGCTCTGAACCTCAGAGCTACCGCCTGCTGGCTGCAGGACTCAGAGCAAGTCTCCGCCTCCCTGAGCCTCGGTTTCTCATCTATATAACGGGCCAGTAAGAGCACCCGCCTCATTAGTGATTTCTTGAGGATTAAATAAGATGCAAGTAAAGCACTCACTTCAGCGTCTGGCCGGTAGGCAGCCCCGTGTGACTGTCGGCAGCGGTTCCATCGTGATTGCTCCACCCCTGATGATATATTTCTAAGAAGAGGATTATTTCTCCTCTTTCTAAAACACCACAGAGTCACTGAAAGCTGACCACTGTGGCTGAAAGGCGATTTTGGAATGAAATGCTCTCGAGACCGCATCGTTCTAAACCTCTATGTCGTATCACAGGATTCCAAAACCGCTTTTAAAGCATTCCGCGTTTCAGCGGTGGTATCATGTGCAGTATTTTGAAAAGCAGAGAGTTTTCAGATGGGGGATTAGGTTACATATTCACATGTAACGTACGGAAAGAAGCTCTATTCTTTTTTAGGGGTTTGGTTCTGTTTCTGGTTTATACATCAATTTCCTCTTCCTGTTCAAACCCAGACAGCCCACATTCCTGCACAACTTTATGGTTCTTGGTGTTTCTGTGGAAACAACCACCTAGGAAGTAGTATTTCCCAGGCTAAGAGCCTCGCATTAAATTTTCTTGGCAAGATGAGAGAAGGGTGTTTCAGATCCATAAAACCCGTAATTTTAGCATGATCGTCAGATAATAAGGATAATAATAGAGGTGTAGGGCTTTAGAACTAGAAGAACATTAGATCCCATCGAGACCAACCCCCTCATTTTACAGATGAGTAAGTACCTTATGCTTGGACCATATTTTACAGTCCTAAAAGGGTTTTTGCACAGATTATGTCATTTGCCTTCCCAATGACTTCTTAGAGGTAGTCAGAAGGTAGGTATGACTTATCTCCACTTTGTAGATGAAGAAATTGAGGCTTTGGGAACTTTGCCTAAGCGATGGAAGGAGTCTGTCAATGGACACATCTATGACCCGAGCTTTTGATTGTCTTGTCCGTGTGCTTCCCACTGAAGCTCGATGCCTCTCAGGAGTTTGTATGTCTCTTAGGACCATCTAGACTTCAGTTCTCCCAGGCTTGATACTTTGGGACTTTGAAACTGTGGTGTGCAGAATAAACTCTAAGCCCATCAGTGTGATGCATGAGGCCCTCAGGCCTGGCCTTTGCCCAACTCTTTAGTCTCACCTCTTGCTGTGCCTGGTTTCTACTCTTTGCTCTATGGCCACTCTAAGGCAGTTACCACTGTTTGGAACATCTTTCCAACTTACTTTTTTTTTTACCCTATTTTTTTTTTTTTTTTTAAGAATAAGCCTGAGATGTTCATCATTTTCCTCCTGCCCCTATGCCCCCTTATTGAAAACCTACCTTGGTCATAGTTCTAGAAAAGGGAGGGGGTCTACACACAATATGACTTTACCCGACCTGATTTTAGCAGAGGTGGCCATGAAATCTGGACAGAGGAGAATGAAGAGATATGTAGATCTAAGAAGAGATAAGAGGCCATGTGGCACTGGAGAGACTGAGGAAAATATAAAAAGAAGCTTTCTTTATTCTTGATAACATTGTCTGGCTCCAAACCCTTAGCTTCCATGAGATACTCCTGTATGATGCACAGATTCGCCCTTCGGCCGTAGAGTTCTGGTAAACCAGCTCTTCAAACAAACAAACAACAAAGCCCGGATTTTTAGTGTTTGCCAGTCTCTAGGGTATAAATACTCCCACCATGGCCTATTTCAAACTATCATGATGTTACTGAATGCAGAGTAGGGAAGACAGGCACATACATTTGCCCTTCGTGAACCTGTATGAGCTGGCTCTAGCTCACTACTGTGTTGGGCTTAAGCTAAGTGAATGGGTTCCTGTTCCTTGCAACCAAATAGTGTATTATATTAAATTAAGACAGTATTGATTGACTACTTTATTTATCGCAATAAAGGAAAACACCCTATTTTTAAACTATACCATAATGCTTTAAGGATAGTCCTCTGCCATGGTGAATCAGTACCACTAGCCTCTCTCCTTTAACACTTCCTTGTATCTATTCCTTTGGGCTTAGCAACTTATCCTGCCTTTAGCTGTGTTGCTAAGTGTGTGTGAGGCAATTCTTTCTTTGGTATCTTAGCAACAAAATGTAACAGCTTCATTTGCTTGTGGGTATCTTCTTGAGTGGAGGAAAATACTTGCTACTTTGTGAGAAAATACAGAACTGGGGGTATTCTTCTTTTTTTTTTTTAAGATTTTATTTATTTATTTACCAGAGAGAGAGAAAGAGAGAGCATGCACACAAGCAGGGGGGAACAGCAGGCAGAGGGAGAAGCAGACTCCCCGCTGAGCAGGGAGCCGGATGTGGGACTCGATCCCAGGATCCTGGGACCATGACCTGGGCCAAAGGCAGACACTTAACTGACAGCCACCCAGGCATCCCTGGAGATAGATATCTGCTTTCTTAATGCCAGTGTATGCCATACTTTTCTGTGTAGACAATAACTTTTTGCTTTCACACTAAATCATAGGTAATTTCTCGAAGACATTTTAAATAGCAATTAAACTCCATATTAAACGTTGAAAATAGCTCAAATGAACTGATGTCAAAATGAGCAAGTTTGTTCCCATGCAGGTAATGACAAGGAATGTCATAGTAGCTTGCCTGGCCCATAGCTACTATGGCTTCACGGATTCTAAGACGAAATCCTAGTTTCAGAGATGTTGCGATGTAGAAAAGAGTACACTTCAGAATCAGTGAAAGGTGGTAAACTCTATTATAGACGGTGAGTTGGCTTAGCCACCACCTCCTCTGGGAAGCCTTTCCTAGCCATCTTTCACTCCCCCTTTGGAGCTGGGCTAAGCACCCTCCTGTTGTTCCGATAGCACCCTGCGCATATCATCATGATGTCCCTGAATGCAGAATTGGGAAGATGTGTGGGGCCCTAATTATGTGTTTACCCAAGGAATGTTATCTGTGATAACTCTTTGGGTCCACAGAACATAGTACGGTGTCTGGCGCATAGTCGGTCCTCAGTAAGTGCTTCGTGATTGATTTGTGAATCCTAGGAGAGGATTTATCTTTCAGGTCAGCAGTGTGCAAGGTTCTGAGTAGGACAACCCCTGTCTGTTCCAGGTCCTCTCCTACAGCAAAACCACTCTCTGACCATCCCTCCTAGTCATATCAAAGTGTCAGAACTCACTGTCCCTCTTGTTTACATTCCCCCCCCAATGCCCTTGATATGGAAAACCAAGTCATATTAAAATTCTACTGAGTAATAATGGCACCATGTTTACTCATGTCAGATAGTTTATGACTTTTTATAAGGAAGTAGGAAGGAGCTAACCCACAAAAGAGGATCTTGAAAAGAATTTTGGGCTGATGTGAGGACATTTTTGAGCTGGGCTGCTTTTCAGAGTCCTTAAAGTCATACCACTTAAAAGATTGCCTGAGTTCATTTTCTATCCTAATTTGGGGTCATGATGTGCTAATTTAAATTGTCTGTATCATCTCTGGGCTCTAATCACCCACTTTGAGAGTCTTCTTGCTATATTTATGGGATTAGGTTGGGACCAGCATAGATAATCCACCCCAACCTGTAGGAGAGGCATGACCAACTTGCTCTGAACTAAGTCAACCATGTCTTATGATCTCACAGCCAAGAGTCATAAAATCCAACTCAAGTCATTGTGATATCTTGTTTTCTTAAATGAGAAAAATCCTCAACCTCTTCCAGATCTTAATTCCTGCTCTCCTTCATGAGTACCTCTTCTTTCTCTTCTCTATTTCCAAAACTTCCAAAAATACAAGTCGGTGAGACTTAACTTGGTTTTCTCACAATACTCTTCTCCAGACACTGTTCTATCTTCCAAGTGCTATCCTCAATTTGGAAAGTCAAAGAAAGAAATACCAGGTATAGATACCAATTAAATAAGCAGTGGCAATTCAAAAAATTACAATACGGTTTTCCTGGTTTTGGTGTCTTGCACACGGGGATATTGGAAGAATGTCAAAGGATGGGAAAATGGGACCCAATCCAACTTGAAGTGCCTGTGATTTAATGTTCAGACAGAGACGGGTGGGGGACCTCTCCCCTGCTTCAAAAAGGCAGAAAAATCAGTTTCTAGTAACTCTTCTTCTGCACGGAGACTCCGTGTAGAAGAAACCTCAAGAATGAAACACTTAATTACAAGCAAACATGGAACGAACAAAGGAATGAGGGCTGTTTTATGTGAATCCTGTCTACAAAAGAAGGCAGCTCCTTCTAAATTTTGTAAGAGATCGGCCACAAGTGCGAATTTTTATTATTATTATTATTATTACTGGGTGCAGTGAGAAACTAATTTAAAGAACCCTCCTCACTTAGATTTCAAAAGCAAATAGGTACAGGCTCACCACCCCGGGGAGCTTTAGGGCTGCCGAACACTCTTGGAGCTTTTGTAGGGACTTAATTTCATGACTGGGGAAAACTATTTCAGTCATTCCCTAACTTTAATAGTTTCCATCCGTAACCTCAAAAAGGAAGGTAAAAGTAACGACTGGACATGACGTGGGTGTCGCAGGCGAGGCTCTGTCAGTGCAGAACGGTGCAGTGACATGTACGGGGACACAGGGAGAAGCTGGCGGCTGCTCCCTGGCTCTCACGACAACCCCTTTTGTTAACGGGTTTTCTTGGTGATCACCAGTGGCCTCTTCCAGATGCATGTGGCCAGATGATACAGTTTTCAGGGCGTCGTCAGGAAGGGGGTATTCCTGGGGTGGAGGGTTTGGGTCTCAGACTGGGCAGCCGGTGGAGAGAGCATCGTAGATGCCGACAGGCTAAGGGTTTCAGCGCCCTGCAGACAGCGACAGCCACGCGGCTGGCTCCCGAGGAGTCCTTGCCCTCCGCGTCCAGGCTCACTCGGGCCTCCGCAGGCGCACTCACCCGTCCCTCTCCCTCTTCTCTGCCCTGCACTCACCTCTCCTGCCCAACCAGCAAAGCCAAAGTAATCTTTGCCGCCATAAAGCAATTTCCTGCTTCAGACATTTCGATAGTTCACATCACGCTCAGAATCACACTCAGACTCCTTATCTCCGCCTGCAAGGCCCGGGAACATCTGGCCACTCACTTCCCCTCCACCACATGTCACACCAGTCTCTTTCTAGTTCACCGGGCTCCAGCCAGTGACCTCTCTGTCTCTGTCTCTCTTCCCTGAACATGCCACACCTTCCCTCCTCAGGGCCTGGGCACTTGCTGTCCCCTCTGCCTGGACTAGCACCGCCCACGTCACCACCGTTGTCATCCCTCAGGTCTCAGCCCGAGGTGCACGGCCCCTCCCAGACCTCCCAGGCAGATGCAGCAACCCTTCCCCAGTCCCTCTCTGTCCAAGACTGTTTGCAAGTCTTTCATTTATTTAGTTTTCTGGGCTTTTTGTTCTATTTTCCCTAACAGAACGTAAGGACACGAGGAGGAGAGGGACTCTATTCTGATCAGCATAGCGGCCTTAGCATGAAGCCTGCAAGCAGTAGGTAGTCAATAAATACTTGCTGAGCAACTGTGTCCCTTAAATTATTTGGCCCTTTGTGTTTCAGGCCTTAGCCAAGCTCACTCCCTCTCCTTCAGGAACTGACTTGAAATCCATGCCTCCTGTGAAGTCCTCCCACTACCAGACCCATTCTTCATAACTCCTTTCTATAATTTGTACCAGTTCTTTTTTTTTTTTGAGAGGGGTGTGTTCTTAACAGGGTCTAATACATTATGAGAACTTCCAAGTGCCGAACGATAAACGCGAAACAATGGAAAATTTTATTGCTGTGGAGGGTTGCCCTTTTGTAAGTCCAGTTGCAGCATCCATATGTTATTGCTCAGCCAAGTCACTGGAGCAACACGTAATCAGGATCTCTCCTCACAGTGTGTGTGTGTGTGTGTGTGTGTGTTTCAGATAATTGACTCCAAGTGCGCCTCAAGCTCACTATTCTTTTTCTGGCTTCTCTTGCGGTTCTTAAGACAGGATATTACATAAACCTAGGATTCCAAAATATGTTCTTTTGATATTTATTATTAGAACACTAAATTCTAGAAATACAGTTCACCTTAAGAGGAATTTAAATTGCTTTTACACACATGGGGCTATTGCAATCATCAAGTACAAGACTCTGCCCTCCTTCGTGTACCTATTTTTACAGTTTGCAAAACACGTTTGAATTATTGATCTCATTTAACCCTCACAACCTGTGGAGCTGTCAGTGAAAAACTGACCCCCTTCTTACAGAGGAGGAAACCAGCTCAGAGTGGTTGGGAACCCCAACCTATGTCCCCAGTTGACCAGATATTTGGGGTGAAGCGCTTACCTAATCACCATCACAATAGAGTTTTCATAGTATAACTGAGTAACTCTGTAAAACATGACCATCAAAAAGCTTGATTATGGCGAGTTACGGATGTATGAGTACAGATCACAATCTGCTGAAGAACCAAGTTCTTTTCATC
The DNA here is from genome assembly GCF_011800145.1 of Mirounga leonina. Classification (NCBI taxonomy): domain Eukaryota; kingdom Metazoa; phylum Chordata; class Mammalia; order Carnivora; family Phocidae; genus Mirounga; species Mirounga leonina. The sequence goes on along the minus strand of NW_023270871.1, from coordinate 607,121 downwards.
AAGAACGGGTTTCTGAGGTTTTCCTCATAAAGATCTCTGTTCTTTTTTTTTCCAATGTGGATGCCCCAGACAGGGAGGGTCCAAAGGCCAATGAGTTTTTGATGCTCTTTAGATAACTAGCATTTTTATGTGGAGTTTATTAGATTCTAGCCAAAAGCAATGGAGCTTTCTGCTTCAGTTCATCCGTGTAGGCTCATCTTGCACACATTTGTTTTCTCTCACAGGTTTCAAAATGCCGACAAAGCTCCCTCCTTTAGTACCACTTCAGTAACCCAGGGGTGATTTGTGCATAGGGTCAGAGTATGTGATATGTAGGTCTATACTGGGGAAATGAATCTGTGAAAATTACGCCAAGGATAAGTTAAGTCATCTCTCAAGGCCATCTTCGAAGCCTTCTTCTTCAGCCAACTTCTTCTGAAGTTGGAAGTATAAAACATCACTTAAATAAATGAACTACAACAACTACAGGCAGGCAATCTTTCCTCTAACCCATGATTTATTATAATGATCATTCAAGTGGAGGGGTTTTAGGCTTGTCCAATTCAAAGGACTGTCACATACCTTTGGCGGAAAGATACAAGGGATGATATTTTCCTTTTTAAAGAAACATTTTGTACACATGTACAATGTAAGCCTAGATACAGGAAAGCAAACTACTTCCTTCTAAAAGAACACAGGATATATATTTAGTACCTGATCACTTCCTTTTTGTTACATATCCCAGTGGCTACTATTTAGGGTAAGAACTCACTAATAATTGTGATATATGTATAATCTTTTTTAAAAAACAGTTTACAAACTTCTTTATATCACTTTATTTTATTCTCCCATCAGCTCTGTGAGCATCATTATCTTTGCTGACAATTGAGGAGACCAAGACCCAGAGCAATTAAGTAGCTTCTTCCAGACCACCCAGTGCCTCAATAACAGAAGAACTCAAACCGTGATTTCAGACTCTGCAATGTGTGCTTTCCACCACTGCCTTGCATTGTGAGAGCCTTTTAGTAGAGTTTTCTGGAACATTCAAGTTGGAGGAAGAGAAAATGCTAATTACATATCACTTTTGAGCCCTAATCACCACCAAATTCCTGGTAACAAATTCTTAATTGACTTGTTAATGAATTGGCCAAGATAATCCTCCTATTAGATAAAAGCTGCTAAATAATTGGAAGTTAGCTGCTTTTATTTCAAAGATGTGTGAAACCTGCGCCTGGCCATTCTATGGGGGGAAAAGGAAGCTGATTTCATAGTTATGAGGTTTTCTTTGCCCTCTCCCCATGCCCCATTTGAACAGACACACTCTGGAACCGTGTGGCTATTATTACAACATGACGATACAGAATTTGGTCCTCAGATACTAGACGATAACTTATAATGATTTATTATGCTAGCTTGACAGTCATCTTGGCCCTGTTTAAATGCCTTCGTTTCTGGGTCCCATTTTTGGAGTCGAGAACAAACTAACTGGTCCACACTTTACAGATGAACAGACTTGATAAGAAATAGAAAGGAGGCTGGTGCCAGGACAGCTTCTTGGGTGTGCGACCAGAGCAGTGGCCCAGGGTCCCCGTGCTCAGCAGGGCCTGCTCTTGCTTAATGCTTTGTAGTCGCCATGTTGAAATCCTTACGTTTTGAGCAAGGGGCTCTTCATTTTCATTTTGCGCTTAGACCCTCAAATTATGCAGCTGGTCCCGCTCGGTGCCACAGGACATTAGCCTCAGAGATAGTGATCCTGACAGGTCAGAGAGCTGCCAAGATTGTAGGTTTCCCAAAAAAACTTGGGGATAGGCCAACATACTGCTTATAGATTCAAAAAAGTGTGGGGTCAGGACTACACAGGAGCCACGGAGCCTCTAGTCCTCAGCAAGGGCAGAAGGCACTGCCCACCCCCCGCAGAAAGTCCCAGCTTAGTTGAAGCCAGCGAGGTGGCTGGTTCTCCTACCCCAAATGTCAGGAAAATATGGCGTTCCTCCAGGAATATAATGCTAGTCTCTTGTTTGGGGCCCTTTTCCCACATACCTACTTAACCTATTTAACGGAGTGTCAGGCATGGTCAGATGGGAAACAGGTTCAATATCCAGCAGGCTACAAGCTTTTGGATTTTTTAAAAACTCTTTTATTTTAGAAAGCATTTTTATTTATTTATTTTATTTTTAAAGATTTTATTTATTTATTTGAGAGAGAGAGAATGAGAGAGCATAAGGGGGGGAAGTTCCGAGGGAGAAGCAGACTCCTCGCTGAGCAAGGAGCCCGATGGGGGACTCGATCCCGGGACTCCAGGATCATGACCTGAGCCGAAGGCAGTCGCTCAACCAACTGAGCCACCCAGGCGCCCCGAAAGCATTTTTATTTTTAAAATTCTAACATTTTTACTTATTATAAAGCAATATTCATTGAGAAACACATTTCATTACTGATAAGGAGAAAAAAATTTAAAAACCACCCATAGTCCCACTCGTAAGAAGTGATCATTATTAACGTTTTACTACACATGTGTATGTATATATGCTTAAAAGAACATAAGGGATTACACTGTATATGGAATCATACAGTTGTTTTTCTTTTCATTTAATATTTTGAGAACATGATCCCATGCCATTAAATATTTTACTATTATATCACATTAAGTCTACCATTATTTTTAATCACGTTTTATAGTTTATTGAACTAACCTCTATGGCTTGATATTTAGATTGGTTCTCATTTCTTGCTATTTTAAACAGTGCTATGATAAACAGGTGTGTAGCTAAATTTTTGTAATCATCCATGCCTACTGTTTTAGAATAATTTTCTGGAAACGAGTCATCTGCGTGAAAGACATGAACATATTGAGAGATGCTTGTCCAATTGCCTTGCAGAACTGTTGTACGGATCTCCATTCCCATCAGCAGTATCTAGGAGTTTGGGAAGTGTTTTTAGTCATATAGAGACCCAGTTTTGTAACTGGGTGGGAGGTGGTGATTCACACCCAGCAAAGGCTCCTTCTGGACTCTCGTGGAATTTCTAGAATTGCAAAGGGTCAATGAGATGGGGGTGTAAACGGCAGTAGTTTTTATGATTTGTAGTCTAGGCAACTAGTGTGGGGTGAAAATTATCGTAAAGAGATTACTGCTGAGAGGTTGCCCAGATATTTTATTTGCCTATAATTGCACCTTCTCGTTATATGTAACAGCGTGATCACATGTGCTGAATCAAAGATTTATAAAAATTGCACTAAACCCATGTCCTGTAGTTTGAAAAACAAAACACAAAAAAACAAACCTTTGTGTCGTTTTTTTTTTGTTGTTGTTCCTTATTCAATCATTAGTAATTATTGGTTAGTTTGGATTCCCTGCCCCTCTCTCCTTCCAGCCACCCTTAAGACTTTTCTTTTTTGTTCACTGGGGAAGCAGAGGTCCTGTGGTAGTTCTGACCATTCAAAAATGAGTTCCATATACTTCAGCCTCCTTTGTAAATAAAAAGTCCAGCTCAAATCTCTTTCATGTTTATAAACACTGAGCCTCCTAATCCCCAAGTCTCTTTTTGTATCAGATTTCTCTTTGGGGAATCCATATATAATCCCTCTCCACAAAGCAGGCCTGCATCTGGGCTTCTGGAAAAAAATCAATATGAGGGAAACACAAGTAAATCTACCAGAAGTGAAGCTGGAATTTAGAGGCTCAGTCATTCATAGGAACCCTCTTATTTATTTATTATTTATTATTTATTTATTTATTTTTAATCAACAAAGATTTTATTCTTGTACTATAGTGGTGATAGATACAGAAGAGAATCTGAATTCTTAAAAAATTATAGATCACACAGGGTCTTTCTAGCAAGTGGATGTGTAAAGTGCAGCATCATTTAAAGATAAAGCTCCCCTGTGGGTTATGGAAGATACTCCAAGAATATACTTTAATGTCAGGAAGAACCAAGACCCACCAATATGCGAGGCAGTCTTTTCCAGTGACTAGTGGTTTGGGTGTGTGGTTTGTTTACTTTCCTACACAAAAATGCAATGGATTATATAACCTCTGGAGTGGGCAGTCTTTGAATTCCCATGGTACAATGGCTCATTCTTTTTAAAATGCATTTAGTATGAAGTGACCATTTATCATTAATAAGAGCATACGTTATTTTCCTGATCCCACCTCTTCTGTCTCTTTCTCTTGATATCCCTGTTTTGTTTCCAGCTGCCCGCCTACATTAATTTACTTTGCTTTTAGAGCTTACTCACACATCTCCTTTTAGTTTTCTTTGTAACAACTCCAACACATTTCTTTGTACATTTGTGATCTTTGCTTAGCTTTCCTCCCTTGTTTTTTCCACCAAGCCCTGTTTATTTTCATTTTCTTCCCAATGGTCTGATTTCTCTCCATGCCTGTCACATTTAATTGAGGTTTGCTGCATGATTAAGATGAAGAAAGTCTTTTCTTCTCATGCTCAAAAAGGAAAGTGCTGCTATATAGTTTCAGCTTATCCTAGATTACTACCTGTCTTGAATAAGATCCCCAATACCGTCCTTTATAAACCCAACCAAAGAACAGCTTTGTGCTCTGTGTAGAACACACCAGGGACAGGCAGTTTCAAGATTTGTTGTTCTGAATTCCCAATGTTGCTTTCTTAAACATGATGGAGCATCCTTTTCTTTTTTTAAGATTTTATTTATTCATTTGAGACACAGAGATAGAGAGAGAGAGAGCATGAGCTGGGAGAGAAGCAGAGGGAGAGGGAGAAGCAGGCTCCCCACTGAGCCAGGAGCCTGATGTGGGGCTCAATCCCAGGACCCTGGGATCACGACCTGAGCCGAAGGCAGATGCTTAACCATCTGAGCCACCCAGGCACCCATGATGGAGCATCCTTATCACCAGCTTCCCCCCTTTCTTCTCTCACTGCTCCTGCTATTGATGAATGTTTTGAGCTAGAGTTCACCCTTTTTGTCAAAGGGGAAATTAGTAGCCCTAAGCTCACTAATTGGAGCCCCAAAAAATGTTTAAAGAGAGGTATTAAGCTCAAATTATCACCCCAAGAGGCTCTCTCATTTGTGGAATAAAATAAACTTGAAAAGGCATTGAAAAAGAATTCTGGAACAGTGAATCGTTAGGATGTAGTTTGCATGGGGAAGCATTCACTCTGCTTGTGTGTCCTTGTCACTGGACATGTTTCTGTCTTTTGGAGACTCTTTGGATCATAGGTATCCATGTGAAGGGAGCATCATATCCTTTTTTGAGGTCTTGCTCAAGTTCATTCTTAAATGAGCATGTGTGTGTTGGGGGGGGGATAATGTGAATTCTAAAATATAGAGTATCTCAGACTCTCCACTGAGTCATTTCCTTGTTCTCATTAATTGGCTTAGGCCCAACTACAGAGTGGAACGCTATTTTTATGTATTTGCTCACAACTGAGAGATCTAACATAAGATTTAGACAACACGATTTGGCAGTTTAAAAAAGAGAAAGAGATGCTTTACCGTATTCCATTAAATGAGGTCAACAACATGTTTCACATTTTGAGATCATCTTCACTGTCTACAACATTCATAGATAGGTTAAGAATAATTTGTGGACGAAACAGAGCTTGGAGATAAAGATGATATTCTATCATTTTCCTTCTATTGTATCTTCCCAGGGATATCTTTTCTTCGTACTTGACTTTTTCATGGTGGGATGGATTGAAGCTCTAACAGACACAAGTGCTCTGCAATAAAATGTGACTCACCTCTCTGCTCCATTGTAAAAGTCGTAAAGGCAGTAACTCAAGTGTGTCGCTGACTCAGTAATTGCCCAGCATCATCTTTATTGAAATTATCCAGCAATCTAGAAATTAGGAGTGAAATAACCCATGAAATCATCCTGACCCAGCCATTCTGAGCTAGATTAAGAGAGTCTTTTCTAGGCCCTTTTTCTATCACTCTTTCAGTTTAGTTTTATAATCACTAGGCATGCAACAACTCTGAGCATTAATTTGGCAAATTTCTGTTCCAGCTGGCTATAGTTAAAGCTATAGAGCAGATCACTAAGAGGCACAGCAGATATCCTGAGATGAAGTAGTGTCTATTTTTCAAAGAAATAACAGATTGGAGGCCTGTCTGTGAAAGTCAGGAAAACCCATAGGAAGGTTTAAGGTGGTTGTTTACAAAGTCTGATCTTGTTGGTGTCAGGGGTGGGGTAGCAAGGTTTACACGGGTCAGAATTTGTCCAGGCATTGTGCCTGGGGCAGTGGAGAAAGCTCTGTGTGGATGAAGGAAAGGACTGCCCACTGAGCCGCCTTCTCTCTTCTCGCCATGAATGCTGCGCAGGGCAGGACAAGAAGATGGGAAAAGTGGTGTCGGGGTGGAGGGTGGGCGGGTGGGGAGCTTAGCTTGGTTTAAATGTTTTCTAAGAAAATGCCATGAATCAAATAGCTCTCCTAACTGTTAATGGTCCATGGATTCAGCACGAAGGAAAATCAGAAACCCTTTAGTCCAACATCCCACGGCAAGAGGTAAGTCCTTTCTAGTGCATTATTGAGATGTGAGCAGCTGGTTTGCATTTGAATACCCAGGGGCACTAGCTTACTGGGGAGCCCATTCATTCTAGTCTCAGACGACTATGTTTGTTTTTCATGATCAGGCATAATTTGCTTCTTTGGAGCCTTCATCTGAATAAGCCCTCGGTAAAATTTAGCTCTTACTGTGGTTATTGTCATTGGCTTTTTTTTTTTTCTTCATGAAAAACACCTCAAGGTTATCAAGGCTTTCACTTCTTCTCAAGACTAATTTCTTTGATCACTTAAACTCATGACTTGGCTCCCAGATCCCTTACTGTCCTGGCTCCTCTCTCTCTCTCTCTCTCTCTCTCTCTCTCTCTCTCGCCACGTGGTTCACCAGCAGTGATCAACTCTCTTTGACATTTCCTGGCTCAGTTCATTCCAAAGAAAGGCCCCTTTCATCTCTCTGCTCTGTGCTTATCAGAGACAAATGCCTAAAACAGAAGACTAAGGTTGTTATTGGTCGACATGGGTGAAAAATATATGTAGGTACATAAAGAAGAGCTAGGTCCCCTGGAGCATTTACATGCTGAAGGAGAGCTGGGGTAGGGAAAGTGATTTAAACTAGTATCAGGGACACAGCAAGCTCATATGTAGAAAGAATCTGTTAATATTAAATAGAAATTATGGAAGATAGCAAGATTTCTTTTTGTATTATTTATTTACACATTGCTGTTTTTTCATCAAAAACCAAAACAAATTAATCTTCATTTTTGGAAGCAAAGCCATTTCTAGATCAAATAAGCTGAATTGTAAAAGAATAAGAGACTCATGGAAGATTAAAAAAAATAGTGTGTTTTTCATTGCAAGTATTAGATTTTTAAGTTGTTCTTGGACGGTCTGTGGGAAAAACAGAGCAGAACCAGATTCTTCTTTCTTGATGCAGGCAATACAAGAATGAAACTAACAAGAAAGTAGAAAGCCCTTCCAAGCTTAATTAAATTATCAGCAGTAAAGGAGTAGTTTCTGAATGGTACTGATACCTGCCCTTTGTTAAGCAACACAAGTAAAGGATGTCCCAGCTAGTAACCTACCATTGCATGACGTAGTTTGCAAGTTATTTTCTTAATATGGGTGATGCGCTTGTGCTAAGTGATCCCTATTCTCTTGGCCGGTTCCTCTCCGTCTCAATGATATGTATTCGCCAAATGGCTAGCTAGAGCCAGATTTGTTACGACTAGTACAGGGCAACTGAGACCTGAAATTGCTAGTGGAGCAGAAGATGCTGGCTGTGTCAAAAGCTAACCTTGGGTTGGGGTCATGGGCATGGGGAGGAGAAGGCATAAGCTGGAAAAGACTGCTCACTGCAAGTGAGTCGGCCCAGGGAAACTGATATTTATTTATTTATTTATTTATTTTTTTTAAAGATTTTATTTATTTATTTGAGACAGAGAGCACGAGAGGGAGGAGGGTCAGAGGGAGAAGCAGACTCCCTGCCGAGCAGGGAGCCCGATGCGGGACTCGATCCTGGGACTCCAGGATCATGACCTGAGCCGAAGGCAGTCGCCCAACCGACTGAGCCACCCAGGTGCCCCGAAACTGATATTTATTAATAGGGCTCTTTATTGCAGTACAAAGATTAGTTTTACCTGGTGCTCCTAGACGAGCAGTCACCAGGGTCTAGAGTCATGCTCAAAATTCAGGAACATAGTCCATGGGAAGCAAGTAGGCAAACTGTTGCAGCAGACATTGTTGGCTTCCATTTATCCCTTTCCTTTTTCCTCAGAGGACCCTGATTTTGTGTGGGTATCTCTCTTTTTAAAAAGCAACCCTCGGGGCGCCTGGGTGGCTCAGTCGTTAAGCGGCTGCCTTCGGCTCAGGTCATGATCCCAGGGTCCTGGGATCAAGCCCCACATCGGGCTCCCTGCTTTGCGGGAAGCCTACTTTTCCCTTTCACACTCCTCTTGCTTGTGTTCCCTCTCTCGCTGTGTCTCTCTCAGTCAAATAAATAAATAAAATCTTAAAAAAAAAGAGAGAGAGAAGAAGAGAGAGAAGTCTGCCCTGGGTCCTTTTGAAAAGGATTGTCCAGAGATACACATACAGGGAAAGAGAATTTGTCATTCTACTAGGCATTATCACCTTTGGATGTGATGGCTGGAACTGCGGCGGTCATTTTACAACATGAGGGGAGCTAGCTTGAGGATAAAACCCACATGTTGAGCACGACTGAGCAGACAGATGACAATACCTGGGGTCTGAGGCTAGACCTGAAACACTGAATTAACCTCAGAGCTACCTGTGAGGGAGTGAATGGTCTCCAAAATTTGTATGTTCAAGTCTTAATCACCAGTACCTTAAAATATGACTACATTGGGAGACAGGGGCTTAAAAGAGGTAATTAAGGTCAAATTAGGTCATATGAGTGGGCCCCTAATCCAATCTGACTAGTGTCTATGTGAGAAGAGGAGATTAGGACACAAAGAAGAAACACCAGGGATGCAAGTGCGAGCCAAAGAGAGAGGCCTCAGAAGAAACCACACCATCAACACCTTGATCTCAGACTTCCAGCCTCCAGGACTAGGAGAAAGAAAACATCTGTTGTTTAAGCCACACAGTCTGTGCTATTTTGTTATGGCAGTCCTTGTAAACGAATACACTGCCCTTCCTTTGGCCTGCCTTTGGCCTTTGGCCGTACAATTTTTCTGTTTGTTTGAGTGGGGTTTTCTGTTCTAACAGAGTTGTTGAAAACACATGTGGAAGACCCTGCAGCAATATTTTTCCATTGCCAGTGGAAGCCAGTCTGAATATGGGAGATGTAGCTAAAACACTGAGGGCTAGAGCACTGTAGAGGATCATCTTGTATACCGTTGTAAACACAGGGAGTAGCAGGTCATTAGTAATCAGGAGGAAGCTAAAGATGTCAGGGGCGTGGTGGTATTTTAATATTTTTCCAAATGCCAGGGTAGGGCTTTGGTCTCTGCTCTCTCAACCTTCTCATAACTGGACCTGATGATGGAGCCTCATGAGGATATGGTTAGTGGTCAAAGGACAGAATGAAGCTGACTGTCCATGCAGAGGTTTAGACTGATCACTATGACCTCAGCTAACCTATCAAATTAACTAGCAACAGATGAAAAACGAATTTTGACCAGTTTCAGGGAATGAGAATTTATAAAGTCCTAGGTAGTAGTTAGAATAGGAGAGCATAAAACCTACTCCATTTTACGGGTCTCCCCCTACTAATTTAGGTTACCCAAATTCTAACTTCAAAGCAGGAAGTTGGGCAACCACTGGATTAAAGACAGATCCACTGCCAGCATGTGAGTATGGTACAGCTTACATATACCCAGGCTTAGCTCTGAGCTATGAAATACATGTTTCTCTCATGACTAATGCAGAGTTGTGTTTGTTGAACCAACTTTATTTTTCTAGATAGTAGTTGTCAGGTTGACCATAGCCACATTATTTCAAGCTTTCAGTGCCTTGATTCAAATAGCTCCTCTTTGTTCTTCCTGCTTCCAGAATATTCCCTTCTAACCCATTCTGCTCCCCAGTGAAGCTTCCTAGGATCACTTTGGTTGTTTCTTCCCTCACCTCCAAAACATTCACGTGGCTCTAAAACTATTGAAAACAACCTTTAGTGTAACTGCCCAGGCTGCAGTCCTATATTCCTTCTCTGAGAGTTCCTTTATCCCAGAGGTGAGCCCCGGGAGTCATATTAATTCAATATGGCATCAATTCTCTCATTGTACTAGGAATGGACATGCAGATTCTCTCTCACAGAAATTTGGAATTGGAAGTCAAAGATGCTGGTAGCTTCTGCTGGCCAGTTGGACTGAGGAGATGTAAATGTGTGAGTTGTGGGCTGAACTGTCTTATATATTCATGGGGAAACAAACAAACAAAAAATCTCTTTTGCAGAGGGGAAAGGATGAGAAGGATATGCAGAGATAAGCCAAGGTGAGGAAAGGACATGAGTGGGGCGGAGTTGTAGGCTCCAAACTAGCAAGCCTGTGCTCTAGCTCCCGAGAGCTTTTCATTCCTGGTTCCAAGCCTTGGGGAAACCCAGTTGCCCACTCTGCCACTGGGCTCCTCCAGGTCCCTTTGTTTTTAGGTGAACTCACTCCTTTTGGCTTACACTACTTTGAGAAGCTTTCTGTTATTTGCATCCAAAACCATTTGGGCCAAGGTAACGGTAAAGTCCTAAACTTTTGGCTTGATATTCAACATTATCCACAATTTAGCCATCCTATATGGTTTTCATCTCTATATCTCTCTGCCGCCCTACATGGTACTTCATTCACACCAGTCTCCTTTCTTTCCTCCTCTCACACCTTATACATTTTTGCTTGTTTCACATCATTTCTTCTACCTAAAATGCTCTCCTTCTTCTTCTTGGACTACTTGGACCCTGCACATTTTTAAAGGTCAATTCAAGTTTGCCCGTCTGTGGAAACTCTTATACAAGCTTCCCCGCTCACAACAATGTCTCTTTCTTTTAAACTTCCATAGTGCTTGTTATTTCTGTTTTCATGTAACAATAGGTTATGGTAATGAAGAAAAATACGATGAAACACCTTGATGACAGAAACTCTAATATTCAAATTTGGAAATAATATGGGAAACCAAAGGCTATATCCCTGTCAGATATGTCAGAACAAGAGAGTAGTGGCAAACATTATGTTTAAGTATTACCATTAATAAAATAACATCCAATCTGTTGGAAAACCTGAAATGTGCATGTTCCTATGATCTTATTTAGCTTAATCGGCGATACCTACATTGAATGTGATAAAACAATTAGATGAGAGGAGGTAGAGATGGAAAAACAAGAGGATGTGAAAGAGAAGATGGACACTGAGGTATTGGAGAAGATGGAGATTGTAGGGATAGGCGCTGATAGGACAGGGAGGATGGAAAAGAGATGAGGAGATGTGGAGGGTCTTTCTTCCTCCTCCTTGCCTTTCAGGTAAAATAAACTTTAACCCTGACTTTGTCACTAGCTCCTCTCTCAGAAAGGGAAGGGGAAGAGAAGTTAAGAGGGGGAAGTAAATAAAGAACAGTAGGATAAGGAGGATAAGAACCACGGCCTCCCCCAGGGGAAGGCAGACTTAGAATCCCTAGCCTCCAACCCAGGGTGGCATATTACAGTCTTTACGACAAGATTTCACCTCTAGTGACAGATTAGTATCTTTAATAATGAACATGTGAATTCTTATAGCCCTGCCTACTCAATAGCATTCACTCAAAAAATATTTATTGCACTCTTTATTATCAGATGGTTTGCTAACATATGAAGTAGTCACACTCGTCTCTCATCGCATATTATAGAAACCCACAACCACCATCTGATAACTCTGGCAATAAACATCAGTTAGCCATGGCCATGTTGATGAGGCTGCCTTTTTGAGTCACCATTGACCTTTTGTCCATGAGAGCCTTCCCCACCCCGTCTGCCTCTGGGGTTTTCCAAGGCTGATGCTCCATGATTAGTAGCTGGGCTTGGGTCCTTTTTCCTCTGTACCTGTTCCCAAGAGTTGGTTAAGATAACCAACCACATGAGCTTGCTTAGATAATCTCCTGGTTGCCATCTAGAGACAGCACTGTAGCGTTTGAAGCCCAGGACATATCACACTTTGTGTCTAGCTCTCCTCTGACGTCTTTATTCAGTTATCAGAATATCCAAGGCAATCTGAAGGGGAAAAGATGTTACACACCGGTGTCAGTCCTGTTCACAGAAAGGCGAAAAGATCACTACATTGCATTTCTTTCTTCCAGTCTAAACCCATATGGAGACCAACTCTTGAACCAAGCATTGACCTTGAGTAACCCACAGCCTAATGGGAAAACCACCTGGAGAATTTATAGATCATATAGATAAAAACTAACTTCTTTGTCTGTGGAACGACTTATACAAATAGAAAGCTACCTTCTCTATCAGCTCCCCGTTTCCCCCTCCCCATATTTTCCTCAATTTTTTACTTCATTGTATCTTAGAGGAGGCATTAACTAGTGTTGTAAAGGAAGGCACATTGGCTCTGTGCATGTGTGTGTGTGCGCGCGCACGTGTGTATATGAATGTAAGACAGAAGTGTTCTGATTTAATGGTTCATTTTTATTTTTATTTTTATTTTTTTAAAAGATTTTATTTATTTATTTATAGGACAGAGAGAGACACAGCGAGAGAGGGAACACAAGCAGGGGAAGTGGGAGAGGGAGAACCAGGCCTCCTGCCGAGCAAGGAGCCCGATGCAGGGCTCGATGCAGGGCTCGATCCAGGACCCTGGGATCATGACCTGAGCTGAAGGCAGACGCTCAATGCCTGAGCCACCCAGGCACCCCTAATCGTTCATTTTTAAAAAAGTAAAACCTCTCTCTTACCCCAAACCTATGCTCCTAGATTCTGCTCCATTTAATCCCTTCAGATTCCAGCCAAACATATAAAACCCATTTCTTAGCCTTTCTTCTCTCACCGGAGATGTTTGCATGTGCTGCTATTTGGGAGGTATCTTTCATTCAGGCTCTATCTCTACGTGTGGGATGAACAAAGAGCATCTCCAAGGGTCGCACATGTTATGCGCCATCAGGGTGTGTTGGAAGCAGTCCTGCCTTGCCTAATGCCCAGCAGAGCCATTTTTTTCCTTAAGTGGACACATTTATGTTCTGTTTTTACTCCACCCTCCATCAAGGTCACAGCACCCCCAGTGGGTGCTAACTGTTACCTTGAGGAAATAAGAGTTCTGGGTGCTTCTTTGAATTTTCAGTTTTGTAGAATTGGGATGCTGAAGAAGCTGAGCATCATCCCTCAAGTCGTACCAGATTTGGTATGATTTTAAGCTTCTTTAACTGGAGGATTTTAGCTGCCAGTTCATCTAATCGAGTTTCTATGATTCACAGTCCAAATCCAAGTCACAGTTCCATGATGAAATAAGAGACTATTTTTTTTTCCCCAAGACTCAGATACCACAGATATGACTGAAAGGTTCATGGCTAGGGCAGTTCCATCCTGTCACGTGTCGACCGACTCAGCCTGGAGCTACAGAGCAGGGAATTTGGGGTTCAAAGAGGTATTGGCACGGCATCTAACCCATGCTAGCTCTTTGGCAGGTATTTATTAATTGACTAATACAGTCTCAACACCAGATGTCATCTTTTAAGAGTCTCATTTTCCTTCCCATAGATTGTGAATCCATGTTTCATACAAAAAAAAATTGTCAATTACAGAGTGCCATCAATTATTTGAAAAATAAAGTGAACCCTCCCTCACGGACTGGCTACGTAATTTGTGGAGCCCAGTACAAAATGAAGATGCAGGAATCCTTGTGCAAAAATTATTAAGAATTTCAAGATGGGGAGTGCCTGGGTGGCCCAGGTTGTTAAACCTCTGCCTACAGTTCAGGTCATGATCCCAGGTCCTGGGATTGAGTCCAGCATGGGGCTGCCTGCTCAGTGGGGAGCCTGCTTCTCCCTCTCCCTCTGCCCACCCTCAGTTGTGCTCTCTCACTCTCTCTCTCTGTCAAATAAATAAATAAATAAAATCTTTTTTAAAAAAGAATTTCAAGATGGGAAGTACAGAGCATTAAACTGAATGTGGGGCCCCTTCCCTGTATAGATGGAACCCTGTGAAGCAGGTACTAGATCCTCATCTGCTTACCATGCATGAGGGCCTATAGTTACCAGACCCTGGATCTCTTTTTGTCATATACATCTGCTCGCAGCAACCATGAACTTCTGGGAGGTTTCTTAACTTGCTTAAGATCATATGCAAAAGACCATATACAATGCCAGTTTTTTCCCACTAGACAGAATGTAGGGTCACTTCTGAACAATATCGTCACATATACAGTCTTGTACGATTTTCCCTCGTCGAATTATGTGGATAATAATCATTCACCCAGACTGAGAACTTACAACGCGTCAGGCAATGTTCTAGTTGTTTTACATGTATTTACACATGTAATGCCCAGCAGTGCATTCATGCAGCTTTGGTTGGGATTTGGCAGAAAGTGGAAAGCACAACTCCAAAGATGAACTGAAGAGATTTTTAATGAAGGGACTGCTGTCAGAGGTGTAGATAGGATTAGAGAGACCTTCGAGGAATACGGATACATCTGGAACCAGCAGGAACAGGAAACTGTTTATGTCCCAGGCTGGAAGGAGCAAGGAAAAAGGACAGAGTCACATCTTTAGCTATGGCAGACAGACTACTTATTAAGTGCTATGGCCATGGTCAAGGCAGACAGCCTCTGTCCAAATCCCAGTAAGGAGGGATGGCTGGAGGACAGATATTCCAACCCCCTTTCTTGGTGTCCTCAGATCTCCTGCTCAGGGCCTCCCTGTGGCCTAACCCAAGGGAGCCGAGGAGCTCAAGTCTCTAGAGGTCGGCCTTCTAAGACATAGAGCAGATACAGATACAATTATCCCCATTTTACAGATGATGAAAGGAGACAGAGAGGCTGAGGAACTTGCTCCAAATCACACAGGTACTAAGTAGCAAAGCCAGGATTCAAATACATTAAGTCTCAGTGCAGAACTGACACTCGACACTCAGAAGCACTCGACACTATTGTTCTAGGACAGGTCCACAAATGGCCCAGAAGCCCCTGCACGTGGCAATAAGTGATCTGCTACCAGACTCGTGAATTTGGAACATCATAATCAGGGGAAACTAGCCTGAACAAATAAAACGGAATTTTAATTATTATAAATGTGTGCAATTGGATTACGTTCAAGGTGAAGAATAATCAGGATGAGGGCAGCAAAGCATCGCCAGGGAAATGGTTTTGGGGGATTTAGTCTTAAGAAAGGAGAATAGTGGTTTGCTGTTAATGGCATTAACTTCAAAGCAAATAAGCAATTCTGAAACAGAGTCAAAAGCACTTGAAAAGTTCGATTTCTTAAATAGGGCGCATATTCTTCCCCAAATGATATTCTTTGTAGCTTGTTGAGATCATGCATTAGTTCAACGAGAACGTGTCAAGAGCCTCCCGTGTGTCCGGTGTTGTTTTAGGTGCTGGGATACAGCCGTGGACACAACAGATAAAATCTCTACTCTCAAGGCACTTCAACTCTAGTGGCAGGAGACAGATAATAAACAACGAATAGATACGTGCTAATGCTACGAAGGACACAGTAAGGACAGAGGGTGATGGGAGAGGGAGGCAGACACTAATATCGAATATCGAATTATCGCGAACACCCTCTCCGACAAGGAGACATTTGAGCAGAGAACTGGAGGAAACCTCTGTGTCCTTAGCTGTGCGGTTGTGTACCGTCGACCAGTTACACTGAAGAGAATGTTAGATCTGGAAGGAACCACAGGGATGCTTACCTTCTATAAAGAAATTGATGCCCAGGGGTCAAGTCCTTTATTCAGAGCCATATTATAAATAATTATGAATGAAGGTTGTGAAGGTTGTGCTAAAAATCACATATTGGGATTCTCATTTTCTTACTTAACAAATATTATTGGGCCCCCTTAGGTACCAGGCACCCAGTCTCATGCTTTTTGCACTGGATCCTCTTGTTTGCTGATTCAGAATCAATTTCGAATTCATGAGCTTTTATGGTGACTGAAGGCTTAGCTCCCTCGAAGTATGGGTTCCCTTCGTGTGATGTGTCCAGATGCCCTTAAAGAGAAATAGAAGTCCCAGTAGCTGTGGCTGGCAGAATGTGACTTATAAACCGCCTTTTCCCCCTTCTTTCAACTGATTTATTTTCTTTTTTGTAATTTGAAAATTAGACTCTGGGGCTCAAGTGAGCTGGTTAAAAATCATACTCTCTCCTTCAGATTTTTTAACTATAGTTCTAAAAAAGTGCTTCACCGCAGAGTTGTTGTCCTAGCGTGGGAGGTGGGACAAAGGGAGGAGAATTCCGGCAGGAAGAGAGCCAGGACGTTCAAGCTCAAATCAGAGGATGAAGTTGGAGCCTCAAGGGAGAAGCAGTGTGGGGATGCGACACAAGCCATCCCTGGGGCGATACACCAAATTCAAGGTACAAACGTAGGAAGGGGGTCAGTGGCCAGAGTGAGGGGACAGAGATGCGGACAGAGCCTGGGGGAGGTAGCTACAGGGGAGAAGGGAGACAAGAGGTTCAGCCAGGCCAGGTGGCAGGGACCAGAGCAAAAGCTAGCGTCTCATGCCCAGAGGTGATTCTCATAGATGCATATCTCCAAAAGCTACATGCAAGGCTCAGGTTCTACCTCTTGCCGGGTTGGCAATTATGTTTAATATAAACTCATTTTAAATAACATCTTAAACTTTAAAAATCCTTCACACAAACACACTCTCTTATTTAATCAGTAAGATAATGAATGGAGGTATTATTTTATCCATATTTTATGGATGGGAAAATTAAGGTCCAGACAGGTTGAGAAATGGACCCAATGTGTGATAATGAGTCATGACAGCACAGGGACCAGAACTCAGGTCTTCCAGCCTCCATCTCTTATATACTTTTGACTCAGACTACACGGCTATGTGATGGGAAGATGGAAAGGAGCTAACATCAGTGACAAGTCTAGGAACTTTAGACCAAAGATGTGGGACTTGTCCTACAGTGGGAATTCATGTTTCTTCTTCTTCTTCTTTTTTTTTTTTTTTAATTTATTTGACAGAGAAAGACACAGCGAGAGAAGGAACACAAGCAGGGGGAGTGCAAGAGGAAGAAGCAGGCTTTCCGCTGAGCAGGGAACCTGATGTGGGGCTTGATCCCAGGACCCTGGGATCGAGCCCCGTGTCGGGCTCCCTGCTCCCTCCCTGCTCCCTCTCCTTCTGCTGCTCCCCCCTTCTTGTGCTCTCTCTCTCTGTCAAATAAATAAATAAAATATTTTAAAAAAGAAACAGTAATTTGCCTATGTAATTTCCCCCCCTTCTTCTCTGGGAGCCAGTCACTTTAGTTGCAAAGGAAGATAACGTTGTGGCTTTGGTCCTTAACTTGAAGCATTCAACCTGGTTGAACTTGAAAACAGCCAAGGATCATCTTTCCCTGGGCTCTATCATGTGAAGCCCCACATTAGTTTATATGGTCTGAATGTAGATCCCAAAGGAGAGGACTCACCACTTATTGCTCACTTTGGCCAAAGCTATTCTACACACTTTAGAACCTCCCATATAGGCTTCAATATGACCCTACCTAGGAGATACTATTATTATCCTCAGATAAGGGAACTGAGGCATTGGGATGATAAGTAATTTGACCCAAATCAGACAGGTCATTGCTGCCCCACCCTTAGATTCCCAGCACTCATGGCTCCCATTTACAACAGCAGCTTTCTACTGGAAGCTCTTGGGACTCTCCACCTGATGCCTTTCTCTGGCCACAGGAGCAGCCGTGGCCCAGGCACCAGGGCAGGTTGGAAGTTCCAGGGAATGAATGGCCCTCGGATAGATTTCAACCAATGAAACTGGTGGATAAAGACCCCAGCAAGCTTTCCCCTTGAGTGGGACATTCTGTAGCATGCTCCCTTTATATGGTCTCCAAGGTCCCCACTGGGATGGAACTGCATCTGCCCATAATGTTAAAATGCTCACTTCACAGGTGTTTGCTGCTTCCCACCCATCTATCACTCTCTAACTGATGCTTTCTGATGTCATCTCCTACAGAAAATATTTCCACTCGAATCTTTGTCATGGGATCTATTTCTGGAGACTCAAACCAAGACAGTTGGTTGAACTGGAAATGGTCTTAGAAAACAGACCCACAAGTGGATCTGGAACCTGAGAGTTCACTGGGCAGAAGGTAACGAGAATCCTTTTTGGCAGTAAGTGAGATGGTGAAAACCCTTGGTGCTGGAGAATATAGACTCTCACCTGTGAAGGACTGAGATGGCGTACTGGTGGAAAGGGATGCCCCGGCTCATGGGAGAGTTCTAGCACTTGAGAGAGTTGGGGGCAACAGTAACTACAAAGATTGGGGAGTTGGTTGTCTGTCGTTGACTGCGGTGGTAACTCTGAAGAAAGAAGATAACAGGTTCATGTCAGTGAAGAATGAGAAGGTCAAGGGTCCTCCATGCTGGCATAGGTAGAGAGACTCCCATCTGCTGCAGTTGGAGGGCAGGCTGCTGAAAACTAGACCCCTGATTTGGTTGTACGAATGACAGGGATGGAAGCCACAGCATGGGTTTCCTCTCTTCGAGGCCACCCCAGCTCCTGCTGCACCTCAGTGCCTGACCTAACGATGGAGGCTGGGGCTGAGCTCTCAGTTTTGTACCGTCCCTCGAGGAGTCAACTTAGTGCTGGTGGAAAGTTGATTATGCTGGCCCGTCTCCCTCAGAAGGAGACAGAGACTTACGCTTACTGGGGACAGATTTATCTTCCTTGTCTACAGAGCCTCTGCCAGTACCTTGCTCCAAGGACTCACAGAATATCTAGTTTACCAACATGGGAATCCACTTAGTATCACCTCAGACCAAAGAAGCCACTTTACAGTGAAGTCAAGATGATGGTTACGCAGCCACCGGATCTACTGATTCTACCACCCAGCACATCATTTGGAGGCTGCTGGCTTAGTAGAATTTTGGAATGGCCTCATAAACACTTAGCTGAGTTGCTAGCTGGGAATCACATGCCACGGACTTGGGACACTGGTCTTTCAGATGTTATCCAGCGCTTGGCCCCGGGAGGCAGGATACTCAGATCCAGGCAATAAAAGCAGTAAGTGGCCCTCTCACCATCATTCCTAGTGACCTACTTGGGGAGATGGTACTTCCTGATTTTGCAATTTCAGTTTCTAATAAAGATGCCGGTTCCTGAAGTGAGTGGGAGGTGGGAGGAATGTCCAAACAGAGGAACATCATCAGGGTGTCACTAAATCCAAAGTTACATCTGTCACCTGGTCATTTTAAACTTCTTGGCTCAGTGGTCCAGCAAGCCAAAAAATTTTCCAAGTTTTTATACTGGCAGGGATAATGGACCCTGATGATCCCAAGGGAGCAGGCTTTCTTCTGCACAGTAGGAACAGGAAGAAATATGTCTGGGACTCATCTGGGTCCCCCCCTTGATGCTTCTGTACTATGAACTGGCAATTGCAGCAACCACAGCCTGATTAGGACATGCAAACCTGTGGGTTAGACCCCTCAGGGGTGAAGGTCTAGCTTATCCCACTGGGTACACAACGTACACCAGCAGAAGGACTGGCTGAGGGTCAGAACCCAGGGTAGGAGTAGAGGAGCCAGATAATGATAGCAGAGTTCGAGCCTTAGGTCTTCACTGCAATAGAAGGGACTGTAGCTTGTCTTACTCATATGCTTGTTAGAAATTTTTTTTTTCCTGAAAACTGTAACCAGCCACCTTGAAAACTCAGTGACAAGATAGATGCATGAATGGATCTGTGTGTTGACAGGGGTGGACTATAGCAGATGCTGCTGGTCCTGCACTCACATCCTCTCAGTGCCCACTGGTCCTGGGCAGGCAAGCACGTCCCCACTTTTGCCCAAGGGCTTCTCTGCCTCGAAATTCCAGGGAGCTCACAGGCTAGAGGTCAGCCCTCAACTAATGAAGGATGGGAGTCGGTAGATAAATACCCAGCTTCCTTGCCTCTCAGATGGGACGCCTTGAAGCATGTCGTCTCAGAAGAGAACCCCAGACACCCCTAGGGAGCCTGCTTCCTAAGCACATTACATGGTCTGTCTTCCCTTTCCTGCATCACCTCCCCACTCCCTCACTGATACTTCCTTTTTTTTTTTCCTAAGATTTTATTTATTTATTTGAGTTAGAGAGAGAGCATAAGAGCGGGGGAAGAAGCAGATTCTCTGCTGAGCAGGAAGCCCAACATGGGGCTCAATCCCAGGACCCTGAGATCATGACCTGAGCTGAAGGCAGACGCTTAAGCAACTGAGCCACCCAGGCACCCCTCACTGATGCTTCCCGATGTTAGCTCTCAAATAAGCCACTTATACCCAAATCCTTATTTCAGGTCAGCTTCCAGACAAACTCAAGCTCAGAGTGGCTGAGTCAGAATACGAGTCCTGGTAGTTTGGCCTCAAGAGTCCTTGCCTTTAACAATTACATGTGAATTAAAGAATTACCCCATAAATATAAAGATGGCAAAGAGGAAGAAAAGAATCCAGATATCTTTAAAAGCAGTCCCCAAATCAAATAATTCTATCTTCACAAAATCTTATGGCCAAGTGTGATTTTTTACAGAATAGGGCTTCATTTGGTATACATCTCTGTGGGAGAGTTGGTGGACACTCATCTGGATGTCTCTTCTCTTTCTTCTCTTTCTTTCTTTTCTAGTGAGATGTGAATCTATCCATCTAACATTTTATTTTTTTTCACATTTGAAAAAACGTGATTGCAGGACACTCCAAGTAGAACCCCCTCCCCCCCCAAAAAAAAAAAAAAAAAAAAGGGTAGATGTGTAAAACAAAATTGTTTTTCTTCTTTAATTTTTTCTCCCAACCAAATGAAATGTTGTCTCTGACACAGAGCAAAAATCTTGACTTCCTCCACACCCAAAGTGTCATTAGGATCTCTGTGAATTATCTTCAGCCTCAGAGAGAGGAGAAGAGATGATGAAGAAGCAGGAAAGGCTCCCTTGTCCTATCTCCTCGAAATAGACCCGGGGAGGCTGTGGCATTCTTCTTCTCTGTCCTCCCTCTGTCCTCTGTCCACCTCTTTCGAAGTCTTGCAGTCCAGTTTGGAGTCTGAACTGGGCTAAACAAAAACCACTCTGAAGAAGAGGAGGCGGTTCGGCCTGGGGACTGTGGTGGGGATGCGGGCTGGCGTGTCTGTCGGCTCTGACATGGTTGGCACTTTTTGTTGGTATCAAAGGCCACTTCTTCAGAGGCAGCTGCTCACAGGTGGCTGGAGGCAGTGGGGTCCATCATGCTGCTAGTGGTGTGCATATCGAGCCCCAGTATAGATAGCCTCCCCAGCTGACCAGATCCCAGGTGACCTAGGCTGAGCTCTTCAGTAGACCATGTGGTTCTGGATTCCCTGGCATTTGAGCATGACTCAGATGCTGTAGGGGGTCACTTTCCATATCCAGATCCTTCCCAATGAACAGATGAAGGACTGGGTATCCTTCCAGATGACCAAGGCTGAAGGCATTGACTTAGCTCTTCACAAGAGTCTTGGGAGAATTTCAAGCAATTAGGGACTTACTATTGTACATTAAAATTTTAAATTAGAGTTTTGGTCAGCAAAGAGGAACAAGAACAAAACACTGAATTGACAATGGCTTGGGAAGAGGTTTGCACTTTTCTTAGAGTGGGAGGCAGCTGTCCGTGAGTCACTACATCCAGAATCTGAGCTTTGTGGCCTGGATCACTAAGACCGGGCCAGCCTGATGGGTGGAGGTGGCCTGGTGGGGTGTGAAAGTACAAAGCTGCACTCTTGAGTCCGTCACTGGATCACCTCTTGGTTATCTCATAGACTGAGTTGGCAGGAAAATGTATGGCCCAACTCGGAGACTGGGGGCCTGCTTTGAGTCCCAGCCACACCACTACTTGGTATGACTTATCTTCTCTGGGACTCAGTGCCATCATCTGTAAAAGGGGGACAATAATTCTCTCAGTCAGCCTCCTAGCAAGAAACAGATACATTCTCAACTTGAGAAGTTTAATAGAGACTTGTTGCCAAAGTGGGCAGGACTAGGGGAAACCAACAAGGGACAGTGAAGCACCCCAGAGCTGGCAACACCGGGGAGCCAATGCTGCCCCTAGGCCATGGGGTGTCACCAGAATGGAGAGTAAGTACAGATTTGCCTGCAGGGAATTTTCGGTGGAGGAACACTGCCGCTGTCATTGTATAGACCTGATGTTGTTATGCCCTTCCTGGATGTGTGTGCCTCCTGCTGGAGTCCCCAGTGGCTGAACCCACCTGGGATCCAGAGTGCAAGGGAGCCAGACTGAAGCTATCCTTAACAGCTAGCTTCTGGGGTACAAAGCAGAGTACAGAAAGGCAGAGAATGGCAGATGGGCAGACAGAGACTATCCAGCTCAATCCTGATAGGATTGTTGTGAGGATTAAAGAAGTTATGGTATAGAAATTCTTAGAGCAATGCAGGCACATAGTAAGCACTGTGGAATAGTCCATTACTATTATTATATCCCTAATATTTCTCTGTTCCCCTTAGCATCCAGCTTGTTGCAGAATCTATGGAGCCATTCCTTATGTGTCTAGCACCAGCCTAGCTCCTGCTTCCTGGAGAATCTCTCTGCCAAGGCCAGATGTCTGCTCCTCATCTCTGGGACATTGCTCTTACATGACAGTGTACCTCTGCACATGGGCCCTGCATTATCTCTGAGGCCAGGAGCACTGGGCATGAGCCTCTGGTATGTTGGTCCCATCTGGATAGTCTTTCCTTCTCACCTTATAAAGTAAATCTCTTCCAGATAGGTAAGCCCAAGTCCACCCAGTTGAGGCTGATGAGATGGTAAGCCTACACTTACTTCCTCTCTCCTTATCAGTTAGCTATTGAGGGTCGAAAGTCTCCCACTGTGAGTCCTACTCACTTGCCGAATTGAATCTTGCCACCTACCTGCTCCAGAGCTCAATAGTAATTTACATTGCTACCATCTACTGGATATCTTAATTATGGGCCAAACAGTATGTAAGAAGTCTTACATATTTTATGACATTTAGTACTTAACAGTAACTCTGTCAAGTATTAGTGTCCCCATTTTGCAGGTAAGGAAACGGAGACTCAGAGGTTTCACTTACACAGTGAGGAGGTGGCAGCATCCAGGTTAGTCTCACTCCAAAGGCCTTTCCACCACACAATGATGTCAATGGATCCACTTGAATCATGCATTTTCTTCTAAGATTTTTCTAGCCACAAAATACATGTAAGCAGAGGAAATGAACTTTCTGTCTTTGAAAAGCCTATTATACTAGTGGAAGAAGAGATTCACACAAATGGAGCAGTTTGAAAATGTTCCATAGGTGTGTCCAACCAGGTGCTAAATGGAGGATCACAAACTCTACATGCTGGGGGAGCTCCGAGAAAGGGAAGAATATGAGGAAGAAGTAATGGAGAGGTGGGGCTTTGATGGGGAGGCGCGCTCTGCAGAGAGAGATGAGGAACGTCCATGGAGAGGGGGTCAAGGGAGAAAGAGAAGGTAGGCAGAGAGAAGGCCAGCCAGTGGAAGAGAAAACCGATCTAACCAGAGGAGAGAGGTCTAGGAAGTAGTCAATAATAGGGATAGTGGATAACAAGGAGGTTGAGAAAGAAAGAGGAAGTCTTGAGAGCTATGAAGAAGAATTTAGACTCAATGTGGAAGCAAAGGACCTCATGGTAGTTGTGGAGGGTACTGGCAAATGAAAGAAGAGTGTTGGGAAGGTGGAGACTTCAGGAGTAAAGGAAGGGACTGAAGGGAAGAGAGCTATTAAAACATGCTTGAGCAAAACACCAAGGACTGAGACAAAGAGAGAGAGAGAGAGAGAGTTGGAGCCTCCCTTCCAAAGAAGGACTAGCTGGACTTGGTGAGTAAATACAGTGGAGGAGGACGACTTCGTTTGTTTCCATCATGGTCAGTAAAGGAGATGGGGCACAGATGGGGACAGTCATCTGTACATCCTGTGCATTTAAACAACCTGAACAGAGGTTCCCTAAAAGGAATAAACACTGCCCCTCTGATCAGAGAAGCAAAATTTACCTTTTGTTTTGCTGGGGAAGGGGGATATTAAGTTTTATGAAAAGCTCCTAGATCTCCCCTTCTGATAGTTCAGAAAAGTCTTTGAGTAAATGTCTCTCACCTTAAAGGTTCCCTCTGTATGTCCTGAGCTGTGTGTGCCTTTGGGTTGGGGGTTCAGGAGCCCAGGAATGGGTAGAAGGAGGGTCCCCCCTTTCCATGGGGGAGTTGTGTCAATGTGTTCTTGCTGGTCCAAAGGAGAAATCTAAACAAGCCTAGTTTGTTGTCTTGTTAAATCTTGAGGAATTCAAAATTCATCCTTATTAATCAACCAGTCAAAAACTATTTAGTCATTGAGCAAATGTCTTGATCCCCTTTGACCCTGGAAAGGATTTGTACTCATAGCTTCCCTTGGCCTAGGTTCATTAAAATATACACTTTCGTTTTTGTTAAGATGTCTAAAGAATCGTTTCCAGTAAACTGTTGTACCAGTAAATTGTGAACGCCATGATCTTCCCATGAAGATCTTATATTTCCTTGATGTCTAGTCCTTTTGTTAATGTAGGTGCCTCTTTGCAAAGTAAATAATTAAGTAAATTAATAAAATAAAATAATAAACTTCACTTCTCTGAACAAGGAGGCAGTTTTCATTTCCTTCGGGGGAAGCCTCAATTCAAGTTGTTAAATGCACATGATTTATAAATAACTCTTCTCCCTACCTATCCCCCTCTTCCTTATTTATTGAGCACCAGATGAGAGCTGGATTTATTTGTTCTTACAAGCCTTCTAAATATTTCTCTCTATTTTATACAAATTAAGGGAAACTGTTAATCTGCCTTGAAAGCAAACAACATATTTTAGTTTGAAGTATGCCTCATGTTGTGTGACATTTCTTCCAAAGAATTTTGGGGTGTGTGTGTGTGTTGGTGGTGAGTGGGGGTGGGGTAGCAGGATTGGGCAGAGGAAGGGGAGGGCAACATAAAGTTTTCTCAGAACCTGATGTGGTGAGTACGGGACATCAGTTCTTGAAGAGATAACAATGCTCACTTTAAAATGATTGCTCCCATGTAGTCTCTATCAAACTTTTAAAGAGGCTTTACAAGACCAGACATAAAGAGGCATTTCCTGATTAGCTGTCAGGAATACTATGTGTCTACAGACATGAATCACATCCCCTGTTTGTACATTCCATTTCACAACAGGAACATGAGAAGCACCCGCCCAGTCCTTACCAGCTCCAGGGAGAAGGGGGAGCTAACTAGCCTCCCTCCTGTGGGATGTTGACCTGAACGCCATGCTCATCTGGGCTGAGACAGAGCCTGGCACCAAGACCAGAAGAGATTGGAATCTAGTTGGTTCGATGGCATGGATAGCCCAGTCAAGAAACTCAGCTCCATGGTGAAGAGAGGGCTGTGGATATTCCCCATGTACTAGGACTTTTGAAAGCACCTGAGTCATTGGACTCAAGGAACATGACCAGTGCTAACTCTTCTGTCAGAATTAGCCACCTGTACTCCCCTTTGCTCCTTTTCCAACCAGATGCTGCCATTTTCCTTTCTTACTTTTTTTTTAACCGAAGTATAGTTGACACACTATGTTACATGAGTTTCAGGTGCACAGCATAGTGACTGACAAGTCTATATGCTATGCCGCACTCACCACAAGAACAGCTACCATCTATCACCCTACAACGCTATTACAATACCATTGACTATATTCCTATGCTGTACCTTTCACCCCTGTGACTTACTATTTGCTTTTCTTATTTTGCATGCATGATGGATGGTGGAGCAGCTTCCTATTTCAACAGGAAGGGAATAAAGAGCTCCTAACCAGACTACAAACTTATCTTAGTCTCATGCTCACTTTACGGCTCCTTCATTTGTATGCATTGCACTGTTTTCCATGCAAGTTCTGAATCCACTGCTTCCTATCAATGAGCAGCTATTGTGTATGCCTTCACCCCTGGCTTACTGGTTTGGATTTCTGATCCACCATTTTGGCAGGATCTCTGGGACAGTGTGCTTCCTACTACTACTTGCCTACCTGTCTCTCTTTCCAAGGATCCTGGGGCTAGGAGCAGCAGAATTGTACCCATCCATAAGGCCAAAGGGACCAGGGAAGGAGAGGTTACTGGAACCTGGAGGGGAAGGGAGTATTGTAGAGCAGGCCACCTGGAGAAGAGTAATGGTGTTTTGTTGAGGAGAGAAGAGAACTTCTCCTCTTCTCTTCCCTTCTCATCAGCTGGTGTCCCATTGGCCAAACCCAAGAGAAAGTCCAAGAGCAGAGGAATCCCGTCAGTGTAGTAACATTTACAATTTCCATTTTGGAGACAAGAAAATCAGAGTTTAGGTGACTTTTCCAATTCGTAAAGCTGGAAGTTGAATCTAGACACATGTGACTCTAAACCCATATTTGTTAACCACTACACTAGACTCTTGATCTATAGGATAAGTTCTTGTTTTAATCTTCAAATCTGATATTTTAACTCCTTGCCCACCTGCCTCATTACAGAGTCCAATTTGCATAGAACCTCAGAACCTTCTACAACTTGTGACTATGTCTTGTTCTCTGGATCCTGCCCCCCACCCCCAACATTACCTTGATTCTCCTTGTCTTATTAACTAAATATCTGTTCACGAACACCACTTGTATTACTAACATTTCCTATAGGAACTAGACAGTTCTTCTTTTTGGAATCAAGGGTGTGATACACCCAAGTCATAGGGTTCCCAAGTATCCAACCAAATCCCATAACATGAACGTGTTTTCCTGCCAGAAGCTAGGTGTATGCTGGCTAAAACCAACAGATAGAATGATTAACCTTAAGAAAGAATTCCAAAGATGAATAACTATATATTTGGAGGTGTTTGTTGTTACATTATTATAATGGTGAAGCATTAGAAGCAGCACGATTGTCCAACAACAGGGAATTGCTAGTATGGGTGGCACTCATTAAATACTGGTGGGGAGAGCTTTAAGCTCCCCTAGCCCATTTCTGGGTTCTGATGGAGATTTAGGGCATCTTTCTTTCTTCCTTCCTTCCTTCCTTCCTTCCTTCCTTCCTTCCTTCCTTCCTTCCTTCCTTCCTTCTTTCTTTCTTTCTTTCTTTCTTTCTTTCTTTCTTTCTTTCTTTCTTTCTTTCTTTCTTTCTTCTTTCTTTCTTTCTTTCTTTCTTTCTTTCTTTTTTCCTTTTTAAAGTAAGCTCCATGCCCAGCATGAAGCCCACTGAAGGGCTTGAACTCATGACCCTGAGATCAAGAACTGAGCTGAGATCAAGAGTCAGATGCTTAATCAGCTGAGGCACCCAGGTGCCCTCCCATCTTTTTTTAAGTAGGCTCCACACTGATAAAGCTTTAGGGCACATTTCTGGACAAAGCTCATAGGGATGCATTTGGGCTAAGAGGGAACAGTTAAAAACTCTTGTTCATCCTTTGGCCTTAGGTGGAGGGGGGAAGGATTAGGCCAGTTGAGAGCTGTTTCCTCTTAGGAGGATTCCCTGTCCTGTGAAAACCTAGCCAGACCAAATTGCGGCCCAGGGGAAAGGAGTAAGTGGTTTGGGAGACTCTGCTGTGGGCCTGAAGGACAAAGTCTTTCCTTTGGGATATCTTTAGTTGTTTCTTTTCACCATCAGATTGGTAAGACCTGGCGGGTTGAGAAAAGGGTGTGACCCAGGGAAAAGTAGGTAAGGATGACTTGATTTTCTTTTAGTATGGCAGGGAGTAGAGGATTAAAAGTCGGTGACTCACACATGTCCAGCTCAGCTCACTCCAGATAGGGGTCTGAGGCCAACACAGAGTACAAAGTATTCCTTTGCCCAGAGTGGCTCATCTCAACACTTTCCTAAAGCAGCAATTCTCCAGGCATGATCCACAGCCCTTGGGGGGTTTCTGGGACCCTTTCAGGAAATCTGCAAGCTCAAACCATCTTCATAATAACACTATGATGTTATTTGCCTTTTTAATTGAATGCTGCAAAAGCAAAGGGAACTGAAGTGCTGGCATGAATCAAAGCATTGGCTTTATGCTTTAATACAGTGTGGTATTAAAACTGTATATTTTACCAGCATAAACTCACAATTAAAAAAAAGAGCCAGCTTCACATAAAAACATCTTTTTAATATTATGTGTGATGCAATGGGCAAGTAATACATAAAGCATTTCTGCTGCAGACCTAAGTACACTGGTTGTTATTTTTAAAAAAGTGCATTGCAATTGTTTGAGTTACAAGCTGAACTAACATTTTTCATGGCACTTCGTTTTTACTTGACAGAATGACTGACAAACTATAATTATTCAGGTTAGAGTATTTGGCAGATGTTTTTTCCAAAAGTGAATCAAGTGAGTCTATTAGTTCAAGGAAAATAACTAATATCATGTGTTGCTAATAAGATTCAAGCTTTTAACCAAAAGATAGATTTTTGGAAAGCTTATGTTAGCACTATGAGCTTGAACGCTTCCCAACACTTAAAGACTTTTCTGATAAGTCAGTGGTGATATGAGCAAATGTGATTTTTAAAATACTTTATAATAAAATGTGTCAACATTAGGAAGCTCTGTATAGCTCAGTGAACAAATATCTTCCAACTGACCAATGCATGATGTTTCAAAATCATGCATGAATCAAAGATCCATTCCAAGTGCAAATAGACAAATAGATTTTAATGTAGCAGATATGAAAAGTTCATTGATATTGTTTCAGATTCCACATTGCAACTAATCTTTAAAGAACTCCCACTTGTCAAGTTTTGGGTAACAAATAACATCTGTAATTATTTGAAAAGGCTATTAAAATAGTCCTCTCTTTTCCGATTCCACATCTGTCCGAGGCTGGATTTTCTTCATATACTGCAACCAAAGCTATATATTACAACAGATTGAATACAGAAGTTATGAGAATCCAGATGTCTTTTATTAAACCAGACTTTAAAGAATTTGCAAAAATGCAAAACAATGCCAGTCTTGTCACTAAATTTTCTTTTGTTTTGGAAAGGCTGGTCACTTTTTCATAAAAATATGTTATTTATGATAACGTGTAATGGAATTGTAATTATTATTTTTAATAAATATATATAAGCATTTTAAAAAGTTCAGTTTTAATTACGAAGCCAGTAAATATTGACACATACAACCCACACCAACAAAGCTGCTCTGAAGTCTTCCATCATGTGTAAGAGCATGAAGAGGTCACAAAACCCAAGGTTTGCAAACCATGGAGCTAGTGCAGTTGGTGAGCATGAGATGGGGTGGCCTGGGCAGCAATGCCTGGCTGCTCGATGTTTTAGGGATTCTCTCCTGCCTTCTCTCACTGCCTACCTTTTAAAGAATATAATACAGGCCTAATAACTAGCCTTATGAAGTTTTAAACATATTATTTTATAAAACAAAAAATTTTTAAAGGTCTTACTTATTTACTTGAGAGAGAGAAGGAGAGAACAAGCGAGCGAGAGAGAGAGCATAAGCAGGGGAAACAGGATCCCCGCCGAGCAAGGAGCCCAATATGGTGCTTGATCCCAGGATGCTGGGATCATGACCTGAACCAAAGCTAAATACTTAACCTACTGAGCCACCCAGGCGCCCCCTATAAAGAAAAATGTTTAAAGCAGAATGCAAACCTATGTGTAGAATATGACTGTCACGACTATGAATTATGTACCTACAGGCAAGGACAGGACTTTGAAAACTGAGAAGCATAATGTTAGGATGGTGGAATTATGCTGGATAGATTTTCTTTGATGTTATTATAATAATTGTTTAACAATTTCAAAAAGTCTGATTAAAAACATTCCTATACATGACAGCATCATTTTTCCAGGAGATTTGAAAAGTAACAGTTCTCTAAGTTTTCCCCCAGTTGGTTGTAAAACCAAACTGTTAACTTGATGGTGCCAGGAAAGTCTCCACACTGTTTTGCAAGAGGGAAAATTTCACTTCTTAGACTGTCCTGAAGGCAATGGTCATGGGGACTGTATTTCTCTCCCATGCCTCTTGAAGGATGTAGGCAGATTGCACAGAGGACCCTGGGGACGGAGGGTTGAGCTATCTTTGAACGTGGCTACTGAGCAGGAAGCAGTTAGCACCTGGCTTTGTTTACGGTACCCTGACCCGCTGTTCACTGCGGCCCAGAGGAGAGCTGGACCACGTCCACCAGTGACAGTGAGCAAAGTTACATGAAGCTGCCTGTGAATGAAATTTCCAGGGGCTGCATTCTCTGTACACAGAACAGAGAACAGGAAGGACAGGTATACCATAGGCCACCTGGCAAATGGCTGGCTGCACCCCCGGGAGCATGGCCATGAGCTGGTGAACTCCCTCCCAAGCTAGTGGGAGCACCTGAGCCACAGGAGTACCTGAGTCGGTGGCCTGTCTGGGTCTGCCTTAAGAGGAGAGGTGGACTATGATGCTTGCTTGTAAATATGACGTGCTTTTTCTTTTAGTTCAACGATTTCATTCATTCATTCAACACACTGAGTGCTTACTATGGGGTTATCTGTTCTAGGGTCTGGGACTATAGGAGGGAACAAGGCAGACAATCTCACCCTCCTAGAGTTCACATTCTAGAGGAGAGACACAGAAAATCACTAAAATAATTAAGTAAAATGATAGGATATTGGATGGTGATAGGTGCCATAGAGAAAGATAAAGCAGGAGGAGGTGGGGGTGAACATGCAAGGGTGGGTGTGAGGGTCTTAGGGAAGCCTCGCTGAGAAGGCGGAATTGGAGCAAAGGCCTATTTGAGGTTATTGTAGAAATTAAAAATAAAGGTATAAAACGACAACAGAAAGTACCTACTCTCCCATTTTACCACTGTTACTTTGTTGGCATTCTGTTTTCTCTGCATGTATGAACAGAGAGATTTCTTTCAAAGGTAGACATGGGCTTGGATGTGCGGGCATGGAGGTCTTGTTCCCTCACTTTGCTCTGCATCCCCAGCAGCTTCCCATGTTGCTTACCAGATCCACACCCTTCCTTTAAGCCGTCACAGAAGATGGGGGAGAGTTCAGCATAATGGGGAGCTCAGGGTCTCACCCCAGTTCTGCCCCTTTGGTGAGCTCTCTGCGTCCCACTTTCTTCGTCAGTAAGATAGGATAGAGGATTTAACTGATGGGGTCCTTTGAGAGGAAGGGAGTGATTTCATACGCATGAAGCAGGCTGTCTCTGGAACTCAGACGAGAGATGGTGGCTTGAACTGGAAGGGGGGCAAGGGAGGTGATCAGAAGATACCTGATTCAGGGTACGTTACGAGGACAACTGCTGGGCTTGGGCACAGGGGCGCTGTTGATTTAGATGGGGGAGGCCAGGAACACACTCTGGGGGGCAGACAGGTGGGTAACTCGCTTTGGGCCATATTAACTCTATTATCACCACCCTTTGTTCTCAATGCCATCGCCTCAGTCTAGGCCTTGTCCCTTTAAGACCAGACTATGGCAACACCGTGTGCCCACAGGACCCCTGCTTCGAGCTCCCCTTCCGGCTAATCCCCTGCTGTGGCTCTTCGGTTCCCTTCCTTGAATCCTTGGATCCTCCTGTCTACCACCCTCCTCCGCCTCTGTCCAGCTCACCTGTCGCAGCAACATACAAGTACCACCTTCTACGAAAAGCTCTTTCCCTTCTGAATTTTGATACAGATTAGGTGCATCATTCATTTGGTTTTTAGCATGTTACTCACTTTTCCTTTTAAAAATGTGTTTTTTTCCTCCTGCTCTTCCCTGAGCCCTTGCTGACAGAACCCTAAAGATGGGGACAGCATCGCGCACCGCAAGGGCAGTGTTTGGGGACTTGGGTGAGGCAGGTAGGGATTAGGAGGGGCTCTTAGGGGACAAGAAAAACAAAGGAAAAACTCCCCACACCTCATGGGAGCTGTGGGCTGGCTCAGAACAGCACCTGATTTATGCCCAATTCCAGGAAAAATGCCAGGCCCCTTTCCAAGGGACCAATAGGTTTTTTGTTGCTGTGATACCTGGAGGCCATTTTGCCTGGTGTGTCAACTGTCCAAAGTGGGAGATGGCTGAGCAGCTGCCTTTGAGATCGTTGGCTACCTGTCCTCATTTCCGCCCCCCACCCCGCCTTGATCGGGCCTCAGTTGGGCTCTGTGGCAGAACAGAGGTAGACCCACCCCTGCGGAGCTCCTTTTAGGTCATCCCTCTGCCTTTGTATAGGACTCAAGCTGCTCTCTTTGGTTCTGGTGGCCCACCCCTGTCTACTGGTAATTTGATATTGTTCATCCCCCAGGGCCTAACCGAATGTCTCCTGATGGGCCTTGCCAGGACCTGAAATTATTTTATTAGTCTCTTCTTTGGGTCAAACTAAGTATAAGATTATGCATGCCATTGCTCAAATGGATTTATTGTATTAACCAGAGAGGCACAGAGCAAGGTCCTGGGGGCCCTCCCCACTCTCTCCTCTTTTGCAACTCTATTTGCCTTATGGGTGCATCTCAGCAGAGGCGGGGAGGGGGCGCTGCGGAGGCAGATTGGCTGGGGGTGGCTCTGGAATTCAGACCCAGGGGAACTGCAGGGAGGAAAACCCCCTGGGGTCCTCAGCAGAGCATCAGCTTCCGCACCTGCTCCTACCATAGCCACAATGATGGCCGCCCCCCCCGCCCCCACCCCCCGGGCTCGAAACCCTGGAACTTGTGAAAGTAACCTTATATGGCAAAAGCGGTTTTGCAGAGGAGACGAAATAAACTATTTTGAGATGGAGAATTATCCTGGATTACCCTGGTGGGCCCTAAATGTAATCTGTAAATGTCCTTATGGGAGGGAGGCAGAGGGAAATTTAATAAAGAAGAGGGGGACAATGTGACCACAGAGACAGAGGCAGATAGGAGGAAGCCACACGATAAGCCAAGGATTGCTGGCAGCCACCAGAAGTGGGAAAAGGCAAAAATCAGATTCTCTCCCAGAGTCCTCAGACACCTTGATTTTGGCCCCATAAGACTGAGTTCAAGCTTCTGGTATCCAGAGCTGTAAGAGAATAAATCTGTGTTGTATTAAGCCCCTCCATGTGTAGTAAGTAGTTAAAACAGCTGGAGGACATAAATACAGCTCCTCAGCCCACCCCAATTCCGGGTCCTCCGAGGGAACTCCTGCCACTTAAGGAGCCAATGTCATTCAACACGTGGCCTCGGGAGTGCTTGCACTCGGTGTGGACACCCTTGGCCGAACAAGCACCTTTGCTCTATTTTCCCAGAGGGTGCCAACCCGTTTGAAATGGAACCTGGGGGGTGAGTCTGGAGCCTGATTCGCCCCAGGAGGACTTTGGCTCGTACCCATACATCTGAGATGGCCACTTCCTCCCTGGAGCTCCCTCCTCATCCCCTGAGAACACAGGAAGAGCTTCCCAGGAAACAGACCGACTGGCCAGAGCTGACTGCATAATTTGCAGGATCCAGTACAAAATGAAAACACAGAGCCCCATCTTCCAGAGTTACTAAGATTTTAAGATGGTGGCAGCCACGCGGGATGCAAGCATGGGGACTTCTGAGGGAGGGCGGGGTGGGGGGCCATGAAGCCCTGAAGGGGCTCTCTCTTGTCTTTGGCCTCTGTTGTATCCTTAGGTGAACTTCACCTTTGACAGCATTTTTCTTGCTGCAATACATAAACGTTTTTAGAAAAGCCATTGCTTTTTGGCTTCTTTTCTCTCTCATGAAGAGTCTCTGCTCTCCAACTTGCCAGGCCAAAAATAGGGCCTACTTGAGGAGTGAAATGAAACTCGGGATCCTGCTGATAACTACGATGTTTTCAAAACAAACAAGAACAGCTATAAAGATAGTTTATGGGCCCATTAAAAATCCCCAACCAGCCAAAGGACAGGGAGTGTCATGTTAGAGAAACTGTGTAATATACAAGAGTGAACCTGGTCTTCCCCGGCGACATGGTGGCCCAGGGGCCTCGGGCAACACTGGGATGCTTCTCAGAGTGCACACGGAAATGGGGGGTCCCCAGAGGCTCTTATGGAGAAAGGGGAGTCATGGGGGTGCCAGGGCAACCATAGGACATAGAAGTTTAGGTGGCTTTTGTGGGGAAAATAATTCTGTGGTGGCTGGCCCTGAGCCTGCTCCCCGAACTTTCTCCCCAAATCTCATGCTGCTCACTGATAGATGGAGAGTAAAGGGAAAAAGGCCCCAGCCTGAGAATTGTCCTTCACAAGAACTTTCCAGATCAACCTGATTTTTATCTAGCTGGTCCTTTGCATCCTGGTGCCTGAGCCCCCGTGGACTCAGGACTTTAGTACCTGGCACTCCTCTTCTACATCCCTGAGTCTGAGGTCCCAAACAGACTGCAAATTGCCTGATGGGCAGGAGGCTGAGCTTTTCTTTCTTTTTTTTTTTTTTGGTAAGATCCACCAGTTAGTAGAGGACATACTCAAATCTATTAACCTATTGGCTGTTCAGTGGTCCCAGGAGATAACTCCTTAGAGATGACAGCTTAATTGGCCAATTTTACTTTTAGCTGTGATGGGAGGGGACTCACAATGATCCTAGCTAGCTTACCTTAAGAAATCCAATGATTCTGAGAATGTTATAGCTGAAAGGACCTCATTTTCATAATGAAAAAAGGGTTCTAGATGGTGGCAAGGATTTTCCCAGCCTGGGGAGACTAACACCCTCCCCTCCCCCCTGCCATGCCCCTGCTTTTTCCCCTCTGTGAAGCTCTGATGTAGCCACTGGGGCTCGTGCTAAGCTGTCCTAGGTACAGGACTTACTTCCTCTCCCAGCGAAGCCTAGCTTTCATGATGACAAATGGGGCACCAGCCTTCTCTGGGTGAAAGGCTCTCCCTACCCTGCATGTATGCGCTGTCAGAGACCCCAGAGATTCTGGGAAAGGAAGGGAAGAAGCCAGCACCTGCAGGATGAGCTCAGAAGCAGCACCTTGTGGAGGAAGTCCCATCCCGGCTCCCTGAGAAGAATGCACTCCCCTGTGATTCCTGAGGTCCTACAACATAAGATGTCATCCACTGCAGAACCACTGGGGTGGACTTGGATTCTCTTTTGAGTACAAGTCTCCATTAGTCTCAGGTTGGAGGCAAGAGGTGGATCTCATTTTGCCCTCCTGGAGTAAGGGAGTTCTGAGGGGGCTGGGGAGCACATTTGAAGGTGGGAAGCTTTTATGGTGTAGGACACGTGTCCATGGGTGTCTTGTTGAAGTTCTTATGACAGAATGAGAATGCTCGATACCCAGAGGCTCAGAGGCCAAGAGATGAATGGGTAAGAAACAAAAATATTCATCTACTTCAGAAGTGTATGTTGGCTGGCCCAGTTCTCAGGCAAGGAAGAGGAAGCTCCTTAAACTGGAGTATTGGATTATTATTTAGACACTTTGACTGCATCTTCTTGTGCATAGGACTTCACCGTCTTATGTGGTACTTTGTGTCACTCCTCTGCTCAAGAACTTACGATGGCTCCCCATTACCAGTTGAACCAAGTTCATTATCATGATTAGGTTTTAAAATCATCTGACTCTGACATACATTTTGGACCCTATGGGCTACAATCTAAAAGTCAAGGTAAACTTCACCCTGTACATTACACACTATAAACAGGGGAGCCCTAGGGAAGGAGTCATGTTCCTAAGGAATTTAACCTGACCCTTGTGTGCCTCGAAACGTTAACTGCTGTGAGTGAATCATTTAAAAATCTTGGAGACCACTGGTTTTTAAAATGAGTTTGCCAAACATGACAAGTGGGTATTTAAAAAAATAAATAAAAAGGTAATCCATTTGAGCAGAAAAATTCTACTTTTCTACGTACCTTCGTTTTCACCTCCATTATTTCTTCACGGCGTCATAATATGGTCGATATTCTCCTTTTCTTGCAAATGAGGCTGAGGTTTGCTGAGGCCTCCCAGTGCATAGGGACAAACAAGGGAGCTCATTCCCTAGACTCTGATCAATGTTCTTGCTACTCTTTGTACAACCATGCAACAGTCCATGGCTTATCTGTCTGTCCCTACAAGGCCTAGTTCTGTAATTAAAACATGAGATGAAAAAGTCAGATCTGCCGGTCTTTAGGCAACAGCTCGCTTTTGTCCAAGGCAGCACTACTCTGGGGAACCTCAGGATCCCAGGGTGCCAGCCCTCGCTCTCATAAATGGCTAGGAGGGCTGGCCTCCAGCGCTAAGTGCTTCAAAGCCCCAGAGCACCTGAGTGCTTCTGCTGCATTTTTGGTCCCTGGGCTCTTCGTCCAATTGTTCCTGTTCACCAAGTGCAGGCCTAGACGTCCTCCGGAAGCTCACTTCTTTTATGAAACGAAGACTAAACCCCAGTGAAGGCACCCCTTTCAGGAAAGTCCCTAAACTACAACGATGAAGAGAGCCAGGGAAGGGGGCAGAGGAAAGGGAGAGAGAGGGGGAAAAGAAAGGCAAGTCGGGAAGCAAGATCTAGGAACTTGGTTTTAACGCCAGGGAGCATCTTCAAGAATTATGGCCCTAGGAGCCAGGAGCACTTTTTTTTTTTTTTTAAGATTTTAGTTATTTATTTGAGAGAGAAAGAGAGAGAGAGAGAGAGAATGAGCAGGGGGAGAGGGAGAAGTAGGTTCCCTGCTGAGCAAGGAGCCCAACGTGGGGCTTCATCCCAGGACCCCGGGATCACTACCTAAGCCGAAGGCAGTTGCTTCACCGACTGAGCCACCCAGGTACCCCTGTGCATTCTTTTTTTTTAATCTGGTAAGGTGTCCTTTAAGAACTAAGCAGTCCAGTGAATTCATGCTGAAAGTTCATTGAAGGGCCTCCCACAGGTGCTTTTTCCAGGATGGTGCAGCTAAGGAGTGTGACTTGCGAGGAACTCTGTGGCTGGCTTGAGGAGACTCAGGGCTCTCAGCCCCGCAGGGGACTGACCGCAGGAACATATGGACGAGTAGCTGGCCTCTGGCCTCGGATGACCCCACCTTCCACTCTTCCCCCGGCACAGCTCTGTTCTTTTGGGCTTAGAAAGCGCGTTAGGTACTTTAGAGCTCCAAATTAGCATTTCCTCCATCCCACAAGTGACCACATTTTACATGCTTCATCAAGCAAGGCCTATACTTTTAGTTTATGTTTTAGGAACGATTGTCAGAAAAGGGTTTCTTACCCTCATTGGGGGAGTGTCTGGGGGTGGGAGGAATTGGGGCGCCAAAAAGAAGGACAGAAAGGGGTTGCGGATCAGGATGATAGAAGAAAGGTTAGCTATTGAGAGGCAGGAGGACCAGGGATGAGGCTTCCTGCTGCGGGGTCCTTAAATTTATTTGTGCCATGGAACCCCTGGCAGCCGGGTGAAGTCTATGGTCTCTTTCTCAGAATAAGATTCTTAAATGCATAAAATAAAAATCATAGGATTACAAAGCAGACCACTATTATGTCAAAATAGTTATCTAAATGCTTAAGAGACAGATTTGTTGGGCGCCTGGGTGGCTCAGTTGGTTAAGCGACTGCCTTCGGCTCAGGTCATGATCCTGGAGTCCCGGGATCAAGTCCCGCATCGGGCTCCCTGCTCGGCAGGGAGTCTGCTTCTCCCTCTGACCCTCCTCCCTCTCATGTGCTCTCTCTCTCATTCTCTCTGTCAAATAAATAAATAAAATCTTTAAAAAAAAAGAGATTTGTTATATGATAACATAGGTGTTTCGTTGCCAATGCATTAACCCAGATCTAGTGGTGAGTCTATTAATTATCTTCTTTTAGAGGTAGTGATGTTAGTACATGCTGTTGCAACAGCTACCCTATGTTATGAAAATATCTTTGATTTAACTGGTAAAAAAAGTTCTAGGGATTACTGTGAGTCCCGTGGTTTGTTGCCAATTATAAGTTCCTTATAACTGAAGGAAGTGCTAAATATCCATTTGAGGTTAATGAAAATAAAGTTGCAGTTTTTCTTCCAAACAACTGCATGAAAATGGTGACTTACCTCTGTGGAACACTTGTGGTTCTGTCGGCCTCTTGAGAAAGAACTTTTCTGCAGAGGTTCCGAATTACCTGGGCAAACCCAGTGGGGACAAGGAGGATCAGGTCCTCAGACCCTGTAAATCACACAGGCAGCTTGGCTGATGTTGCTAACTGCTATAAATGAAAAGCTTGGGCAGAGGTTTCTCATTTAATTTCTCATGCTCGTTTTTTAAAAATCATTATTTGAAATTCATTAAAATGTGCCCACATTTCACAAATTGCATGCAACTGAATTCACTAAAAGGGTTGCTATTAAGAAGCTGCCAAAGAAGAGGCACGAGGGGCGTTGGTGCATCCGCACTGTGTTCAGGAGAAGAGCTGTCGGTCCGTAAGTGGCTCACTTTGAGCTCATCTCCAGCTGCCTCGGAGACGGATGTTTGGATGCTGGCAGCCTTCCGAGAGAGTTTCAGCTGGACATTGCTCTCCTGCGCATGTGGAGGGAGGTGGGAGCCGAACAACCACAGAGGGCAAAGGGCTCAGATCGGGGCGGTTTTCTTCCCACACTGTTTTTGCTCCCCTGTTTTGGGTTCTTCCAACTCTTTTTTTTTTTTTTTTAAAGATTTTATTTATTTATTTGACAGAGAGAGACACAGCGAAAGAGGGAACACAGGCAGGGGGAGTGGGAGAGGGAGAAGCAGGCTTCCTGCAGAGCAGAGAGCCCGACGCGGGGCTCGATCCCAGGACCCTGGGATCATGACCTGAGCCGAAGGCAGGCGCTTAACGACTGAGCCACCCAGGCGCCCTGGGTTCTTCCAACTTTTTAAACAAGCAATTTATTGGGTCAACTCTGCAAACCACCTGATTCCAAGTGCCTATAAATGACACCAGGGAAGGGGGTAGGGCCAGGCAGAGTTCTGATGGGTACGGTAAGTCTTGAGGTTGACAGCCATTACTCCAAAGTTGCCAAGGCAACTGCTGACCATGCTGGTGGCAGGGAAGGGGACAAAGAGAGGAGATGCACTGCCTCCCTTTAAGAAAACTCCTATTAGGGGCGCCTGGGTGGCTCCGTAGGTTAAGCGTCTGCCTTCAGCACAGGTCATGATCCCAGGGCCCTGGGATCGAGCCCCACATTGGGCTCCCTGCTCAGCAGGGAGTCTGTTTGTCCCTCTCCCTCTGCTCCCCCCCCACTTGTGCTTTCTCTCTCTCTCTCTCAAATAAATAAAATCTTTAAAAAAAACCCCAAAACTCCTATTGAGAACCTATTGAGCTGTGTGAGTTCCTAATATATTTTGCATATTAACCTCTTATCAGAAGATGGTTTGCAAATATTTTCTCCCATTCTGTAGGTTGTGTTTTCCTTTTGTGGATTGTTTCTACCGTTGTGCAGAAGCTTTTTAGTTTGATGTATTCCGACTTACCGATTTTTGCTTTTGTTGCTTGTGCTTTTGGTGTCATAGCCAAAAAATCATCACCAAGACTCATGTCTTGTGGTATAAGATAGGAAGGAGTCTGGTTTCATTCTTTTGCATGTGAGTGTCCACTTTTCCCAGCACCATTTATTAAAGAGACAGTCTTTTCTCCTTTGAGTATTCTTGGCTCCCTTGTTGAATATTAGTTTAACATATATGTGAGGTT
The DNA here is from genome assembly GCF_011800145.1 of Mirounga leonina. Taxonomy (NCBI): domain Eukaryota; kingdom Metazoa; phylum Chordata; class Mammalia; order Carnivora; family Phocidae; genus Mirounga; species Mirounga leonina. The sequence goes on along the minus strand of NW_023270871.1, from coordinate 567,606 downwards.
TATGTCTGGGTTCTCGATTCTGTTCCACTGGTCTATTTGCCCGTTTTTATGCCACAAACTGTTTTGATTATTGTAATATAGTTTGAAAAAAGGAAGTGTGATTCCTCCAGCTTTGTTCTTCTTTCTCAGGATTGCTTTGCCTAATTGGAGTCTTGTGCTTTGATATGAATTGTATAAACAATGCACCACAGCCACTGATCCCATGACCCATAATACAATCTAACACTTGATTGTCCACTAGTAAAAGGTCAAGCACTGCTGTTTTACATATTGCCTTATGGAACTCTTTATTTAATACCAAAAAGTGGATATTGTTACTTGTTACTTATTTTATAAAGGAAAATAAGCATAATTGGCAAAGTAAAGGAGTTGGAACCTAACCCTAGGTGGACAGGCTTAGTGTATTATGGAAGGATTCTTATATTTACACAACAACCCTCTTTTTTTAAAGTAAAGAGCAGTGTCCCCCATACTTGTAAAAGCTAATTTATAGATAATGAACAATGAGAAAGGCTGAATATAAAGGAGCTGAAAGTTAGAATTTTAAAGAGTAGTGGTCCTCAAATCCGAAGGAGGAGTTTCTGATGTTCAAAATCATTTGCAATTGACTCTTCAAGCAAAGCCCCGTGATGCAAAATCAGGTAAAGTGATTAATGGTCCCTTTTCCCCCCGCTGCCAGGATGCACTCAGCTTTAAATGGTTTCTTTAACAAAACAGCCACTTTTTATTAAATAACCGATGAGCAACCAAGTTCAGTTTGAAACCTAGTTTTTAAGGTTTCTCAGCGATTCCCAAACCACTTCTGAAATCCCGAGCAGACACAAATCAAGGCACACTGTGTCATCTTTGTCATCTCGTCATTATCAGGAGACTGTGTGTCCCTGAAGCCTGTGACATGTCGTCCTCTAATGGAGCTGTTTGGTCGGTGGCCCAGGGTGTGACCACTGAAGTCATTTGCTGCATCGGGCAAAGAACACTAGCTTTGAGACCCGGCTCTCCTGGGTGACCTTGGAGAAATCACTTATTAACCTCTTTGACTCTCATTTTTCTCCAGTTGTAAAATGAAATTGGCATTGCCTGTTTCGTGAGCTCATTGGGAGGATGGCTTGAGATAGCGATGAGGAAGCACTTGACAGATGGCGGCGTCCTGCACAAATGTCCTCTATTATTCCAGTATCCCCAGAAGGCCTGAAGAGTATTGCTCCTTGCAGAAAAAGCTTCAGGGAATTCTGTCTCCTAAGGAGTCAAGCTACAACTCTCTTCCTTCTCAGTTGGCAGCTGAGCCGCCCACCGCCCAGCATTAGCATACACACATTTGTACGGTTATTTATCTTGTTAAAGTCTCCCCCGTAATTTGGCAAGTACCTTTGGGGCAGAAGCTTTGCCTGAGTCATTTTTTGTTCCTAGTGCCTCCATGGCCCCTACAAGCAAAAAGCAGAAAATACAGGCAGCTGATGACATTTATCGACCACAAACCGGGTGCCCGGAACTGTTCCAAACACTCCATGGTGATTAATGAACATGATCTTCACAACAAGCCTTTGAAGTCAGGACTATTATTACCCCCATTTTCAAGGTGAGGAGTCAGAGGTAAAGAAAGGGATGAAACCCACAATGTGCGCGGCAGGGCTGACAGGAGCACAAGGATGCTGATACTGAGAACGGGAGTCTAAAACCACTCTGCTTTTCAAATACATGTTCAAGATGAGCCCCCGCAGGTGGGAATGAAGAGGGCTTCTGCAGTCCTCCGACCGTGCCTACAAGCCCTTTCCCTTCTGTACCGGGCTGAACAGTGTCCCCCCAAAATTCACACACCCAGAGCCTCAGAATGGAAATAGGGTACACCCTAGGTATGCCAAGGCTTGACAATAAACCACCGGAACCTGGGAGAGAGGCGTAGAATGACCTGGCTCTCAAAGCCCCCAGAGGGAATCAACCTTGCTGACATTGTGAGTTCAGACTGCTGGCCTACAGAACCGGGCGAATACATTTCCCTTGTTTTAAACCACCCTGTCTGTGACACTTTGTTACAGCGGACCCAGGAAGCCAATATACTTTCTTGCTTTTTCTCTGCTTTCCAGTGAAGTGAAGGAAAGTATTGCATGGATGACTAAAAAACCCAAGAATCTGAGGCTTTGGGGGGTTTCATTTTGCATGAGCTCATTTCCTTTTTCTCTGATTAAACCTCATTGAAGATAAAGGAACAGTGAGATTGTCTTGTGGGCCATTATCTCTTGGTAAAGTAACACCAGTACCCCAAAGTGGGCCGCTTGAACAGCCCATCTTCATTAATCAACCAATAATGCTGCAAAGTGTAAACGTGTACTTCCTTCTGCCTCTTTGTTGCGGTGGGGGGGTGGTTGGAGAGAGGTCATCCCAGCCCAAGAATCTGAAGTGCTCTGTGAAAAAAAAAAAAAAGAAAACATTATAATTTCAAAAACCTGCTCTGATGCTGAGGGGCGGAGTCCTGGATCCAATGGCTCATTCAACTGATGATTAGCAAAGTTCTGTGCCGGAGTCTAGGCTTAGGAAGAGGCTGGATGTTTCTCAAATTTTTGGCATTACTGAGAATAAGAAATTTCACTTAGAGATGTTAAGAGGCAGGGAGAGAGGCCCAGACGCTGCCCAGAGAGACCACCCTGCAGAGATCCTTGGCTGGTGGGCTTGCCCAAGGTCTTTTTTTTTTTTAAAGAAGAGGCATAGCTGGTATTTATTCAATTTTAAGTTGTGTTGTGTGAGATTAGGATGTAAATGCCCACTCTGGTTGCTTCAAACCTTCAGAAAAAGTGTCCTGAATACACAACCCTGTATTAGTCAGCTTTTGCGGGAAAGGAGGGGTCCTCAGAAGCACAAGGGGAGATGTTACACAGAAGAGAGGTGGGCTGGAGTGGAAACCCAGAAGAGGGAGTGGAATGCAGAGCGACCAGGAACCATCAGCATCGCTTCCCACCCTTTGTGAGCTTGGAGGTTAAGTCCATCTTGAATAAGTCCTAAAGCTAGTGGTCTTGAAGGGCCACTAACAGGCTACTGATACCCAGGTCTCACCTGTACTGAGGGCCGGCTATGGGAAAGGTGCACTGGAGACATAAAGGCTCATGGGACCTATGAGCTTACCATACTGAGAGGCAAAAACCAGGCTAACCATAATAGGAATGCCTTAATTAAAGAATAAACAAGGAGCTTCATGGCTTGAGAAGGAAAAAAGAAAAAGAGAAGAAAAAGAACACTTCTGGCCAGAGTGATCAAGGGAGTAAAGGGAGATATATGAGCTAAAATTCCAGTAGGTAGAATAGAGGGGTGTGTGTGTGTGTGTGTGTGTGTGTGTGTGGTCTTCTAGGCAGGCCACAGAGGGCACTATTCAGATGGGCTGTAAAGTGAACGGTGCCCTCTGGAGTTGTGCTGTGGGCAGTTCTCTTCCAGGTGCAGCTCATGGTACTAATCAAAAGGTGGGGAGGGAGCTAGCTGAGGGAGCTCATGTCTCGCAGCTCTGCTCTTCTCAATAAAGCAGAGAAGGAGCAGAGCAGTGGTAGGCTGGTAATTCGATGATCATGGGAAGTATTTGTGAGAAAAAGATGGGGTTAATAAAAATAAAATAGAATAGAAATCAACCCAGGATGGGAGGGTGGTGCTGCAGGAAGAGCTCCGACAGACCTGCAGTGGGGAGAAAAGGATTAGGACTTGAGCATTTCCTCGAGGCGTCCTTAGGGTCTGTACTAGTTTCCTATGGCTGCTCTAACAAATTAGTACAATTTATTCTTTCACTGAACTGGAGGCCAGTAGTCTGAAATCAGTTTCACTGGGCTGAAATCAATGTGTTAGAAGGATCTGGAAGCTCTAAGGGGTGATTTGTTCCTTGCCTCTTCTGCTTTAGATGGCTACCAGCATCCCCTGGCTTGTGAAAACATCAGTCCAGTCTCTGCCTCTATGGTCACATTGCCTTCTTCTCTTCTGTCTGTGTGTAATAAAATCTCCCTCTACCTCCCTCTTAGATAGATATTTGTGATTACATTACAGGCCCACCCAGATAATCCAGAATAGTGTCCACCTCAACATCTTGAACTTAATCACATCTGCAAAGATTTTTCCTTTGCCATGTATGTTAACATTCACAGGTTCCAGGGATTGGGACCTGATAACTTTGGGAGCCACTATTAAGTCTATTACAGGGTCTTTTGGGTCAGGGAGAGCAAGAAATTGAAAGCCTAGGAAAGGAGCTGGAGAAGGGCACTTGGACTCTAGCTGGGCTGATGTGGGCTGATGGGAAGCCCCTGGAAACAAAACCTTCACCAAGGTATCACTTGGGTTGCGGGCAGGGGTAGGCAACACTTCATAGGCCAGACTCCCGGGCACCTGGAATTGTAGTTCATTTCTCTTTTCCAAATTCCTGGAAGAGCCATTGTCTTTAAATTCCTGTCCAGTTTCACAAGACACACTAGGCAAAGTGGAGAGGAAGATGCAGAAAAAGCAGCCGTCTTTGGTCATGAATTTGAAAGGCTTAGCTACAAATGTGGTGTGAAATTGTCTGAAATTCCTGGCAGCACACATGACTCACATATTACTGTCTGACATTTACAGAACATTCTTTACAGCAATTCCTAGGGTTTGTTAAGAGAAAGATACTGAATTTGTTGGATGACAGAATCAGTATCCAAAGACCTTTTTGTTAGAGCAATGGGTCAAATCCAAGAAGAGGAAATGTTAAAGTCATAAATAAAGGCCCTGTACTTGGCCCACAGAGCCAACTGCACAAATTCTACAAGAAGGAGGAGATTTGGTTGAACAGCAGTATACAGACATACTTGTTGTCACTAATAAGCTCACACTGAATCAAGAAAATGTAATGAGGAGGTCTTAAAAAGTGTGGTGCCTAAAAAGCTAACGTGATCTTGGGCTATATTAATAGAAAAGTAGAATAAAAAACGGGAAGGTAATTCCAAAATTGCCAAAGGGAGAACAAATTAACTGAGGGTAGAAATCCACAGCTTGTGGAGAATGTTCCCAAATCTGGGGTTAACACTGTTTCTGGAAACACATATGGGATCTTATGTTGGCTTAGGGAGCTGGCTTTGAAGAGGAATGATATTGGTGGGAAGTCGAGAAAGGAATGGAAGATATGGGTAGATTCATGGTAGATTGGGGAAGAAGATACATGAAAGAGGATAGTATCTTACAGGGATCTTTAAAAGCTCACCAGAATTTTTAAAGTATTTTTACACAAAATATACATAACTGGTGTAACTAGAACTAGATTAACTTAAATGAAAAAAAAAAAAAAGGAAGCAATAGATAGGTTCTACACTATACTGCTTAAACCATGCTGGAAACATGAATGTAGTGAGCATCAAGCAGAAAAATTGGAGGACAATTCTAGAAGAATGGATAATATTGTACAAGTTTTCAAAACCAAATGATGAAGACTGGAGAAAGGATTGGGTACATTCAACTTGGGAGAAAAAAGTTTTTAAAATATTGGAATGGCCCCTTTTTGGAAAAGAAAACCCACTTATTCTGGATGACCCAAGCAACACAGAGAAAACTTTAGAATTAAATTATAAAGAAGAACTTAAAGAAAAAAAACTTCTAATAGTTTTTTGGAAAACAGTGTCCCTATTTATCTAAGGAAAGCATTGAAACTTTGATTATTGGAAAGGTGGTTAGGTAACATTAACTTTAAAGCGATTTTCTATCCTAAGGTCCTGTGACAGATATTGTTGAGTGCCTACACTTCTTCCACAGGCAGCATGTGCCAGGAAGAAAGGCTCATCCGCCAGCTCAGGGGGTAGTGTGGTGGGAGGAGGATACGCCTTGATTGGTATCAGTCAAGTATGTATTCCTGGGTAAGGAGGCCTGACTCTTTTTGCTCTCTTTGATGTGATTATGCAAGAATATGCCGCCTACAAGGGCAACAGCTCTCTCACTACCATGCAGACCAAAGCCAGTGTCTGTGATGGACATTGGTAAGCCCCTCATCAAACAAAAATCCCCAACCTCTGACTAGACATCTAATTTTGTGAAATTATTCAAGAGCCTTATTTCTTATGCCACAGTTTGTTGGGCCTTCTACCCCTGCAGCCAGATGCATGCTAACCCAAGCACACCCTATGAGTCTAAGAAAGTCTCTGCATTTGGGGTAGCATGATGTATTTAATATAACAAACATCTTCCTGAAAAGATAGGTGTAAATTAAGTTGTTGTAAGTTGAATATTATTTTAAATGAATGAATGGAATTATTATGCAGATAGGATCTTGAATATTGGGTTCCATTCTAGGCCCTACATTTAAAGAGGAAAGGAAAGTCTTCTGGAGGGAAACAACCAGGATGATGAGGAATCTTGAACTTTTGTGGAAAAGGGACCAGGAAAGTTTAGCTTGAAAAGAGAATCCTGGTGTTTGGTGTTTGGTGGGGAGAGTAGTCCAGCAGAAGCAGTCCACCATGTAGTTCAAGGGGAAGCCTTAGTTGGCATTGAACTAGGTGATTCTGAAAAGTGCTTTCAAATATGGTGCTCTTCATTAGCACTGTTTCATAAACGAGAAAACAGGCTTAGTGAGGGCAGGCTCTCACAGCCAGTGGGAAGGAGAGATGGGGCTGGGGTGTGGGTGAGGTGCAGGCCTACTACAATGATGTCCTGAACATTTGAGGATGCAGGCTGGCTCTTTGAGCACATGAGGGACTTTGGACTTTGCAGGACTCAGCAGTTTGTTTCAGATACCAGAGATGACCGGACTCCTGAGCTCTGTAGACCCGTGATGGGAATTCAGGAAGCTGCCCCTGACAGGCTTCAGGCTATCATCAAGAAGGATGCTTAAGCATTAAGAAACGGTGATGTGAAAACATAACACCACTGGCATCGATCGATAAAAGGAACTTGGGCCTATGCATTGCACTGGGTTGTCCCAGCCCCTGGATCAGCCCTGCCAAGGTCTTGTGGAACCAGAAGTAGAAAAATGTCCTTTTGCTGCCACTTGTAGGACACTTCCTCATCCTCACTGGAGTCAAGCCTGGCTGTAGAGGGGTTTAGAGAGGCTCCAGGTGGACACATTCACACAGGTTGGAGTCTCCAAGAAATCGACCCTGAGCCTCTGAACTTTGTATGCAGGTTTATTGGAGAGTGCCTTGGGGAAAGCTGCTGCTGGGGGGTGAGGGGAACCAGACTGGGCAAACGGGTAAGCTGAGCTGTGATGCAGTTGGCCTGAACTGGTCCTAAAGAGGGCTTTAGAGGCTAGGGGCATGGGACTTTGTCTCCCATATTGACCAGGTTTTGGATGCAGGCTGCCCCCATAGGAGAGACCGAATCCTTTGGCAGAAGGCAATTCCTGAAGAGGGACCAGCGGTGAGCTGTCAGTAGCCAGCAGTCCCTGCAGTTGGGGAAATGAGGGCGTGGGTCCTGAAGGAGGCAGCTGGGCAGCCATTATGGTGATGCCAAAGAGAGCCACACCCCTCTTCCAGCTGAATGCGGTGGCAGGCTGCCATGCAAAACACTTCCATTTCCTCTGGGGGGAACACTTCTGGCACACGATGAGGTCCCTGTGGCTAAATTAATGCTCCAAAGCACAAACTCCATCTGGGGAAGGAAGCGGACACCCAAGGGGGCATCTGGCAGGACTAGCCTCTTCCCCCCACTCTCTGAACAGCTCTGTTGGGGCTCAAGCAGATCCCTGCCAAGGAGGTGAACATGAGGAGGTGAATCATTCATCCAGGCTGGCCTCAAAGGAGCACCAGGCTGGTGGTGGTGGCTGTGTGTGTGTGTGTGGCCAGGGGGTGGGGTGGGGGGGTGGATATTGTCAAAAGGAAACACCCGTGTGTTATCAAAGCTGGTCAAGGTTTGAGTCATGGATTTTGAAAATTTGGTAATCCCCAGCCAAAAGATGTGCATCACATCTGATGAAGACCTGACATGGCCAGGATCAACATCCTCTGGGAAAGAAGAACCCTATTCATGACCCACTGGGTTTCCTTGACTAGGTGAGTTGCGTTATGGCCAGGATGTGGCCTCTAGGCCACTGTAGGTGTCATGGAGCCTCTTTCTCAGGCAACTCCAGGCCTGACACAATGAAGCACTGAATTGCACATGGCCTTGTATTGTCTCTTAACCGGATTGTTGGAAACTGTATTCTCATCTGTGAACTCCATGCTGCCCAAGGTGTATGTCATGCTTCTGTGCATCCATCCAGCACCTAACACACTTAGGAGACGGCCTTTAAGTTCCATTAGCAGGCTTTCTGTTTCCATATCCCCTCCCTCCCACAAGGATGGCTATTATTAGTTGTAAGGAGACAGATTTTTGTTTTCTGTAAGTAGAGCGATGGGGAAATAAGCACACAGTCCTTCCAACATCGCTGAGGAAGAGGGAGGGGAGGTGGGGCGGAGTGGAGGGTCCTGTCATCAAGACCCGTGACTTGGAGAGAGAGGGGTCAGCATTTCAGATTCCCCCTGGACCCTGGGGACTAAGGCAGGGACAAGGACCAGAGGCCTCATCAGCCTCATCAATGCACTTGCGTGGAGTTTGTTGCATGCTGTGCACAGCGCTGGGATGCAGGGACCATTAGTCTCTTCATTTTACAGATCAGTAAAGCAAGGCCCCAAGACGTTGAGGTTGCACAGCTGATGAGGGGTGGAACCGGGGTTGGCACACTGGTCCCCAACCTGGGTTCGGAGCCGTTGCCTACGCTGCAGGTCGGAACGACTTGCAAGTGAGCTGATGGAGCAATGGGTATAGTTCCTGGGCTGTCGGCAGAACCCCCAGGGTAGATGTGGCAAGGGTAGTGGGAAGGAAGGTGCCCACTCTCCTAGCACTTACTCTTCGGAGTAAGCGCAATCACTTTATGAAATGGGCACAATTGAAAGCGAAAAAGAAAAGCTTTCACCCTCCTTGGGAGACTTGAATCTTGTGTTCCCTACCTCTGGTGGAAATCTCAGGCAGTATTCATTGCTCTTCCAGAAAATCGTAGGTAACCCAAAGTGAAACCCGGTGTAGTATCTGAACTCTGAATTTCACCTGGGTTTGAACACCCTCTCTTCTCCTGGTGTATCACGTCCATGGCTTCTGTAACAAATGACCACACATTTGGTGGCTTCCAGCAACAGAAGTTTATTTTCTCACAGTTCTGGAGGTGAGAAGTCTGAAATCAAGATGTCACCAGGAAGGCTCCAGGGGAGGATCTTTCCTTGCCTCTTCCAATTTCTGGTGCTTCCTGATGCTCCTTGGCTTGTGGCTGCCTCGCTCCAATCTCAGTCTCCATATTCACTTCTCTTCTTCTCCCTGTGTCTCCCCTCTGTGTGCCTGTCATAAAAACACCTATCACTGATTGGGTTTAGGGCATGCGCAGGTACTGCAGGATTTTTAATTACCTGTGCAAAGACCCTTTTTCTAAATAAGGTCACACCCCCAGGTTCTGGGGGTCAGGATGGGGACATGTTTGAGGGGGGTACCATTCAATCCAGTACACCCAGCTTGAGCCTACTTTTAGTTGGGAAGGCTGCCATAGAAGGGGTATACAAGTGTATGTTGGGGGGGTGAATTTTATCTCTCTTTCCTCTCCCCATCTCTCTCCTAGCTGCCAGCCCCAGCTTGTAGCTCCTGCATGGACTGACACAGGACAGAGGTGGAGAGAAAGGGGGCAGGCAGGCCGAGGTGGATCTGACCACTACCGGGCATTCTGTGGCTGGTCACTCTGCACACAGCCCATGTTGGAAGTGAACTTTTCTTACACGGGGCACTTTTGTGGATTATTACCACCACCACCCCCGCCCCCATCCGCCCTCCTACTCCATGGGTTCAACTGCTGACTATGGGAAATACACATGCATCCTTGGCCCACATCATTCTAGAAGTGCTGATGTCCAGTGTAGTCCCCTCCAATCACTGTGCCCACTGGCAGGAACAGCACTGGATACAACCTATAGATTCTCTAGATAAGAATCAGATTTCAGTGCTCATGTCCTTCAAACGCCAAGGGACAGCTGTCAGGCTTTGTGAGGGCCTTGCCTAGAGCTCCCTCCCACATAGCTTTAGGTATATAAGAAGTATTCCTGCCCCTGTCCACGGGGGAGGAAAATGTACAGCATATCCACAGCTTCAGCAAAACAGTCCTCTCTACTGGCTCTTTAGCCTCTGAAGAAAGTCTTCATTGTCTCTCTTATGACCTGGAAATGGTTGTTGAGTGTCATGATGTTGGCAGATCTGGCCTCACATTTGCTCAGCATGTCCCGTATTGATGGTCCAACAGATCCCTTTAAGATGTGGGTGTACTTGGTACCTGGTTGAATGTTCTCAGCTATTGGAACCACTGCCCCCAAGTCCCAGACATCAGAAAGGTCTTATTTTCCCATTATGTCCTGTATGTTAATAGGAGCTATTTCCCCTGGCCTCAAATTAGATTTACATAAAAGATAAATAATATGACAAATTATTTAGATACAATTAGAATCTACATCATATTGACAATTATGAAGACAACAGAACACTAGAAATGGAGAATTATTCAGCAAACATCAATTGTCTGCCTGCAGGTGCAGAGGATGGGGGTGCTGACTGTTGGGATTCGAGGAGAAAGGATACAATGATAAACACAATGCTGTCACCCCACCCAAGACTTTCCTGTCCCTGCTTCCATCATTTCTGAAAATCCACTATTAGAAGCTTGTTCTGAGGGTGCCTGGGTGGCTCAGTTGGTTAAGCGTCTGCCTTCGGCCCAGGTCATGATCCTGGGGTCCTGGGATCGAGGCCCGCATCGGGCTCCCTGCTCAGCGGGAAGCCTGCTTCTCCCTCTTCCACCCCCCCTGTTTGTGTTTCCTCTCTCACTGTGTCTCTCTCTGTCAAATAAATAAAATCTTTAAAAAAAAAAAAAAAAAAGAAAGAAAGAAAAAGCTTGCTCTGACATCAAAGCCTTTCTGTGGCCCATGTGACTGGCCATAGCCAGGGACAGGATCCTCCGTGTGGCCTGATCAGCATGGCCTAGCCTCTCAGGTCAGCCAAGCCTCTGGCAGGGCCTCTAGGAAAGTGCATGTCAACTCCATGCCACCCCCTCGCCCTCTGCCTTTCTTGAGCCTCACACCTGTATCATCCTCAGCAAGGATTACTGAGAAACACAACTTCACTGACCCTCCCCATCCCTACATCAAGCCACCAACCTTCGTTTTGCAGCCAGAATAATCTGTCTCTGGGAGGGCCCCAGAAAGAAGCAGAATCCCACTTGGTGGGGTCCATGGAAGGACCTTTATGAAGGAAGTATTTACAGAAGTAGAATCAGGGCTCCGGGGCATGCACAAGGGTGTGGGCACAGAGATTAACATGGACGGAAACCTTTCATAGGCCTAAAGGGCAAGGACAGGGAAACCTTTCGTAGGCCTAAAGGGCAAGGACAGGGAGCAGGGAGCCTGGAAGCTGCAGGGGAGTGACCCAGCTATACAGGCAGGACATGTTGGGCACGGATGGAGAGCGCTCCAGTGTCCCTGTCACTTTCAGCTGCAGCAGTGGCCTCACCCTGACAGCTGGCCACCAGGATGGAGGCAAGTGTCCTTCTGATTTATTTCTAGGGGTCTTCTCTGCAGCTGCCCCTGCTTGCCTTGCCTGAAATGCAGCTGGAAAGCATGGGGGAGCCAATGCCCAAGGGCACCCAGCAGCCTGGGTGGGCCTGGGAGCTCCTGGATACATGCTGCAGCCCCCGCCCCTGGACAGGAATCCCCAGAGGCGTTTTGTACCTCTCAGAGGTCCCCACAGAGGCCCACTGCCCTTACTCACAGCTGCGATCCCAGCCATACTCTCAGCTTGTTTTTCTCCCTCTCCTGTTCGACCCTCCCTGCTCCTTCAGTACTGTGATTGACTGGGACTGAGCATTCATGTAAAGTATTACAGGGACTTGCCTTTGGTGTTCCTTTGGAAGAAACAGGGATCTGGTTTCCCATGGTACCTTTGAATGAGGTGCAAACTTCTTCCTCAGGCCACCAAGATATCAGTGCAGTGTCTTATTGGTTCTGCCTCTCCTTGGATTACTCTCCAACCGTGACAAGTTGATGGATTTGCCAAGTACCTCAGAAATCATCGAGTGCATTTTCTCTCTCTTCACTTGACTTTGAAAGATCAGATAGGCAGAGAAGGTAAGAAAGTTGCCCAAGGTCTTATTATCAGTAAATAACCATGCTGGGGCTAGAAGCCAGTTCTTAACAGTTCCTCATCTAGTTGCTTCTGCCATTACTCATTTAATTTCTCATTTCATGGGGTACCTGGGTAGCTCAGTAGGTTGAGCATCTAACTCTTGGTTTTGGCTTAGGTCATGATCTCATGGATCATGAGACAGAGCCCTGTGTCAGCCTCTGTGCTCAGCAGGGAGTCTGCCTGAAGATTTTCTCTCTCTCCTTCTCCCTCTGCCCCTCCCCTCCTCTTTCTCAAGTAAATAAATAAATTCTTAAAAAGTAATTTCTCTTTTCATTATCCATTATACTGTCACCTGCAAGACCTCCTATGACCAGTGATTCGTGTTATGAGTGAATTGTGTTCCCCTCAAATTCATATGTTGGAGTTCTAACCCTCCAATACCTCAGACTATGACTGTGTTAGGACAGAGTCTTTAAAGAGGTAATTAAGTTAAAATAAGGTCATTAGAACAGGCTCTAATCCAATATGGCTAATGTCTTTATAAGAAGAGGAAATTAGGACACACAGACACAGAGAGAAGAACATGTGAAGATATGGGGAGAAAATGGCCACCTACAAACCAAAGGGAGAAGCCTCAGAAGAAACCAATCCTGCTAACATCTTGATTTCAGACTTCCGGCTTCCAGAACTGTGAGAAAAGAACTTTCTGTTGTTTAAGCCAACAGAAACAGAATACCTGTGGTACTTTGTTATGGCAGCTCTAGCAAACTAATACAATTCCTTATAAAAATTGAGGGGAAAAAAGGGAAAAACCAAAACAAAGATTAAAAAAAAGACCCTTTAGCTCTTTTGTCTTATATTATTAGCACCACCCATTGAGCTAACATACAAATTAAATTAAAATGATACATTCCAGGGTGCCTAGCTGGCTCAGTCAGTAGAGTGTGTGACCCGATCTTGGAGTTGTGAGTTTGAGCCTCACATTGGGTGTAAAGATTACTTAAAAATAAAATCTTAAAAAAAAAAACAAAAACATGTTTCTTTGATTTCAAAACAAATTTCTTCCATGGGTGCAGAAGGTATATTAGGACGTGGAAAGGAATGGAAGTTTGGTACAGTGAATGCTATTTTTAAAACTTGCAGTAGAAAGGGGAGAAATTAACAATGAATAATTTTCAGCATTCCTAACATTTTTTGATTATGTGGGCATCTGACTTACTTTAGTGAGAAATATCATTTTATTAACTACTGTGTAAGAAACTGCCTTCTTATCCCAGACAAAGAAATAGTCCCTCCCTGCTTCTTAAAAATGTGAACTTTAGCTGTGCTGATAACTTTCCAAAATGCTTTCTAACTGTCCTAACCCTGACTTCTTTGGAAAGAAACCCAAAAGGTTCTTGTCAAAAAAAACCCAGAAAAGTATGCTGTTGTTAACACAAAAAGGAAGATGAAGCTTATTGGGAAATCTCTCCTCTCAGGAATGGGAAGTTTCTGGGCGAGCACCCAAGCACAGCAGTGCCCATAACCAGCATTGTTTTATTTTCAGAGATACCACAAATCAGAATTTCCATCTTAGAGATGCAGTCTTTGTCATCGTTACATTCATTAGAGTTGATTCCACCAGGTGAGAGTGCTCCAGAGACCACTAAAGAGAGAAGGGCTCCTTAAGATCTATGACAACTCATTCACATAAAACATTTGGAGCAGAAGATGACATCATTGAGCTCTTAGCACAAAGAGTTTGCAAAATCTAGAAAATGCCCTTGAGCCCAAAGGAAAATGAGTCTAATCTACAGGTCATTGCTTTCTCTTTTTTCCAACTTTCTCCTTTCTTCCTTCTCTCTCTTGTCCTCCTCCTCTCTGGGCTTCTGGAAAGAGGGAAGGTGGCTTGAAAGAGGACACCTAACATTTGAATCAGAGACACTGGGTCTGAAGTGTTGGATTCACACCATTCTGGCTGATGGCCCCCTGGCCCATGTCTGCTGGCCAAGGCGAATGGAAGGCTGGGAAAACGCTGTAGAAAGAGGGAAGGAAGGGGGGTGGTGTGGAGGTGATATCTCACTGGCAGGTTGGCAGCTGGGAGGGTGTGGGAGAAGGAGCCCTCTCCCTCCAATGCCCTGAGGGCTGTCTCTGGACCCCACCTTTGGTGGGGACTTTGCAGTTCCTGAGTCCCAGCTTTCACTCCTGACTGAAGAACAGTGTTGTTGGTGAAAAAGCAGTTGCTGAGGTAGACAGACATGCGGACACAGTGCTCATCAGTGGAGTGTATGACCTAAGAATCGCCTGCATTTGTCCTTTCTCCTCCTCTCCCCACCCCATTTATTTCTTATTCTGGCATCTTGGGTGCAGCTCTGGCCCAGAAGTCCCACCAGCGTCTGTGTTGAGTCTCAGCAGCGAGACTTTCTGGCTCGTTTCGTCTCTCTGATCCTAACTTCATAACCTAGAAGGGAGAGAAGCACATCTTGACTGCTTCAGAAGGCATTTTTAGGGATACAATGAGGTAACATATGTGAATGAGGTCATATATTTTTTAATGCTTTGTAAGCTGAAAAGTGCTATAGAGATTTAGGTGTTGGATTTGAATTCTCCTCAGATCAAAGTCAGTTCCAGCCTGTGCCAGCCTTTAGAGTTTTGTTCTCATATCCAGTGCTTACAGCCTCCCAAGATGGCGGCCGACATGTCCTGGTCTGCATGGAGACTGTCCCATGCTTGCGATGCCATCATTAGGGAATCGTAGCTTTGAGAGTAAAATATTGCTTCTCAAAATAGTATTGAGGAAAAACCTTTTTTGAGGGTGGGGTGGGTGATTGTCAGCAAAAGGCCTTCAGCAGTGCCTATAATTTGTTGAGCTGTGATATGATGTTGAGCAGGTTTCTGTTTCTGTGGGACTCCTTGGAACCATTGACAGGCTGAATCATGTCACCTAAATAAGGGGATTTAGTCTTCAGTGTTTCTCAAAATGATTCCACTAGCAGTCCCATTAATACCTTTTGCAATTAGGAATACCTTTTAGAATTCCTATTGAGGTGAAATACAGGTTTGGGATTTGTTGTTTTTATTAGTTTATTGGATGATTTCTAAAGCATTAGCAAACTGAGGACACTAACCCAAGGTAGGAGGACAGACAGACCGTATCGATCAAAGGGGCAGTTTGTCGATGGGCTGAGACGGGTGAGCCCTGGCCGGGCCTATCTGGCTCTGGGAAAGCCTGGAGACCCTCAGGGGCTGCAGGAGGGCTCCGTGGGACCAGCCCGGAGTTCTGGAAGAAAGAAAAGACGCCAGGAGCAGTGATTTCTTTACACCATTTCATTTCACCTTCTCAACAACTTTCTGAAGAAGACACTATTCTGGTCATGTTTTCGATCAGGAAACGGAGGTTAGAAGGGTTCTATTCGTTGCCCAGTTGCCCACAGTTACACAGTTTGTCAGTGGTGGAATGGGATTTGAATCCCGGTCAGCCTGTTCCAAAGCCCAGTCTCCTTCCAGAATAATATCCAGCCCCTCCAAAAGGTGGGAAGGTGAAGCAGACAAGCTCTGCTTACCTTACAAATAGGCCGTAATAACTGCAGAAGCAGCTGTCCTGGTCACTGAAGGCCACAGTCAGGTTCAGGAGATAGGGGCCTGCAAATTCCTCTTGGGGGGAAAAAAATTCCTCTTACTCTGGTGTGTGCAGTTTAAACTCAGGAGAAGTCGAAAGGGATCTGGGTGGAATTGGCTCCATAAAAGTCACTACCTTTATGGTTAAAGATTTATTAAGGGACTACAATGTGCTGGGTATATAAATAGACTTGACTCTTGCCCTTAGGGAACCCAGAGTAAATACGCAAGATTTATAGCCAGAGTGTTTCATGGCAGACTAGATGTTTTAGGACCATACGCATTCCATGATCCTACCCAGCGGGGCTGAAGAATGTGCGCTGGAAGGAAGTTTGAAACGGAAGACATTGTGTACGTTTGTAGCTGTGTGAGATGGGCAAGTTTCTTAACGTCTCTGAGCCTCAGCTTCCTTTTCCACCAAATGAAGATGATAATACTCGCCTCCTGGAATTAATATGAAAGTTTAAATGAAATAATGTGTGGAAAATGCCAGGCACACAGTAGGTGTTGAGTAAATGATAGCTATGGTGTTAAAGTTTCCCACCTGTCTGCAGGATGATATCCAAGCTCCGCTCCCTGGTATTTAAGGACTTGCACAGTTTGGTGACTACTTACCTCTCCAGCCTCTACTTTGGCTTCTGTGCCCTCACTAACTGGCCAACAAACGTGGGCATTTATTTCACAATGACTTGTCAAAGCCTTACCTTCCGTCATGGTTTTGGGGGGTTTTCTTTGTTTTTAAAGTAGGCTCCACACCCAACGCAAGGCAGGGCCTGAACTTACAACCCTGAGATCAAGACCTGAGCCGAGAACAGGAGTCAGAGGCTTAACCCACTAAGCCACCCAGGCGCCCTCTCCTTAAGGGCTTAAAGCAGTTCTCAAAGTATGTCTATTGCCCCTGGGGGCTCCCTAAGACTCTGTCAGAGTGTCAAAATTATTTTTCTTAATAATGCTAAGCAACTGACTGTCTTTTTCACTGCATTATCATTTGCCCTGATGGTGCACAAACATTGGTGAGTAAAAATGAGAGAGTACTTGGGGCGCCTGGGTGGCTCAGTCGGTTAATTAAGCATCTGCCTTCAGCTCAGATCATGATCCTGGGGTCCTGGGATCAAGCCCCTCATCAGGCTCCCTGCTCATCAGGGAACCTTCTTTTCCCTCTGCCCCCCTGCTCGTGCTCTCTCTCAAATAAATAAATAAAATCTTTAAAAAAAATGAGAGTACCAGTAATATTTGTGTGTATCGTCACCACCCACTTGTAGGGGAAAAAAAAGCTTCATGTAAGAATGTTCTTAAGGGAACAGAAATTATTTATTTGATCTTGACCTTTGCATACACTTAATATTCTGCGTGATGAAATTGGAAATATGCAGAAAGCACTTCTGCTGCTTATTGATCTTCAGTGATTATCTAGAGGAAAAACATTTGTGCAAATGAGTTATGAGCTGAGTGGCCACTTTTCCCATGGAACAGTATTTTTATTTGAAAGAATAACTGGTAGACAAATTCTAGTTACCCAGATCTGGATATTCAGCTAGTATTTTCTCAAAAATGTACTCACTCTGTCACTTCAAGGAAAACAACTGGCAATATATGTTGCTAAAGATAAAATTGGAGCTTTCTAGCAAAAATTCGAATTTTGGAAAACTTGTTACCAGTATTGTGAATTTGACAGATTCTTAATAACCGAAGACTTTTTTTGAGGAGGTCTATGATAATTTTTAACAAACGTGGTTTTTTGATACCATATAATAAAATGTGTCAACATTTTGAAGATAAAAATTTTCCAAATGACCAGGGCATGGTGTATAAAATCATGCAGAGGTAAAAGATCCATTTAAAGTACATGTAGACCAATGAGTTTTAATAGCACACAGGATAAACATTCATTGATGTGGTTTCAGATTCTGCATGGCAACTAATCTTTAAGAAACTGCTACTTGTTGAGACTTGGTGTCTTATGAAAGGAAAAAAATACCCATAATTATTCTGAAAAAGGCTATACTCCTTATTTCTCCACTGTATATCTGTGTGAGGCTGAATTTTATTTATGTATTTCAACACAAACATGTCCCAACAGATCAAATACAGAAGTAGATATGAGGATCAGCCGTCTTTTATTAAGCCAGTCATTAGGGAGAGTTGCAAAATGTAAAACAATACCATTTTTCCCATTTCTTTTTCTTGTTTTAGAAAATAGTTATTTTTTCATAAAAATGTTATTTATGTTACCATTTAATTAGGCTTAATATTGCTATTTTAAAATTATTTGATAAATGAATATTTTTTAAAATTTCTGTTTTAGTTTCTAATTGGGTAAACAACTATGTATATAACCCACACAAATAAGAGCTCTTTGATGTCTTTAATAATTCTGAGGAGTATAGGGGTGCCTGGGTGGCTCAGTCGTTAAGTGTCTGCCTTCAGCTCAGGTCATGATCCAGGGTCCTGGGATCGAGCCCCAAGTCGGGCTCCCTGCTTGGCCGGAAGCCTGCTCCTCCCTCTGCCTCCGGTCCCCTGCTCATGCTGTCTCTGTCTCTCACTCTCTCTGTAAAATAAATAAATAAAATCTTTAAAAAAAAAATAATTTGTAAGAGTATAAAGAATTTCTGAAGCCAAAAAGTGAGCACCACTGGCTAAGAGCAAAAGTTCCCCCAAATTCAGGAAAATGTCCAACCATTCCACTGGAGTTGAGCAACCTTTTCTTGAATTCCTATAGACTTTAAGTATGCATCACTCATCTGTCACTTGGCATCATCTTGTCATTCTCTGTTCTAACATACGTTTTTAAAAATTTATAATGTGTCTTGCAACCTTCTCACAGGCGAGAATTCTGTCTTGTTGCCTTTGGGAGACAACATGAGGGATGTTCACAATATACGCCCCTTGTGGTGGGATACAGTGAAGCTCCCTATTTTACTTGTATTATTTGCTTGGATATGCTTTTGCAAATAAGGCAGAACCTCATTAACTTACAAGTACTGGTGGGAGAACACCTGGGTGGCTCAGTGGGTTAAGCATCTGCCTTCAGCTCAGGTCATGATCCCGGAGTCCTAGGATGGAGTCCCACTTAAGGCTCCCTGCTCAGCATGGGGTCTGCTTTTCCCTTTCCCTCTGCCCCTCCCCCTGCTCCTTCTCTCTCTCTTCCTCTCTTGCTCACTTTCTCTCTCTTAAATAAATAAAATCTTTAAAAATAAATAAGTAAATACTGGTGGGGCAGTAGTGTAAATTTGTGAAAAATCAGAATTCTAACCATATTTATATATTTTGTTTTTAATATTTTTCCTTAAGGCAAGACTAACGCATACTCATTGTAGAAAATTTGTAAATTACACAAAAGTAAATAAAATAAAATGTATTTGCAAAATAAATAGTACCTACTTGTTTTCCAGCCTTTAAAATTTTTTAAAAATACCTGCAGTCTTACAATGTGGAGATAATGGTGATCAGTGGTTTGATCGATCACCTTCGAGGACATATATATCATCCGTATAAAGCAAGAGTTTTACAGAAAATTGGGGTCCTACTTTATATAAAGCTTTGAATCCACTTTATGACCTCAACTGCTCTTTGAAAACATTCTTTTTGGGAGCTCTGCCATGTTTCAATAATGCACATTTGGGTCGTTTCTAATGTTTTTTTATCAATAACACTGTGATGAACATGCTTAAAGGGAAAAGATCGCCGATTTGTTCAGGATCGATTCCTGGAAATGAGATTATCGGATCCACAAGATTTCCAAACGACAGCTTGGTTAATTTAAAATTATGTAACTCAACAGAGGATCATAGGGGAAGGGAGGAACAAATGAAACAAGATGAAACCAGAGAGGGAGACAAGCCATAAGAGACTCTTAATCTCCGGAAACAAACTGAGGGTTGCTGAGTGGAGGGGGGTGGGAGGGATGGGGTCGCTGGGTGATGGACATTGGGGAGGGTATGTGCTATGGTGAGAGCTGTGAATTGTGTAAGACTGATGAATCACAGACCCCTGAAACAAATAATACATTATATGTTAATAAAAAATTAAAATATATAAAAATAAATAAAATAAAATAAAATTACGTAACTCGAAGTGAGATGATGTGTTACAACCAACAGTGAGAGCGTGGGAAGTAGGAGGCCAGAGGGAGGCTGGAGGGAGGCCAGAGGGGGCCCTCCGCTGCAGAGGGTCGGCTTCTCACATGGTTTAGATCCCCAGCCCTTGCTTGGTGCTCTCGGGTGTTTGCGGTGGTGATGCTGTAGAGTCCACTCTGAGGGGACATAGCTGTCACGGAGTTTAGAAGCCCCAGAAACCAAGCCTGGCTAATTGAAGCAGAGTAAAATGTACTAAAATATTGGGCTACTCTGAATTTTCAGGAGCCCCACAGAGCTAGGCTAGAGACCACATGGTCAGGGAAAACCTCCCAAATCACTGCAGATCTGGTCCTAGGGAGACTCCCACTGCTTGCCCCACCTTGCCACTGGGACTGTGCCTGAAGTTCACCATCACGGCTACCTCCACGAGGATTATGACGGCTGTCGGGGCTGACATTCCTTCTCCTAAGCCACAGCCCAGCATGGATGCTTGTAATCGTCCTCATTCAAGCTGCAAATAAGGCTCTGGTGTTGGAAAGTGGTATCTGCTTCCCATCAAGACATATCAAGAGGGGCAGCCCCTAATACTGAAGAATAGTTCGGGAGCTGAGCTGCCAAAAAAGAATAACAAATACTTACCATAGGCAGTAGCAATGATTGCTGGCAGCCTAGGACCTGTTCTAGGATACATGAGACTGACGGACCTTTCTGTTCATTCCAGAGGAGCAGCCAGGTCTGATTTGTCATCATAGTCTAGTGCTTAGGGTGGAGTACGTGTACAACAAACATTTCTAGAATGAATGGATGAATGAGGGAATGAATGAATGACTCTTGAGACGCTGCTGGTGGAAACAGGTGCTGCCCACCGTGGAGAATGCAGGCACCGTACTGCACCCTGGTTCAGTAGATGCTGTCACTGGCCATGGAACAGAGAGGGCCGGGCCAGAGATACCCCCTGTTCTATGGTCTTCACCTTCCCTCCCTCCCATTTTTGGGGAGATGCTAAAAGATAAACTGAGGCATATTAAAATTCTTTAAGAACTTATTTGAGCAAACATCAATTCCAATCCACGGTGTCAAACTGGAAGTGTTTGGGTCTCTCCAGCCACAGGACCAAGGGGCAAGACTTTTATCCAGAAGACTCAGAAGCAAATCAAGGAAATTACTTGATTGACTATAGCTTAAGCAGTTGCCTTGTGGGCTTATTGTTGGCTAGTTGGCTGTTTGTGATTGGTTGTCCTTAGGCTTTGATTTCCTCACATTGAGGCATTTCCAGACTTAGGTTTGGGTTTGCTTGCATCAGCTGCTAAAGATACTAGACTCACCTCAGTCTAATGGCCTCCTGGTTTAATTAACTTAATAGGGGAAATTATCCAGGCCACACTGTCTCTGTCTTGTTAATTCTCCAGAAGTATAGAAAGCATTGGTTTTTAAGTATATTCTCTCACATGATGAGAAACAGTAATTTCCAGATTAAAAAAAAAAAAAGCCAACAGTTCTGAACACCCAAGACATCTCCATAGAAATAGGAAGCTCTTATAAAGAATGCTGTTTAGGCAGAGAGGGTTGCAGGTGAGAGCAAAGGCATTCTGGATTTATGTTTCTGGGGGTGTTATCCTCTCCCCTTTTTATGCCACTCCACTACTGCCCACTCTTTAGAAATGAAATAATTTTTAAGGTTGAAGAATTGGTTGGTAAGTTTATAGATGGGAGAGGGGTTTGAATACATAGCTGATTCTGAGTGATTTTGATTTTCCAAGTCTGACTTCCATTATTAGAAAAGGGGAACTCATAGCAGATGATGTCATCTATCCAAACCACCAAAGCATGAGGACAGTGGAGGCGCTCCCTTGCTTCCTTACCGCTTCTGCCAAGCTTTGACGAGGAACTTCGGAGATCGATGGTTTGGGATCATTTTTGGCAAGGCACCTGAATGTCAGAGCCTGTTTTCTAGGACCCTGAAGACTTTCCCTTTAAAGACACCCACGTCTTTATCCTGCTCTGCATCTGTTTTTTGTTTTTGTTTCTGTTTTTGTTTTTTTCCTTCCCAAATAGATCACTTCTGGCTGTAGATATCACAAATACAAATTCCAGTTCATTCACACATCTGAGATGCCATATGCTAACACACAGCAACACTCGAAGCAAAAACAGCAGGGAAGTAAAAAACTTCCTTCTTTGGCTCACTGTGCCGCCCACTAAATGTCCCCTCACAGGACTGTTTAGAATGAAGAAGAGCTTGCCTAATACAGACGCTTCTCCCATCCCATATGGAGTTGACATTTTCTCAAAGCGTGCCATCTCTCACTACTCTGCGGATATTAACTGCTCTGCCTTCCCCCAGATTTTTCAAGTAATTGGTTGCTCGCTGCCAGCAAAGCCCTCCACTTTAGAGGTACAACATGCATCATCCTCCTTAGTCGATCTTGTGGGGTTTGAGTTGTCGCCAATTACACTCCTCCTGGGAGTTGGCAGATAGGTCATGTCTCTTTTGAGTGATGAAGATGTAGATGCTCAGAGCCCGGAGTTAAGTATCCAACAAGTAATAAAATTGGACAAGAACTCCTAGGTCCCTTCCAGACCTAATTTCCCCTGTATTCCTCCGAGGGTCTAGCACGTAGCCCCAGCCATGGAGAGCACGTAGTATTAGTAACCGCATGTATTCACAGGACTGAATGCATTTCAACAAGGGAACGATGGCGACCATTTGCGGAGTGCGTACCATGTGCCAGGCACCAACCTAATTCACACCCTAAATGTATGATCTCAGTTCTCACAGCAGCACCACGAGGGAAGGAATAGTATCACTCCTGTTTTAGAGATGGGGAAACTGAGGCACCAGTTGGATTAAGTAACTTGCCCAAGGTGGCATTTAGTATGAGGCAGAGCCACGATAGGAGCCATGGCTGTCCCACGTCAAAGCCCATGTTCCTCAGAATAATAATGACAACAACAATAATAAGATGGCAAATGCTTTTATAGCGTGCCAGGCACCTGCCTGAGGATTCTATGTAAATCAACTCCTGTGATTTTCACAATAATAGCAGGAAGGTGCTAATAATCAGTCCAGCTTTTACAGATGAGGAAACTGAAACAGAGATATTAAGGAACTCACTCAAGGTCACACGGCTTGTATGTGGGAGAGCTGGGGTTTGAACCTAAGCTATTAACCACATGCTGTTTTGGGAGCATTTCCCTGGATTTAGTTACAGATTACGATAAAGCTACACCTCCTCACCCAGGGCAGGAAGGAGAATGCAGCTTCCTTCTTCTAGAGTCCTTTTGGTCTGATTCTGCACTCCACGGGTCTGGGTAACACTATCAGCACCTGCAGGGACGGATCTGCCCCTCCCACGCACAGATGGCTTTCATGGGTGGTCCAAGCGGTCTAAACCATTTCCTGCATATTTCTGAGAAAGTAAGAAGACTGTGGTTTATCTGTACATGGAGGTACTTCCACAGGGAGGATCCAATGTCCCAAGTCCAAGAGTTCTGTGGGGGAGAGTACACAGGGGGCTGGAGTCTACAGTGCTGCAGAGTCTGGAGAGTGTAGGAGTTGATAGAGGATGAGCTCCTGGGACTGCAGCTCACCCCCTCTCGGAGTCTCCCTGATGACCACACACGCATTGTTGTCTCCGGCTGCCCAGAGCCACTAGGGGTGGCCAGAAGTCGAGCTCCCTGCAGGTGGGTGGAAGAGAGTGATGCTGCCAACAGAGCAGGCAGATGGAGAGAGGATCCCGGAGGCCTGGACGCCAGTCTCCCTCTACCACTTTCCTGTTCCTCCTGGTTGTGGGGGACAGTCTCTCACTCTTTCTTTGAGTTCTGTGAAGCTGGGTTTGCCACGGCAATTGACTGGAAACCATCTGGAAGGACTTAATCACTTAAGCTTTGAAAAGGTGCATTGGCTTTGAATTCTGTGGTTCTTTCCACACGTATGCCAGCTCGAGGGTGTGCACTGACTCTGAGGACAGTTTTGTAGCCACGTTGCAGTGGCTTCACTTACGTAGTCACACGTCTGTGGCCACCCCTGCAGCCTGCCACTGATGGGCCATTGACCAAGCGTTCCAGTATCCTGAGGCTGCCATTACAAAGGACCACAAGCTGCGTGGCTCAAACAACAGAATGTATTCTCATAGTTCCAGAGGTTAATAGTCTAACACCAAGTTGGTTCCCTCTGAGGGCTGTGGGTAGACTCTGTTCTATGCCTTTCTCCGGCTTCTTCCTGGTAGTTGGCTCACAATCTTCGGTGTTTCTTGGCATTTAGATGCACCACCCCAATCTCTGCCTTTTTCTTCACATTACATCCTCCTTGTGTCCGTCTTCTCCAAATTTCCTCTTTTTTTTTTTTTTTTTAAATAAGGAGACCCATTATATTGAGGTAGAGAACACTCGAGTGACCTCATCCTAACTAACTGGATCTGCAATCACCCAGTTTTCAGATAAGGTCATACTCTGAGGTACTTGGGGCTAGGACTCCAACATATGAATTTTGGGGGGAACACAAATCAACCTATACCACTAAGGAATCAAACAGGGGGTGAAAGAACAGGGTGCTGGGGGCTGTGGGAAATAGATACACAGAAGGCACTGCCTCTGGAATGGCATTTCACTTTTATGAGTTATTCTACCTTGGTGGCCTTGGGCACGTCACTTAACCTTCCTGGGTTTGAAAGACGAGCAGAGTGGGCTAGATCAGTGGTTTTGAACACCATGTTTCGTGGAGCCACCAGGCCTTGTTTTAGCTGGGGGCTTGGGGGTGAAGTTGGCAGACTGTTGACACATCCCACTCCCTTCACTCACCGGTAGGCCAGCTGGTCTACCTTGGCAGACAGTAGGATTCTAGTGCTGATGTTTCGAATCATCAGTGCCTAGAGACAACACAATACAGACAGACTTTAATTGGCTGTATTGTTTTCCAATTCTCCAAAAATAGTGCACTCTTCTATTGCTCGTCTCCTCGGTGGAAAATTCAGGCAGACTGACCCCACTGATTCCCACCTTTGTACACATCGCTTTGTCCAGTGTGGTTCTGTTTTTCTCTGCTTTTAATATCGTTGATGTATAAGGATTCCAAGAAAAATTTGAAGTAGAAATTTGCTTAAATAGAGGGTTCTGCTAAAAAAAAAAAAATCATTCTTAGTTCAGAAAACAATGAAAGGAACTCTCCATTCCCTTCCAGCTCTAAGAGTCTATGTGTGTCTATAAAAGCAGTTTCAATCCTTTTAATAATTCCCATTCTCTACCTGGCAGAAAGTTAATTGCGTTAGCTATGTAGGAAACATGGCGCCGAAGATTGTTTAAGGTATGGTAAGCATTCTCGGTGTTTACTGAAACTGGGTTCCGGACGCCAGAGATGTGAGTTGCAGATTGGATGCCACATCTTACTGGAGGTGAGACAGGAGAGTGGCTGGCTCCATGGAGGAGTGACTTTAATCCGGAGAACTGTGTTTTCTCTTAACTCTCTCATTCACATAACCTGGAATGTCTTACGTATGTCACTGCTGTTGGGGATGAAGACCTTTTCCATATGCCTATATGTGAAGTGGCGGTTTTGGTCAGCCAGCAAGAATGCCAGGCGGAGTATCATGGAGTCCTGAACAGCTGAGGTACCAGACTCAGGTGGTTGGCGGGCTAGTGGCCCTCCACCTGTTGCCCCCTCCTGAAGGCTCCGCCCCCCCCCCCGGCACTAAGGGCGGTAGTAACCCCCTTTCCTCCTCTTGCCCTAGCATCCCTATTCTGCCCCTTCCTACAGCGGAGACCACCACCCTGCTGAGACTTTCTCTCACCTACTGTTCTCATTTTGGAAAAGAATAAGACTATCTTGATATAGGAAAATAATCCCTAATGCTTATTAAGCACTTGCCCTGTGCCAGGCACTGTTCCAAGTGCTCTACCTGTATTCACCTGTCTCAACCTCCTAACAACCCCGTGAGGGGGCTCCTGTCATCTCCCCTGCTTACCAGGGAGGAGACAGGCACAGAGAGGTTAAGTGACTGGCTTGCCCGGGGAAGCGGCACAGCGAGGATCTGAATCCGGACCACCTGTGCTATGAACCACCGTGAGATGCACGGGTTACCTTCCACGTGTGCCTGTGCAAGACAGTGATTTGAATGGCTTAGCTTCCTTGCCGTGGAAGCAGTCCCGACAGGGCTAGGAAGGCAGCACAAGGGCACTTAGGAAGCAACAAGATAGTGTCTGCCTAGTAATCCAGAACAGAACTCCTCTTTATCCCACTGGTCCTTTGGGGAGCAGGAGTTAACATTCAGCATGCCAGGGACGCTATTTTCCATTCGTGCAGTGTGTTTGTAAATACGTCCTCCATTTCCCTCCTGCCCTGTGGGGGGAGAAGGGTCGCCCTGGGTTCTCTCCCATGGCCGCGAGTGCAGGCCCAGAAACAAGGGGAAGGATGTCATCAGTGAAGAGGGGGGTTTCCAGGGCAAAGATTCAGCCTTGAACAGGAGGGAACAATTGCTTGAAGGGAAAACAAAGCAAAACAAAAATGCTTGTTCCAACTTTGGAGTTTACCTACATTTAATTTCTGTTTTTATTTTGCAACTTCTGAGACCAATCGAGTTATTAGTTATTATCTCAATATACGTAAAATCTTTCTTTTTCCAGTTAACATAACAAAATGTTTATTCAGCTTCATATAAATAGAAATAATCTGTGTTATAGAACACTCTAGAAGGTATGGGTTGTGCCATTCTCCTTTTATTCCTTTGATCACTGCCATAGTTCAAGGCCTGGACTGCATTAACTTTATAACCTATTTCTTCGCTTCCAGACACTCTCCTCTCCAATTCATTCTCTGTGCTGTTACCAATATTATATCTATACATATGAATCTGATTGTTTCCCCACATACACACAGCTTCCCCTTGTCTAGGGAACAGCGTGGAAACCGACTGATCTGTCCAGCTGGACAGATCATCTTAGGTCCTTTCCTCACTTTCCTGTCGCTCAAAATCTTTCCCATTCTTTTTTTTTTTTTTTTAAAGATTTTATTTATTTATTTGACACAGAGAGAGAGACACAGAAAGAGAAGGAACACAAGCAGGGGGAGTGGGAGAGGGAGAAGCAGGCTTCCCGCCGAGCAGGGAGCCCGATGCGGGGCTCGATCCCAGGACCCTGGGATCATGACCTGGGCCGAAGGCAGACGCTTAATGACTGAGCCACCCAGGCGCCCCAAATCTTTCCCATTCTTTAAGATCGCTGTCACACCCTACCACTACAACAGAGCCTCCTCCAAGGCTCCAGACAGAATGAACTCCCTCCCCCAGCTCCTCCCTGATATATCCATTTTTCCATTGCTCTACCTCTTGGCGAGAGCAGCATCCTACAGACCTCCAAGATGTTTTGAGTAACAATTTCAAGTTCATTAGGTTTATAATCTTTAAGCACCTGGGCCCAGCTGGATGGTTAAAAGAGAAAAAAAAATCTTCTTCCTTCTTACTTTCATCCTGATGGTTATCTAGCATTTTCTCCCCATGATCTATAGATGCCATTTTAGAAACGGTGATCTGCTAAACAGTGGCATTCTATTATACGTAGCTGGACATGTTACAATGTGGTCAGATGGTTCTCAGTTGGTTTTAAGTTCTTTTGAGGCATTTAATTATGACCACGTGGATGTAGGTTCAATTTGAGGGTAGGCTGATTTTTTTTTTTTTTCTGGAACCGAGGGCTAAAATCCAGTGTTTCTTTGTTTTTAGAAAACAATCTCAAAAATTTTTACAAATTTGTAAAACAAACTAACAGACAACAAAACAAAACTATAAAACTGTAAAAATACTATACCTACCAAATGCCATTTCCTATTCCTTAGGGAAGCCAAGACACTTCAATGTGGTTTAAGAGTTTTGTTTCGTTTTGTTTAAGCAGATCAGACAAGACTGAGCTAATTTACTGGCTGCTTCCCTGGAGTTCATTAAAATTTGCTATCTGTTTCCCACCATACCTCCCCCAATTTACTTTGGTTTTTAAAATATTTTATATTTCATCTTTCTTGTAATAGTTGCTAGCTTTGTACAATAGCTTTCTTAAGAGGTACGAGGATAAAAGCTAACACACACTATTATTGTATCTGTTCCAGAAGATTTCTGATGATGTCATTGGAATAAAGATTTAATGGTGTCATTTGAATGTTTTTACATGGGCCATTTATATAACTAGTTTAATAAGTTATTTTCATTGTGGAAAAAAAAAAAGAGAAACAGCCCTTGCCCCTCCAAAACAAAAGCAATAAAGAGATCAACAGAAGCTGTAGGATTAAAAAGCACTGTTGTTCTCCTCTTGCCAACAGAATGGGCAGTAGGACTGGCGGTTATATTCTGACGGGGGCGGGGGGAGGGTGTCCCGGTTACAGTGCCCACTGATGCTGAAGCTTCGTAAATCACATCAGAGGAAGATTCTGCACACACTTGGTGGGGCCCACTAGACTCATCCAATTACATAACCATCTTTGATTTTGGTAGAGGCTACTGACTAAAAACCTACCAGGTTATAATGGTAACTAAAATGCATTAGGACTTTTTTTTTTTTTTAAATAAATGACACATTGGTCTTTTTTTTTAAAGATTTTATTTATTTATTTATTTGAGAGAGAGAGAGCACACACGAGTTGGGGGGAGAGGCAAAGGGAGAGGGAGAAGCAGGCTCCACTGAGCACGAAGCCTGATGAGGGCTCGATCCCAGGACCTCAAGATCATGACCTGAGCCAAAGGCAGAAGCTTAACTAACTGAGCCACCTGGCTGTCCCAACACATCAGTCTTCTTTGAGGAGTAAATAATAAGGATTTCATTTTTGTACATCCTCTTACCCATTTGAGTTTTTGCCCCGAAGAAAGTGGGAACGGATAGTATAGGGTTTCACGCCTTGTCTAAGCAAAATTGTGCGAACTGCCCTTTTAAACCTACCGTGCATGTTCGAGGCTACAGGACAGAACCAGAACCTCTGAGGCAAAAGCTGCCACCTACCCCCACCCATTCCAATTCCTAGAGGATCCTCCTCAAATGATCCCTCCATGACCACCTCCTTCTCCCTCCTTGTCTGCTCCTTTCCTGCAGAATCAACTCCTCCATCCTCTGGGCTCCCAAAGCACTTTTAAAAACACCCTTTTCCAAGGACCTACTACATGGCATTGTGGTTTCCTCTGGGTTTGTCCCTTTACACACTCAGGTTAGTCTACGAGGGCCCCTGGGGGCAGCTGGTTGTATTTGTATCCGTCTCCATTGTTAGGTGGTCAATCTCCAGAGCAGGACTCATCTGTTCATCCCCCTCTCACCAACATGAGCCTATGAGGGCTCCGTGAATAAGTACGTGATTGAGTGTCTGGGGGAAAATAGCCTCTAATGTTAGTCACCCAGAATAGGCCGACTCTGTCTGGATCCGTCAATGGCTGGCCACTGCTTGAGTGGATGTTATGTAGCCCAAAAAGGATAGAGTGGTCTCTACTGGATGTCTGCAGGTGAATTTCTAAGGCACACCATTGGTTTTTGATCAGGTAACGGACATGGCCCTGTTCTAGCTTGCTGGGGCTACCATAACCAAGCCCTACAAACTGAGTCATTTCAAGAGCAGATACTTATGTTCTCATGGTTCTGGAGCCTGGACATCTGAGATCAAGGAGCCGGCAGGTCCTGCTTCTCCTGGGGTCTCTCCCCTGAGCTCACAGGCAGCTGCCTTCTCTCTGTGTCCTCACATGGCCTTTTCTCTGTGCCTGTGCATCTCTGTCTTACAGAGACACCGGCAATATTGGATCAGGGCCCCACACGAAGGCCTCGTTTTAACTTAGTTACCTCTTTGTAGCCCCCATCTTCAAATACAGTTATCTTATCAGGTACTGGGAAGTTGGGACTTTGACAAATGGATCCTTGCGGGGGGGGGGGGGGGGGCACAATTCAGCCCATGACAGGCCCTGATGTAAGTTATCCAATTTACCATCAAGAAGTGCGCTTACAGGGCGCCTGGGTGGCTCAGTCGGTTAAGCGTCTGCCTTGGCTCAGGTCATGATCTCAGGGTCCTGGGATCGAGTCCCACATCGGGCTCCCTGCTCAGTGGGGAGTCTGCTTCTCCCTCTCCCACTGCCCCTAGCCCTGCTCATGCCCTCTCTCTCAAATAAATAAATAAATAAAATTTTTTTAAAAAAGAAGTGCATTTACAAAGGTCCTACTGCTAAAGTAGAGAGAGAGAGCTATTTGCCTTTGGAATCAGTCCAAGCCTCATCTGATAGACTTTTCTGAGTAGCTCTGGATCCACATGTGGAGATTCCCAAGTGCAGGGCCCCAAGAGCATTTCAGGGAGGTCAGAGCATAGGCTGACTACAGTGGCAGGTAGGACATTTGGGAAGGAAGAACTGTCGGGATGAAAACCTTGTGCTTCACTGGAGAACTATGCACTGTTTCTAGAGCACGGATTGGCAAACTTTTGCTGTAAAGAGCCAGAGAATGAATGTTTTCGTCTTTGCTGGCCATATAGTTTCTGTCTACTCAAGGATGCTGTTATAACTGGAAGCCCTACGTCAGGCCTAAACAAGTGGGTGTGGCTGTATTCCAATAAAACTTTATTTACAAAGACGGGTGGCTGGCTGGATTGAGCCTGCAGGCTTTAGGTTGCCCTGGTCTAGAGCACACCCTTTCTGAGTTACCTGATTTTGACTTTACATGGATTCTGAGCCTATCGGTTGAGCTATTTTACAACTCAGTAAGTTACTGATAAATGGTAACAATGCAAAGTAATTCTTGACTTTAGAGATGTAAAGTTTTTACTTCGGGAGTCTCAACTGACTTCCTTCCCCCACTTTGGAAGAAGCTGGTCTTGCCTGAATTTGCACATGTCTTTCAATATCGCTGCTCTATAAATATGTCGATTCTTTGTATTCTCCATTTCTATTCCCTCATTAATAATGAATTAAACAAAATCTTTAACATGCACATTATATCTATGTGAAAGTCATGATTCTTTCTTTCTTTCTTTCTTTCTTTCTTTCTTTCTTTCTTTCTTTCTTTCTTCTTTCTTTCTTTCTTTTCTTTCTTTCTTTCTTTCTTTCTTTCTTTCTTTCTTTCTTTCTTTCTTTCTTTCTTTCTTTCTTTTCTTTCTTTCAGCGCTGTTTACAAAGGACTTAGAAACTATGCTAAGAGCATTGGGCTTTTGCCCTCTGGGACAATGGTCTTTAAACTTTTTGGTCTCATATCTTTATCAGTAAATATTTTTTAGCCACCTTCCCTTGATATATGAATATAAGATACTATAGATAGATGAATATATATAAACATACACAAAAAACAGAATTGGAAAATAAGTACAGAATTTTTAATAGTGGTTTTTTCATATTTCAGAGGATCCTTTTCCTCACATCTTTGGAGACCACTTTTTTGGGGGGGCAATAAGGAACCAAAAATATTAAGCAACTGGAAAAAAATGAGATCTGATACCAATAATATACCAACCAAGCATGTTGGAAAAGCTAACTGTGGCTTGAGCTGATTGGCCCAAGGGGATGGCAGAATTCCTCTTAAGGGGAGAACTGCTCCTTTGTTTTGGAAAATAACATAATGGAAATGATTGGTTATAAAAGGTAAGCCCGGGTGATTGTAGTCTAAATGGAAGCAGCTCCAACATGAAGAGTTCAGTTATTTGTCTAATAAACATCAGAATTTTGGCATTGTCTGTTAGAGCTTGGGGTGGGGAGGTGGGGGCCATGAGGACTCCGGCAGAGATGAGAAGAGGGTCTGCGCTAAAGAGGGGAGCTCCTGAGCAAAACGGCAGAGCGCAAGGTTATGGCTTTGAGCGGATCATGGCCACAGGCGCAGAAAATGACCAATAAATATCATAAAGAGTGGTGTTGATGAGCCATTAGTATGCTCTATCACTTACAGAGGCTCAGTAAACAATGTTTTTGCCCAACAGAATGGAACATGAAGAAAGCAAATAATAGTCCAAAAATTCCTTAATGGGACTAGAGGCAGAGAGAGCCAAGAACTGAGCCTGAGCTAGGAGGGAATGAGGAGCCAGAGTGGGGGCAGCTGCAGAGAAGGGGCTGTTTGCAAGATGAATGAACTCATGGTACAGAGCCAAGGACTGAGACCCTTAAAGGTGTGATGGGGGGAGACTAGTCCAGCAGTAATATGGGAGGAGCCTGAAAAAATGTCACTTCATATTTAAGGAAAGTTGACCCTGGACACTGGATTACTGAAGAATTTTCAGGAAAAGACTGTTTGGCTACCTGTTTTGAAAATGTTATGGTAATGGAGTGGACAGAAAAGATCTTAGAAATAGGAAACCAGTTAAGGGATTCCTGGAAACCAGGCAAGGATGATGAGAATAGAACGAGAATATAGGGAGTGCTCCTTCTGGAGACATTTTAGAGGTCAGATCAATAGGACTGCATGACAATTTACTATAGGGCAGTGAGAGAAGAGGGGTGTCAATGAGAAATAATATTTATGTAGCTTGGGCTGTTGGGGGGCTGGTGACATGCCATTCACTGAATCAGGAAACAGATGAGGAACAGGTTTCCAGGAAAGACAATGGGTTCATTATGGGTGTGTTGAACTTGAGATGCCTATGAAACCTCCTCATAGAGATGGCCCGTAAAGAATTGAGAATACAGGTGGGTATCTAAAAAGACAGATCAGAGGGACGCCTGCGTGGCTCAGTTATTAAGCGTCTGCCTTTGGCTCAGGTCATGATCCCAGGGTCCTGGGATCGAGCCCCACATCACGTTCCCTGCTCGGCGGGAAGCCTGCTTCTCCCTCTCCCACTCCCCCTGCTGTGTTCCTTCTCTCACTTTGTTTCTCTCTGTCGAATAAGTAAATAAAATTCTTTATAAAAAAAAAAGAAGAAGACAGATCAGAGCTAAAGACATATCTCTGGGCATGATCCTCTAGCAGGTGCCATGGTTTTTGCTTATTGCCCTTTGATAAATATTAGGAAAGCAATACTCTTTTACTTCATTCATTCATTCACTCATTCATATTTATTTATTTTTAAGATTTGACGGGGGGTGGGGAGAGAGCGAACACAAGCAGGGGGAGGGCAGGCAGAGGGAGAAGCAGGCTCCCTGCTGAGCATGGAGTCCAATGCGGGGCTCCATCCCAGGACCCTGCCATCATGACCTGAGCTGAAGGCAGACGCCTACCTTATTGAGCCACTCAGGGGTCCTTATTCCAAAAGTATTTAATGAGTAGGCAAACCACATGCTAGATTCTGGAGATGAATGATTAATAAGATCATTTAGAAGCTCATAGTCTTAGCAGAGGATTTGACCATGGACTGAAAACAGAGAGGCAGGTGTGGGGACCCACTCAGAACCCCAGAGCTGGTATAAAGAGGACTTTAAGCTGAAGACATTTGAGACTCAACAGATGCAGAAAGAAGCCTTCTCAGAGCTTCCTGTATTAGATTAAAAGCAGAAACTTCTAAGAAATGACAATTGCCTGAAATTCTCTCTTTGGGGTGGGTCTGCTCCCAGGAGAGAGCAAGGGTAAACCTACCATAAATCCCCCTCTGGGGGGAGTTTTGGCTCTGAAGAAGCTATAAAGACTACTCAAACCTGTATAGACAAACATTATCACAAACTCTTATCTCCCATTTGTCTCCTAAAAAATCAATTTGTCTTTCCCAAGGAAACCTATGTGTTCTTTCCATAGGAACCTTTTCTGTCTCCTCCTTTTCCCCTACTAAGGTAGGTAAATCCCAAATTCCAAACACCCCTTTGGGTTATTTATCATAGTATTCCCATATGTATGTTTGTCACACATGTAAATAACCTTTTTCTCCTGTTAATCTGTCTTTTGTTAGTTTAATTCACAGGCCCCAGCTACTGAACATAAGAGAGAGGAAGAAAAGTTCTTCCTCTCCTGCACCAATGAAGAGAGAAATTTCCATCCTGAATGGCTGGGATCATGAAAGTGGCACGACATAAAAGGGGCAATATAAAAAGATGATCAGATTTGGAAGAAAATGTCAGAGGCAATTCATTCCATTTTGGACATTTTCATGCACATAAAGTAGTGAGGGAGTTAGTTTATCTTAGGATTTACATCACCCAGTCTTCTCATACACTGTTCACCTCCCACTGCTAGTTTTTTCTCCTTCTTCATCCTTGACTCTCATACTCTTCCTGACAGTATCTCCTCCGGGCACAGGCAGAAAGCAAAGATAAAGTGGTTAAGATGTGAGACCCGGCTCTCTGCCGTGGCTAATTACCCACACTGGCTTCCCTTCCAGCTTTTCCACTGGGTTTAAGGTCTTGGGGGCTTTCAGACCTTGGAACAGACCAAGTCTATCCAAAGAACAGGTACTGAGTCTCTCGTTCTTTTCTGCTTGATCATTTCCCAAATTCTCCTTGGGACAAGTTATATTTAGATTTTGCTCCTTTCAGAACAAAGTTGCCTACATTAGCATTAGACCAGAAACCTCCCAAGCCCTACCCAAACATCAAGGACCATTTGAAGGACTTCGTCTCTAATTAATATTTTTTTGCCTGTTTACCTTCCTGTTTTTTCTATCATTCAGTGCCTACCAGGTTCAATGGCTGCAATGTGCCTCAGATTGTGGCCCCTTGCTTTGCTCTCTAATTACCTCACATATTTAATCTTTGCCTCTCTTACTCTTTGAGAAAAAGAATTATTTCATATAGTTCTCTTGTAGTTCCTCAACTTCATTCAGCACTGGGAATATAATAGAGGCTCAGTTAATAATACTTATTTGAATCGAATTAGATGGAGTTAAGTGGATTTCTACATCTGATCAGATAGTTTTTTTTATTCAAACTATAATTTAATAATTTATAATTCAAACTTCATGACAGTCTTGGTGTGAGTGTTTTAAAAAATCAAATCTTTCATGCTCTCTGCTCAGAGAAAACCCATGGGTCCACGAGAAAGAATGGAGACTCTGGTGCCACAATGTGATTTTTGTTGTTGGCTATGACTTTGGAAATCAGGAATGTTCAGAAAATACACATTCCAGAATTCCAGGCCTACACATTCTGGCTCGGTTTCAGCATGTTGACTCTATAAATGGCTCCTTGACATACACACCGTTTTCAATTCTTTACACAATTGTCTTAGGGTGGAATTTTCTGTTCTCCTCCCGCCAGAATCCCAGTGTTGCTTCACCTCCCACTGTGGATGTACATGACGCTTTGTAAAACAGAGGGCTCTAGTATATCGTGAGCTTTGACCGTTTGGCTCCTCCAGGACTCCTTCTGGCCTTCTTCTCTGAGAGGGCAGGTGCATATGCTGACAGGGAGGAAAAGGAAGATGGAAGGTTTTAGTTTTTAAAAAGGAGAAAACGATTTTAGCTGTATAGTAACTACAAATATACATATGTGGGAGCTCCTGGGACAGACCCTGGGTTTCATTTCAAGGCAAATTGCAAGGCTTACCTCTACTTTATCCAAACAATCCTGAGGTTTTAAAGCCTGTCCAGGAGGCCGGGGACGAACTGATGACTTCATACTGAAATCATGCAAACCCATGAGCTCATGGGCTAGAAGATGAAACTGGAGGAGACAGCAGGACTTCGAAGGAAGTTGCAGGAAGTCTGTATAAGATCACAGCAATGCGGAGAGGTGAAAGTGGGGAAACCAGGCTGCTGGAATGTGGAGACTTTCTTGCAGGGACTTGTAGTGAAATGAAACTGCTTGGTTTCACTCAAGTGCCAGCAAGACTCTCAGAGAAACTGGACGAGCAGAACTGGAAAGCCAAGGGACACTTTGCTTTTTGCTCTCTCTGACCCCAGTGAGTGCCATCCTCAGGACAGGACGAGGTCACGGCGATCTAGCCCATCCTCTCTCTGTGTGCAGTCCCCGAGGCTGGTGTTGCATTACTCTCGCTCCCCTGGGCTGCACAGAGTCATCCACTTGTCAGCTCTTTGGTCTGAGACGGCAGGCCCCGGGGTGCCGCTGGACCTGGTCCGGGCTCCCAGAAGCCTGAGCTGGGGCGTGGGTGGGGTTGGGAGTGGCCCTGGGCTCCCATGACACCAGGAGCACAACGTCCAAGTCAGACAGACGGAGGGAGCAGAGGTGTTGGTTTGAAGGAAGAGTCAGACAAGGTGGAATGAGGCACAAGACCAAAGCTGAGAAAACCTTATCAACGGGAGCAGGTGCAATGTAGCCAAAGGGGCTTTTCCTGAGACACCAGAATCCTGGTCATGGAGGGGAGGCTGTTAAGTGCCCTGTATCCGTCAGTTGCACAGAACAGAACCCATCTAGTTGTTTTATGCAGAAAGGATTTATTTCAGGGACTTCCGTGACTTATAGAATTATTGAGAGGGCTAAAGAAGCAGACTCAAAATCAAGGTTTCATGGGATGCCTGGGTGGCTGAGTTGGCTAAGCGTCTGACTTCGGCTTGGGTCATTATCCCGGGGGCCTGGGATCGAGCCCCACATCGGCTCCCTGCTCAGCGGGGATCCTGCTTCTCCCTCTCCCACTCTCCCTGCTCATGTTCTCTCTCTGACAGATAAATAAAACAGTCTTTAAAAAAAATTAAGGTTTCAGGAACAATTCCCTAAGTGACATCACAGAAACAGGCCACCCAGGGAGCCGTGGTTTCTTCTGCATTTGGAGGCTGCCTTCTCAGTCAGGGAGCTAGCTCTGGAGTCCCCACCCACTGACAAGATGGGGAGCCTGCTGTGACTGGGGGGCCGTGGCCACCTCCAACCCTTGCTGGGCCCGCTGCAGTCGGCACTACCCAATGAATGCATGGCACCTGCTCTGACACTCAGGAGGCCGGTGACGGAGGGCTGGGGTCTCTGCTCCCACCACCACAGGACAGCAGTGCCCCCATGAGTGGCCTGCCCAGAGAAGCAGCAAAAACAACAGAAGTAGAGAAGCTTCATTTTCACTAGACCTAGCTCTAGCACATGCAAATGGAGGTTCACTCCCCATATATGTTAAATGCTAAAAGTTACAAATCAAATATGTTCTACAAATATGCTCTGTTGCATGCACCCTACAAATATGTTCTACCCTCCTACTTTGACAAATACACCCTTATTAACAATGTGGACATTCAGAGTCAAATTTAGATTCTTGAACTCCTCTGAAGAATGTGCCAGAACTTGGCAGTGTGGGAGAGCTAGCCCTTCCCCCCAGTCTCCTGCCACTATCAGCTTGTCCTACACGGCCAAGGGCTTTGTGCCCACGTGTGGATGCTCCAGCTCCCACGTCCAAGCTCTGCTCAGACAGCAAACCCCCCCTCTGCTGCCCATTAGTCACCCCTCGTGGAGCTTGCTTTGCTTAATGATTCTACTTTCAGCCTCCAGTCCCCTCTGTTCTCTTCCCTACCCACGGAGCTGATTTCAAGGGTTTGGGGGAAGTAAGAAATGCTTCTGCTTACAAGGAACTGAAAACCCGGGCGCCTGGGTGGCTCAGTTGGTTAAGCGACTGCCTTCAGCTCAGGTCATGATCCCAGGGTCCTGGGATCGAGTCCCACATTGAGCTCCCGGCTCAGCAGGGAGCCTGCTTCTCCCTCTGACCCTCTCCTCTCTCATGCTGTTTCTCTCTCGCTCGCTCTCCAATAAATAAATAAAATCTTTAAAAAAAAAAAAAAAAGGAACTGAAAACCCATTGGTCTCTAGTCTAGGAGACAGGAGAGCAAGGTAGGGAGTACATGGGCTTTGGCAGTATTAGATTGCATCTGGCAAGTTATCTAAGTTCTCAAAGCCTCAGTCCCTTCATCTCTGACATGGGACTAACAGGATGCTGTTTAAGAAAATGCATGGAGGGGCACCTGGGTGGCTCAGTCGTTAAGCGTCTGCCTTCGGCTCAGGTCATGATCCTGGGGTCCTGGGATCGAGTTCCGCATCGGGCTCCCTGCTCAGCAGGAAGCCTGCCTCTCCCTCTCCCACTCCCCCTGCTTGTGTTCCTGCTCTAGCTATCTCTCTCTCTGTCAAATAAATAAATAAAATCTTAAAAATAAATAAATAAATAAATAAATAAATAAATAAATAAATAAATAAAATTTAAAGAAAAAAGAAAAAAGAAAATGCATGGAAAGTGCTCACTCCAGCGCCCAGGCCAGTAGGAAATGCTCCAAAAGAGTTAGCCATTATTAGTGTTGTTGTGATTACAAACGAATTGGTAAGACTGACTATACGGAACAGTCAAATTATTAGGGTCTTCTTGGGTCTTGCACCAGATTTCAAATCAGATGGATTCTTACACTCTCCATTCAGTCTCTGCGCCCTGAGCCGGCCATGGGTACTGCTTGGACCAGGCTGGAGAACAGCAGCCTTCATCCTGCCAGTCTGCTGTGCCTGATGATGGCTGCCGGGGAACTGTGCTGGGGGGGAGCCCGCAGCCGAATCTGGGCACAACCCTGTGATTGATTAATGATGCCTGCCCCTGGTGTGGGAGGAGAGAGGGCGGTATGTGGGCCAGGTATTTGGCACTCTTGGCCTAGACCTCATTTCTGAGCAGTAGAAAAGAAAGCAGACTTGCAGAGAAACACTAGGATGGAGTCCCACTTCTCCCGGCCCCGGGCTCTGGGAGCAGGGGCCAGCCACTCGACCTGCCTGTGCTCAGATGCTTCATCTGTCTAATGAGGATAGCCAGGTTTTCCCTGCCTACCTTATAGAGTTATTTGTGAGAGTCAAATGAGATAATGCTTATAAAAATGCCATCAGTTGTGAGGTGTTGCCTAAATGCAACGTGTTTATTATCAGTGGGTGGTATTTGGCCAGTTTGTACTTGACAACGAGGAAGCGCCAAGTCAGGGATAGCCTTGGTCTGCCTCTGCCTGGATCATGTCGGCCTGTCTCTGCATCCTCCGTTAGTTTCCGAGGGCTGACCTGCTGGGAGGGAGCCTGGTAGGGCAGAAAGAACTTGTATTCCAAGCCAGGTGCCACCTCACTTATTGACTGCGTGCTTTAGGTCAAGTTCCGTAGCCTGTGTGAGCCTCACTTTCTTCATCTGTGACACGGAGATGGGATAAAGACAATGGGGACATTTGTTCTGACTGTCCCAGGGCAAAGACAAGATGCTGGTGAGATCCAAAGTGGTAACGATCCTTTATGGGGATCTGAGCCGTGTTCAGCCTCGTTCTTCTCACTTCTTTGCTGATGATTCGAACTGAGGTGGTTGAATGAAGATGAAGAATGAGGCAGCGCAAAATGGCAGAGTAACACAGGATCTACTTTTGCTCAGTTAAAAACCAGAGGAGTCATCCTTCTAGGTAGACTATTTCCTCACATTCTGCCGGGAGAGGGAAAAGGGCATTCAATCCTCTATCTTCAGAGCGTGGAGTAGACGCTCAGCTCGGCACCAGCGGCCGCCTGGGCTTTATCCTCAGGTCCCCAAGACTGCCCGGCCTGGAGAAAGGAGACATGAGGGGGTTGCTGAGTTCACTATCCCTTTCTCCTGGACAGTACACACGGCTTCATCTGTGAGGGCTGGGGCTTACCAGGAATGCAATAAAGAAGTGAGTTTCAGAGGGCTGGGCCCTTCCTTAGCCCCGTGTCCTGGCCACTCCTCAGTGATCTCAGCTGACCCGCTCTGGGCCCCATTCAGAAGGAAATCTGGAGACCTGAGTTGAACTTCACGTTTCTAAGCTATGACGAGCTCCTCTCCCCTCCCAGGACTTGCCCAGCTCCCCTCACCTAGCGGCACCAACACATTGGAAGTGCCCCAGTCACTATGGAGTTCTGTTTCTTCCTTCATGGAGGAGGGAACCGAGGTTACAGGCAAAGTGATGGGACTGAAGTCACACAGCCAACACCCCTGCCCCCCCGTCTATGGCTCCTTCATCCTCAGCCCTGCCTTCTGCTACTGATTCTTAGTAAAGAATGTATCAGATAGGGGCACCTGGGTGGCTCAGATGGTTAAGCGTCTGCCTTCAGCTCAGGTCATGATCCCAGGGTCCTGGGACCGAGCCCCACATTGGGCTCCCTGCTTGGCGGGGAGCCTGCTTCTCCCTCTCCCTCTACTGTTCCCCCTGCTTGTGCTCTCTCACTCTATCAAATAAATAAATAAAATCTTAAAAAAAAAAAAAGATATTTCCCCATTTAAAAAAAAAAAGAATGCGTCAGATATAGGGATCCCTCCGCATGAATGTGTTAGGAGAGTGCTAAACGCTAGTTCAAATGCTCACGTTTCCCCAGCGTGTGAGGCCAACTGTGGGGACCTGGGGCATTTGGCTGGAGGCCAAGAAAGAGCACTGGGTCACGCAGTCAGCCACCTGGCTGGTGGTTTGCTTCACCTACAGGGAAGGCTGACTTTCCATCCCGGAGTCCCATACATCAACTCTCCCACCATCCAGAGACAAGAGAGTCCTTGTGGGAAGCCAGGCGGTGGCCCAACCCTGACCTCACACGGGGCTGCCCTTTCTTGTTTCCCAATCCTTCCTTGCCCCAGCCTGTTTCGCTGAGGGCGAACAATGCTCGAGTCTGCAGGTGGGTGAGCTCATGGCCTGTTACAGGTGTTTCTTTTGTACAATGGCCAGGCCAGATGAAGGATGTGTGACCCTTAACAGTCCCCCTTCAAGCTCTTTACAGTTTACAATGTCCTAAGAGAAGGCTGATGGAAGCCCAGCAGCCAGCTTGTGTTTCCCTGGCACCGTGCCAGCCCCACGGATGCTTTAGAGATGACCCCTTATTGCTCATTGTGTGCGGGCTTACCTGCAGTGGTCCCTGCCCTGGAAAGCTCTGTATGCATTTGTAAAACCTAAATTACCAGTAAGAAGCCAAGTTTAATAAGGAAAAAGCACCAACCGAACTGGAAGGGGAGGGCAAAAGTTCCCATTAGGGTTATCAGATAAAACAAAAATGCAAGATGCCCAGTTAAATTTAAGTTTCAGATGAACCATGACTAAATTTTTAGTATCAGTATGACTGTGCAATATTTGGGACATCGTCCTACGAAAAATTGTTTGTTGTTCATCGGTATCTGAACAGGGTGTCCCCTGTCTTCTCTGACAACACAGAGAAATTGTGGAATTCCACAGTCAGGGTATCCTATGAAACACACCTTGACTCTTGACTGTTGAATGACATCTGGGACTCTTCCAGTCCTGACATTAGCAGATCTGCTTGATTTGTTACTGTTCACAAGCCCCG
Source organism: Mirounga leonina (assembly GCF_011800145.1). NCBI lineage: Eukaryota > Metazoa > Chordata > Mammalia > Carnivora > Phocidae > Mirounga > Mirounga leonina. The sequence goes on along the minus strand of NW_023270871.1, from coordinate 526,775 downwards.
GGCCAGCGACTTGGGAAGTTCCACAGGAAGGCTGGCGCCTCGTCCCTGCCACTGGGAATGCCCTAGAGCGAAAGTGCCCAGCCAATGCATGGAAAATGCAAACGGACTTGAAGTCAGCACACTTGGACACAGACAGCCAAATTACAAAGAGCTTTCATATAGCTTTCTCATTTGATTCCTCAACATCCTTGAATAGGGTCAGGCACATGTCATCCCTTCTGCTGCAGATGAGAAAACCCTCGGGTACTATCAGCCACATCAGCTCAGGCTGTGGGCAGAGACCTAAGAGTCACCCTGGCTGTCAGGCTCTAAGACCAATTGCACTTTTCCTTTCTTTATTGGAAAATACTGCATTAGTGTTACAGTCAAATATATTTTTCCAAAAACCATTGCAATATTTCTTCTGTCTATAAATATAACATTCAAGTATTGTAGCAAACTTGGGACTACAGATAAGAAAGAAAGAAAATCAAGAAAGAAAGCTATTTCATAACTGGCTGATAACTATTGCTGACATGCAGGTGTATGGTCTTCCACTCCGTGTCCTCCTTATATATATTAATATATTATGTCTTAGTCACCTTGGGCCACTAAAACAAAATACCATAGACTGGGTGGCTTAAACAATAGACATTTATTTCTCACAGTTCTGAAGACTGGGAAGTCAAGATCAAGGTGTTTGCAAACTCAGTTTTTGATAGAGGCCCTCTTCCTGGTTGGCAGATGGAAGAGAGCCTTCTCCCCATGTCCTCACATAGTAGAGAAAGGAAGCTCTGGTGTCTCTTCTTATAAGGGGACTCATCCCATTATGGGGGCTTCACCTCATGACCTCATCGAAACCTAACCTCCTCTTAACACCATCCTATTAGGGGCTAAGGCATCAATATATGATTGCGGGTGGGGTACACACACGTTCAGTCCATAATATATTCCTCCTTTTAAATAAAAAGGCCATGTCATTTTATCCACATGCATGCACATGTGAGTGAGGTAAATATAAATGTGTAAATAGTAACATACATGAAGCTAATCCTATGTATATATGCATCAACATATCTCTATGTAATATGAACATAGATGATTTCGAAATGAGATAATTTGCTTTTGGCATTAACCAGGACTTAAGACTAAGCACAGAAAGAGGGTGGAAAGTACCAAATAAACTCCAGATGGAGAATAAAGAGTGGGCAGTGGGGGACACGGGGCGATGTTCTACCACTGTGAAGGGTGAGGCCAGTTGTCCTGCATAATGAACTGTTCCTAGTCAAGAATGAGGGCTTGGTGGGTGAAGAGGCTAGAGTTAATCTCTCTCTAACGCTTTCCCATTGAAATGGTGATTTACACTCACTACTACTCCCCAACAATTGGTTTCCCCTTTGGACACAGGCCCTGGTAAAACATAACCCAGAGCTGATGTTATTGTGATTTCAGTAGCACTTAGGACTCAGCTGTAACATGTCTGTAATCAATATATTCATAAATAACTCATGCTTATATATAATCTCAGGACAGCTGATTGTTTTAGGGTTTGGAAGCCTTTCTTTATTTGGAAAGGTCAATACTGTAAACCTGAAGCCTCTTTATCTTACATGGCAGCTAAAATGGCTGACTTTTTGCAGTCACCAGACACAGTGACTTAGGACAACACAGTCTGATGATGGCCTGGGGCCAGGATCAGAGGCGCATGTTGAGAGCAATGCTCCTCGGGTCTTGAGGCTAGGAGAGACCCATAACCAACATTTGGTTCACTGGTCTTGCTGCAGGGTCAGTCACATAAAATGGCCGTTTATCATGTTTTCCCATCATATGACGTACTAGTTCTCAGAGAAATTTCTCCCTCCCACAAAATGAACCTCAAAACACCCAGTCCCCCAAATAAGTGTGCTATTCAGATCTTTGCAACCCACTCTCTAGCACTGCAGCAGATCCTACAGAAAATGACAGGAGAGATCCAGGGCTGAAGATGATTCCCCATCTCATTCAAAGGATCCGTCTGACCCTCTGAGTCTCCGCTGGATGTCCTGCCTTAGTAAAAAACACAGGCATAAGCCACTCACATAACAGATGGCTGTGGAAATCTAGATCAATGCAGGCACTGTATTTGGTTATTTTTAGTTGTATGCATATATGTAAACACTAAATGCATAGTGTTCTTTGTCTTCAGAACAAACCTTTTATAAAGGGATCCTATTCAAATTCCTTATGCCTCTTGCTGGGCAAAGTCAGAGTCTTTCTTTTTCTTTTTCTTTTTTTTTTTTAAGATTTTATTTATTTGACAGAGAGATAGACAGTGAGAGAGGGAACACAAGCAGGTGGAGTGGGATAGGGAGAAGCAGGCTTCCCGCCGAGCAGGGAGCCCGATGCAGGGCTCGATCCCAGGAGCCTGGGATCATGACCTGAGCTGAAGGCAGACGCTTAACGACTGAGCCACCCAGGTGCCCCGCAAAGTCAGAGTCTTAAATGCATGAAATAGAATGAGAACCTACAAAAGAAGCATCTATCAAAATATAGTAGCATCTTATACTATCGTGATCTAACATGGTTTGTTCAATGTTAATCTTGCTTGGAAAAGAAAATGTTGGAAAGCTTTGTTTAAACCTACCAAAGAAGAAATCCAAACTAATACAAAACAAAAACCCCAAATGGCCAATTGTTTCAGACCCGAGATCTTGTTCTACTCCTTCATTTACAAGACTTTTTTTGCCTGGGACACAATTTCTAATTATTTCTAAGTTCCTAAGGAGAACAGAAGAGGTGCCCTCTCTAAGTATGAATTCCTAACATGGAAGGAAAAACACACCAGTGACTTCAACAACGGTAACTGTTTGGGGCCATGATTTTGGCCAATGGTAATGAGCACTGATAAACTGCATCGAATATTGAAATGCATCCAAAGCAGAATTTGAAATTAGAATTCACTAGTGCCAGGCGGGCTGATGAGGCACCAGGAAGGCCAATTACTCTGTTCTGCGATGTCCTCAGTTATTCTGAACGTGTGAGTGCCACCTAGTGGCAAACATTGACTTTACTTACAGGGCGGAGGAATTCTGCAGCTTCCCTTTGCCCAAAGTTTAGGAAAATAGCTCCATTCTCTGCTAGTGCTAACCTCAATTCCCTTCTCCCTTTTCTCTTTTATTGTATTCCCCCTTTAGTTCTGTTTTTTAATTAATGCAAAGTCATCCATTTACTTTCTTTAATATCAAAGAGTTCTCTTCACTTCTCCATGCTACCAGTCCAAAAGAGCCCAAGCACCTACCTGCAAACCCCCCTCCATATTCAAGATACTTCTACTCTATCCCTTTCAATTTCATAGCACGGGATGCAAAGGTTCCTTAAGAGAGAAGCCCTTGAAAGACAGCTTGGTATGGGCAACTGAAGAGCTGAGAACACTAGCACACCCATTACTTAAGGAATTAGTTAAGTAAACATTTCTATTACCATGACTTCCAAGGTTCAAAAAAACAATAATGCAGAGGATATAATGCTAACTGAAATAAGTCAGACAGAGACAAATTCCATATGCTTCCACTCATTTGTGGAATCTAAAAAACAAAACAGAAACAGACTCATAAATACAGAGAACAAACTGGTGGTTCCCAGAAGGGAGGGGTGGGGGATGGGAGAAACAGGTGATGGTGATTAAGAGGTACAAACTTCCAGTTATAAAATAAGTTAAGTCATGGAGATTAAAAGCACAGTGTAGAGAATATAGTCAATGCTATTGCAATAACATATACTGACAGATAGTAACTACACTTACTGGGGTGAGCACTGCATAATGTATAGAATTGTCAAATCACCATATTGTGCACCTGAAACTAATAAAACTTTGTATGTCAAGTATACTTCAATAATAAATTTTTTAAAAATTCTGATGATAGCAAGTGTGGTGCAAAAATATCTGGGAAAAAATTCTCAAAAAAATTTTTTTTTATATTTTCAGTTAAGGATGGATATATGTTATCTTTATGCTGTGGGGGAAAACAAATAAACCAACATATAATTGAGTCAATACAAAACAAATATAAGGATACAAAATGACAAAGCAATGGTGAAGAGAGATGGCATAGATCAAAATAAGAAATGCTCATCGTAAAAGATTTTGGAAGATTGTACTAATGTCCACTCCCTCTAGCAAGTTATGCCCCCAAAAGTGTTACCTAAACCAGCTTTCAAACTAACGTCCAATTCAGCATCATCCAGGTATCCAGGGGACCCTTGAAAAAGCACTCAGCCCAGACACTTTAAGATACCAGTCATGCCTGGGGCACCTGGGTGGCTCAGTTGGTTGAGTGACTGCCTTCAGCTCAGGTCATGATCCTGGAGTCCTGGGATGGAGTCCCACATCGGGCTCCCTGCTCGGTGGGGAGTCTGCTTCTCCCTCTGACCCACCCCCCTCTCATGCTCTCTCTCTCTCTCTCAAATAAATAAATAAAATCTTAAAAAAAAAAAAAATACCAGTCGTGCCTTATCAGGCATCAGCAACACCAGCCATATAATATCCATAATATCATCTTGCATTTCCAAGAGGTTTAACAGGACACGGGTATCCAGTTGTATTCTTTTGCTATTTTAGGAGGCAGGGACATGACTGTCTAATTTGTTCCTCTAACCTACTGCTCAGCACCAAGTGCCCAGCTTGTATGGTGGAATAAAAATTTGCCAAGTTGAATTGCCCTAAAAGAAGAAAGAAGAAAGCAGGTAAGGCGAGCCACGTGAAGATTTGGCGTCTTCTCTATGATGGAAAATGTTTAAAAAGAGAAGTGGGAACCGCTGGTTCATGAACTGGACCCATAAAGGAAAAGTCTACAAGAACTGACCTGAGTCTGGGGCACAGAATAGGGGGCTCTGGGATCAGGATTAGCCTTCAGGTGGGGGTGATGACTTCGAGGGTGACAGTTGGGACTCTTGCGTTCTGGTCTTGTTCTTTTCTTGTTCTGGGTGCTGGTTATACCGGTGTGTTCAATTTGTGAAAATTTATAGAGTCATGCGCTTACGTGTATTTTTCTATACACACATTAGGCAAGAAAAAAGTTTACATAATAGCAATCCTTTATAGGCAATCCAACTTCAGATAATGGAGCCTCTGAAGCAAATTGCCTGAAGCCGTGTTTACCCTTGAACACTAATTAATTAAGAGTCTGGGCTTCGGACCAAATGGCTCAGATTGGAATCCTGATTCCACCACTGACTAACTGGGAGATCTGGGTTGTAATGCGTAATACCTCTAAGATTCCATTTTCCCATCCATAAAGTGGGCAAATAATAATACAAACGTGACTGAGGTGTCGGGAAGACTCCTCAAAATTGCTCGTGCCCAGGATGTGGCACATCGTCCACTTCCAAGGAACGACTCTAGCCCTCTTAGAATTACTACAGTGCATACAAAGCTCAGCTGTCAAACAGAGGTGTGCCGGAAATTCACCTTTCTTTCTGCTTTTATACTTGGCCTTTTTTTTTTTTTTTAAAGTCCTGCTTTTTTTTTTTTTTTTTTTAAGTCTGCTTCCTTTGGGTAGCAGAAAATCTCTGTCATTTCAGATTTCCTACTCTCACCCCTGGGATTGTATCTACATTTCAGCTTAGCCTATACGTTGCTCTGTACCGAGTCTGCCTACTACTTCTCACTCCCATGAGATCTTGGGTGGCCAGCCACAGAGATTTTAACTGCCAGTCTCCTTAGCTCCCCTCAGCTACTCCTGTGTTCCTCTGGGGAACATGGCCTGACCACGCCGCTCCAGCTCCTTACTAGGGTGAGGGTGCTCTGTGAGGCCGTTTTAAGCTGTCTGTCTGAATGTGTGCACACCCTCTACTCTGGGATCATACTGACCCGCCAGCGCTGTATCTGAGAAAGTGGTTTGTCTCCGCCTCAGCCAATGGAAGGATCAGGACAGAGGGAGGCCTGCATTACTTAGCAGAACGACTATAACACAGAGACTCTTGAAAACCGGAGAGAAGTTTATGTCTATTGTACGTAATTATCCGGGTATGTCTGGGCTGGTGGACAACCTGCTTCATGAGGTCATTCAGGGAACCAGGTTCCTTCCGTTTTATTTTTCCACCATCCCTTAAAGTATTTCTTCTTCTTTATGGTCAAAGTCAGACTGAGGCACATTCATGTTCCAGGTCACAGGTAGGAGAAGAGAGAATAAGTCCAGGCAAATCGTTCCCTTAAGTAGGTGAAGCCGAAGTTACTCAAAACCTTACCACTCGTGATCTTTCGATGAGAGCTTATCACATGACCACATCACCTGACTTATCCAAGCATTCCTTTCAGCAATGTTCAGCACTCTCCCTCTGGTAAACACCAGCTTCTTCATCATTCCGAATGGTGTTTATTTTCCATTTCAGTTAGTGTCCATAGGGAACTTTCTCTTTGCCCACTCCTTAACTGGCTTTGAGAGTGAAAGGACAATGGAAACTATGGAAGTAGAATCAATAGGACTTGACAACTGATTATAGTTGATGACGATTTTAGATTCCACATATAAGTGAGATCGTGCAGTATTTACCTTTCTGTGTCTGACTTATTTCACTTGGGTTATATCCCCCATATTTGTCCATGTTGCAAAATGGCAGGATTTCCTTCTTTTTAAAGACTGAATAATATTCCATTGTATATATATGCACTGTATTTTCTTTATCCTTTCGTCCATTGATGGACATTCAGGTTGTTTCCACATTTTGGCTATTATGAATAATGCTGCAATGAACTAAAATAGTCAAACTCATAGAAGCAGAGAATAGAATGGTGGTTGCCAGGGGCTGGGGGGAGAGGAAATGGGGAGATACTGGTCAAAGAGTACAAAGTTTCAATTATGAAAGATGAATAAGTTCTGGAGATACTAACAGATAGCAGCGTGACTTTAGTTAAAAATACTGTATTGTATACTTAAATTTGCTGAGAGGATAGATCTTAAGTATTCTCATCACACACATACACACAGAAGAAAGACAATGATAACGATGTAGACTGATGGATATGTTAATTAGATTGACTATGGTGATCTTTTCACAATGTCTATTTATATCAAAACATCAAATTGTACACCTTAAATATGTATAATTTTTACATATCAATTATATCTCAATAAAGCCAGGAAAAAAAGTTGGTAAAATAGAAAGAGGAATTGAAGCTTTTTTTTTTTTTTAATGTGAAGCCTAGGGTGATATGAGCTGATACGGGAAATACTAGAAAAGGAACAAATTTAATGAGAATTTAAAAATTACAGTGAAAATAATAACAATATCCACCTTATGTACATACTGAGAACTTTGACTGTATTACTTCATTCAATCTTCAAAGCACTTATTCTTGTTTTAATTTGGAGATGAAGAACCGGGGCACGGTGAGGTAAAACAAATAGCCTAAGGTCATGCTGCGTAGCTCAAGCAGCAGATCAGTGTGTAGAACCATGTCTGTTTTGGTAAAGACAGGTCCTTCTTTTTCTACCTTACCTTGAGAGCTACCTAACGAAACTGAATAGCAGTCACTTCCTTCCGAGGCCCGTGAATTCACCAAGACTTTTCTCACCCAAGGCTCTTTGCTTTTGCAATTTTCCTTGCTTGGAACAGACTCCTCCTTTCTGTCACCTCTTCAGAGAAGTCCACCCTGACTCCCAACCTATGTGAAAAATCCACCCCCACCGCCTGCACATTGTTCTTTCTGAGCATGGAGCAGACTGGTCATTCCTGTATAGTTTATTGATTTGTATTTATCTGCTGAAGAGGGATCCTGGTGTAAGGTTTACGGGTACTAGAGCCAGACCGCCTGGATTTAAGCCCTTCCCAGCTGTGCGATCCTGAGCAGGTTCCTCTAATGTCCGGGTGCCTCAGTTTCCTCATCTGTAAAATGGGGGATAGTAATATTCCCTACCTCGTGGGACTGTGAGGAGGGTTAAACGTGTTAATATGTGTAAGGTGCCTAGAACAGTGGCCTGCACACAGCAGGGACTCTGTGCGTGTTAAATAAATAAAAGAAATAGCATACCTTTCGTCCACCATGCTGCAAAGTCCACGAAGATGGTGGCCACGTCTTCTCTCTCGCTACAGTGGCTAGCACAATGCCAGACCACGCCATCATCGCTGTTTCTGTTGCTTTACATCTAGTGAGCATTCAGTATCTGTTGAATGAATAAATATGTAAATGAACAGCTGAATGATGTTCTCCGTGGGGGAGGGGAGGAGCAGAATAACCTGGTGACCAAAACCAGCACATAGCAAGAGCACGAGTTTCCAGAAAATACTGACCAGTAGAAGTCCCCGACTCAGTGGGGAGTTGAACTCGGAACCTGTGTCTGCCGTCTGTGGGAACCAGATCATCCACGACGGAGTGCGGGAGCCGCCTGGACCACTCCCTAGAATTGTCCTCCTCTTACTTCCCAGCGGACAGACACTGCAGTCACCGACGCTGCGAGTGCTGCTAGGTCTCGGGCAGCCCCGGAAATGGGAAGGAGCCTCTGGGTGGGACCCAGGCGCACTCTCCCACCCACTGATTAGGCGTCTTGCTTGCTGACCCCGCCACCCTGGTAACAGCTGCTTCCCTGGCTAGCCTGAGCTCTGGCCTGGTCACAACATGGGGCTGTTCTGACTCTCTCTGAAGGGGACTTTTCCAGACCCCAAACTATGGCAGTTCTGTGGGCTGTCCCTTTCAGAGGCGACCGAGGCTCTTAAATCATGTGAAAAGCACCTCCAAGTGGGTGGGGACTCAGTCAGGCAGCCAGCTGCTCTATTAGTTCTTGTCCAACCCGGGTCTCCAAGGCGCCAGCAGAAGCCCAGTAAAATAGACCTCGATGGCCTGGCTACTTTCCAGAGCCTGGTCTGCGCCCTCCTCCTCCACAGCCTTTGTGGAGCCCTGACCGGTCCCTGCGGCCTCCTCCGGGCTGCCCCGCAAAATCTCCCGTCTGCTGAGTCCCACTTGTTTTTCGGTCTCTGTTTGCTGAATGGCCGCAGGGTTTCCCCTTTCCTGTTCCAGACCAGCTGGAAGCCTTGTTGTTAACAGTTTGTTTGCAAGCTCATGGTGGTCTATGAACTGGTCTGAAATTTCCAGGAGACATTCTGTCGGTCTCTCCTCAGGGAATTATCCTCTCCTCGGGTAATTCTTGCTCTGCCCTCTCTCTGTCCCTCCTTCAGCCCACACACTGCACACCTCGAAAACACTCCCCTCCTCCAGAGTTTCTGACGACAGAAAACACTTCCACCCCTAAAAATGTGAAACAGGGGAAGTCACCTTCCATGAGGCTCTTGAAGGATAGTCTTGGGGAAAATTCCAGGTCAGCTGTTTGGAAGCTGTTTGCAGTTGGTCTACTCATTAAGAGAATTTCTGGCCCCACTTAGTTGTGAGAAGCAAGCCATTAGCTGAGGAGCAGGGAAGAGAGTGACCATGACCAAGACTTGCTTTGGCACAAATGTCTCCAGCGGAGTCTATTCCTGTCCACAAGGCCTGGCAGTCACTCCGAACTCTTCCCCGGACGCCACCCCAGAGCCAGGCAGCACGCATCTCCTTCTCAGCAGCGTAGCGTCCATTTCCCACAGCAGGCCCGTCCTGAGGAACAAGGAGACAGACGTGGCGTGCTGACTCTTCGGTGGGTCTTGGCTGGAAGCATGTGTGGTTATACCCTCACTTTCAGCCGAGGCCCATATAAGTTATCAACATGTCCTTACATTTTCTTAAGGCCAATGGGATGAAACAAACCTTAAACTGCTAATAGCTTTTTGACTTGGAAGGGAACTCAGAAATGATCCAGTTCACTGGTGTTTAGGGTTTTTTTAGCCACAGCAAAACCCCTTCCAGTGAGATCTTACTGAGAAGCCCATGACCTGCGTGTGGAGTAGAGAAGAGCTCAGACCCCACAGACTCCCCTCCTTATCCTCTTGGCAGTTCCTGAGGCGCTCACTCTGAATGCCTTGGATTCTCTGGAACCTACCTTGAAAGTAATTTATTACCATGGAGCAAAATGTGGCCCAGAGAACCCAACCAACGTGCCCAATATAGAAGTTACTTGGAGGCCTGAACACAACTAAAATCCAAGTCTGTTGAAGCCAGATTTATGCATTTACAAACGTTCTGCCATGTAACATATTATCCACATTTGTGTTTAACTTAGCCCTATCATGAAATGGCTCATCCCATTTCTTTTCTCATTAATTTTAGTACTTTCTATTGTGTATTAGTTTTCTAGGGCTACCATAAAAAAGCTCCACACACTGGGTGTCCTAAACAAGAGAAATTAATTTTGTCACAGTCCTGGTGGTTGGAAGTCCAAGATTGAGGTGTCTGCAGGCTTAGTTCCTTCTGAGGCCTCCCTCCTTGTCTTGTAGATGGCTCTTTTCCCCCTGTGTCTTCCCACGATCTTCTCTCTGTGCACGTCTGTGTCCGAATTTCCTCTTCTTACAAGGACACCAGTCATATTGAATTAGGGTCCACCTAGTGATCTCATTTTAACTTAATTACCTCTTTAAAGACCCTATCTCCAAATACAGTCACATTCTGAGGCACTGGGGTTTAGGACTTAAACATATGAATAATTGGTAGTGGAGGGGGACACAGTTTAGCCCATAACAGTTGGCCAACCTTCACCCTTGAGTGGTTTGCTCAAACAGAGCATATGGAAGCTATAGTCCCTGATTTCTTGTACATTTAAAAACATTTTTCCATAGCCTTATTTTTAGGTCACTTTCTTTTCTCTTAAAACCTGGAAGACATTGCTCTACTGACTTCTAGCTTTGCAAATCATTATGGAGAAAGTCCGAGGTAAGTGGAATTTCTTTTTCTAGTTCCAGGGGGCAGATACACGACGGAGGCCATTTTGGACCGGCCCTGGACAAACAACAGGATGACTTCTGCCTCACGAGGGTGACCCCCAAGGAATGTCAGCTGAACCCAGCACAATCTGCTACCCCCGAACCTTGAGCAGATAAATAGTTGTTATTGTAAGCCACTATGCTGGGGGACCACAGTGCGCTCCCCAGCAAGTGATGTCCGGCACACAGAACCAGCACAAATTCTCCCTGGACCACAGTGCAGTTTAGGACCCAAGGTTATGTGAGTGGGTGACTAGTTTAGAATTCGTTTCTCTCAGGCCAACAGGTACCTGCCTCATGATGCCGTGTGGAAATGCCTGCCTCATCTGCAGACTGCTGCCTACGAATGTAGTTGTCTGAGCGCATCCTCTCTCAACTTCCTGTAGGGGCCAAACTTGGCTGTGCTGATTCTGGTGTTCACCATCTCTCTGGGGGCCCCCCAGCATTCCTGTTTGGATTTTGTGGACTTGGCAGCCTTTCTCCAGATAGGGCACCTGGGATCAGGTGGGATGACAGATAGTGCCTAGTTTTAGCACGGATGGAGTTGCTGTTTCTTGATTTTGTGTGTGTGTGTGTGTGTAGGGGGCGGGGTTTTTTATAGGAGGAGGCAGGTACATAGTCACTCTACCATTTACAAGTATTAGAATAATACAAATTTAAAAACGAACATGGGGGACTAACTCAGGATTGTCAACTTTTTATTTTATCACCTAAGAGTATTTTCGAAAGAGCAGGTTATTCTTTTACTATCAGCATCCGTTCACCAAAGAAAGTCATCACAGCACCTAACTAATTGCAAAGCACAAAAACTCAGAGAAAAGGATCATCCTCCTTAAGAGAGAATTAGTGTGTGATGTACCTCCTTATGTTTATGGAAAATATTAATTTTTGGAGATGCAGAAAAACTGCAGCTTAAAAACAGATTTTACACGACTTTCCTTGAAGTGGCCGATTTTCCTTAAAGTGAGCCTCCAGAATGTAAAGGAGCATGCATCTTCCTGCGGAGGTGAAAGTTCATCTCCCTCCCTCTCTGGGCAAAGTATTAAGACCTTCAAGTCATGACAATTACTTAAGGGCTGCATCAGGTTTCATGCTTCCTTATCTTGAAATAGTAAACCTTATTAGTCCCCCAGATCCAACCATTTCTGAGTTGAGCCTTGGTTGGCCCTTCTGATAAACTGTTGTTTATATGGGGGCAGCCAGCAGAGTTGGGGGGAGTTTGGAAGGTAAGGTAAGGACTTTGAGGCAGAATGAAGTCCACCAGTACCCCGCTGATGTTGCTGTCCCCCATCTGCCTGCCCCAACTAAGGGGCTGCTGGGGCTCAGGGCACAGGCCTCCAGAGTCTCAAAGCTTCCGCTCTGGATCCAGGCATCAGAGATCTGCGGGGGTGGCGTCATGTCCCCCTCTTGTACTTTGTAGCCCCCGAGTAAGAAGTGAATGGGTCATTGCAGGGCCCTGTGCACAGATGCTGACTGCTACCTTGTCCCAGGCGGGCTCTGCCTCACGGAAGGCTGCCCTACAGCTCTGGCAAGGGATCCGGTCAGGACGCACAGAGCTCCCAGAGGGTGGACACCGATAAGAGTGCAATTAAGGGTACTTTTTCTTCCTTTCAGAGAAAGGGAATGAAAAGTCATTTAGAAACCCAAGGAGAAGGTCTGGGAGGGGCTGCTTGAAGAATGGCTGGGGATGCCCCAGGACGCCTCTGTGCCTTTCACGGGAGCCCTGGGGAGCCCATTGTATCCAGCCTGTGATGGGATCCCCAGTCCCCCACCCCCAAAGTCCAGAGAAAGGCAAGTCCTGCTCTCCTGGGTGGGCCTTATGGCTGCCCCTCTACTCAATGGCCCACCAGGAAGGCACACATGGGCTGCAAACGAAGTCTGTATCTGTGAACACGAAAGTGAACCCTCCTATGGGGGAATGGGCCGCTCTCTGGCGTGCCTCCAAGAAGCCCAGCGTGGGCTCAGCGTGGGCTCAGCGGTCTTCTTGCTGCTGTGTCTCCTTGTTTCTGGCTCCATTCACCTGCCACCAATTTCCCCCACTTGAAATCAGACCCTGAGGAGATTGTTGTCAATTCCCGCAGGCCCGGTGCTTACAACGGAAACAGAAGAGTGGGCTTTGAAGGCTTGGCTTCAATTTCAGCCCTGCCTCTTGCTAACTGCGTAATGACAGGCAAGCTGGGAAAGCTCCTTGAATATCAGGTTTCCTCAACTAAAGAAGGCAGCAGATGCTAGTACCCGGCTCCTTCCCTGCGAGGAGGCGTGGCCCAAATGAGTCAACACACCTAAGGAATCACAATTAGTAATGGGGGTAACTGGGGTGCTGGTGGTCCCTCCTTCCCTCTCGCCTGACCTCACGTTAATTACCAGGTAGAGGACACCAGTGACAGGTCTTTCCTGCTGGTCTCAGCCTCCAGATCATGCTGCTCCCGTCTAAGAACACCCCGGGGGCATGCGCCTGGGTCCCTACTACTGCAGGGGCCTCCACAGACCTTCCCCCAGGCAAGCAGAACCAGTGTTGATGCTGGAAGGTACTTGTGGTTCTCATTATGATCTCAAGATGCACCTCACAGCAATCATCAGGGAAATTTAAAAAGACAAAGTTTATTATTCACAAATCCTGGACAATGCACAGCATGTCCAGGGCCCCACAGTGAGATTTCAGGGAGAGACAGAGAGAGAGAGATAGACAAAGAGAGGGTCGAGGCCTAGGTTCTGCCTTTATTGAGGTCGAGGGTGGGATGCCTAGGGTTTCAGTCTTCCTTGGCAAATTTAAAATATAAGAGTGGAATCAGGGCACTAGCCAGGAAAAGCTGGGTCATTCAAGCGGTCAGTTATCTAGGACCCAAGGGCTTTCTTTCTTTCTTTCTTTCTTTCTTTCTTTCTTTCTTTCTCTCTCTCTCTCTCTCTCTCTCTTTCTTTCTTTCTTTCTTTCTTTCTTCTTTCTTTTAAGATGTTATTTATTTATTTGAGACAGCATGGCGGGGGAGGGATTGGGGGTGGGAAGGGAGAAGGACAAGCAGACTCCCGCTGAGCAGGGAGCCCGATGCGGGGCTCAATCCCAGGACCCCAGGATCATGACCTAAGCCGATGGCAGATGCTCAACCGACTGAGCCACCCAGGCACCACTCCCCACAATGAGGGCTTTCTAAAAGGTGAACCTCATGGTTGGGAGGCCTGCCTGTCATCTGGTTGTGTGGCTAGCAGGATGTTTATTCAAGATGGAGGCCTTCGAAATGAGGCCTCAGCAGTGCAAAGCTTCATGCCAGGCCTTTGCCCCACACCTGACTCCGAGGAGCTGACACAGCAGATTGCCCAGCTTAGGGTGGTGGCCATTTGATAGATAGGAGGCTAGAGACATGGTGCTTCAGCGTTGTCTTCCCTGATGGTCTCCAGGCAGCCAGTTGGCTCAACAGGATGTTCTAATGATCGCATTCTGGATGGTTCTACTGTCAAAGAGAAGTGAGGGGGACAAAGTGAAGGAAATCCGTGCTTCCTGACAGGTTAAAAGAATAAAATGTCCTCAGACCTAATTCATGCAAAGGATTTATCAATAGTCCAGAGCTGAAAATGATCATGAAATAAACTTTCTTTCTTTTTTTTTTTTAAAAGATTTTATTTATTTATTTGAGAGAGAGAATGAGATAGAGCATGAAAGGGGGGAAGGTCAGAGGGAGAAGCAGACTCCCTGCTGAGCAGGGAGCCTGATGCGGGACTCGATCCCGGGACTCCGGGATCATGACCTGAGCTGAAGGCAGTTGCCCAACCAAATGAGCCACCCAAGCGCCCCAAAATAAACTTTCTTTTAAAAAGACCTTTCATTAAGAGAAGAAACACATGCTCGTTGTGAAAGTGAAAAGAATGTGTAGAAAAGCATAAAGAAGAAAACAGCATCACCAAAGCATCATCACCCAGAGATAAGACACAGTTAACATCTTGGTGTATTTCTTTCAGTTTATTTTCTATTGAAAAGAAATCTTAAAAGCATTATTGAGAACTCTTAAGTTTCTGCTAAATTTATATAAATTATATAACTATTACCTGACACATATTTTCCTTTATCTTAAAGAGGTCTTTTATTGGTGGCAAAAGTATTTCATTGAATGAATATATGAATTTATGCATGAATTTACAAATGCCCTTACTATTGGACAGTAAATGGATTCCTATTTTTTTTTGCTATTATAAATAATGAGAAAAAAAAATCTAAGTATTCAGTTCTCTGTTTATAGCTCTGATAATTTCTATACAATAAATTCCTAGAAGTGATATTACTAAGTCTCCTTCACATTTCCTCAATTTCTCTGGGTAGCTCAGTGATTCTATCACCTTACTCTCCTGTCAAACTCAGTTTCTTAAAACAAAACTTTGATAATAGCCAAAAATAGTACTGGCATAATAATAATAAAAAAAAGAAATCTTGCCATTTGCAACGACGTGGATGGAACTAGAGGGTATTAGGCTAAGCGAAAAAAGTCAATCAGAGAAAGACAAGTATCATATGATCTCACTGATATGAGGAATTTGAGAAACAAGACAGAGGACCATAGCGGAAGGGAGGATAAAATGAAACAAGATGAAACCAGAGAGGGAGACAAACCGTAAGAGACTCTTAATCTCAGGAAACAAACTCAGGGTTGCTGGAGTGGAGGGGGGTGGGAGGGGTGGGGTGGCTGGGTGATGGACACTGGGGAGGGTATGTGCTATGATGAGCGCTCTGAATTGTGTAAGACTGATGAATCACAGACCTGTACCCCTGAAACAAATAATATATTATACATTAAAAAAAAAAAAAGAAGATAGCATGAAGGGAAAAATGAGGGGAGGAATCGGAGGGGGAGATGAACCATGAGAGACTATGGACTCTGAGAAACAAACTGAGGGTTCTAGAGGGGAGGGGGGAGGGGGATGGGTTAGCCTGGTGATGGGTATTAGAGAGGGCACGTACTGCATGGAGCACTGGGTGTTATACACAAACAATGAATCCTGGAACACTAAAAACAAAACAAATCATACACCAGTGGGAGAGTAACTTTGTAAGCTATTTTGGAAAGTAATTTAAAAAGATGCCTTAGTAATCTAAAAACAAACAAAAAATAGTACCGGCATAATTCTCCTCCAATAGGTAATATAATCAAAATCCAGAACAATTTTCACAGGCTGGAACAGTAACTCAGATGTCAAATGAAAATCCTTGGGATAAAACCTGGCATTCAAGTCACCAGACAGAGTGGCTGGAGTACAAGAGGGACGGTTGTGCAACGTCGGTTGCACAACGACGGTTAGCAACGGTTGTGACAAGTAATGTGAATCCAAGAAAGCTTACCATTTTCGGTCGTAGTAATAGAAGTATGGAGTCCCGAACTGGAGGCTGATGGCCTCTGCTCTGTGTGGCCAGACCCAGCCTCGGCACTTGAGTCCACACTGGGAAGGGAACTGTCACAAGTGGTCCATGTTCAGAGGAGTGATCAGAATAAGGGAACAGGAACCTGTGTTCTCTTGCTTCTCTGTGTTGGCACTCAGCAGCCACGTCTTTACATGACACATGTCCCCTGTCCAGGGCTGACGGATCCAGGGGTGGTGCTCAGAGTCCCTATAGGAGGATGACACTTGGAACTGAGAGACACAGAAAGGAGAGTCGCCGATCTGAGTTGTGTGAACGGCACGGACCCCAGCCCTCATTTCCCAGCAGCTGCTTCCTAAACCACGGATGTTTCATTCTTCCCTTGACCCTGCGGGCCATCTCAGGTAACGCTGACCAGAGCCGGTTCTGTAACTTGCCACAGAAAAGAGCAAGCCCTAACCAATACAATATGAGAAATGTTAAAACAACGACGGTGTTTTTTTCCGGAGGACAAAAGACTCCGAGCGAACGTGAGAGCTGTAGGCAAATATTTAACGTCTAGTCATGGAGCAGCCCCATCAGACTTGTTCCACGAGGCCTCAAGGGGCGGAAGTGGAAGATGGGAAGAGTTGCTCTGGGGGTCAGTTTTCCCGGAGTGCAAATGTCCGCTCGTTTTTGCACGACCACGTGAAAGGGCAGTTGTAGAAGGATTCCAGCACTGGACACTATTACTACTTTTAGAGCGTCGCTCTGATCTGGACAACCCACCTTGCTCATCCCCTTCCCCTTGTTCAAAGCCATCCAGGGCTCTTGGAAGGCAGCTCCTGGATTTTCGTGCCCCCTAGTGGACAAGGACGAGAACTTAACATACTCTCCAAAGCGGTGCTCCTTCTAGGCTTCCAGGAAACGTAAAAGAAGCAGCAAAATATGAAGAATAAATAAAATAAATAAGAAAACGATGTCATGAATTTTGGAGCAGTTCACACTCCCTGCTTCATGTTTGATTCTCTTAGTAGTGTAGTGTCCGGGAAGTTTATAAAATTGCTGGCCTCCCCCCATTCGCCTCTAAGTGTCTCCACTGTATCCTCTTACATACGTACCCTTTCCAATCAAATGGATTTGTCCCCAAGAGCAGATCCGAACTGCATCTGATGAAAGGACAGTCCTACACCAGCTCCACATCCCACATGGTGCTCATGGTAAAAAAAGGATAGGGCCACCTACTAGACAAGGACTCTCAGGCTTATGTAGCCTACCTTCTCAGTTCCTGTTCTTGGGTAATAACCTCATTGTTAAGATGACACATCGCAGAACCTAAATGACATAATCTGAATCCCCTACTGACATTGTCTAAGAATCTGGAGAATTTCATATTCTACCTCCCACTGGATGGGGCTTCTGGAACAGAAGGCTTTTAATAGAACAGATTTCTGTGACAATACCTTATTCTTCAGGTTTACAAAGGCCACCCTTCCATTGGTCAGTCTCTGGGGCATTCTGAGAGGACTCTGGGTTTTTCTGAATGGGGCATCATTAAAAACAAACAAACAAACAAACAAACAAAAAAACCTCTACAACCTCATTTAGAGCATCTTGAAGAAATACAAAATGAACCCAAGGTCAGTGGTTTACTTTACTAATGCCTCAGCAGCCTAGGATCTGCAAACACTTTCCAAAACTCCAGGAAGGAAGATTGAGTCTGGTGGGAACCCTGCTGACTACAGAGTTATTCCCTGAATTTAACCAACCAATGGGGGGCGGGGCTATAAATGGGCCTCTTGTCTTCAGCAGTTGCCTGCTAGCAGGTTGATGGATTATCCACGGTGTTCCTCTACTGCCCAGGAACTGGTAACTGACCGAGTGAGAAACTCAGTCACTTAGAAAAGAACGAGTCTGCGTGTGATGTGGGGTAAACGGGAACCGTTTCAAAGCTATAAACTAAATAATTACAAGTGCAAGGGTAAAGTTGTCATGCAGGGGTCGTGTATGTATTTGGGGAAATTCACTGAAGTGGCTCACGTGCCTATAATTATGCCAGATTCACAGTAGTATCTCAAAAATATTTGTAGAGTGAATAAAGGGAGAGAGGTGGAAATTGGGGTGGGGAGAAGAGGCAGGGATCACAGACTTTGAGACTTCTTAAAGGACAACTAGCCCAGTAGATTCCAGAGTGTTCTGTGAACCCAGAGAGTTTTAAAGAGGTGTTCAAATGTTTCATTCCAATTTCATTTTTAAAATATATTTAACTTGTGATTAAAAGTGCTATGAAAATGCATACTCAAAATGCATGAGCTTATGCTACCTGGTTAGCTGGTTTTGGGGGTCTGTTTTGTCTTTGATGACCTTAGATTAAAACCTGCTCTGCCCCAATTCTAAGGACTACCCTGAGTAGATTAGGCAATTACTGAAAACAAACAAAACAAGGCAAAGGAGAGAGAGAGAGAGAGAGAGAGACAGAAAGAAAGAAAGAAAGAAAGAAA
Organism: Mirounga leonina; assembly: GCF_011800145.1. Lineage (NCBI taxonomy): Eukaryota > Metazoa > Chordata > Mammalia > Carnivora > Phocidae > Mirounga > Mirounga leonina. The sequence goes on along the minus strand of NW_023270871.1, from coordinate 508,154 downwards.
GAAAGAAAGAAAGAAAGAAAGAAAGAAAGGGAAGGAAGGAAGGAAGGAAGGAAGGAAGGAAGGAAGGAAGAAAGAAAGAAAAAGAAAGAAAGGAAGAAAGAAAGGAAGAAAGAAAGAAAGAAAGAAAAGAAAGGAAGGAAGGAAGGAAGGAAGAAAGAAAAAGAAAGGAAGGAAGAAAGAAAGAAAGAAAGAAAGAAAATGACTAGGATTTGCAAACACTTCCATGTATCAATCACGATCTTTGTGATACAGTGCAACCAAAATAAATACACAGATAGCCTTGTTTGACTACTTTGTATTAATCCAATATGCATTTGAAATTGTTTATGTACATGAATTTATACTGTATTTTTACATCTGTTTTTTATAAGAGTTCTGAGGGCAAAATCGTGTGTTGCTAACAAATAATTATAAAAGCCCCCGGCAACCCCCTCATTTTTACAGAAGAGGAAACTGAGTCACAGGGTAGGGATGAACCCCATTGGTCACTCACTACTATGAGTAGCCAAGCCAGCACTTGAACCTAAGCTCTACTTCTTCATGCAAATCATCCTGATTTTTTTTTTTTTCCTATTAAATGTAGTTGAGTTTTGTATCCATCCTCTTGCTGGCAAATGAACTCCATTGTCTAACATGAATTTTCTTGCACTGGGGGCGGGAAAAATGTTACCAAACAGCCTAGAGTGTGTTTTGGAATTTAGCTGTAGAAGCTCAAAGGACAATGATTATGAGCACAAAGCCACTGACCCATGGCCAAGTTGGGAAAGAGGTTTACAGCTGCAGGGAAACCGGGGCTATTGTCTGGTCTCAGAGCCCCTGCGGAGGGAAAGTTTCACCAGCGGATGTACTGAGAGCTTTTTATATGTCCCCAGCTGAGTCCTGTCAGTTGGGCTTTGTTGGCACTCTCTGGCAGGGTGATGGGAAGGACCCCCACCCCCAGCCCCCTCTTTCCTTCCTTCAGAGTCACCCCAAGGGTAAGATCACAGAGGCTGAGAGAAGAGGGGTTCTCCAGCTCACAGAGGCAGCTGTGGGCCAGACAGGGCTGGGGAGCAGATGGCTGGCCTTTCTCAGCATCACATTGGGCCTTGACAGATGATCACATGGCCTTTCAGGAATGGGGTAAATGGCGGCTGCCTGTGGGAGTCTCATCAAGTCCCAAACGGGCTACCGTGGTTTCTATAGCAACAGAATCCGTGTTTCTAATGGAAGGTAGCAGCAAGTTGGCCTTTCCTTTGCGTTCTACCCTATTCATTCTGCAGATTGTTACTGGAGCCAGGCCACCCTGTCTGCTCCTTTCCTTTTCTCCTTAACCCTCCCAAACCCCTGAAACCCCACTGCTTTGCCCTCCAGGTCCCGAATCACATCTGGCTCTCACCTTTTCATTCCACTCCAGTCCTTCCTCTGCTCTCAGGTGACTCACTGCACTCACCTCCTGCTGATCTTACCAGCTCCAGCTGATCCCATCTGCGCGTCACCGGCCACGATCCTAAGTCGTCACCATGCGCAATGCCCATGCACAGGCAGAAGGAGCCCACGGATCCTTACGAGGATGAAGAAAAGAGCCAACTTGCAAGCGACAGACAAATGTGACTGCAACAGGGTCATCCTGCCCGTCCCCTGCTCAGAACACAGTATCTGTCCACACCTCCCTGGCTGGGGCTAGTGTCTCTCATAACTGGGCCCCGATCTTTCCAGCCGTCTGTCTCACTAGATCCGCGACTTCTCTGCCCCTCAACAAATGTTATCGGGACAAATCTTGCTATTGGCCATCATGGTGTCCTGGCTTCCAACTCTTGTGTTCTGTTAGGGAAACCAGGAGGTCGTTAGACTTATGTGGTTCTAATGCCTCAGCAGCCTAGGTCAGCAAACCCAAACCTAAGCCTGTAAATGCCTCACGGTTAAGACATGGAAACCTAAGGCCAACCAATCATAAGAGACAACGAGGCTTTCCCACGGAAGGCGCCTCTTAAGCGATAGCCTATCAGGAGTTGCCCTTGCTTTGCTTCCAGCGTCTTCTCTATAAAAACCTCGCTCCAGTTGGTGGAGCCCTTCTAACCACTTACGGTTTGGCACAGCCTGATAGGAATCGATGTTCGTTCAAATAAACTTAAAAATTTTAACATGTCCCTGTTTACCTTTTAACAGTTCCTTCAGCATGGAAGGTTTTCCTCCCTCTATCTGCTTGTCAAAATTCTTCAGCACGCTCAAGTTCATGGAATCCTCACCTCTTCCAAAGAGCTTGTGCCCAGACAGAGTCCCTCCTTCCCTCCGTTGTCAGCGCATCACACCGAGTCAGTGCAGGTGAGTGTGAGGGCCCGACTGCCTGGGTGAGCCCCTCGTCGTCACTGGGAACCTGGCAAAACGCAGGACCGTCTGGGCATCGGTTCCCCCCGTGTGAGATGAGGAGGAGCCTCGTGGGTGAGGAGGAGAGGAATTAACCCACACGAAGGGCTTAGAAGAGGGCTTGGCAATTAGAAAGCACTCAGTAAATGTTCATTCAGCGGTTTCATTAAATCCGCTGTTTTGGTTAAATGGGCGAAGAAGGCAGCACTTTAGTTCTCTAACCGTTCCTATGAAGCCCCTTTGCAGATTCAGGGTTGCCTGCCCCTCTGAGGAGGTGCTGGGCAGGCCCCATCATATTTCTGATTACTCTTAGATAGCAAAAAAGTCCAGTCCAAAGTCTCATAGTCATGTAATTCTTGTGCATCAGTCCAATCGTCAGAATCATAAAGGTTCACCAGCCTGAAGGTTCCCCTCGTCCTACCTTCCTTTAGCTGAGCAACCTGCTATGGGATGGGACACGTCTGGCTTCCCAGTGTTCCTGCTGGTGATCCTTCCAGAGCTGAGTGTGGGGCTGTGGGTCGGTGTGCTAGGGCTCCTGACACAAAGTACCACGGACTGGGGGGTGGGGGGTCGGGTGTTACACAGCAGAAATGTCCTGTCTCCCAGTTCTGGAGGCTGAGTCCAAGACGAAAGTGCTGGGAGGTTTGGCTCTTCCTAAGGCCTCTTTCACTGGCTTGCAGCTGACTGCCTTCTCTGTGTGTCCTCACATAGTTTGTCATCTGTGCATGGGCACCCCAGTGACTCTCTGTGCGTCCAGATGTCCTTTTCTGATAAGGACACCCGTCAGATTGGATTTGGGCCCGCCCATAGCGGCCTCATTTTAACTTCATTAGCCCTTGAAGGCTCTTATCTCCAAATACAGTCCCATTCTGAGCTACTGGGGGTTAGGGCTTCAACATAGGAATTTTGGAAGAAGACAGTTCAGCCCAGATGGGCAGGAAGGAGAGGGATGGGGACAAGAAAGGGCTTCCTCATGTGGACAGTTGTGTCGGGCTTTGGTGTTCTCTGGGCATGGCAGATGGCCAGACCGGACGCTTGTGCTCATGGGCAGTCCTGTGCACTCCTCACTGTCCTCACTGATCCCTGCAGGACCTTCCATTAGAGATCCGTTGAAGCAGCCAAGCCTCTGCCCTGGCTGGCTGCTTCCGGACTCCCCACCCAGTCCCCTGGGCTTTGGTTGTCTCTCCCCCTGTTGAGTCCAGGCAGGCCTTGTGGAGGAGTTCTGCTTCATAAACCTATCTAACCCCCCGTGACTGCATTGTGTGGCCCTGTCATTGGAGGGCGTGCAGCTTGCTTCCAATGCAGCCATTGCGCTCTCTCCTGCCTGCTCCAATCAGGCCTGAAAGGTAGATGTCTCCAGTGGGTGTGACGCTAAATCCGACGTCCTCTAGACCTCCAGGGACGTAGGCCAGGGACATACACTCGGGTGGCTTTCCCTCTCAGTCCTCCACATAAATATGCCAGGCCTTGTCAACCTCAGGCCTCCATGGATGTTTGCTAAGGTGAATGGAGGCGTGGTTTGTGCAAAGTTTCACTCCGCTACCTCTCTGCACCAGCAGGATCCCTTGCTGGGGTCGGTTGCTTTCTGACCCATCTGGTCTGCAGAGTTGGCGTTTGTCATCCTTGCTGAGGTATGTCACGGAGATGTCCTACAGAGAGAAGGCGGCAAAGGAAAGCATTTTCTAGGAAGTAGCAGCTTTGATTTACCTTGATTGACTTTGGAAATTATTTTAGAGAGGCACAAATTACCAGCTGGTTACAGAGTGTGCTTAGGTGATGTGGCAGGATACTTATTTAAGAGTTGTAAACTGACATTTTATCTCTTCTGTAGGAAATAGGGGGTGGTGCTTCCTTGTGTAAAGAAAGGTTTAACACAGGTTGAAAGCAGGTGTTGCTGGCAAACCAGCTCCTTTGAGATTTGTTCCCAAATGCCGGAATCCATTGAGGAGAAGGAACTTGAGAGAGAAAGAGCCTCTGAGGGAAACCTGGAGGCGGGGGTGGGTTTCAAGCCCAGCCTGGGACAACCAGAGGTCCTGGGGGTCCTGTGAAAAGCAACTATTCACACGCTGGTCCCTGACAGTGTCCTGGGGATGTGAAAGAAACTCAGAGGGATGGGCCCTGGGGGGCATAAGAGAAACTCATCCAGGTTCCTGGGTCCCCATCCCTCCAAAGGCACAAACAAGACAGTTGTGGGCCAGACAGGGCCATGGGAACTGGAACAAAGGGTATCTCAGTGATCCTCAGTGTGGACAGATGACTGATGCCAGCAGGGGCCCCCCTTGGTCCTTTGCCCTCTTCTGGCGATGAGCAGAAGACAGAGCAGCCCCAAGAATGAAATTTAATTTTCCTTGGATCTTGAAGCAGTGCATAGGCTGAGTATAGAAAATAAAGACATTTAGTGTTTTTCACACCCTAGAGTTTGGGGACTGAGATTCATTCCCATTGCATTATTTCAGAAAAGATTTGGTCTTAAACGCTTCTCCGTGATATCCAGGTTGGTCAAGGAGCAAAGGATTTCTAGCAGCATGGACACGGTCGCCATCTAGTGGTTATATGACATAATAGCATTTGCATACAGACCTAAGAGAAGCTCAGTGTTCTGTATTTTGCTCTTCTCTAGAGAAATTCAAAATGGCAGAAAGATACTACATAAAATAATGAAGGTGTGAAAGATTATATCCCACAAACAGGGTTTCTAAAAAGATCTAAAATTGGAGAGGTAAAACGATAGAGTAGCATTATAATTCTAGGGTCTCCCAGCCCCTCTAGAAATTACAAGTATTTAAATCAATGTGTTAGTAAGTTTATAGTGTAAGGAAAATATGTATATAACAAAATCATCATAATTATAAAGTATAAAGTAATTATAAAGCATTCCTATAATTTCCAGGCAAGAATTGCTACAACTTTCATGGAAGTGAGGAGTGCGGGCTTATGGAATAAACATTGTGTTAAAAGTCCACGCTTCTGTTCTGGTGTTTCCCAACATCCATTCCCACGTCTTTAGAAATACATCCCCTAATTTTTAGCTGTCAGATGAAATCACAGAATAAAGAATACAGATGGAATTTCCCAGCCTTTCCTGCTGTTGGGATGCTATGACTCAGTTCTGTTCTTATTTGCACCTGTGTCTGAGTAGCTGGAACGTGAGCATGATGGCTGAAGCTCAAGGAACCATTCTGAGCAGAGAGGTGGAAGGCTGTGGTGAAGATGAAAGAGCATCAGGAGAGACGTTTCCTGGGTCTTTGATAATTAATGAGCTGCCACGCCAACCCTATACTGTGTCTCTCCAGACTTCCTTTATATGAAGGAGGAATACTTTCCCATCTTGTTTAATATAGAATTTGATCCCTGGAAATGGCTTTTTGCACGTCAGAAACCAGCTAGCTGAAAAAAGCTGCATGGTTTCAGAGGCTATAAAGTAGACCTCTGTTCAGTTAAGCCATTTTGAACTGATTTCAGAGTACAGAAACCAGTAAATCAAAGACCATCAAAACAATGTCCAGAAGAGTTCTGATGGGTTCTTGGGTAATGGTGGCCACTTGAGTCTGAAATCTCCATATATCCTTCCCCTAAGCCATAAAGTCAACATGGAACACAAAATCACACATGCCCCAAACCTGCAACATCACTAGGAGACAGGTCTATCACAAACTCCAAACCGTACAAAGAGCAATAAGCACCTAATTTCAACAGAGATACTGTGGGAGCGCCTGTGGGGAGGAGAGCTGGGGGATGGAAATCCTGCCACTGTGGGGAGGGGGGCACCAGGAAGGGCTGGGACAGTGAGGGGACCAGAGCCTCAGAGGAGATGGCTTCTAGGGCAAAAGAGATGAAGTAAGATATGCCAGAGAAGGGAAAGAAAACAATTAGAGGCATGAAGATTGGAAAAGAAGCAGTATAGGGAGGGGGGATTGGTTAGCCCGGTGATGGGTATTAAGGAGGGCACGTACTGCATGGAGCACTGGGTGTTATATGAAAACAATGGATCGTGGATCACTACATCAAAAACTAATGATGTATGGTATGGTGACTAACATAACATAATAAAATTAAAAAAAAAAAAGGAAGCAGTACAACTATCCTTTTGTGTAGCTGATGTGATCATATAACTGGAAACTCAGTCATCAATGCTCGCACCCATGCAAAAAATGAAAGAATCCAACAATGGGGCAGGATGTACCATTGCCTGGTGCAAAATCAATCACCTTGAAGGGTATGTCACCTCTTGGATAGTCTGCCCCCAAACCTACAACCCCAGTCTGGTTTTGAGAAAAATATTAGACAAACCCAAATTGAGAGGCATTCAGCAAAACGCCTGACTAGTACCCCCCAAAACTGTCGTGCTCATGAACTATAAGGAAATGTCAAAGAATTGTCACCGACCAGAAGAGACTAAGGAAAGACAACTACTAAGTGGACCATAGCATTCTGGATGGGATCCCCGAACAGAAAAAGGACATTGAGGGGAAAGCTAGTGATATCCAAATAAAGTCTGATTTTGACAGCAGTGCAGAAATGTTGGTGTTTTAGTTTAGACAAAGGTAACGTGGTAATTGTGAGATGTTCACCTTGGGGGAAACTGGGTGAGGTAAGTATGTTGTAACTGTACTGTTGTAAGTTTTCTGTAAATCAAACTATTCTGAAATTAAAAGTTCATTTGAAAGAATAAATAGCCTTTATATATACAAAGAATAACCAGTTAGAGGAGAACCCCTACGAACAATAACCTCAAAAAAATTAAATACTTAAGAATAAGCCTAATCAGAAATGTGCAGAATCTAAATGAATAAAACAATAAAAATTCTCTGAAAGATACAAAATTAGCCTTAAACACATGGAAAGATATCCCTTGTTCTTCAGTGAAAGAATTCAACATGACCCCCACAAGTAGATTTATAAATTTATCTCAATCCCAATAAAAAATACCAGCAAGCTTTTGTTATGAGGTGAGACAAGTTGATACTGATGTTCACGTGGGGGAAAAAAGTGCAACAAAAGCCGAAAACCCTGAAAAAGAAAAGGTACGGGGTGTGTGGGGGGGTGTATATCAGACATTAAAACATCTAATACAGCTTCTATAATTAAAACGGGGTGGGGGCGCCTGGGTAGCTTGGTCGATTGAGTGCTTGACTCTTGATTTTGCTCTGGTCATGATCTTGGGGTCCTCAGATGGAGCCACACATTGGGCTCCGTGCTTGGTGGGGAGTCTGCTGAAGGATTTCTCTTCCTCTCCCTCCGCCCCTCCCCCTGCTCGTGCCCGCTCTCTCCCTCTCTTTAAAATAAATAAATCCTTAAAAACAACAGTGTGGTGGTAGTGCATGCACAGACAAACCAATGAAATAGGACAGAAGTCCAGAAACAGACCCAAACACATATGGAAATTGGGTAAATGATACAGGCAGCATCTAAAATCCCTGGAGCAAAGATGGGACTTCGACGGTCTTCTTGAGCACACTTGGCCCGGATTGGCCTTACTCTGTGAAGTTGGCATGACAACATCGTGTGAGAAGAGAACCAGATGTATGACACGGTGACCTCACTATCTACCAATTTCAAGTAGATCCTTTGATCCCACTCATCCTCCTTCCTATCAACTGTGAATTGGGAGTAATAATAATACCTTAATGACTTCCTGCCCAGGGGAATTTCTGATATCCAGTGAAAAAGCTATGAGATGAGTAGAGCCGTAGGAAAATGAGGGACTATGAAGCAGGTTCAACTCAGCACAAATTCTAATGGAGTTTAACGGTGTTGCTTTCTATTCTGGGGCCCTCGTGACATGGCCCAAGCTACTCTGGATTAGAATTTGCTGGCCAAGTGAGAAATGGAGGAAAATAATACCAAATTGAGTAAGGGACAGGCGGGGCCAAATAGGGAGAGATAGGTAGGGGGCCATGAGACCAGGCTCACAAAATTAAATGGAGGAGATGAAAGGAAACCAGAGATAAGGGAACAAAGCAGACCATCCTGTCCTAGGTGTCAGAGGTGGGGTTTTGTTATAATAGCTACTTGTGACCAACCAAGAATTACCGGACCCTAAAAAGGAAGTAAGCCATTGAAGGTGTGATCACTAGTCCTTATTCAATGGTGCTATCAATAGAGATGTTAAAAAAATTTAAGTTCCTTGGTTAGCTTTCTATAAAAGACCATCTCTAAAAGCCCTCACTGGCAACCCTGTCAGGACCCCTCTCACTCCTGAGAGCTTTTTCTGTATCCTTGCTTCTATTGCTTTACTCACTCTCCTTTGTCCCGAGATTCATTCTTCGACTCCATGAGACAAGAAACTCACTCTCCCGCATCAAAGTGACCATTAATAAGTCTGAAAAAGAGGTTTTTTTAAAACATTTTCTTCTTCCTTCCTCCTTTCTTTTTTTCTTTTAAGATTTTTTTTTTTTTTTTTTTTTTGACACAGAGAAACAGCGAGAGAGGGAACACAAGCAGGGGGAGTGGGAGAGGGAGAAGCAGGCTTCCTGCTGAGCAGAGAGCCCGATGTGGGGCTCGATCCTAGGACCCTAGGATCCTGACCTGAGCCAAAGGCAGACACTTAACAATGGAGCCACCCAGCGCCCCTTCCTTCCTCCTTTCATTTATTCATTTTTTAAATTCGAGTTCAGGTCCCCCGAGTCGCAAAAAAGTGGGAAAACACCTCCCATTTATGGTCTTCACATCGAAGATGCTGAAGGTCAGCTATAAAGTGACCCAAGCAGGAATATGAGCTGTGGCACATTCTCTGAAATGTTTAGGCAGGCTGTGGCCTCTGTCCTCGAGTTGGTCTTCACATGACCCCAGCCAAGAAGACATGTGCACAGCATAGTCCATTGATGAAGTTCAGCTGCTGATCCCTCGCAGTTCAGGGCCTGAGAAATCTTGAGGTTAAAGGGAAGTTTTAAGAGCAAGTCTCTCTTAATATAGGCAGGGCGCCTACTCATTTCCGCAGGAGTTTAGCTGACTTTTGAGTTGGAGAATGATCTCACTCAGTGAAACAGAACTTGGTCAGGCCAGCTTTGTGTCGTTCATGAAGACCTAGTATATCATGACGATGTATCGAAGAGCACTGTGAACCCTCCAGAAATGGCACCATGGAAGTGTTCCAAAAGAGGACTCTCTGACTCTCAGCAAGATGTTTTCTGAAATGATCCTGCCCCATCACTATGCAGCCATTGCTACCTACAGTTTTGATGAGGACACTTTCTAGAAGTATTTCCCTGTTGGATCCACCTGATATGTAGGATCCCTCCCTCCTTTCTTCCAGGCATGAAATGTCTTTCCTACTGAGAGCCTCTGGCCAGACAACAAAGATTGGGTCATTGTCTGAAGAAGGTGCCCATTAATACCCTTGGAATGATAATGGGGTGGGGGGAAGGCTCTTTAGTCTTGTTTGTATCCATTAGTCCCTTAGCAGGGTGATCTTACAGGAGCCCAAGTCCGTGAGCCACGGTGCTGAGAAGATGAGGGAAAGGGAGGTCCCACAAGGAGGAAAGGTAGCAATATGAAGGGAAGGAGGACAGGGAAGCACCCTGGCTGGGAATTCTGAGCAGCCTGAGAATAACACGCTTAGGAAGGCAGGCTCTGAATGATGGTGTGGCTGTCACAGGTGTTGGGTAAATAGGAGGGCCCCTTGCAGACAAACATCCCGATAAATGCCTCGAAACAAACTATTGGCATTTTCCCACCAGGACCTTAGTGGACGTTCTTCCTTAAAAGTAGCTCTCAGTGAAAACGCTGCCTGTTTTCCTTAAAGGAACCAACAGAGGGCACTGTCACCCAACAAAGCTATGTTCCAGTCCCACCAAACCATTTTCCAAGCCTGTAGGTCATCCCCTTCCGCTCTAATCTCCGAAAACTCATCTTCTTGAGCAATTCTAGACTGAATTCTTTTTTTTTTTTTTCAGCTTCCTGCTCAGCTGTGGTAGAGATGTTTGTTTACAACAGGATCGCCGCTGAACATATGCTCTATGAACCGGGTAATTCAATATCCTGGCTGAGCCCAAAGAAACAGGACAGTTTGGGTAGCATTATTTTGTGGCAAGGAGAATGCGTGAGTTCTTGTGTTTAGAAGACCACAGATGCAAACACTTTGAGGATGTAAAGGGAATTCGGATAGTGGGGGAGGTGGAACAGTTAGGTCATGCATCCTCAGAAACAAAGGAAGCTGACAGACGCACACTCACACACACCACTCACCCATGCACGCACACACGTGGGATCTTCCGAGGGGACCCGATAGGCAAGGGACTTCAGTTCACCACCGCCTCATCAGGGCCTGACATCTGTGCCCTATAAATATCTTTGAATCATAACGGAAATATTTAATATCAAAATGTGTTGAGAAGTTCAGTTCACTGGCTGTTTAGTTTATGCAGCTCTAAATAACGTTTCACTGTTTTAACTGATTTTTAGCTCCGCTGACTGAATCAGCTCTTTGTTTGGAAATCACATAAATACAGGGATAGAGTCCATAAATACATTGACCAAACACTAACTGCCCTTTTCCCCTCAGCTTTCCTGAAAGCCTCCCATTCTCCGTATATGACTTTCTTCCTTAAGAGTGCCTTTGGAGGCTGGTTCCTGGGAGATTCTCCTGGGCTGGGAGGAAGCTAGTGGTTCCCCTTGTGTTCCTGAGAGGGGAGGGAGGATCCAACTTCCTGAGGGTTTCAATCTGCTCCTCTGCTTAGTCCTTTTCCTCCCAGCTTCTCCCCTCCAGGGCAGACCCCAAGGAAATGGCACAGTGAATTTTCTGTCCTTCCTCTGCCTGGAGCGCCTTCTAAGTCCTGAGGCTTTTATTTCAAGATATTTAAAATGGGTCTATTAGAAATGGAAAGCAATGACAAAATGGGGCTGGGAATACAATGTCACAATTCAAATACTCATCTTTTATGAATTAAATGCCTAAAACATGAAAAGTGCAATGCAGCATAATTGTGTCAAAGCATAATTAAACTATTCACAAATGACCAGAACTCATAATGCAGAGCAGGCAGGTTTCAGAAGTTGCAGAAAAGGTCTTTCACGCAAGCCCCGTGAGTTTTTTTTTTTTTTAAGATTTTTTATTTATTTATCTGAGAGAGAGAATGGGAGACAGAGAGCATGAGAGGGGGAGGGTCAGAGGGAGAAACAGACTCCCTGCCGAGCAGGGAGCCCGATGCGGGACTCGATCCAGAGACTCCAGGATCATGACCTGAGCCGAAGGCAGTTGCTTAACCAACTGAGCCACCCAGGTGCCCCAAGCCCCGTGAGTTTTCTCCAGGAACACACACCCTCATTCGGCCATGACATCAGAGGTCTAAGTCCTTGGCCCTTTGTCCTCCACCTGAGTAGGGAAGGCCATTTGGAAAGTGGACATGTGGGAAAGGCCTTCCGGAGACTGTGTGCAATGTGGACTGCAATGGAGAGAGAGAGATATGGGGGATTTATTTGGAGATAATGGCGGCCATCTGGACCGAGGCCCCAAAATAAAGCCATAAAAATGGTGATGATGAGATGAAAGGGACTAACAGAGGTATTTTGAAGGGAGAATCTCCTTGTTTTTCTTTTATCTATGTGAAGTAACAGAAACAAACAGAATTAATAGAGGAATTTTTATCTATTCCTTTACTTTTAATGAGCAAAAAGAATTAATCTACAGCTTCCGAAAGCTTCCAGAAACTGGTGACCTGCCTCAAGGTACTGTTTTCCATTTCTCAGGAGAAGAGAGATTTTTACTCGGGCGGACAGCTTGCCAAACGACTATTCCTCCAGGAATGCACATTTGTGTATTTTTTCCCCGATACATGTTTTTCCTCAAAATGTCCAGGCAGGAGCCAGTGGGAGACAATGTGTCCCAGAGTAGCTGATGTTGCCAACAAATGTCATTTCCTTTCTTGTGTCCTTTCAGACCATGCTCTGGATGGTGGGAAGACTTGGAGGAGTCACCACTGCAATGCTTTCCATCATTCCTGTGTTGCACAGAACGGGGAACTCATCCAGAAAAGGGAGAGTGGATCTCAGTTCTCAGTTTAGAGGTCATGTTGATGTAGTTTTGGATAGGTGAGGTTTGGTGGGGTGGGGTCCGGAGCCAAGAAAGAATTCTTGAGACATCTTTGGTGCAAAATGGTGGTTTTATTAAAGCCTGGGGACAGGACCCATGAGCAGAAAGAGCTACGCTGGGGTTGTGAGGAGGGATTGATTATATACTATGGGGCTGGGGGAGGTAAGGAAAAAGGGAGGTGTCCAAAAGGACTTTCATTGTCCCAAAGGACTTTCATATGCTAAAGAAGACCGTCAGGATCCTGGAGGCCTTGCTACTATCAAGGCTAGTATGTTTTTCCCTCTAGCAAAGCATTAACATTAAGATATTTGGAAGTTTCCTGGAGGAATGTCACACATATCCCACCCAAAAGAGGGAGGGAGATTGTAGGGTGTCAGCTTGTGCTTTGTCCTCAGCTAGCCTTCTGCTCCCAAGTCCGTGAGGCAGCAGGGGTGGAGCCCTGAGTAGGGAGTTAGGGCTCCTCAAAGGATGGCCAAGGGCCCTCCTCAATGACCAGAGCTTTGTTCCCCACCAGGGGAAGGGCCAGCCTACTTAAATCCCACCTCAGCTACTTCACCTCAAGAACCTCAGTGTCACCAACTGAAAAAGTAATAATAATGCGCCAGGCTTATGGATTGAGATTGTGATTTTCTCTGTGTGTTTTGCTCTGTTACATGTTTGCTTTGCAAGAGATAAGAAACAAGAGGAGTTTTTCTCCCCCCTGCATCCTAAGAGAGTAGTCAAGCCTTCATCTTTGGAGTCAGGGAGGGACCCCCAGGGGTTCCTTCATGGTCTCTGTGTCTTAGAACCAGAGAGAGACTTTGGGAGCTGCGGTCAAGCAGGTTTCAATATGAGGGGCTAGCCCATGTGAGGGGGAGAAGCAAGGGGCTCAGGGGAGAGAAGACAGGCCTCCCAGGGAATGCGGAGGGCACTGGGCTTTTGGGGGGTTTCTAAAAATGGAAGCCTGTGTTCTGTTAGCACACTGCTTGCTGAGACACATGTGGGATTTCTGCAGGGGTTGAGAATGGAAGCAGGAGAAGGAAGCTAAAGAGCAATGGTCTTGGAGACTGAGGCTAAACATCCCTACTTCCCTTAGCTCAGAGGAAATGAAGCCACCCAACTGTCTTGATTTCAAATGGGTCACACTTTAGTGGTAATCAGGAAGGATTCATGTCTAGAGCTCCTGTTTTCCAAATGTAGGCTCTTTGGATTCTTGTCTGATGCCAGGAAGGGAGAGAGATCCTCAAAATATGATTGAGGTTGCATTTCCTGTCAACTTTAAACAAATAAGTGTAGAGGAGGGAGGAATTTCCTTCTTTCCCCCCATGGTTCTTCTAGCTGGTTTAGGAATTACTTTGTTATGAGACAGATTAACAGGAGGGAAAAAAAAAAAAAACACAACCTACAAAATTTTATGTGCACATGGAGCCCCAATAATAATAGACCCAAAGAAATGACCAAGACAGGTACTTGTATACATTTTAGACACAGAGACAGTACATTTGTGAGGAATTGACAAGATAAAGAACACAGGGGTTTGGGAACGTTAATTCATAAGGAATTCTAAGAATATAGGCTGAGGCGATAAGAAAAAAAAATAAGATTTGTTTCTATAGCTTTCTTACTGTTAAAATGTCTATCTCTGTGATAAGGATGTCTTTTTACTTCTTAGTACAGGGAGGATATTTTTCAAATGAAAGATTTGTTTCCTACTTTCAGGGGGACAGAGGAGGGTCTGAGTGTCCTTGTTCCAGCTGTTTCCCAAGCAGCATCGATGATAAATAATCAGCATGCCATCGTGGCACATCTGGGGGTAGCCTGCCCTGTACCCTTATAGTTCCCTCCTCTGAAACTTCCCTGGAAGTTCTACATCCTAAAAGCTGAGCTGGTGACAGTGGAGGGAGAAATCGAGTCTGTAAACGAGTGATAGGAAATCTGCAAAAGACAAAAAGAACGTAGATTAGAATGAAGATGAATATTCCATTCTCACATTTCCCCATATCCCATTAAACTAGTCCCCTGACCCCGGAAACAGATCAGTTTAATAGAATGCCCATGCTTTATTTACCTGATGAAAAATTCTCATTCTTTCTTGTAACAGATTTAAGTTAGGTATTCCTTGTCCCATTTTCTTTACATAGAAGCAACATGTTTGACCACTGATTACATAAGGTCCTCCTTGCTGGGTGGCCAGTGTACCTAGGGCACAACAATGTTAACTTCTGCCTGGAGTATTCTGAAAGTTTGAGTTGTGGTATTAAACTCTTGTTCCATTACCATAGAGAGATTTAGGATTGCCATTTCTAAATCATAATCTCCAAAACTTGGGAATAAAACCCTTAATGCTGAATAAAACTTGGAATTGTGATATATTAGTGGATTTTCTATGATTTATCAATGGGTGTGTTTATTTATTTATTTTTGTTTTTAAAATTCTATCCATTTGACAGAGAGAGAGAACACAAGCAGAGGGAGCGGGAGAGGGAGAAGCAGGCTCCACACTGAATAAGGAGCCCGCCGCAATGTGGGGCTCAATCCCAGGACCCTGGGATCATGACCTGAGCCAAAGGCAGATGCTTAACTGACTGAGCCACCCAGGTGTCCCTGGAACCTATAATTTTCAAAGTGTGGAGCATTCCATGATCTTCGCCATTGATAATGGTCCATACATCTCCATATTTCACATGGTCCTGTCAGCCTATGAGAGCAGAACAGGTTGTAAAATAGCTTATTTAGGATGCCTGTTATTTGGTTCTCGCAGCTATAAAACTTAGCTTTGTCACCTAGCCAAGTAAGTTCAGAATTTTGGTCCACCCAAGTAGTCTGTGGTATTGGGTAATCTAACAAGGGGAGCAGCTGAAATACCCCATGTTGTTCAGGGATGCTGTAGAATGCATTTGGTGATTTGGCAAACTTCTATTTTTAATCTCCTTGCCAAGTTTGAAGATGCCATTTTCAACATTAAACCCCAGGGTTCGGTTGCTGTATAGTCTTGGCATATCTCCCGGGAGAAGTCCAGTGGCATATGTTTTCAGTGCAAAGGGAAAAATTATTTCTACCCTGACAAGGGATAGTCCTTGAGCTTCTGTAGAAGATTTCCAGGGTCCAAGTGACTCCCCAGGGAAAAAGGAAGAGTGACTTTCTTCTGGTCATAGATACCATACCTTGCCGTCCATCTATCTCCTATGCTCAGTGCACCAGGAACAGAGACCAGTTCGGGTTCTTCTGCATCTAAATGTTGACACAGCCAACAGTCAGATGGGTTAGTTAACATGGCCAGAGTTTAGTAAACTGGCACAAGGGGGTGTTTGATCTGTGCCTGACCTGTTGAAAAAGAGAGGATTAGTAAGAATAAGACACAGGCTGGAAAAGAACCCATAGCAGAAACGTCGGGAGGGGAAGTAGGATAGATAGAAACAAACATTCTTTGGTCAGCCTTCTATTCAATGACTTAAAATGTGAAAAATTATTAAAAAGAAAGTTGAGATTTTGTGTTTTTGTTTTTGTCTTAATATTAGGGAGTCTTATAAAAAAAAAAGAGGGATAGGTGAAAGAGAAGTTTCTTGATTCATGATCTTGGGGAAAACCGTCTATGTCATGATGCCATCTGTTTCTGGGGCCGGGGACTTGGCCCTGGAAATCTTTATCTTCAGGTCACCAGGAAGGATCATCTCCCAGTTGTTTGGAAAACAATGATCTGGGCCTGTTTTGGTGGAACTTGCATGAATCCAGGATGATTTCTCTTTTACTTTGATGGCAGTGTAGGTGGTCAGCAGTTCCTCACAGCATCCTTCCCAGTGAGGTGATAGCATGGGTTTTCTTTGAAAACCCTTCAAAAATACCCGGTCTCCTGGTAGAAATGGGTGCCAAGCATCATCAGTTGGTGGAAGCCATGCCTCTTTTACCCATTGATGATGTACTTCCAGTATACTAGTTAGTTCTTGTATATAGTTAGTCATAGCATCAGATGGTTCACTTAATCCCTGAATGAAAGATTTAGAGATGCCGTCTCAAAGCCACAAGACCATTTGATGACGAAACATCATTTCAAAAGGGATCAATCCATGTCTCTTATTTGGGGTATTCTGGATCTTAAAAAGGGCCAAGGGCAATGTTTGTGGCCACTTAAGTCCAGTTTCTTGACAAATCTTTTACATCTAGATTTTTACATTCCACTTGCCCTGATGATGGAGGGTGACATGGAGTATGACATTTTAATGAGTACCCCATAGTTCTTACAAGTAGATGGTTTATCTCTGCTGTACAGTGAGTTCCCCAGTCTGACTCAATCCAGAAAGGAATGCCCACACCAGGAGTAATCTCAGGTACTAATTTCTTCACCACCTTTGTGGGCATCAGCACATCTGGTCGAATGGCATTCCATCCATCCACTAAACACACAGACAACAACTAAATTGTAAGACTCACCCCAGGCTGGGGGCAAATCTATAAAATCTATTTGGAGTGCTGCAAAGGGTGGTGTGGGCCTGGGAGGACTTCTTGGGGGTATGTTGATTTCTTCTAGAAATGTCGTGAGACTTAACACAGGGAGAGAGTTTGGTTAGAAATTTTGTGGACACCTGGGCAAAACTGATTGTCTTTTAGTTCCTTAAGTATCCTCTGTTTGCACTTATGTCCCATCTGTTGGAAGATAAGTACAAGCCCAAAAGTTGGAAGAAAAGTGGCTACAGAAAATCTCTTTGGCGCAATGTATAATCCATCTGATAACTGTTTGGCCCCTTTTGTCTCCAAGTGTCCTTTTCAGACTGTGGGCCATTTGCCTCATAATTAATCATATCAGTCAGAGATAAAAGTAGAGTTAAAAAGTGGGTGGAGAAGGGATAAAGGAGTCTGTTTGGGGTTGCATACTTGGCAGCCCTGTCAGCCCTATTGCTCACTAAAGATAAAACATTAGTTTCTTCAGCATCGGGCTGGGCAGTGAACAATGTGATTTTAGAAGGGAGGTGAATATCTTGTAATAGGTCAGCAGTTATGTGCTCGTTAGCCACTGGAGTGCCCATAAGCAGTTAAGAATTCATGGGATTTCCAAACTGTGCCAACAGCATGGCAGTGTCCAAAAGCATATTTGTGTAAATTTCCATGTAAGTAGGAGCAGTGTTTCCTTCTGGCAATGTGCAAGCTCTAGTAAGAACCATGAATTCAGCCACTTGGGCTATTTTACAGTGGGCAATGAATATGCATCCCGTATTTAATGTTGGAAAATGATGGCTTCGTGAGTAATTATGTGTCCCTGGAAATTTTGTTTACAGGAGCCATCCCCAAATAGAAGTGAGCTTGCATTGTCTGGAGGGATGTCTGAGAGGTGGTCTTGTGGCTTTGAGACCATATGTATAGCTGTAAGGTGATCACAGGGAACAGAGCGGGGCTCCCATCATCAGAGAGGGCTGGTCAAGCAGCTGGATGTCAAGTGTTACAACGATGGAAGATGATGGAAGGCTTAGTCAAAAGTGCTTGTTCATAAGTGGTCTGTCACCATGCAGAGAAGCACTGTGTCTTATGAATGTGAAGAGAGCAGACACCGTGTGGGAAACACACAGGTGAATGGAGGAGCCTGTCAATCAAGGTGGCGGCTGTGGCCTTGCCCTTAAGCATGGGGGCATATGATGCCACAGGATCTAATTTGCATGAGAAATAGGCTCTAGGGCAGATCTAGGAGGTTGCCCTGGAATGCCATTATTTTCATGGCAGTATTAATGAGAAGGTGGGTCAAAATTAAGTAAGCTATGAGCTGGGGGTGTGGACAGAGATCATTTTAAGGTTTCAAAGGAGGTTAGTGCTCTGGAAGTCCAGGAAATAGGCTCGGAGATGATATCTAAAGGAAGAGCATATAAAAGTTTAACAAAAACTGCAAAACTTTAACAAAAACTGCAAAATTAGGAATCCCCTGGCCATCGTAGCCAGTGGCCCTAAACATTTACATAACTATTTTGTTTTACTGAGGGAAAATTGACTCAAGACATTTTGGATTTAGCTTTTGAAAGCCCTGAGATAATTCATTCTTATGTAAACAAAAAACACTTGTCTACAAACACTGAAATTTAGATCTGGAGGCTTGATAGCCCCTGTGCAGTTGGCCATGGAAAGAACACAGGAGTAGCTCTATTTTTTTCTTTTTTAATTTTTTAAATTTTATTATGTTATGTTAGTCACCATACAATACATCATTAGTTTTTGATGTAGTGATCCATGATTCATTGTTTTCATATAACACCCAGTGCTCCATGCAGTACATGCCCACCTTAATACCCATCACCGGGCTCACCCATCCCCCCACGCCCCTCCACTCTAAAACCCTCAGTTTGTTTCTTGGAGTCCATAGTCTCTCATGGTTCACCTCCCCCTCCGATTTCCCCCCCTTCATTTTTCCCTTCTTTCTCCTAATGTCCTCCATGCTATTCCTTATGTTCCACAAATAAGTGAAACCATATGATAATTGACTTTCTCTGCTTGACTTATTTCACTTAGCATAATCTCCTCCCGTCCCATCCATGTTGATATAAAAGTTGGGTATTCATCCTTTCTGATGGCTGAGTAATATTCCATTGTATATATGGACCACATCTTCTTGATCCATTTGTCTGTTGAAGGGCATCTCCACTCCTTCCACAGTTTGGCTATTGTGGACATTGCTGCTATGAACATTGGGGTGCATATGGCCCTTCTTTTCACTACATCTGTGTCTTTGGGATAAATACCCAGTAGTGCAATTGCTGGGTCATAAGGTAGCTCTATTTTTAATTTTTTGAGGCACCTCCACACTGTTTTCCAAAGTGGCTGTACCAACTTGCATTCCCACCAACAGTGTAAGAGGGTTCCCCTTTCTCCACAATCTCTCCAACATGTGTTGTTTCTTGCCTTGTCCATTTTTGCCATTCTAACTGGTGTAAGGTGGTATCTCAATGTGGTTTTGATTTGAATTCCCCTGATGGCTAATGATGATGAACATTTATTCATGTGTCTGTTAGCCATTTGTATGTCTTCTTTGGAGAAGTGTCTGTTCATGTCTTCTGCCCATTTTTTCACTAGATTATTTGTTTTTTGGGTGTTGAGTTTGAGAAGGTCTTTACAGATCTTGGATACCAGTCCTTTATCTGTAGGGTCATTTGCAAATATCTTCTCCCATTCTGTGGGTTGCCTCTTAGTTTTGTTGACTGTTTCCTTTGCTGTGCAGAAGCTTTTTATCTTGATGAAGTCCCAAAAGTTCATTTTCACTTTTGTTTCCCTTGCCTTTGGAGAAGTGTTTTGAAAGAAGTTGCTGTGGCCGATGTTGAAGAGGTTACTGCCTATGTTCTCCTCTAGGATTTTGATGGATTCCTGTCTCACATTGAGGTCTTTCATCCATTTTGAGTTTATCTTTGCATATGGTGTAAGAGAATGGTCAAGTTTCATTCTTCTGTATATAGCTGTCCGATTTTCCCAGCACCATTTATTGAAGAGACTTTTTTTCCCCTGCATATTTTTTCCTGCTTTGTTGAAGATTATTTGACCATAGAGTTGAGGGTCCATATCTGGGCTCTCTATTCTGTTCCATTGGTCTATATGTCTGTTTTGTGCCAGTACCATGCTGTCTTGGTGATCAATGCTTTGTAATATAGCTTGAAATCAGGCAATGTGATGCCCCCAGCTTTGTTTTTCTTTTTCAACATTTCCTTGGTGATTCAGGGTCTTTTCTCATTCCATACAAATTTTAGGATTGTTTGTTCCAGCACTTTGAAAAATGTCACTGGAATTTTCATTGGGATAGCACTGAAGGTATAGATTGCTCTGGGCAGCATAGACATTTTAACAATGTTTATTCTTCCAATCCTTGAGCATGGATTTTTCCATCTTTTTGTGTCTTCTTCAATTTCTTTCATGAGTGTTCTGTAGTTCCTAGAATATAGATCCTTTACCTCTTTGGTTAGGTTTATTTCAAGGTATCTTATGGGTTTTGGTGCTATTGTAAATGGAATAGATTCTCTAATTTTTCTTTCTACAGTTACATTGTTAGTGTATAAGAAATCAACTGATTTCTGTGCGTTAATTTTGTATCTTGCCCCATTACTAATTGCTGTATGAGTTCTAGTAATTTGGAGGTGGAGTCTTTTGGGTTTTCCACATAAAGTATCATGTCATCTTCAAAGAGAGAGAGTTTGACTTCTTCTTTGCCAATTTGAATAAATTTTATTTCTTTTTATTGTCTGATTGCTGTTGCTAGGACTTCTAGTACTATGTTGAATAATAGTGGCAAGAGTGGGCATCCTTGTCATGTTCCTGATCTTAAAGGAAAGGCACTCAGCTTTTCCCCATTGAGAATGATATTCGCTGTGGGTTTTTCATAGATGGATTTTATGAAATTGAGGAATGTTCCCTCTATCCCTATACTCTGAAGAGTTTTAATCAGGAAAGGATGCTGTATTTTGTCAAATGCTTTTTCTGCATAAATTGAGAGGACCATATGGTTCTTCTCTCTCCTCTTATTAATGTATTCTGTCACATTGAATGATCTGCGAATGTTGAACCACCCTTGCATCCCAGGGATAAATCCCCCTTGGTTGTGGTGGATGATCCTTTTAATGTACTGTTGGATCCTATTAACTAGGATTTTGTTGAGAATTTTGGCATCCATATTCATCAGAGATATCGGTCTGAAATTCTCCTTTTTGAAGGGGTCTTTGCCTGGTTTGGGGATCAAGGTAATGCTGGCCTCATAGAATGAGTCTGGAAGCTTTCCTTCTGTTTCTTTTTTTTTTGAAACAGCTTTAGGAGAATAAGTATTATTTCTTCTTTGAATGTTTGGTAGAATTCCCCAGGGAATCCATCAGACTTTTGTTTTGGGGGAGGTTTTTGATCACTGCTTCAATCTCGTTACTGGTTATTGGTCTATTCAGGTTGTCAATTTCTTTCTGTTTCAGTCTTGGTAGTTTACAGGTTTCCTGGAAGGCATCCATTTCTTCCAGGTTGCTTAATTTATTGGCATTTAGTTGTTGATAATAATTCCTAATAATTGTTTCTATTTCCTTGGTATTAGTCGTTATCTCTCCCTTTTGTTCATAATTTTATTAATTTGGGTCCTTTCTCTTTTCTTTTGGATAAGTCTGGGCAGTGGTTTATCGATCTTATTAATTCTTTCAGAGAACCAGCTTCTAGTTTCGTTGATCTGATCTACTGTGTTTCTGGTTTCTAATTCATTGATCTGTGCTCTAATCTTAATTATTTCTCTTCTAATGCATGGCTTAGGCATCGTTTATTGCTTTTTCTCCAGTTCTTTAAGGTGTAAAGTTAGTTGGTGAATTTAGGATTTTTCTGTTTTTGACTGAGGCTTGGTTGGCTATGTATTTCCCCTTTGCAGTATCCCATAGGTTTTGGATTGATGAGTTTTCATTCTCATTCCTTTCCATGAATTGTTTAAGTTCTTCTTTGATTTTCTGGTTGACCCAAACATTCTTGAGCAGAGTGGTCTTTAGCATCCAAGTGTTTGAATTTCTTCCAAATTTTTTCTTGTGATTGAGTTCCAGTTTTAAAGCATTATGGTCTGAGAATATGCAGGGAATAATCTCAGTCTTTTGGAATCAGTTGAGACCTGATTTGTGACCCAGTATGTGGTCTCTTCTGGAGAAAGTTCCATGTGCACTCAAGAAGAATGAGTATTCTGTTGTTTTAGGGTGGAATGTTCTGTATCTATCTATGAGGTCCATCTGGTCCAGTGTGTCATTCAAAGCTCTTGTTTCCTTGTTGATTTTCTGCTTAGATAATCTGTCTATTGCTGAGAGTGGAGTGTTGAGGTCTCCTACTATTAACATTTATCAATATGACTCTTTATTTTGGTTAACAGTTGGCTTATGTAGATGGCTGCTCCCATGTTGGGGGCATAGATATTTACAATTGTTAGATCTTCTTGTTGGATAGACCCTTTAAGTATGATATAATGTCCTTCTGTGTCTCTAACTACAGTCTCTAGCTTAAAATCTAATTTGTCTTATATGAGAATTGCTACCCCAGCTTCTTTTTGAGGTCTGTTGGCATGAATGATGGTTCTCTATCCCTTCACTTTCAATCTGGATGTATCTTTAGGTTCAAAATGAGTCTCTTGTAGATAGCATATGGATGGATCCTGTGTTTTTAGCCAATCTGCAACCCTGTGCCGTTTTATGGGAGCATTTAGGCTATTCACGTTGAGAGTGATTATTGAAAGATATGATTTTATTGTCATCATGTTGCCTGTGAAGTCCTTGTTTCTATAGATTGTCTCTGTAAATTTCTGTTCTATATCACTCTTGGGGTAGTTCTCCTTTTATAGCCCCCCCCCCTTAATATTTCTTGCAGGGCTGGCTTAGTGGTCACATATTCTTTCAGTTTCTGCCGGTCCTGGAAGCTCCATCCATTCTAAATGACAGCCTTGCCGGATAAAGTATTCTTGGCTGCATGTGCTTCTCATTTAGTACCCTGAATATGTCTTGCCAGGCCTTTCTGGCTTGCCAGGTCTCTGTGGATAGGTCTGACGTTATTCTGATGTTCCTCCCTCTGTACGTGAGGAATCTCTTCCCCCTAACTGCCCTTGAGATGGTTTCCTTGGTTCTAAGATTTGCGAGTTTTACTTTTACATGCCGGGGTGTTGGTCTGTTCTCCTTGATCTTGGAAGGGGTCCTCTCTGCCTGTAGGACACAAATACTTGTTTCATTCCTCAAGTTAAGGAAGTTCTCAGCTATGATTTGCTTAAATATGTCTTCTAGTTCTCTTTCTCTCTACACCCCCTCAGGGATCCCAATAATTCTGACATTGGCACGTTTCATGGCATCACTTATTTCTCTAATTTTGTTTTCATTGATTTTAAGTTGTTTGTTCCAGGCCTCCCCCTGTTCCTTCTTTTCTATCAGTTTGTCTTCCAGATCACTAATTTGTTCTTTTGCCTCGTTTACCTAGCTGTTAGAGTATCTAGATTAGATTGGACCTCATTGATAGCATTTTTAAGTTCTGCCAGATCAGCTCTCATTTCTGCCCTTAGAGACTCTATGTGGCCATAAATAGATTTCTCCATTCTAGCTATTATCTTCATAACTGTTACCCTGAAGTCTATTTCCGACATCTTGCTTATATCTACATCCATTTGTAAATCTGGCAGAAGTCACAGTCTCTGAGTCTTTCCTATTTTGGGGGTTCCTCCTCTTAATCATTCTGTTGAAGGGTGGATGATGGAATGTACAGAGTCCAAATTATTGACCAGAACCCAAGCAAGATGCACCTGTTTTATAGGGACCTTAGGGTTGTCAGCCTCTTGTTCTTCCAGCCTGTCTTCTGGGGGAAGGGCCTGCTGCACTGCACCCTGTGGGGGGGACGGGCTCAGTGAAAACTGGTTTTTTGGAGCTTTTGTTCTCTGGGGCTTTACCTTGCGGCTTTCTGCATCTCTTCTGAGAGTCAGAGTAGAAGTGATCATTTCCAAGCCTCTGCCTCAGAGCAGAGAGATTGCAGTCTGTTCTTCAGTGAGTTCTCCAGGCCACACTGTCTCCGTTTCTGTCGGTGCTGCTAAAACCACAGTGTCCTGGGTTGTGCACCCCACAGCAGCACTCTCAGTCCTTGCTTCCAGGTCCGGGCACGTCTCTGTCCTTTGTGCTTCTAAAACCGCCAGCTGCCCCCCCATTTACATGCATGCCCCCACAGCTCCAGGTTTCAGTATGGGGGACTGCCCTAAACTTCTTTCCCCGCCACTACTGGTCTGCAAGTCTGTGCCTGGATTTTGTGCTCCTGTGTTATTTCACCTTCCCAGCTCAAGCGCTTATGGCAGCTTCCTTCCCCTTCCGTTTATCTTCCGATATCTGCCCACGGAATCACGGCTCCCCGCTTCATACCTCGAGACCAGCCGCTGGCAATATTCTGTTTGTAGAGATCTAGATATATCTTCTTACATCTCAAGCTGATTTCATGGATGTTCAGAGTGGTCTGGTAGATATCCAGCTCAATTCCAGGGACCGGTTGAAATAGGATCCCCTACTCCTCTGCCATCCCTGTTTTTTTTCTTTTTGAAGAGCCTCCATACTGTTTTCCAAAGTGGTTGTACCAGCTTGCATTCCCACCAACAGTGTAAGAGGGTTCCCCTTTCTCCACATCCTCACCAACATTTGTTGTTTCCTGCCTTGTTAAATTTTGCCTTTCTAATCATGGAACACTACATCAAAAACTAATGATGTACTGTATGGTGACTAACATAACATAATAAACATTTTTTTGCCTTTCTGACTGGTGTGAGGTGGTATCTCATTGTGGTTTTGATTTGTATTTCCCTGATGTGTCTTTTTCATGTGTCTGTTGGCCATTTGTATGTCTTCTTTGGAGAAATTTCTGTTCATGTCTTCTGCCCATTTCTTGACTGTCATTTGCAAATATCTTCTCCCATTCCATGGGTTGCCTCTTAGTTTTGTTGACTGTTTCCTTTGCTGTGCAGAAGCTTTTTATCTTGATGAAGTCCCAAAAGTTCATTTTTGCTTTTGTTTCCCTTGCCTTTCGAGACATGTCTTGAAAGAAGTTGCTATGACTGATGTCGAAGCGGTTTCTGCCTATGTTCTCCTTTAGGATTTTGATGGATTCCTGTCTCACATTGAGGTCTTTCATCCATTTTGAGTTTATCTTTGTGTACGGTGTAAGAGAATGGTAGAGTTTCATTCTTCATTATGTAGACTATGTACTCTGGGAAAAAAACTGAATGTTTCAGAGGGGAGGGGGTGGGGGTGATGGGGTAGCTGGTGATGGATATTAAGGAGGGCATGTGTTGTGATGAGCACTGGGTGTTACATGCAACTATTGAATCATGGAACACTACATCAAAAACTAATCATGCACTATATGGTGGATAACTGAACATAATAAAAAAAAGTAAGAGAACACAGGAGTCTAGATGGGCTCCGTGCTTAGTCTGATTACAGAGTAACAGGTCCTCAATGTGTTGCATCAGTGTGGAACCTTGGGCAAAGTTTATAAATCTAGATTGGCTTTAAGCACTTGGAAAAATATTGAAGGAAATTCATAATATCTTTGGGGGTATGTGAGTTCATGTTCATTATCTCCCTTTAAATGTGAATGCAAAAAGAAACTTGGACTCAGGGTACACTGGGCTTGAAAAGAAAGTTGAGCAGAGGTCAATTACTATAAGCCAGGCTTTGTCAGCAGGAATGATGTAAGAATGTCAGCAGGATTTGGGACCAGAAGGAGCCAAGGAATTATAAAACAGTTTATGGCCCTCAGGTCCTGTACAAATTTGGTCTCCCTCTGACTCAAATTTGCCTTCTTTCTTCACTGGCAAGATCGGGGTGTTGCAGGGTGAGGTAGTAAAGACAAGAACGCCCTATTTCAAGAGGGAGTCTATTATAGGGTTAATTCTTTGCTGTGCATCTCTGGAGAGAAGGTAGTGAGCTACTGATGAAAATGGTTTATTTCTTTTCTAAGAAATGCACATAAGCTCTGCACTCTGTAACAATCCAACTTCTTTTGCGTGTGTGGCCCAAAGACTTGATTGGGACATCTATTACAGACTCATCCTCAGAGGAATTTTGATCAGAATGAATTTCCAATAAAAAAAAAAATCAGGAAACTTGGGGTCTGGTCTAATGGTAGAGAACTAAAAAGGCTTTCTCACTGTGATTTATAGTGGCATTTAATTTACTCAACAAATCTCCACCAAGAAGGTTTCCTGGTGAACAACTGGAAATTAGAAAGGCAAGGTGAGTGTTAAGAGGCTGGGCTGGGATATGGGCAACAAGACAGGCTGCCCTCAGCCTGCAACAGCCTGCTTAGAATCAGAAGCGACAGCTAGAGATAAATGCTCTGAGTGGATGGGGGAGAGATTTGCACCAGTGTCAGTGAAGAACTCCAGTTCCTGCTCCTCCATTTTAAGTTTTATGGTAGATCTGGGTGTGGCTGAGGAGCAGTTGACCCTGTTATTTAAGGGGGAACTGTCCCTCGGGGGAAAAAAGGAATTTTCAAAGGGTTGTAGGGTTTAGGAGAATTGCTTTCTAAACCTTCCTTTTTCTTAAGTGCAGGACAGTTTCTCTTCCAATGTCCTGTGTTTCTTTGGGAGACAATAGAGAGACCTCTGAGTGGCCTCTGAGTTATTCTCAGAGTCATGCTTTGCCTCTCTGAAGATTCAAGTCACAAAGCAGGAGTTGAAACTCATATGTGGAATATAAGAAATACTGCAGAGGATCATAAGGGGAGGGAGAGAAAACTGAATGGGAAGAAATCAGAGAGGGAGCCAAAGCATGAGAGATTCTTGACCCTGGGAAACAAACTGAGGGTTGCTGGAGGGGAGGTGGGTGGGGGGATGGGGTAACTGGGTGATGGGCATTAAGGAGGGCACATGATGTGATGAGCGCTGGGTGTCATATGCAACTAATGAATCATTGAACACTACATCTGAAACTAATGATGTACTATATGTTGGTTAATTGAATTTAAATTTAAAAAAAACCAAAAAATTCAAAACAAAACAAAACAAAAAACAAAGCAAGAGTTGTTGCTTTTAGTTCCTTTCCCCTCTGCTGTCCAGCAAGCTATTTTCAAAGAACGGGGTAGCTGCCTCCTTATTATACTGACTGGTTGCCCTGTCCCACTGATCATATTACTGTGGATTTGTTTTTTTATACTGGGGAGGCAATTTCCCACTAAAGCAGAAATTAGAAGATTTCTATGTTCTAGGACTTCCGCATTTAATGCAGTGTGCCTTTGAAAAATTTGTATAAGATATTCAACAAAGGCTTTTGGGCATTCCCTTTCTTTCAGCGTGTACATTTCAACCTTAGACTAGTTTACTTTGGGAGGAAAGGCTTCCTTTATCTTTCCAATTAGCCCTTGAATATCAGCTTCTAGTTGAGCCATCTCCTGATCAGTCCTAGGAGGGCCGGAGAGAGGCTCTGGCTATCTGTTGCCCCTGTGGGGGGTGTTTTCTCCAGGGGGCCCTCTGGCCTGATAAACATTGTATAATCATGGGCTGAAAGAATGCCCCTTAGTAGCCAAGCAACGTCTCTGTGAGTGGGGTTGTGAATAACTGCTCATCTTTCTAATTCCTCTCTAAACTTGGTAGAATCCTTGGGACACGAGTTCTTTGTGGTGGGAGTTCAGGATACACCTGTAAAGACATTGCCCAGGAATGCCTGAAACTCTCAGAGCTTGATTTCAAGGCCCTGGAAAATAAGAGGAATTAAAAGGCGTGGCACATAAGCTTTATCACGCTTCCTGGGTGCTCTTACTAGATTTGCTTCCTGACATTCAGCATTTACACAAGCAACCTGGATTCCCAGAGCCTGGAGATCAGGCAGAAGTGCTCTCTGTAAATCGTGTAAAGAAAGGGAAGTTAAAGTAGGCAGGTGGTTCTTCAAGGGTTCTTTTGGGGAAGTTAGCGTTTTAGGATTTAAGGAAATTAGCTGAGGAGCCGGGGTTGGGTTTTGAAGGAGGAGGCCTAGACCAGGGGCCCAGGGATACAGAAGGTCTTCTGAAGGGTCAGGGACAGGGAGTTGGGAATAAAGAGGAGTGTAAGAAGCGGATTTATGTCAAATTTGGTTTTTGATTCTTGTTCTAAGTCTGACTTCTATTCTTTCGTTTTATGAAGGGATTCTCTAAGGCTAGCCATTATACTTTTTTATATCTTCCTTTCAATTTCATCTTCCCATAAATATCAATAAAGCAGCTGTTTGGAATGAGAGCTCTCTAAAATTTTTTTCGGATATAGAAGTTTTTTTAATTCAAGAGATCCATCATCTGGCCATTGATGAATGGGATTCCCATTAGTATACTTATTCTACTAGTGAGTGAATCCAATAAGCCTCTTATGGAAAGACCTGGAAGCAACTTCCCAGGCTTAGAATAAAACTTTACCATGGACACAAGAGGTGTCCCTGGGGGGACGCCTGGGTGGCTCAGTTGGTTAAGCGTCTGCTTTCGGCTCAGGTCATGATCCCAGAGTCCTGGGATCTCTGCCTGCCGCTCCCCCTGCTTGTGTGCTCTCAGTCTCTCTCTCTGACCGATAAATAAATAAAATCTTAAAAAAAAAAAAAAAGAGGTGTCCCTGGAGAGGGCGTAAATGATGCAGCCCCATGATCCAAAGTTTACTCCCAAGAATAGTGTAAGAGAGCAAGACCTTTGTTGTATAGGGCAGTGAGAATGATTTGGTGTTTGTGGTGTCTCCTATCTCCCACAAATGTGAGATGCTTCCAGCCACAGATCTGCTAATCTGTCACCAGGCAGGTGCTACCGGAATGAGACTTTTCAGCACTAACAAGCAAGGAAGGTTAGGACAACAAAGGCCCCTTCTGGGGTGGGACCTCTTCTGGCCGATTCTCCTGACAGCCGGCATGACCAGACAAAGACTGTACTGATCTACTTGACTGGCCAACAGGGTACATCCACCCTGGTCAGTTCACCCTCCAGATGGCAGAGAACAGAGCGAATATTCTCACTGGTCACAAAGCCACACTCTTAGGACATAGAGCAAGACAAGAGGAAAAACCACATCCTGTTTTGACACAAGGGACCCACAGCAAAGTTTGTCTAAAAAGACGCTGATCTGATAGGAACTGTGAACTCAGCAGAAGGGCTCCAACAGCAGGCTTACAGGGCCTAGGCCGGAGTGCCGCCTTGCGATAATTCCTTTGTATGACAAACAACACAAAAGACACAGGCAAAGGAGAACAAAGGCTGTCTCTGGGAATAAGTGAAGTTGTCCCAGGGCCACACTCCCTCCAGGGGCTCTAGGGGAGAATCCCTTCCTGGATTCTCTCCTGGCTTTGTTGGCATGCCTTTGTGTTCCTTGGCTTATAGCTGTATCTCTCCAAACTCTGCCTCCATTGTCCCCCTGCCTCCTCCTTTTCTGTTTGTCTCCTCTGTGTGTCTCTGGTAATTTGTCATTGGATGTAGGATCCACCTGGATAATCCAGGATGATCTCATCCCAAGGCCTTTAATTTCATCACATTTGCAAAGACCCCCTTTCCTTTCCTTTTTTTAAGATTTTATTTATTTATTTATTTGAGAGAGAGAGAGAGAGAGAATAAACAGGGTGGAGGAGCAGAGGGAGAAGCAGACTCTCCTCTGAGCAGGGAGCCTGATGTGGGGCTCAATCCCAGGACCCTGGGATCATGACCGGAGCCGAAGGCAGACGCTTCACTGACTGAGCCACCCAGGTGCTCCCAAAGACTCCTTTTCCAAATAAGGTAATGTTCATGGGTTCTGGGGATTAGGACACAGACACGTCTTTTTGGACATCTTAACATTTTATTTATATTAAATAACTGTTTGACATACTTCTGAGTACTTTTTTCCTACAGTTTTTGACTGTGTACTCTTTGCTTTTCCATATGACAATAATTTTATAATTTAATTTTCTATAGAGATAATAGAAATTCAATGTTTATTTCATCATGACTGATTTAAATGTGCATATTACGATTGATAGTTGGGATGCAAATGATGTGGGAAACTAAGGCAGAAGGAAATGTAGATAAAATTAAATGTCCTTATAACCCACAGCCCGTTGACAAATACTTGAGGCCGGCAGAGTATAACCTTCCTCCAGGAAACTCCCAGCTGTCTTCATGTTAATTCTTGCTAGATGGAAAAACTACCTTAGCTTGACAATAGCCAGGCCTCCAGGATCCTTGTGAGTCTTCTGTAGCATCTGAAAATCCTTTTGGAACTTCCCTTATCTTTATCCCCCCCAAAGTATATAATCAGTTGCCCCCCACAATCCTGGGGCAGCAGCAGCTCCTTCTGCCCATGGGTCCCGTCCCCATGCTTTAATAAAACCACCATTTTGCACTGAAGACATCTCCAGAATTCTTTCTTGGCCATCAGCTTTGGACCCCACCAAACATCACTCATATTAAAAAACTACATCATTTGGCCCCCAACATGGGGTCTTCGAGTCTTTTCATCTGGACTCAGCTTAAGTGCAAACTTGCTGAGTACTTTCCTCTCCCTTTACTCTCATTCCAGGGGCCCTTCAAGGGGTGTGGTCTTATTGGAACACTTTCATGCCAATTGCTCAGGTTGCAATCCTCTACCACATGGCTACTCTACGGGGAAGAGAAAGCCTGCCTTTTGGCTGGAAGTTAGTATGCTGAGCGGAATGGTAATAAGACCCAAAAACTTGATGACCTCTCTTTACTCCTGTCCTTATACAAAGTGGTCTATCTTGGGCATGGGACAGCCACCTAAGTGACTAGCACGTCTGCCAATCTTAAGACCCCCCTGTGAGGTTTCCTCCTCGTTGGTCTAATATGATCCACCTCCACATCTCTGGTCTAGCTGCTTCTGGCCTTGAGATCTCCATTGGGAGCCAGCCAAAACCAGTACCCAATGGAGTTAAAACCCAACTGGGGACCGTTTCCTAGGGAAGTTGGTTGTAAAGACTATGTGTGTTAGAATGTTGCTTAGATCATGATGGATTTCTATCTTTACTGTTTTCTGTCAGAAATATCTACTAACTAAAGTTACAAATTTGGGTAATTTCCTTGTGTAAAACTTCTCTGGTGTGTTCCATGGGTTAAAACGGCAGGTTCTACATGGCTTTCAAGGCAAGCCAAGGCGCACGTGGCGTTCATGGCAAGGCATAATTGGTCCATACGCCCATTGCAGTCTAGAGGGAAAGTACAGTGTGGGGAGAGTAGGGGGGAGGGCAGGACTCCCTCCTACAGGGCCTTTATGGCAAGCAGTGATCATAGCGATTTCCTTCCAGGGACACCTTGGATCACTTTGACACCAGGAACCTCTGATATATCCTGCACATGTGATGCCACCAGGAGTTGGGGGGTGGGTTTCTTGGTAATGGACCTTCTCTCTTCAGTCCCCAAGGACTTTCCCTTGGGATGCCGTTTAACCCACTGGAAACCATTTGGAGTGTAAAATTTAAGTAAGGTACTGCATGGCCTTGGTAGGATCTATCAGTTAGGTCTCTTCTTCAGGAAACAGGCAAATAGCCTGAGGAAACCTAGGTCCATCCAGGCTTTCAGGGATCATAGGGCCTCTTGCAGAACATGTTTGGTAGTAACCAGACCAGTAACCCCCCTCTTGATATATTAGATGATAATTATCTAAATAGGCCTCTTCCCAATAAACCCAAGTTACTGAAGGAAACACAGGGCATCCTTAGCAATGGGGACACTGATTCTCTCTCTCTCTCAGCTGTTCCTCCTAATAGACCCAGGTTACTCTAGCGGAGTGTGGGAGGCAGCTCCCTCATTCATTTCCTGGGTTAATGGCTACAATTGGAACCAACTGTCTCTGGTTAGTCTACCTCAGGATGGGGACTTGAAGAAATATTCCCAAGCAGCTGCTGAAACTCCCTTTGTTTCTGGGAAATTCTGTGTCTTCTCCAGCCCGACATGGACTGCCTTGTTGGTGGGAAAAAAACATGGCGTTTGCTCATCTGTCCAAGTGGATGAGCTCTAGAACCCGGAACCCTCTTTAGTCTGCCTTCTGGCAGCACCTCACCTCTTCTGCCTCCCCCTCTTCCTGTTTCTGCACTACTTTGGGGGTGACCTCCATAACTGGCTTTTAGACCATCCTCCATTGGCTCCTCCTCCCACCCTCACTATTAAAGAGAGAAGAAGAGCACCCCCTGGACCTAACACCACCCACTCCAGATTTCCCCACAGTGTCTCAGGTAAAAATTGACAATGGGGAACAAATTGACTTTTAAAAATGGATCCAGGTGGAATATAAAATTATGTATTTAAACTAAAGTTTGTTGGTCTAATTAATATAGACCTGTCTTTAAAGTTATCAGCATTAAATGTGAAACTTTTATTCTACCAAGATCTTCTAACAAAGCTCATGTTATCTCTGT
Source organism: Mirounga leonina (assembly GCF_011800145.1). Taxonomy (NCBI): domain Eukaryota; kingdom Metazoa; phylum Chordata; class Mammalia; order Carnivora; family Phocidae; genus Mirounga; species Mirounga leonina. Next base: position 475,976 of record NW_023270871.1, on the reverse strand, counting down.
TGCAATTTTAGTAAAAAGATGACTAAAATGGCGGTTAATTGTCTGTCTCTAAGTTTTCATGGGTAATTATTAAGATATCTTTCAAAGTCTTTGGTAACCTGAAACTTGAAAGTTTTGCTTGGATGATAAATGGGATTGAATTCATTGGACATCTAGGTCTTTTACAAATGGGATAAAGTGCTAAATCATCAATTACTGAACATAGGTTTGAGCTTTTGACTTCTTACTGCAAAGAAACTAAGGATATTTAAGTTTGTTGGTAAACCTGCTTTGTGCTTAATAGATTCATACATTTGCTATCTAAAGAATTCTGGTGAAACAGTTCACAGTTGGTTACTACTTAGTCTTCACTGGAGATTAAGGTTTCTAAGAGTGTGAAATTCTACTCTCTTTTCAAAAGACAAAGTTTTCTTTAATTATTGGTCTGCTCCTGATAAAATATAAACAAAGGTTTTTTTCTCTTTTGTCTGCCCAGAAAACAAGTTTCTATGTTTTGTCTTTATCAGGTCTTTGGTTAAAACGTCTCAATATTAAAGAGCTAAGTTTTGCTAACAGCTATATAACCCTATGTATTTGCCTTTGGAATCACTTATTGTCATCTTGGTTAAATAAAAAATTTTAAGTTTTGTAATGATCTGTAATCCTATTCAGGCATGTGGTTTAAAACTTCCCAAGATTTAAATTGTAAATGAAGTCTCTTTAGCTCATTGGGCCTTTTTATTTGGTATGTTGAGTTACTCTGGAAGCACTGTTAAACAGATAATAAGCCTTAGGTTGTATTGCTTGGGTAAATGCTGTAACTACTCTAGAGATGATATGCAGTTCCTGAAGTTTTAATATGTTCTGGTATAAGGCAATTATTTAGTGTTCTGATTATTGAAGTATTATGTGTCACAGAAATAACCAGATTTCCTTTCCAGCTATGTTGTAATCAGTCTCTCATAAGATCTTTAACCATGTCCATTTTTTAGTTTTTCATTTACAGTTATTATTCTTATTCTCTTGTTAAACATGTTTGATCTTCGAGGGGATTCATAAAAAGGACTTTTAGGACAAATACAGGTATTCAATATCTTTAAGATGATAAAATTGAAATGGGTAAGAAATTCCAGGACTAACTAAACTGAGGAAGGTTATAGTTTATGACTCTTGTTTGAAATATTGCTGGTTCTCTAATATTTGCTCTTCTGGCCTAAGGAAATGTTCCCTTAAGACAGCAATGATATCCAGAAATAATAAACTATTCCTCTGTGAACAGATTGAAGCATTTTTTTAAAAAAAGATGTTATTAGTTTATTTGACAGTGAGAGAGTGCAAGCACAAGCAGGGGGAGTGGCAGAGGGAGAGGGAGAAGCAGGCTCCCCACCGAGCAGGGAGAGTGACGTGGGGCTCTTTGATCCCAGGACCCTGGGATCATGACCTGAGCCAAAGGCAGATGCCCAACTGACTGAGCCACCCAGGCACCCCCAGATTGAAGCATTTAACTTTTCTCTCTACCTGAACCCTCTGAAATTCAAAAGGTCTCAGTAAGTATTCTTTCTTCCATGGCAATTACAGTCATTTGCATAAGTTCAATAAGAATGTGTTCTCCTTGTAACAGGACACCATTGGAAACATTGGTTATTTTACCAAAGCTTTGACTGGAATGTCCTATTTGAGAGACATGCATAGACTCAGATATGACCATACAGCTTTAAGGAACTAAGGTTGACTTTATGAAGCATGGAGCCAATAGGGCCCCTTGGAAATGTTAGCTTGATTCCTGCTTACAGAGTTCCCAGCAGCCTCACCAGGTGAGTAAAGAATGTCACTTCCTGGCAGGTGCAGGAACCTCTGGACACTTTGGGGATCTCAAGAAGAGGAATTTGTCCAAATCTACAGGTATTGCAGGCATGTCTGATGGCAAGTACTTGGCTTGGCTTCTGGCCTGGAGAGGCTACTAAAAGTTCAACCTAGAGATTCCTTATAAAAACATTCCAGCAAAGCAAATCCTAAAAGATCTATATGATCTCTCCCTATTCTTGCTGAGCTTATGTAAATCATTAGGCCAAGTTTGTTAAAAGTGGACTTGTGGGCGCCTGGGTGGCTCAGTTGGTTAAGCGACTGCCTTCGGCTCGGGTCATGATCCTGGAGTCCCTGGATCGAGTCCCGCATCGGGCTCCCTGCTCCGCAGGGAACCTGCTTCTCCCTCTGACCCTCCCCCCTCTCATGTGCTCTCTGTCTCTCTCATTCTCTCTGTCTCAGATAAATAAATAAAATCTTTAAAAAAAAAAGTGGACTTGTTATACAAATAAATTAGTCCTGATTTGGCTATCTCTGATTAAAAATGGGGGTTATTATAGAGAGAAAATGTTTCAGTAACACATCTTTGTAGATACTAGATTTTAAGCATTGAGACTCAAGAAAACTGGATTACTCTTTTACCAGTAGGGCTTCTTAGAAGGGGAATTGCTCCAAAACAACCAATAGTGTTAAGTCCTTTTGAATTACTATATGGAAACTTTTTTCACTGTAGACCTATCAAGAGATGGAGACTATAATGCTCTGTTAAATTATTCACTTGAGGCCAAGTTAATTCATAAATCTCTAAATGAATATGCAAACCATATCCTCCCTAAACCTGATCTGACTGTCACTAGCAATCCACCCCCTATAAACCATTTTATTGAAAGGATTGGAAGTCTAACACAGCAGGTGATTTAACTCCAAAATGGAAGGGCCCCACCAGGTCGTATTATATCCACCCACTGCAGTAAAATTAGAGGGGCACTCTTCATGGGCTCATATATGTAGAATAAAACCTGGATCTCCTTCACAGGAAACCAATGAGCAAACTAACGTGCCTTCTTATTCCTTTGAACCTGTGGAAGACCTCAAATTTCTCTTCCAACAACAATAAAGGACTGGTTTAACTAATTATCAAAGGTCTTTTTATTTAGGCTTCTCTTTCTCTTTATAATAGTAACCTTCTTTTGTTGTCTTTTCCGGTGTCTCTCTCCCTGGTGCCCAGACTCCTTCACTGTCATAACTTCCAGCTGACAGACGATCCTTTCTACTTAAGGAGGTTCATCTATGTTGTCGACCTTGGATTGGCTGCCACTGCCATTGGTAATGCCTACAGATAAACTCCCCAACTGACCAATGTTGACCTGTAAGTAAGGACATCTCTACACCCCTCTCCAGCAGGAAGAAGTTACTGAAGATAAGACCTTCCACCCTCAACAACCTTGAAGATTTAAGGGTCAAAATTGTTCAGGGGGATATGATGTGGGAAACAAAGGCAGAAGAAAATGTAGATAAAATTAAATGTCCTTAGCTGTCTTCATGTTAATGTCTTGCTAGAGGGAAAAACTACCTTAGCTTGACAATAGCCAGGCCTCTAGGATCCTTGTGAGTCTTCTTTAGCATCTGAAAATCCTTTTGGAACTTCCCTTATCTTTGCTCCCCCCCCCCCCACAAAGTATATAATCACTTGCCCCTCACAGTCCTGGGGCAGCAGCTCTTTCTGCCCATGGGTCCTGTCCTCATGCTTTAATAAAACCACCATTTTGCACCAAAGATGTCTCAAAAATTCTTTCTTGGCTATTGGCTTCGGACCCCACCAAACATCACCCATATCCAAAAACTACATCCCAAGAATATGTAATTCCATACACTCACTGTTGCTAGTACTGCCTTAGGTCTGTGCCCTTGGAACACAGTTCTATTTCATGTGATTTCTTATGAAAATAGGAAAAGAAAAAGTAAGGTGCCGTATTAGTTGGTTAGGGCTAGTGTAGCAAAGCGCTGTGACCCAGCTAGCTTGAAACAACAGAAATGTACTCTCTCACAGTTATGATGGCTCGAAATTCAAAATCAAGGTGTTGGCAAGGCCATGCTTTGTCTGATACCCTGGGTAGAATCCTTTCTTCACCTCTTCTTAGCTTCTGATACCGCCATCAGCCATGGCATTCCTTGGCTTGTGGCTGCCCTATTCTAATTTCAGCCTCCCATCACATGGCCTCCTCCAGGTGTGTCTGTGACCCTGCTTCCTTCTTTTTAAAGGGCCATCAGTCATTGGGTTAGGGGCTGCCCGACTTCAATATGAGGAAGTATGTAAGTGTGACTTTATCTTAACTGACATCTCAATTATATCTGCAAAGACCCCATTTCTAAATAAGGGGTGAAGGTACATTCACAGGTACAGGGGGTTAGGACTTCAACCTATCTTTTTGTGGGACACAATTCAGGTGCATTTATAAATGTATATGATGCACGATGCAGCATATACCAGGACAGAACCTTCCCTTTGGCCTATGCATCAGTGAGAACCAAATCCTCCACTTAGAATTTTACCCATCTGATGACTGTGCTAATTTCCCACCAACCAGTTTCTGTCTCTGGACATCTCAAACCTGGTTTGTTGTGGTTGTCATGATTTTCTGCAGGGATGGGCATGTATAATAAAATTCAGAAACCCCAAATGAAAATGTCCTAGAGAAGAACAAAAGAAGAAGGCTGTGGTGGAGCAATGAATTTTGAGTGGACTGGTGTTGCCTCTCGATGGATAACAGAGCGGGTCCTTTATTCTTGAAGATGCAAAGGGACATGATCTTCATAAGCTTGTTACCTATTTCAGGGTTTTACAATGTTTTCAGTCCCGGAGTTCTTCAAATTCCACATCTCTCTTGCTTTTCTTTAATCCTATCTTTTTGTGTTTAGGGGTCTTAGAAGAGCCAACAACTGCCCAGCATGCTTGACCTTAAACCCTCTTATGAGCCAAGATGGGACAGGCCCAGACAGCCTGGTCTCTGAGCCTGGGCATCTGGCTGGGGGAGCCCCAGCTGCAGAATGATTTCATTTACATTGCTATTCAGAGACAAATGGCCCAGCTCAATGGAAAGTCTTTCATTCCTAACAAGCAAGCCAGTATGTGGCATTTTTCTTTTCCTTACTCTGTGGGGTAAAATGAACCTTGCAGATGTTCCTGTAATACTAGAAGAATAAGATGCACAGATGAGCAGCCGAGAGTGGCTTGGCTCCCTACTGGGTTTGCCAGTTGCCATGTGGCCTGTGGTCAAGTCAGAGGAGCAGCTGGGAATTGCATTTGGGAGCTGACTTCACAGCTGTGGTCAGAAAGCCAGAAGGCCTGTTTGTATAGAACCTTCCCTCACAAACTGTAGTGAGTGCTTCCCTCCAAAAACAAGGCCTGGAACAGAGAGGCTTAGATAAGAGCATCTCTTGTCCTAATAAAGTCATGGGGGGCCCTCTTGCTGTGTGGTGATTGAGCAGTGGTAGTCAATGGTGGTGCTCATGGGGCGAACAATATGTGGAAGTCACTGAGACCTGAAGAAGGCAGGGCCCTACCCGCAGGACACAAATAGGGGGGCCCAGGCAGATAAAAAAATTATACAATATGTCATCCATGATGACCCTTGGAAGAGCCATCACCTTAATAAATAGAAACAGACAGATGCTGGGGATGTACATTTCGTGGCAGACCCATTTTACCATGTGGGTCATAAATTAAAATGCCAAGGGGCACCTGGGTGGCTCTGTCGGTTAAGTGTCTGACTTCAGTTCGGGTCATGATCCCAAGGTCCTGAGATCGAGCCCCATGTCGGGCTCTCTGCTCAGTGGGAGCCTGCTTCTCCCTCTCCCTGCTGCTCCCCCTGCTTGTATGCTCTGTCAAATAAACAAAACAAAACAAAACAGAACAAAACTTTTAAAAAGTTCAAATGCCAAGAGTATATGCTTTAGGATTGTAATTCCCACATTCATATTCCCACATTACTTTTAAGAAAGAATCCAGTTTGGGGCGCCTGGGTGGCTCAGTTGGTTGAGCGACTGCCTTCGGCTCAGGTCATGATCCTGGAGTCCCGGGATCGAGTCCCGCATCGGGCTCCCTGCTCGGCAGGGAGTCTGCTTCTCCCTCTGACCTTCCTCCCTCTCATGCTCTCTGTCTCTCATTCTCTCTCTCTCAAATAAAAAAAAGAAAGAAAAGAAAAGAAAGAATCCAGTTTGCAAATAACTATTCTATCTCTACACAGGAAAACCATTCTCTCCTTGATGAGATAATAAAAGGCAAGCTGAGGGCAAAAGGCACACTGACACTTGACAAACCACACCCCCAAAGGTGAGATATGTGTGACCTTCTTCGGGCACTCATGACTGCCCAAGAACAAAAAAAGGAAATACAAATGGTCAACTGATAAAGATTTCAGTCATGCACGGCATAAAACTCCATCTGTTTATAACTGTCTCAATGATTTACAAGAAAAACACAATCTTAATAAGAGCCAGACCTCCAGGAACCTATAGACTCAATTTCCTGGAGGCCTAATGTCACCCTACCCTCCATAGGATTAAAAAAATAGCCTATATAATCAGTCACTCCTCACACTTACAATGCAGCTTTTTCTGCCTACAGGTCCTGTCCCGTGCTTTTTTTTTTTTTTTTTAACTTTTGGAATGCTTTAATTGACAGAATGGAAGTACACAAATGAATTTTAAAATAGAATCAATGCATCAGAGAGTAAGAGCTAATGTGAAACTTGCCGCACCTCACTCCGATCAGATGGAAGAAGGCAAAAGTTGAAATCACAGAGTGAGGAAGGACGCATATGAGAGAGGAAGGGCCCCGGGACTGAATTATTCAAGACACACTCTGCTGGTGTCTTCAACTTCCAGATCACCCAGGCCTTAGTCAGTGGTTTGGAAAACCATGGTGTTTGGTCACAAAGAGCAACCGCAGAAACTGGCTGTATCTGGAATGAGGAAGGAGCTTAGACTCCTGGGGAGAATGTAGACACTCGACTCTATGACAAGGAGGAGGGAGGTATGAGGGCACCAGAGCACTAACGAGGCTCTGTGCCGTTTTACGACAGGCGCCAACCAAACCACAGCAACATACTAGGAAAAACTGCTCGGGTTACTACTTTAGTGAAGATCTGGAGCAGCTATAGGAAGGTTTTTGTGGAGAAGGTCCAGCTCATATAGAGAAATTACACATTCAAGCACTGGAGTACTATGGTGCCTTGCTCAGAGTTGGTGGAGGAAAGGAGTTCTCTCCAGTTGACCTGTGGAAGACAATCTTTCTTCTCAGAGAGGACATGAGCATTCAGTGTTCTAGAAAGTTCTATTAGTCTTGACCTTGTGCTGTTTCGCCTTGTATTTTGAGGCATCCCTAGGTTCTCTGCTGGGATTGCTCCAGTCATCAGCTTCGGGTGTGGTCTTGTAATGACGCCACGCAGACTTATTAAAAACCGGAAGTCTCTCAAATGATTCACTTGAAAGTGCCTTTAAATAAATGACAGCATCAGTACCGACTCCTTCCATGGAATAGAGTTTTAGATCTCCTTGGAAATATCTAGCATACAGACGAGAAATTGGCAAGCCATAACCAAATCCAGCCAGAGGGGCGGCTCTTGTAGGCTCCAGGCTAGGTCTAGGAGCAGTTGAATACATGTAGTTAAAAAGACGGTCTGTTTTTCGAAGTGGGACACCACCACCTAGGTCACTTACCTTAATGGACAAGTCTTCTTTACCCAGAGTAACAAGGGTTTTAACAGACGGGTAGGCTTCTTTTCTGTCTTCATCTAGTTCAACTGTCGCTCTCATTGAGTTCTTGAACAACTCAAATAGCATGTGAAACAGGTGTGAGGGCACATAAACTACCTGAATAGGTTTGTCTGGAGCTTTGGCATTGAATTCTTCGACTTCCAGCTCTGGAGCTACCAGGTAATACTGTTCACACGCATCTTGGCAGTTTCATAGGCATCTTTCATGACATCAGCCACATTGCAGGTGGGATCAATACTTCCAATGTGTTTAGGATGAGCAGGGTTGGTGTCACCACCAAACAGAAGTGTGTGCTGGTTAACAAGCACGCGGAAAGAGATGCGGTCGGTATAGAACCGATCCAGAAAATACTGGATGTTTCTGCTAACGAATGGATCAAACCCAAATTTCTCCTTGTATTCAATCACTCCTGGTGCCATTGTAGGAACCACATCGTTGTGTCTATTTCTGACTTTAATGAGAACTTGCAGAAAGTTAACCAAGACCTGTGGATCTTCAGGGCTCTTATTCTCGTATTCTAAAAGTTCAAGAAAGCTCTGCATATACCAACTCTGAACCAACCCCACCGAAGGGCGGTTAAGCAAGTTATCCGGCAGAAGATTAACTTCTCTCATTGTGTTGGCCAGTCTTACAGGAAGCTCCTTTCGTAGAAACATATGAAGTTTTCTCACGTGCATTAGCTCTCCCGAAGTCTAGGAACTGCTTGATGGAGAGTGGCGATGGCGAGAAACGCGAGTAGCGTTCGGTCTGCTTAGGCACCGGCTCCTTCAGCAGCCAGCGGAAAAGCCGCACCCTCGCCGAGGCCGTGCACAGACCAGCCGAGACGCTCAGGCAGCCGCGGGGGCCGATGCAGCCGAGCCGCGCGGATCCGGCACGTCAGCCGAGCTCGCACCCCGGCCTCCGCCTCGGCCTTGGCGCCGCGGGAGCAGCCCCCGCCGCAGCAGCTCCCGGGCCCTGTCCCGGGCCTTAATAAAACCACCTTTTTGCACTGGAAAGGTCTCAAGAATCTTTCTTGACCATTCACTCTCAGGCCCAAACTTCAAATTACATCATTTTGGCGCCCACCGTGGGGCTCACGTCTTCTCGTCTAGACTCTGAGCCTTAGTGCAAACTTGATGAGCACTTTCCTCTTCTCTTCCTTTACTTTCATTTCAGGGGCTTCTCAAGGAGTGTGGTCTTATTGGAACACTTTCACGTCGATTGCTCAGGCTGCAATCCTCTAGCCATGGCTACACCACGGGGAGGACCAAAAGCCTGCCTTTTGACTGGAAGTTAGCACCCTGGCCAGGATGGGCCTTCCCTTCCCTGCCTGCGAGCAGGAACCGGTAGATCTGGCATAACGGGACCCTGAGGCTGGTCGGCTCCTCTGATATCAGCACTGAGTCCCAGGTTGCCCAGACATGGGAGGTAAGCTTATCAATTTCCTTAATGAAACAAGAGCCACTTGCTCTATTCTTATTCAGCACTCAGGCCCTACTAGTCTTTCTAACCATAAAATTGTTGGCATATAAGAGGAAACCAAAACGTGTCACCAGACAATACCTCTCACCTGTAAGTACAGAAGCCAGTTGGTTACTTATGTTTTTCTAGTCCTTCCATCTTGTCCCACTCCATTACTTAGATGAGATTTAATGTATAAACTAGGAAGCAGTTTTGCTCTTCCTAAGGAAGAGGACAAGCTGTTCTCTTTAATGCCTGGGGAATTAAAACTTTTACCCTGGTACCCTTTGTAATATCTGGAAGAAAGTAAATCCACAGGTCAGGATTGTGATGACCTGGGTGAGGAAACACAGCCCCTATTTGCTTTTGAATGGGCCTCACCTTCAAGCCCACAGGCAGCTTAATGAACCTGGACAGTCTTGATGCCGGGGATTTAGAGACAGGCCTCACCCATTCACGGCTGCATTTAGTAAACACCTCTATGATATCTCCTGGCCTCAAGGAACTATAATTCAATATGTGGATGATATTTCAATCTGTGGTCCCACAAAAGAAACGTTTGGTAGTAATTCTATAACTTTACTTAATTTCTTGGCAGACAGAGGGCATCACATCTCTCTTAAAAAAAAAGTACAAATATCTAGGGGTGCCTGGGCGGCTCAGTCGTTAAGCGTCTGCCTTCAGCTCAGGTCATGATCCCAGGGTCCTGGGATCGAGGCCCGCATCGGGCTCCCTGCTCAGTGGGGAGCCTGCTTCTCCTCCCTGTGAAGCTCATTCATTCACTCATGCATTCAACAAATGCTTACTGACCTTGTACTCAACACTGGAGATGTAGAAGGCAGTAAAATTAGTCATGATCCCTTTCCTCTTGCATCTTATCTTTCAGTATTGAAAAAAAAAAAAAAAAAGGAGGGGTGCCTGGGTGGCTCAGTCGTTAAGCATCTGCCTTCGGCTCAGGTCATGGTCCCAGGGTCCTGGGATCGAGGCCTGCGTCGGGCTCCCTGCTTAGCGGAGAGCCTGCTTCTCCCTCTCCCGCTCCCCCTGCTTATCTTCCCTCTCTTGCTGTCTCTCTCTCTCTGTCAAATAAATAAATAAAATCTTTAAAAAAAAAAAAAGTACAAATATCTAGGGGCGCCTGGGCGGCTCAGTCGTTAAGCGTCTGCCTTCAGCTCAGGTCATGATCCCAGGGTGCTGGGATCGAGGCCCGCATCGGGTTCCCTGCTTAGCGGAGAGCCTGCTTCTCCCTCTCCCACTCCCCCTGCTTATATTCCCTCTCTTGCTGTCTCTCTCTCTCTCTGTCAAATAAATAAATAAAATCTTTAAAAAAAAAAAAGTACAAATATCTAAACAAAAGGTACAATATTTGGGATATGAATTAGCACCAGGACACCATACCCTGCCAGATTGATTGATTGATTGATTGATTTTACTATTTTATTTATTTTTGTGTGTGTGAGAGAGAGCACAAGCAGGGGGAGCGGCGGGCAGAGGGAGAAACAGGCGACCTGCTGAGCAAGGAGCCTGATGTGGGACTCGATCCCAGGACCCTGGGATCATGACCTGAGCCGAAGGCAGACGCTTAACTGACTCAGCCACCCTGGCGTCCCAGACCAGATTTAAAAACTCCCCAAATGACAATGATGAGATAACAAAAGGCAAGCTGAGGGCAGAAGGCACAATAACAGTCCACACCCCCCTCCCCCAAAGGCCGCATATATGTGACATTCTTCAAGCACTCGTGACTGCCCAGGAACAAAGAAAGGACAAACAAATGGTCAACTAATAAAGATTGCAGTTCTTATGCATGACATAAAACTCCATCAGTTTTTAACTGTCTTGATGATTTACAAGAAAAGCACAATCTTAATAATAGTCAGACCTCCAGGAACCTATAGACTCCATTTCTTAGAAGTCTAACATCACCCTCCCCTCCATAGGATAAACAAAACCCTATATAATCGGTCACTCCTCACATTTATGATGCAGCTTTTTCTGCCCACGAGTCCTGTCCCTGTGCTTAATAAAACCACCTTTCAGCACTGAAAATGTCTCAAGAATTCTTTCTTGACTGTTTGCTCTTGGACCCAAACTTCAAACCACAGCATCCTCACAGGTGATATTGATGTCAATAGATGGTACTCCCTTTCAGAGATCTAGCCTGTTCCTTTTCCTTCCTCATTCCATGCTGATTTTTACCCTTGTTAAACTGTAAGGGAGAAAAATAAAACTTCTTCTACCCTTTCAGGTTCTGTACCTGGGATCCTGGAAATTAAACTGATAAAAGACAGAGTAACAGGAGAAAAGGCATACAAATTTTATTTGGTATTAATAATTTTAGGTGTACATGGAGTCCTTGATATCAAATAAATGAAAACCCAAAGAAGTGTCTAGGCTTGAGAGCATATATACCATGTTTACCAAAGAGCGGTGAATTGTGGAGATGTGATAGACAAAGGTAAAGGAGTTTGAGCTCCTAGAGGCGGGAAACTGTGGGAAGGTAAATATAGAGGGGAACCTAGTGGAAGACAAGGTTTGTTAAGTACAGTTTGTTAGGCAGATCGCTGTCATTGTGTCTTGGTCTGGTAAGAGTTTAGAGTCATCTCTGGTGAATACAGTGGTTCAGTCATCCTGTCACTCCAGGCATGAGAGAGGAGAGGGGGACCCCTCCACGAAGGTTTTATTCAGGATTATCACAGTGGGGGGAAAGAGAGCCCAGTATAGAACTGGGCTCAGTTCCAAGCGCAGCATGGGCCAGTGGGGCTGTATAGCTGAGGATCAGGGTGGGGGTCGTATTCTGATCCCCTGTGTTGCTTTCATGGGACTTAGCCATGTACCAGCACCCCACGGGCAGACAGCATAAGAAAGCCAATGGGCTGTGTAACAGACATTTTATATAACTTCCTCAGCTACAGATGCATATGATTGTCATCATGCCCAGAACTCTTAATTATAGAGATAAAGATCCACTACAGTTGAAAGAATTCAATAAAAGAATGTATAGAAAGTGACTGATGCACAGCCTCAATTTTCTTAAAAATGTGTCTGCATATGCACGTGTGTATATAATTATTTGCAGTTGTACATTTGTTGATGATTAATACCTGTCTCCCTGCCAAAGTGTAAACTCCTTGAGTGCAGGCGTAATGTCAGCTGGAGTCTGGAAGACAGGAATGACTTTCTGACCAAATGAACAAATGAAGAATTTCCAGCAACCGAACGTATTATGTTTCCATCCCTTACCATGCCTTAGCTATAAATGGCTCTCTCAAAAAATGTTGACCTCTCTTTCAATCTGGCTGATGCAATGCTTTGGAAATGTTTTAGATCTCATTATTTATTTCATATGTGACCAACACCCCAGCTGCTGGGCTCAGAAATCCATCATCAGGTTCCTATGGAGACCAGTCTTTCCACAGGCTGCTCCCCAGCCCCCAACTGAGCATGGCAGGGATGCTGGGCTGGCCTGCTTCTGGGAGGGGTGACTGGTTCAAGGAGTCCCCATCAGCCTCACCAGATTTCCCTAGAATTGTACTGTAGTCTCAAACTCTCCCAAGGCACCTGGGTGGCGCAGTCGGTTAAGCGTCTGCCTTCGGCTCGGGTCATGATCTCAGGGTCCTGGGATCGAGCCCAGCATCGGGCTCCCTGCTCAGCAGGGAGTCTGCTTCTCCCTCTCCTTCTGTCCCTCCCCCCACTCATTCTCTCTCTCAAATAATTTTAATTATTTATTTGAGAGAGAGAAAGACAGAGATAGCGAGAGAGAACAGTAGCTGGGAGGAGAGAGAGAAGCAGGCTTCCCGCTGAGCAGGGAGCCCGACGTGGGGCTTGATCCCAGGATCCTGGGATCATGACCCAAGCCGAAGGCAGACGCTTAACCGACTGCGCCACCCAGGTGCCCCATAAATAAATAAAATCTTAAAAAAAACCCCAAACCTCTTCCACTCAACCTTCCTTCCTTCCTTCCCTCAGAGAAATCCTGTCGACTCCTGGGCTGCAGCACATGGAAGTGGCACACTAAAAGTGAAAAATCAGTGGCAGAAAGTAGAAATGGCTGCCAGATCTGTCCCAGCAGCAGGGCCTGGGAGAGTCCCCGGAGCCTCCTCTGGCCTCCGTGGGGCACAAAACACCCACATGACCAAGGACATAGGTCCAGCTATAACCTTCAGGCAGAAACTTTCTCCCAAGAACTTAGTTGTCGCCCTGGGGAAAAAAATGGGGAAAGGCAGCCTCCTGAAATTGAAAATTTTCACATATGAAACGATTGAGTTATTAATAAATTAACCAAATATGTCTTTTACTGGCAATATCACTTCTGGTTCCAAGGTGAATGGCAGCTCAAGACCCAAATTTGGTTAGGTTTAGAACAAATGTATAAAATGAGGTCTGCAGATTAGTTTTGTGACTTTGAAAAATTTTACACTGCAGATATGCTTATTGCATAAATGCTTTATACATTGAACATTTCTTTTTTTTTTTTAAGATTTTATTTATTTATTTATTTATTTGAGAGAAAGAGGGAACAAGCAGGGCAGAGGGGCAGAGGGAGAAGCAGACTCTCCTCTGAGCAGGGAGCCCGATGCGGGGCTCAATCCCAGGACCCTGGGATCATGACCTGAGCCGAAGGCAGATGCTCAACTGACTGAGCCACCCAGGCGCCCCTCACTGAACATTTCTTAATACTTAATGTATGGTGAGCATCTTTCAATGTCAATTAAATGCTTCTCATTTTCAGTGGATGGATAGTATGCTGTGGAATGGCTGCACCATCATTTACCCAACCACTCCCTTTCCTTGCTGCCTGTCAGCCAGGAGCCTTTCTCAGCTCCAAGTTGGCCTGTATTCCTGGGCACGTTGCCCCTTCCACCTTCAAGCCAGCAACGGTGTGTCCAGTGCTTTTCATACTTGGAATTTCTCTGGTTTCCCCTTCTTGCATGTCTCCTCTGCCTCCCACCAGGTGAAAGGGTCTCCCTATCCTATGCCTGCAATCCAAATCACATCTACAAATTCCCTTCTCCATGGAACGTAGCATTTTCTTAGGTTCCAAGGATTATGGCGTGGACATCGTTGGAGGGCTTCTGTCTGCCACGTTGCTTTGTACCATCTATGCACATAATTAGGTGCTTAATAAATATTAGTTACTTAATTTTATGGCCATTCAGTCTCATGTTATTCTTATTTCAGTAGGTAACATTGCAATAAATCTCTTTGTTCATCCTGGGTCACATATCTCACATATTCCAAATTTCCTCGATTTTGGGGTCAACTTTTGAGGAGAGATAAAAGGCCACATCTGCAATCCCACTTACTTCTTCCTGTGTACAAAAATGTAGAATCAATCCCTGTGCATAAGAATATAGAATTGAGAGCAAAGAGGGCACCTGGGTGGCTCAGATGGTTAAGCGTCTGCCTTCGGCTGCGGTCATGATTCCAGGGTCCTGGGATCGAGTCCCGCATCGGGCTCCCTGCTCCGTGGGAAGCCTGCTTCTCCCTCTGCCTCTCTCTCTCTCTCTCTATCTCTCATGAATAAATAAATAAAATATTTAAAAAAAAAAAGAATTGAGAGCAAAGAGAAATAATGCACCTGCACAAATCTTGTATCAGTTAGGATTAGATGCAGCTCCACATGACAGAAAAGTTAACCTTTAAAGAGTTAAAGGGCTTAAACAAGATTGAAGTTTATTTCTCTCACATAAATGAAGTCTAGAATTGTGTACTCAAGAGCTGGTACATTAGTTTCACAATAGTCATTTTTTATTTTTTTATTTAACTTTTTATTTAACTGCTTCACATTGTCCTAATGGTTTCCACCTCATGGTACAAAATACTTGCTTGAGTTCCAGCTATTACACGCACATTCCCATCAGCAGAAAGGAGGAAAAATGAAGACTTCACACATAAGACCCCATATATTCCATCAGCCAAAAGTTAGTCAGAAAGGCTTCCTCTAACTGCAAGAGAACCTGGGAAATGTCATCTCTATTCCAAGTAGCCATTATGCCCTATATGTAATCCTATTACTAAGGAATAGAGAAGAACAGATAGTTTGGGGAAAGTTAACAGTCTGCCATCGATCTAAATCTAAAATTATCTTCAGTTTTCCTTCTGAATCCTTCCACCTGCTGGCTGACAAAAGAGATCTCTGGTAAATTCCACATATGCCTAGGAAGGTGCAAAGAAAGTACAGAGGGGCATTATATTGTCTAAATGTTCATTATTTAAGCCCCCGTACAAGGAGATAAAGGTACACGGGCGAACTGATTACGTGTAAAATTCACCATTTGTCCCTCCCTCCATGCTCGCGTCTGTCACTACCCATCTTCCTAGAACTCTTCTTCAGTCTGGAAGAGACTAAGGCTGATGAGCATTCTGAAGCTTTTTCTCTAAAGATTTGTGTTTTTTAAGGCACAAAGAGATAAGGGTTTCATTAGTCACTTGCACATTAGCCTGAGAGGGTAAGCATGTTGGACTGGGAAGAAAGACTCAGTGGTGGAAGGACCCAGGAGAAGGGTCATCCAGCCCCACTGTGGTGATTGGGCTGCCTTTGTGGTTCCAGGGGACAAACAGGCATTTCCTCTGGCCAGAGGGTGCGCTCGGAGCAGTGGAGGATGCAGACAGAGGGAGGCATGGGATCTGTCTGGTGAGGGAAACCTAGGGATGGAGAAATTCCCATGCTATGTGTCAGTGCAGCCCTGGTGCTAGATGCAAGCTTGTGGGGAGGGGCTCACATCCCAGTGCTTAGGACAGTGCCGGGTGGGTGTATGGGAGGAACTCAACCAGTATTTCGCACTGAACGGTTGAAGGAATGGGCGCTGCACAAAGGGGGAATGGCAGGTGGGCCAGCCTAACTGAGTACAAGATGAGAGGTAGAGGAAGTGAACCCTGAGGCTACAACTTGCTGGCAGATCCACATCGATGGCATTTTTATGTTGAAGAGAGGGAACCTGAAGGCACTGAAGGAAGAACCTGATTGAGCGGAGATTTGAGAACTGGAGCTCCCTCTGGCACTGAGGACAGTTACAGCCCTCTGCAGGGTCAGACGGGGGGCAGGGAGCCATGTCACAAGAAGCTGTGGTCACTATGGATAGATCAAACAAGAACACATTCTTTCATTCAGCAACGATTTGTTGAACATTTACTATGTACCAGGTATTCATGGATACAATTTCATCACAGCCCTTTATTCTTTTGAGTTAAAAATTACCCTCTTCCAAGATGTCCATCGACAGATGAATGGATAAAGAAGATGTGGTATATATATACAATGGAATATTAAGCAGCCATCAAAAGGAATGAGATCTTGCCATTTACAACAACGTGGATGGAACTGGAGGGTATTATGCTGAGCAAAATAAGTCAAACAGAGAAAGACATGTATCATATGACCTTACTGATATGAGGAATTCTTTTTTTTTTTTTTTAAAGATTTTATTTATTTTTTTGACAGAGAGAGACATAGCGAGAGTAGGAACACAAGCAGGGGGAGTGGGAGAGGGAGAAGCAGGCTTCCCGCAGAGCAGGGAGCCCGATGTGGGACTCGATCCCAGGACCCTGGGATCATGACCTGAGCCGAAGGCAGACGCTTAATGACTGAGCCACCCAGGCGCCCTGATATGAGGAATTCTTAATCCAGGAAACAAACTGAGGGTTGCTGGAGTGGGGGGTGGGGTGAGAGGGATGGGGTGACTGGGCGATAGACACTGGGGAGGGTATGTTCTCTGGTAAGCGCTGTGAATTCTGCAAGACTGTTGAGTCCCAGATCTGTACCTCTGAAACAAATAATGCAATATATGTTAAGAGAAAAAAAAAAGAAGAAGGTAGCAGGAGGGGAAGAATGAAGGGGGGGTAAATCGGAGGGGTAGACGAACCATGAGAGACGATGGACTCTGAAAAACAAACTGAGGGTTCTAGAGGGGAGGGCGGTGGGAGGTTGGGTTAGCCTGGTGATGGGTATTGAGGAGGGCACGTTCTGCATGGAGCACTGGGTGTTATGCACAATGAATCATGAACACTACATCTAAATCTAATGATGTAATGTATGGGGATTAACATAACAATAAAAATTTTTTTTAAAAAAAGAGGAAATAAAAAAAAAATTACTCTCTTTAAAAATGTAACCATCGGGGCGCCTGGGTGGCTCAGTCGGTTAGGCGTCTACCTTTGGCTCAGGTCAAGATCCCAGGGTCCTGGGACTGAGTCCCACGTTGGGCTCCCCGCTCAGTAGGGAGCCTGTTTCTCCCTCTCCCTCTGCCCCTCCCCCGCTCATGCTCTCTCTCTCTCTCTCTCTCTCTCTAATAAATAAATAAAATCTTTTTAAAAAATGTAACCATCATGAAAATGTTAATGCCTCAGTACCCGGCTTCTCAGGGAACACAGTGGTCCTTTCTTCTCAGATGGAGGAAGGAGTTTCATGGGAACACCAGCCTCTGTGGGGCAGGGGGAAGAAGAAGGGGCCAGTGGCCAGGGTAAATGTGCAGAAGTATATGTCCACTTCTTCACACTGCTCAAGACTAGCCCCACAGAGCCAGACAGTGATGTCACTGAAATGAGAGAGTATTCGCCTAAGAGGCCTTTGTGGGCAAGTTGGTAGAAACAGTCACATTCTCCATGCCGGTCATATATTTAGAAGGGTATTATTTAATGACACTGAGGAAGGCGGCCACTCTCCATCATGTAATAATACCCCTCAGAGGCCCAGGGGAGATGGAGGACCAGAGCCCAGGGGCTGTGGTAGTTGTGGTGGACTCGGCACATGCTGGAGGCAGGAACGCAAGGGCCTTGAGACATGGTCCAGACTCTTTTTATGAGCCAGAGATCTCTAAACTGTGGTTCCCCCCTTTCTCCCACGCCTTGCTCCCCACTCTCTCCCACACCTCACCCTTTATCCCAAATCTGCAACTTTCAGTGGATGGTGACAGAATCAGAATCCAAGAAAATCATATGGTCTCTATGTCAGAGAAGATAGGCAAAAGGAACGGGGTGGGGGGTAGAATTGGATCTGAAATGAAAAGAAGCCTCATAGGATACTCCCAGAGGGGCAGTCAATATAATGGGAAAAGAAATCTCGCTGAAACTTTCCCACAGAAGTTCCCCCTCACCCACACTGTTCTTCGCTCTGTAAGTGTTTCTGGAAACTCACAGCCTCACTCTTGAGCGGACTGAGCCCTCTTACAGGACAAGCCTGGACGATCTTCTTCTTTGTATCAGGGATGGTCCAGGCTGGAGCTCAGGCAGCTGAGGAGCCAAGGGAGGCAGCTCTCCCACCCAGAAAAATAGCTGAGGGCTTCATCACAAGGCTGTTGACTGCAAACATCCGCCAGCACTGGCATGCTTATGACAGGAAGCACAGTATTGACCTAACTCTGCTTGAGGAACTGTGGCCTCTAAGAACCTGAGGTACCTCCTGGCTTACTTCAGGGATGGGATTGCCTCATTACCCCTGAATAAAGCTGGTCATCGTGAGGTGTATGCCTTAGGCTCCCTGCTATCCTCATTGCTTTAAAGACGAGAGAAACTTGCCCCAATCCTCAAAAAAGTGTCATCTAACAAAGGATTGCTGCTAAAAGAATTAGAAAGCACACTTATAGGTGCATTTGGGTGGCTGAGTTGGTTGAGCCTCCAACTCTTGGTTTCAGCTCAGGTCGTGATCTTGGGGTTATGAGATCAAGCCCCGCATGGGGCTCTGTGCTGGGTGTGGAGCCTACTTAAGATTCTCCCTCTCCCTCTTCCTCTGCTTCTCTCTCTCTCTCTCTCATAAAAAAAAAAAAAGGAACTCAAGGTCTATATTTGTCAGTGGGGCTCTACTCCTATTCAATTAAAAATGTGGTTGGAGTCTGCTAATGCCATTAGTAGGTTATTGCTTGTGTTTATTAAATTTTCCTTTTTCATTGTTACTTTTTTGGCCTGCATTATATCCCAATTCATAAAAATGCAGTAACTACCCAGACTGGCTCATTTGAGTATAAAAGTCACGATACAAATTAATAAGTAAAATACTACAATCCAGAATAATGTCAAAAACAGAAAAGCGTGAACCAGGACTCCACGGCAAGTATTGGATATAAATATATGTGCTCTGGGACAGGTAAAATGGATGTGATAAATACATGCACAAGGAACTGTAAGAGAGAGAGTGCAAAGAGGATGTATCACGATGAATAGCTAAAACTGCATTTCATTGATTCTGTTTTCATTCAGTCTCCTCTCTTTCCCCCTTCCCAATGTGTTGTCTGTTGTGAAACCATAACATTATGGCTTGGGACTCATCAAAGCCTTACATAATTTCCAATAAAAGTAAAGGACTTTTTCTGGTAAACTAATTAAATTTTGGGGGGAACAAGTATAAAATCATGCATTTCAGGGTAAAATTGATGAATGCTGCCCTTAACTTGGAGAAAAGATGTCCCCGAAATTCTAGTGACAATGACCAAGTTAGAGGATACATCCCAGAGTAGCTTGTTACCTAGCACTGCAGCCATTTGAAAAGAATGACCAAATTATGAGGGGTGGATGTCAGGGAGCAATGAACTCGATTATCTGAAGGCTGAGCAGCTGTCCCTCAGCTGCTGCATGTTTCAGCATCGAAGACAGATGTATGCAGATTTCCCACTGCATATTGGAAAATATGAGCTTTTCATGGGGATAACTGCCAGAGCATTGCATCTGTCTCAGGAGAGCTTCAATTTATTAGTAAAGCCCCCATGGGCTTAGAAGACAGATGTGACAGATGCAGACCAACCAGCACCCACAGGGGTATAAATCCATGTCAGTGAGGAATCTGCAACCTCATGCTCCTTGCTGTGAATTGAAAATACTTCCATAGCCAGGGAATGTGAGTCTGGTTATGTTGACAATCTCCACTTCGCTCTCATCCCTGAGCCCATAGGCAGCACACACATAACAACACTCTGGTTAATTTAGACTCTACTCCTCATATGTCCATCCTCATATGAGAGTTCAGTGTTTCACCCAGGGGTCAACTTTGGCCTTGAATTCTCATTTGTGCTGATTGACTTTTGTCATTGTATTGGCTTTCTAGCGTCTGTACCCTGTCCATATGGCAAGAATCCCCCATCGTGTGTACTACCAGTGGGACCCAATGCTCTACTGTCCACTATAGGACTTGAAGTATGGAGATTTCCTTTTCTCCCTATCCTCTGCCAGCTACGGCCCGGGTGTGTGGTTTAGAATCAGGCGACCACCTACTGCCAACCAGGTCTTGAATTTGGAATAAGTGATGAAGAACAAAGGGTCAGTTAAGATTTAGTCATGGTGGTTTCAGGGGTGTCCAGGAATATGCACGATCTGACTCCAGGACGGTGACATTCTGGCCTGAAGTTTCCTGCTGCAAGGTAATGAGGTTCTTGTGTGAGACCCTCTATACTGCGCTTCCTGCTTGCTTTCCAAGTCTGGTCCTCTGGCTTCCGGACAAGTCTGTGAGCACCTTACAACTTTCCAAGGCAAGGCTTTTCTGCCCATCACATCCTGTGATGATTCCTGGTTTTTACAGCCATATCTCTAATTGATACACATGCTTTTTGGTCTGTGTATGGTGGGGAAAAGTGATGGTGGTCATCAACAAGGAGGAGGAGGAGAGAGAAGAGGAGAAGGCAGAGGAGGAAGGGGATAAGAAGCACATCATGAAGGTATGGACAAAAGCTACAAGAAGACAAATGGGAAGGTCGTGAAGTAGATGGGAAATTCAGATTCTCACAGCTGGTTTAGGAACATCGCCTGTTGTCCTTTTTTACCGTATCATCTCATATGCTAATACTATTCCTTAAAAGTTACAGAGCACAGTGACTTCCCAGATGGTCTGTTCCGTAATTCAGCTGAAAAGATCCTGAAGATAATCAGGTTTGGAATAGACCAGGGTCTGTGACCTAAGGGCCACCATCTGTTTTTGTAAATAGTTTTATTGGGACACAGCCATGCTTATTCATTCTCACGTTGTCTATGGCTGCTTTCGAGCTGTGGTGGCAACGGAGATTGTATGGCCAGCAGAGCCTAAAATATTTACTGCACGGCCCTTTACAGAAGACGTTATTGACTCCTAGAATAGGATATCTGAATCTCTGGGAACTGGGGTACAGAAATCTATTTTCCTCTTTTCACTCTTCACCTCCATGCCCTCCCTTCCCAGCTATACTTTTCCCCTGTTGAGGGTTTAACACAGGGCCCTATGCCATTTCAGAGGCCTGGGACCCATTTTCCCAGAGGAGAGGAACAAACCAGGAAAAAAAGGAGGAAAACATTGGTCTCTTCCTCCTCCCTCCCTGGAGGCCCTGCTCCGGGAGACTCAGAGACCCACTTCCGGAGGTAGTGTGGGGAGGTGCTGTGCTCAAGGCCACAGGGCTAGTTATTAAAGGACAGCTGAGACCCAAAGCCAGGTCTTCCCATACTTCGCCTGGTACTATCTCCACTTCATCAGGGAAGTCTTCTTGGAGGTGGTGGGGTTTGGGTCTGGCTTAGAATCCTGAGTGCAATCTAGGCAAGCAAAAACTGTTAATTAACTAATCTCCCTCCAGTACCTAAACACTGAAAAGCAGCATTTCATTGGATTGGATACCTAATAGATCATTCATTAGGAAACATGAAGATCACTGGTCTAGAAGTCAACAGACGTAGGTTTTAGTTCTGGCCCTGCCTCTAACTAGCTGCATAACCTTGGGCATGTCCCTTCTCCTTTATGGGCCATTATTTGCTCACACATAACAGGGCAGAGGAATTAGATTAAATGGGCCACAGCTGACTCTACTTTTCTTAAAATCCTGGGGTGCTCTTGTTGCTCACAAAACGTGTGACCTCTCCACCGATACACATCCCAACCAGATGCATAATAACTGGCTGATTTTGCACCAAAATCCATCCTAAATGGGGCCAGCCAAGGATGCAGTCACAGAACATGAGCATTTGACAGGATCTGTGGGAAGGCCTGCAGACAAATGGGGCAAACGGCTCTGAAGGATGAGAGCACCATGTCACACCAGCAGACAGGAACCAATGAGATGAGTACACTCATTAGGGGACACGGCTGGGTGGACTCTTGGTTCAGAATCCAAGAATGCCTTTCCTTTATGGCCTACTTTTAGGCTTGGAATAAAAAAATGTATTTGGGATGCCAACCCCAGATCTACTCCCTCTGTGGTTCGGGTGGAGTGTCTGGAATCAGCATTACTCATGTGGAAACATTTTGCTCTTTAATACCTCCAGAAGATCCTGGAACAGGCTGTGGCAGACCATGAAAGCAGGCAAGACAGAGCTGCCCTACTATTTGCTGAATCAAATGATTAATTTTCAAGGTGGATTAAAAGTTATATATGAGTTATTCATAAATCTATAGAACTTTATTCCTTGGGGAGTTTGTATCTGTTTCTGCATTTTCTCAAATGTATCCTTGGGAAATAAAAGAGCTTAACAAAATATCTTTTAAAATTACACAAGGCTCCCCAACTATTTACTGAACTCCAACACCCTGTAGCTTAATTCAGTGGAGGAAAAATTTCCCTGCACTTAAAAAGAGAAACTGATTGTTTTTACCGATCTGAAACCTCTTAATAGGTTTAATGACTCAAATGTTATTTTTAAATTGCCCAAGCACTAGCAGGAAGTATAATGAAGTTTATATTAACCTGATGTTTTCTTTCTAATAATTTCTGCCAACTCCACCCTTTTTTCTACCTCTGTGCTACAATCTGAGTGCCAAAACCACCACATGAGACAGATCATTAGCCTCATTTTACTAATGAGGAAACTGAGGCTTAGAATCATTAAGGTAACATAGCTAGAAAGTTGAGGAGTCGACTCAAAAGTTGAGTTGGGTCTGAAGCCAAAGCCAGTCATCACTTGTCCATTTGTCCATCCTTCCATCCATCATCCATCTATCTACCATCCATTCGTCCATCCATCCTTTTTTTTTTTTTGAGAGAGAGAGTGGGTGGGGAGGGGCAGAAGGAGGGGGAAAGAGAGAATTATAAGCAGGCTCCACACCCAGCATGGAGCCCATTGTGGGGCTCGATCTCATGACCCTGAGATCATGACCTGAGCCGAAATCGAGTCAGATGCTTAACTGACTGAGTCACCCAGGCGCCACCCCCTGCCCCCACCTCAGCTCTTTTATAATTGGTTTATTTGAGTTTAGGCAGGCTTTAACTAATCAGTCCAAACTTAATAGTTAATTTGGTTTGTATTTTCCATTTACCTATTCTACTAATGAAAGGTATTTATGGAGTGTTTGCTATGTGAAAGTTGTAGAATTAGGCTTTTCACAATAATATACGTGGCATTGATATTTCCCTCACAATCTTTGATCTAGTTGAAAAGATAAGACAAATGTGTAGAAAGTATTAATACAATAAAGACAGTATTATTTATCAGAGGCATAAATAACACAAAGTATATTATCTCACATAGCAAGACAGCTGAGTGGCTTGAAGATTAGGTAATCAAGGGCTCATGGATGCCATCAAGGACCAAATTATTTATCTCTTTCAGTTCTGCCATGCTCGGTGTTGCCACATTTCATATGTAAACATGGCAATATTAAGTGGAAGAAGAGACAGAAAAGGTACATTTCTTTTTTGTATGTCCCTTTTTATGAGTGAGGGTCCTTCCCCCAGGTACCCTAGCAGATTTCTTTCACACTGTATTATGTCAATGTCCATGCCCAGAATAAACATGGCCGAAAAGATGACATCAATCATGATTTACTTCCTATGGGGGACTTGCTTCCTCAGAATGAAGAAAGCTTTTTTGGCCTCCATAGGCAGGAGTGAACTTCTGATTTTCTCAACGAGCAAAACGGGGTTGGGCAGACTAGTCTGGGGGAAGGTCATTGTTAGTGTCCTATATGCAGTCACCATGTCACTTTATTTTTTTTTTAATCTTTTTTATTTTATTTATTTATTTGACAGAGAGAGACACAGCAAGACAGGGAACACAAGCAGGGGGAGTGGGAGAGGGAGAAGCAGGCTTCCCGCGAAACAGGGAGCCTGATGCGGGGCTCGATCCCAGGACCCCGGGATCATGACCGGAGCTGAAGGCAGACGCTTAACGACTGAGCCACCCAGGCGCCCCTGCAGTCACCATGTCACTTTAATGAGAAAGATTGAAAATCATCTATGCATACCCTAAATCCAATCCATATGTTCTGGGTGCAATCTACAGAGGAAATAAGAAAGCTTTTGGGTAAGAAATTGCAGTGTCAGCTGCCTGGGTAGCTCAGTTGGTTAAGTGTCTACCTTCAGCTCAGGTCATGATCCCAGGATCCTGGGATCGAGCCCCTCATCAGGCTCCCTGCTCTGTGGGGAGCCTGCTTCTCCCTCTGCCTCTGCCTCTCTCCCTCTCTCTCTCATGAATAAATAGAGAAAATCTTAAAAAAAAAAAAAAAAGAAATTGCATTGTCCTCTGTCTAAAGAAAGAAATTGTTAGGAAAAATGGAGATGATTTGAATAAAATTTACAAAAGGAGAATTCAGACAGACCCAGCTGGGTGATGTGTCTCAAGTGCCACCCCAGGAACTTGAATATCTGTTTCTTGTGGCAGGAACATTCCTAGAGAAGAGATTGGTGCATCAGGTTATTAAAGCTGTCCCGTTGTCTCTCAGCTCCATCCCAGCCCTCAAAGCAGCGCTGTGATGCTAGGAATCTGCAAATTACTTTTCTCCTTGATCAAGGAATAGGGGGCATTGGAAGGAGATGCTGAAAGGTAGGAAGATCCCAGGAAACACTTGTTCTTTCCTTCTGCTTGCTGTTTTTGTGTCATCTGGCCGATAACCCTCTGGTAGCTGGAGTTGGTCCCAGACAGACATCTTCCTATATGCCCAGAATTAACTTCACCGCACCCTGACAAAGGTACCAGCTTACCTTGGGCAGTCCTTCCTCCTCAGAAGTCCCAGTCCCAGCTCTGCCGGGGTCCCTACCTCCAGCTTCTAAGTTCTGACAACACCCACCTCTTCGCTTTATATTCCTAGCCTTAGGAGATGGTTGCTTTTTGCAGTTCCTATCTCTGTGTTTAACCCATTCCTTCTATCAAATTCTCTCTGTTGAAATACCTGGAATGGTTTCTGCTTTTCTGTTTGGATCCTGACCGAAACAAATGTTTGATGATATGAGCTATTAATATTATCCGAAAAATTCCACTTCACACACGTGCGTGCATGCACACACACACACACACACACTTTCCTGCTTATCATACATCTCTCTGATTAGAATTGGCTTCTCACGCAAATTTTCTACAGAGAGAATTTCTCTTCGGCAAGCATGTAAAACACGTATAGTTCACTTGAAAGCCATATTTTTCATTATAAGTGAATACATTTGAATGCTGGTTTTTATACATCAGTCTCTGGTGACCTTATTTTGGCTATGGACACAGATCTATCTCAGGGTCACTGGCAACGGGTATCCTGCACTTGCCGAATGAGGGTCAGGCCCAAATCTGTAGTTCCAGCCAAGTGAGGACATCCTGACCAGTCGACCAACCTCCTCTCTTATTCTTCCCCATACGGGTGTCAAGCATGAACCTGTTTCTCTTCAAATGACAATAGCTAATATTAAGAGACAATGTCCCCCTTTTGAACACATTACATTCCTTTCTTTTGATGCTTCTCCAAATAAAACTTCTCTGAAAAGGATCTAAAAGCCTTCAACATTAAGATATAAGTGAGCAATACAGTTAAACCACCTCCTCTAAGAGAGTATTTTTATTTCATTTGCATTTTAATAAACCTTTAATCAGTTTAAATCCGAGGGATCAAGTATTGATTTTTGAATCCCAGAATTCATTGAGCTGAGCGCTGGAGTATTTTTCAGTGAGAAGGGGTAGAGGGGAGGTGGGTCACACTCCAACTGCTTCTGAAAATCATGCAAACAGATGCCTTCTTCAACTACCCTTCAAGTTGGCACTGATATAAAGACACGTTCAATCCCACACAGTCCTTGACTGTCCCTGGCCAGACCGTAGCTGATCTCCTTTTGGCCAAGGCCACAGTGGAGCACCCTGGGGGAAGCCACAGGGCACCTACACATTTCATAACAGCCTCCTTTGTAGAGCTAAACAAATATTTGCTTCCAGCCTGCAGAGCTGATTCACAGGCTTGAGCTTTCACATGTATTCATGTGTATCTCTGCTGCTCACAGGGGTGGCTTTGCCAACCTCCTGGCTGGACCCCCAGGGCCAGCTGAGCAAGCAAGATGTAGTGGCAGTCCCAGCTCATCTCAGCAGCTGGATGCCTCCAGACCTCGGTGCAGAACGGGGACTCCAGCTTTCACTGGGGGCAGGTTCTACATATTTCCAGTACTCTGTTCACAGGCAGGAAATGATGGCCCAACTCCAATTCACATCTTTGAAAACTGGATAAACTGGATACAAGGGACATGGCCAGAACATGTGTGAAAGGATAACCCCAAGTAAGATTTAATAACAAGCCAAAGTTTAAAATGAACCTAATGGGAAATTACGGGAGACAAATAAAAGGGACCCATGCCTATGGGCTGGGGCCCCTAGTTGGGGCCAGACTTGCGACTCTGCATCCTTGAACTTGAGCAATTGGCTAAGTCTTTTCAGACTGCCCTCTCCTCATTGGCAAGATGATGGGGGCTGGGGTTTCTTCAAAGCTTCCCCACATATTCACCTATTTGTTTGCTGGGGCCGTCATAACAAAGTACCACAACTCAAGGGGCTTACACAAAGAAATTCATTGTCTGCTAATTCTGGAGGCTGGAAGGCTGACGTCAAGTTGGTTCCTTTCAGGCTATGTGGGGGGAATCTGCTCCACGCCCTTTTCCCAGCTTCCGGTGGCTTGCTGGCCATCTTTGGTGTTCCCTGACTTGTAAATGCATTGCCCCCATCCCTGCCTATGTCTACACACCACATTCTCCCTGCGTGCGTGTCTGTCTCTGTGTCCAAATTTTTCCTCTATAAGAACATGGTTGTATCTGGTTAGGGCCTACCCCAGTGACCTCATCTTAACTTGATCATCTACAAAGACTATTTCCAAATAAAGTCATCTCGCAGAAGTATGGAGATTAGGACTCCAACATCTTTTTGGGTGACATAATTCCACTCATAACCTTCTGACCTGATTTTTGCAGGTGAGCCTCCTGGCAGATGGCTATGGAGCTGGCCTTCTCTCTGCTGGTCTTCTCCTACTTTTCTGTAAGAAGGCAGGAGAACAGATAGATACCTGTCTTAATGACGGCTTTCCAATTGTATAAAGCCAGGCAAGTCCCTTTACCTCTCTGAGCCCCCGTTTCCTCATCTAAAAGATGGCAATAATGGGTTTGCTGTGAGAAGTCAGTAACCTAAAGCAAAGAAATACTTGTCTGACACATGGTAAGTGTTCACCAAATTATAGATACTTTTATTTATTCCTGTTGAGTCAAGGGGAGGATGGGTAAGCAACTCCCTAACCCTGGCTGCATATTAGAATCAACTCAGGGAGGGCGCCTGGGTGGCTCAGTTGGTTAAGCGACTGCCTTCAGCTCAGGTCATGATCCTGGAGTCCCTGGATCGAGTCCCGCATGGGGCTCCCTGCTCGGCAGGGAGTCTGCTTCTCCCTCTGACCCTCCCCCTCTCATACTCTCTCTCTCTCAAATAAAATAAATAAAATCTTAAAAAAAAAAAATCAACTCAGGGAACTTTTTGAAAACTATTGGCACCCAGGCCCCACTAGAGATTCTGACTCAATTGCTCTGGGATGGGGCCCAGGCACTGATATATTTAGAACCTTCCTGGTTTGTTTCAATGGACAGCCAGGATTGAGAACTACTAGAATAGTTGAAAGGATTGAAAACAGCAGTGGAAAGCCTCGATGCGGTTGAAAGTCAGAAGAGGTTGACTTGTAGCTAGTTAGCCAGATGGTCCAGGTTGTGGGAGGTGCCAGGGACAGCTCTTAGAAAACTTTGAATGAGGTGACCTAGATTTCTGAGCCATTTCTTGTTTTGTGGTCTCCCTGAAAAATTGTTTCCAGGCCTCCATGAGGGAGCATCCCCACTAAGACACTCCCTTGGGCCTTTTCTCTCACAGCGATATTCCATCCACTTGCTTGCCCACAACACCCGTCTCAGCTCCAGGTCTGGGAAAGAAATCCTCAGTAAGAGTTAATGCCAGATAACAGCTTGATGTACTACCTTCCCTAGGGATATCTGCCTAGGAGGGCTCATCACAGGTCTCCAAGAACTCAACAGTGAGGAAATTTTGGATGGGTAGACTTACGGGATGGGGATGGCAGAGCCTCTGATCCGCCACTGGGTGAGAACTGCTCGCTTTTGAATAGGCATGACTATATATAGCCTATATATAGAGGTAGCTGTCCGGCAAAAGTGATACCACTTGAATCAGTGACTTCTGGGTCTCAGGTCCTTTGCTGCCTCTTCCCCCTTTCCAGCTGCTCTGTCACCTCATTATCAGGCCTGGCTTCTCCCAGGTTTGGCCTTCTTACAGTGCCATGCTTGTCCACTTAGCAGGAGACACTTGCCACTCATTGTCCCTTAAGTCCCAAGGTCTCTGCAATTCTCCTGGGGGAGGGGGGGCAGTGACTTTTTGTTTTGTGAGTGAATGAGTAATATTAAATGAAACGATATGTAAATAGAAGCAAATTTTCATGGCCCGGCTACATAAATGCCCTTAATTTATTATCATAAAGAAGTTAGGGATATCCATTTGCTCTTTGACCAAATTAAAAGAAGTGTAGCAAATAAAAGAAATGATAATTCTCTCCATTCTGATCTGATGAAGCAGCGTGTTTGGTTTGGCCCTTTCCATTTCTTCCATTTTAATCAAGAATATGTCAGAAGGATGAGTAGCCAGAGACAGACAAGCGTCTTCTAACAGAAAGCAGGATGTTGTACCTTCATCTGGCAATCACTGACTTTAATTTAACCTTGGCTTTTGGAAACAAAGGGGAAAGGGAAATCTAGCCTAGAATGGGGAAATGCTTTTGCTAGACGCGGGGACTCTGCACCCGAATCCAGCTCAGCGTTCTGGAGTCACCCAACTGCCTTCTGCTGCTGACGTCTGGAAGGAGGAATGAGTTCCCTTAAGCGGACCAGCGTGGAGAAGCATTAGCTGTACAGCGAGAGTGCATGAGCTCTCCGGATTGCCCTGAGCTAGTCCGCCTGGCCATTTCAGACAGAACTGATGCAGTGAAGCCCAAATTTCCTGGCAAGCCTGAGGGCAGGTTTTTCCAAAAGCATCTCAGACCGCGAAGGCACATGTCTAATCACGAAAGCAAACCTCTGGACACATGCTCTCTGTTTCCAGCTGGTTGTGTATGTTTCCCTCACACTTTAACACAAACGTGCCAAGGTGTGACATTTATGAACCCCACCAACTGGGAGCTGCACGTATCAACCCGGTTGCCTGGGTTGGGGGGGGGGAGTGATGAATGGGGGCTGTCCTGCCTGGGGAGGAGGACTGCTTCCCTCTGGCATGCCTGCAGCCTTATTTATTACACACCAAAGTATAAAAGAGCCCAGCCGGCGGCAGCTCGCCTCTCCAGCCCTGGCATTTGCCTGAGAAGCCCCGCCGTGCTCTCCAGGAGGCTCTGGGGCTCTGTTGAGAATCATGCTCGGGAGGCAGCTCGGCTCTTGGCACCTGCTGGCTTTGCTTTTCCTCCCATTTTGCCTCTGTCAAGATGAATACATGGAGGTGAGCGGAAGAGCTAATAAAGTAGAGGCGAGAATAGTGCAAAGCCACCAGCAGACTGGCCGTAGCGGCTCCAGGAGGGAGAAAGTGAGAGAGCGGAGCCATCCTAAAACTGGGACTGTGGATAATAACACTTCTACAGACCTAAAACCCCTGAGACCAGATGAGCTACCGCACCCCGAGGTAGATGACCTAGCCCAGATCACCCCATTCTGGGGCCAGGTACTCGGAATTCTCTTCTAAGGATTACTGTGAAAGCTTAACGAGTTTTGTTGTTCTTTTTCAGCTGCGATTCTTAGGATCAATGCTTTCGAGAAGTTTGCTGTGCTGCTTGTGGGGGTCTTTCTGGGTTGCTCTGGGGTCCTGGCGGGGGACGACTGCCGATCTCTGTTAGGAAATCAGCAGAGGATGTGGGGGGACACGGTGTCCCCCGGGGTCAAGAACAGAGCAGCCAGCTCCCTGCTGTGCTCTGACTTGATTTCTTTCTTGCTCTCTTGGTGTGAAAAGTGCTGAGCACGCAGATAGCAGATAAGACGTATCGGATTGCTGGAGACAATCATTTGCAGATTCTAAGAGAGTTGGATTTTCTTAATGCTTCCCAGCAGGGAGAAGTTGCCTTTTGAGTTTTTCACTTTGATGTGTTAGTTGACGGTGACATTTCATGCCAGGCTTGTTTATTTGATTTATAGTAGTCTAGGTTGCTAAGCCTCTATGTTCAGCCTGTGAACCATAGAGTTAGAGCAAAAAAGACTGCCTGTGTATTAAAAGCAAAACTTCATTGTGTGATTTAAAGCCTGATAATCACAGAGGACTTGATTTATTTCCCTGGGTGTGAACTCAGTGTCCAAGGAAACATCTTTCAACTCTTTTTGGGGATTTTTGGAGTGAGGTCAGGTTTCAATGTAGTGAATTGCAAATTGGTGAAATTCAATTTCATTTAAAACATTAAGAACAGACAAAACGGATATTGACTTACCTTCTCGGCATCTGGCATGCTGAAATCAGAGGAAGGGGGCAAGAAGAGTTACCTTGAATTACAAGAGCTTTGAACGAAGAGGTTTTAGAACAAAAATTCACTGTGTCTTTGCATTCAACAGGCCCTGGAAATGTTCATGCAGGTGAAATCCAAGCCTGGCCTCTCATAGACTGAAAAGTTTGGGTTGAGACTGGCGATATGATCAGACTGAAACCCCACACACGATCAGCTAGAGATCTGGGGCTGAGCTGGGATTTCTAACTCAGCTGCACAGTGCAGTCGCCCAGACTGTTCTGTCAGACCGTGTCAAAAAAAAATTGTTTCTTGGGGCACCTGGGTGCCTCAGTGGGTTCAGCGTCTGCCTTGGGCTCAGGTCATGATCTCAGCGGGGAGCCTGCTTCTCCCTCTCCCTCTGCCCCTCCCCCTGCTTGTGCTCTCCCCGTCCCCCCCCGTCAAATAAATCAATAAAATCTTTTTTTAAAAAATAAAAAATTGTTTCTTTAAGGAGCCACAAAAGAAATAATAACCTCCAAATACTTATTTTTCAAAGCCCACTTTTAGAGATTGTCCTTTCATCTGACAATCCTTTTATTTTTTTTTTTAAGATTTATTTATTTATTTTAGAAAGAGATAAAGAGAGTGCGCGGGGTGGGGGCAGGGGCAGAAGGAGAGGGAGTCTTAAGTAGACTCTGGGACTAAGCGTGGAGTGGAACGTGGGGCTCAAACTCACAACCCCAAGATCAAGAGTCACACACTCTACTGACTGAGCCAGCCAGGCACCCCTCATCTGATAATCTTTTGGCTGGAGGGTGACTCATGGTCCTCTGTATTTCCTTGTGGTGAAGATATTTTCATTTTCATCCAGGCTTTGACCTGGACTTTCCATTTCAGTGGGTGGGATCTTTGCTGGGCCCTCCCTGGCCTTCGCAGTATGTGCTCCCAGACGCAGCAGAAGGCAGATGTAGGCTGTTTGTTGTTATTTCTTGGCAACCAATACCCAGCTGACCACTGGAATCCAAATTACATTTCTACTTCGCTGTACCTTTGAGTAGGCAGCCAACATGCTGGAGTCAGATGAGAGGGGCGGGAAGTCACTTCCTGGCTTTCTTTTGTTGAAGTGGCAGTGGGGAGGGGGTGGGCTTTCAAACCCTCCTGGGCTCCTGAAGTATTTTCAGACAAACCCCCAACAGCAGATCCTGAGGAGATTTAGAACCATTGATATTCTGGCGATCCTCAATAGGTTCCTCTGCCAATGGGTATGGAGACTCACTGCATTTAGGATTTTCCTGTGTTCCCCTTCTTGCCTGCGTTCCCCGCCTCTCTTGTTTTAATTCTTCTTTTTCCTCATTTGTTGTTTCACCTATGATTTCCTGTGCTTCTAGTATGTGCCAAGCTTTAGGATGGGGATAAATAAGCCCAAGCCTATCTCCGGACAGTTCTGAAGGGCTCTCGTGGGGACAAATGAACAGATCATTGAATACCGTGTGGTAAACAAAATCTCTGCACAAAAGGCAGTTGGGGAGAAAGTGCCAGAGTGGTGGTGGCCGCTGCAGTGGATCCCAAAAGTGAGGCAAAAAAGATCGTTATCCACGAAAGACATAAAATCTAAAACTATGTGGGACGGCAAAGAGATGAGAGAGCCTGGGAGGGATGGGCGCAGCTGGAGCCCCTGAGCTGTTCAAGGAAGACACAGGATGATCTCAGTGCCAGCCTGGAAGATTCTGTTGGCCGGTTAAGGAGCTCAGACCTTAGTTTGCCTGCCAAAGTTGTGTTTGTTTGCTCACAACAGGGCAGTGAGGTGGTCTGGCGTATGTTCTAGAAAAAGCACTCTGGCCATGGGCTTCGTGGTGGGTAGAGTGTGCAGAGACTGGGGGGAGAGCAGACTTGGGCTCTCTTTTCTAGGCAGTTTCTTCCTTTATCAATCTCCCCTCCTCCTCCTCCTCCTCCTGGACTCCCTCCTCCCCTTCGTCCCACTTCCCTTCTCCTTTCTCTTCTCTCGTTCTTCGTTCTTCGGTTAAAGAAGGAGCTGTGGGCCCTCTTTCTGAGAAGTCACTCGCTAACAGCAGAGCTGAACCTGAGTAGCTGCCCCATGGCCTCCATCCACAAAAGGGCTGGGACTTGTCTTAGAGAACCCTTCCTCCTCCCGTGCTGCTCATTCTCCTTTGGCTTTCACATTTGACCTGATTATGAGAAAAGGGTTGATAAACTTAAGAGGGTATATGTAGTGACTCCCTAGCGTGTAATTGTCCCTTACCTAGGTGATAACTTCTGAATTAACACATCCTGTCTAACTTGTTCTAAGGGTCCCTCAAAAGGCTTGCAAGCATTATTCCATTTGACTGTATTGTGAAGGACCAGGCCAGAGGAACATGTGAATGTTGTAGGCGGGCTCTCAGGACATGACCAACTAGTAGGAACCAGAAGATTCTCCCTGCTGGGGTGGCAGCTCTCTGCTTTCGAAGTGTTCCCGAGTAGCTTGGGCACCCCCCCCCCCCGCCCCCGAGCAGCCCGCTCTCCTGGAGCTAACTTCTCACATTCAGACACCAGACTTTACAAATAGAATTTTTCTAAACCATTATTTGAGGGTTTAGAAAAGACCTTAGTATCTTTGCTTGCTCTTAGAGCTGGCAAGAAATTTCCTGGCCATTTTACCCAGTGCCCTAATTTAGTAGACAAGAAAAATGATGTGGGGGCAGTGGGGGGGGGGAGTGACATCACTAAAGCCACACAGAACTGAGATAGGAGTTCTGGTGCCAGGACAGACATGTTCCTAAAATTCTTAGCATCCCAGGAACTCAGTTCTATTTTCAAATGGCTCCCGCTTCAGAATTTTCCCTCCTTCTCCCTCAAAGCCCATTATTGGCAGAGCCTTGGATTTCTTGGAACTTAAAAAAACTGTATTTCACATTAGCAAAATCATACCAGGAAATTATGAAATACTTACTTCTCAGATTGCGTCCTTGGATTAGAAGGTGGGGTGGTGCTGTGGTGTCTGACTTTCCAAGTGTCTGAATTTCCTTGTCCCAGACCACTTGCTTTAGCTGATTTTCTTTTCCTTCACCAGTTTTACCAAAGGTTTTTGCAGACTCCCATATCTGTCCAGTGTGGGGTCTGGTGGGCAGAAGACTAGACAGGAGTTAGCTCCACATTGTGGCCCCTGATCACTTGAGACTCCGGCTCTGAGGTGTTGCAAGAGAATGCTCAGACTACAGATAGCCTGCATTTTCCCTGATGAGCGTGGTGGAGGCCTTAAAGGAAAAGGAATGAGGGAGTGAGGAAAACGTCCAAGCCCATTTTTGATTAAACAACAACAAAAAATAGTGAAGTCTAAATGTGCAGCAATGGAAGACTTGACCCACTTTTCTGCTTGGATTTCTAGCAATAGAGAAAACCTGAATTTCAAATTCTTCCTTCCTTTCTCCCTCTGCTCTTATCCTTCCCTCTTTTGCTCCTTCCCTTTCTTTAGAATCTTTTAGAAATAATACACTGTTTTCAACAGACCATTGAATTATAACTCAAGTTTAGGAAAATTTCCATAAATATTTTATATTACACAATCAAAAGGCAAGTTACCAGTTTAGTATCACTCTAAATTTTATCAGTGAATCTAGCTCTTGTACTAGATCTGTAGCTCCTCAACAGTAAGCACACATTTTAGAAATTTTTCTTTAAATAAATAAGCAAGTCCCCTCAGTGTCACATTTGAGTACACTTAGTACCCATTAAGTACTCACTGAATATTGGTTCGAACGATGTGATAATCTTTTAGAATTTTGAAGTAAAATGTGAAACAGGACCTGAGGTTAAATACTGCTTAAGGGGGAGTTAAAGTTGTTTCAAGATGTAGATACTTAATAGTAATTTGCTGGGCTAAAGAATACTTTGTTTCCTCCATGTCCTAAGGCAGTTTAAGTGTGTTGTGACGGGAAGAGCGGCATTTTGACTCAAAATTTCTAAGAACTCTTATCCCAGTATCCTGAATATAGAAATTCTTAATAAGTATCTTGGAAGTTGATTGTTCTTACCATTTGAGGGTCACCTACTCAAAGGAGTGACAGGGGAGGCTCCTGGCAGCTGGGAATGAGAGGGCTACCTCCCAGTCCACCTCTGAAGGGGTTTCCTCCTTGGCCGTCACCAGTAGCTCAAGACAGTACTTCCCAGAAACACTGCCCCATCCCCTGCCAACACCACACTCCTTCCAAAGAGCATGCCCTTCTTTTGACCCTCTGGCTTCCTTGTCCTTTTGGTCATTGGCTCTCTTTAGCTAGCATGCCATTCAAGCCCCCACCCCACACCAGCTTTTCTGATGCTGTCGTAGGTTGTTTGGAGTTAAACTTACCCAAAAGACGAGACCAAGGGAAATTCACAAGTCCTAATGACTCCCCAGTACCATTCTCTGAAGCTTCTCTCTCTATCTTTTTTAAAGTCTCCACAAACCGGAGGACCGCCCCCAGACTGCAGCAAGTGTTGCCATGGAGAATACAGCTTCAGAGGCTACCAAGGTCCCCCGGGGCCCCCTGGCCCCCCTGGCATTCCAGGTAAGGATGAGAGAAATGCTCTGTTTGTTGCCAGTCTAATTGGGCACTGTGCCAAAATCAGAGCCAGGGCGAATCGAAATAATTTGGGTTCACTGTGCGTGATCCAAAGGGTGTGCATGGAAAATCCGAAAGAGAGTTTTGGGCGAGGACTGGGTTTACAGAGCCAATTCGGTGGAACAATATACCATAAACTCTATAGTATTTATTATTTATCCAGCTTGCAGCATCCCACAGGTGTTCATCATCTTGGGGTACCAGATGCACTGTCGGCGGCAGAGAGGGGGAGGCTCTTCACCAGCGTGGAGTACAGAATCATGGGATCTTATTGGACATACTCTTGTTTGGGCATTTCTGCCACAACGCACTTCATGCAACACACTATCTAACTTTCAGGGAACTTAGGAAGTGAAGGTGGGGAGGAGAGGAGCGCCTACTGGGCTGGCTATAGCCGTCTCCACAGTGCCGTTCACTGAACTACGCAGCCTTACGTCTGATTCTGCGTCTAGCTAAGTTTTTCTTCCCTTAGTCTCAGGGTCTGTCCACGTTCAGCTATCTCTTGGTTGACTTTCATGCCTCTCTTGGGCTCATGGGAACATTTTTGGGCTCCAGCACCACATGGCGGCATGGGAAACGCTGTCAGGCTCCATTCAGACACCCTACCCTACAGAGTGTGCCCCAGACATGGGAGGTTCTGAAAACTGGCTAGTGTCTGGGGTCAGCCAAGGAAAGGGTAGCCCAGATCCTCTCTGTCTTAGGACTCCCAAATCCATCTGAGGGTTAATTGTTTTCCTCTTTACAGGTTAATTACTGGGGGTAGGACTTTTTCTCAGGATTTGACAGAAGTCCACTTGCTCTTCTCTCACTTACCCTCAGTGATGTTAACATTTATCAACTGAGTTTTAATTTTTTAAAAAATATTTTATTTATTTATTTGACAGAGAGAGAGCTAGTAAGAGAGAGAGCGCGGGAGCAGGGGGGAGAGGGAGAAGCCGACTCCCCGCTGATCAGGAAGCCAGATGTGGGGCTTGATTCCGGGACCCCGAGATCATGACCCGAGCTGAAGGCAGACGCTTAACCGACTGAGCCACCCGGGTTCACCGAGTTTTGATTTTTTAATATACTTTTGAGTGGCTTCTCTTATGAAACCAAATTTAACGTGAGAAAACATTCTGTTAGACTTTACACCGTGATTACTGTCTTGGAGTCTATGTCATGGAATGTTAAGGGTGGCTCTAGCAGGTGCAGTGATTGGGGGTAGAGAATATTCATCCTCTTAAAATGTTCTGAAGTCTAAACTCTTTTGAGGGTACAGAACAAGCTGGCCTTGACTAAATGTTTCCCAATCAAAATGGCTTTTTTTGGGCCCATTAACTTGCAAACACAGTCAAAGTTCAATTATCTGGAGAGTTTGCAAACCTGGTATAATACCTGACCAAAGGTAGCATGCAAAATAAACTGCGACAGGGTGTGAAATTCAACAAATATAAAATAAAGGGAGAGTTGTAGAAATTGTCTCTTAGTGGCAAAGTGACGAGTTGAAATCATTATCTAAGTCTTGCTTTCAAAATTATTGTTACAATTTGTATCAGTGATTTTACATCTCCCTCGGTGATAAAAGTGGTGCACATCCTTTACAGAAAAATTCAAAGAGACGAAAAAGTACATAGCAGGACACAAAACCACTCGTGTTTCATCCATTCAGAAAAAAAAACAAAACCACTGGAAATATTTTTACATAATATATAAGTACTGTTTACACATAATATTGCACTGTCTCTACTGATTCATAACTTTTTTATCTAGAAGTATCATGAACATTATTAAATGTTATTAAATATTTTCCTTTAGCATTCTTTTTTTGTGATGATGTAACATTATTTACTGGGATGTGCCATTTTTTTAATTGAGCTCTTCCAGTATTGTTTGTTTCTAATCTCTGCTATTATAAATGATACTGTGATCATCAGTCCTCAAAATTTTTCACCCAACTCTTGCTTTATAGGAAAAACAGGCTTTGGAGACTTGAGTAGCTAAGGCTGTCTTCAGTGTCCCATGTAAGAGAACCCATTTGATGATGCCTCCTTGGCTGTGTTTGGGACTGTTTCAAATGGTCTTCTTTTGCAATTGAGAGCGAACATTTTCGAAGAAAGGGTCTGGGGCACCTGGGTGGCTCAGATGGTTAAGCATCTGCCTTCGGCTCAGGTCATGATCCCAGGGTCCTGGGATCGAGCCCCGCATCGGGCTCCCTGCTCGGCGGGGGGCCTGCTTCTCCCCCTCCCTCTGCTTCTCCCCCTACTCATGTTCTCTCTCTCTCTCTGTATCTCTGTGTCTGGAATGAATAAATAAAAAAATCTTTAAAAAAAACAGGTCTGCATTTGTATAACAATAGATGGTCAGTGTGAGTGATGGGGGCTTTCTCCTATGATGCCTTCTGCTTGTGATTTAAGGAAACCATGGGAACAATGGCAATAATGGAGCCACTGGCCATGAAGGGGCCAAAGGTGAGAAAGGAGACAAAGGTGACCTGGGGCCACGAGGCGAAAGAGGGCAGCATGGCCCCAAGGGAGAAAAGGGCTACCCGGGGATTCCGCCAGAACTGCAGGTAAGTCACCTTGGGCAGATCTCCATGGGACTTCTAAACTGCCCAGACCCTTGAAGTCCAGGAAGCAGAAGGCCCGAGTGCCTCTTCACATCCTCACTGATGGCTGCTGGCCCACATGCCCGCATGCCCGAGGCTGGCTTTGCTCAACCCCACTGCAGGGCATTGGCAGGCGGCCTGTACTCTTCAAAGAGCATTTTGAAATCATTCCTAAGAAGTTGAAATTCAGCTCCCTTCTTAGACTAAATACACAGAAGCCCTGAGTATCAGCTAATGTCCCGTTTTCCAAATTGGAAGAGATGTTAAATAAAAAGGGTTTTGGTAACTCAAATATATAAATGGAATGTGTCTAACCTCAAATATTTTATTTATTCATTTTGTTACATTTACCAATTTAAATCATATATATGGATATTAATATATAAGTATTATTCTCTATCAACTCAAGATCTTGTGGCAGTTTTTATTTAAACTTTTCTCTTGGGGCGCCTGGGTGGCTCAGTCGGTTAAGTGGCTGCCTTCGGCTCAGGTCATGATCCCAGGGTCCAGGGATCCAGCCCGAGTTGGGCTCCCTGCTCACTGGGGAGCCTGCTTCTCCCTCTCCCTCTGCCTGCCTCTCTGCCTACTTGTGCTCTCTATCTCTCTGTCAATAATAATAATAAAAAATCTTTTAAAGATTTTATTTATTTATTTGAGAGAGAGAGAGCACATGAGAGGGGAGAGGGTCAGAGGGAGAAGCAGACTCCCTGCTGAGCAGGGAGCCTGATGCGGAGCTCAATCCCGGGACTCCAGGATCATGACCTGAGCCAAAGGCAGCTGCTTAACCGACTGAGCCACCCAGGTGCCCCCCCTCAAAAAAAAAACTTTAAAAAAAGAAATAAACTTTTCTCATCAGCATCTTCTTTATCGCTAGAGACATTTTATTTTTGAGTCATCCATCCTAGTTTAGACTAAATTATATTTATTTCAGCTTAACATGTTTTGAATCTATTTATGAGGCTATAATTGAATATTTTATCCTAAGCTTACGTGTTCATTTGTCTATTGTTTATTTCCCTTTTAAGTGATGTTCAAAATTCTTGTGGCCAATAACATCTAAAACTTGCAAATGCAAGGTTAGGTCACCAAGAAAATTACTAAGTCTTGGCTATTTCTTTATTTCCTGGCTGATGTTTTTAAAATTGATTTTTCCAAGGGATTTCTATCAACATTGAAAGTTAGTGTTTATTATTAATTATAATGGTTGTTAAGTGTATCATTAGTTGCTGACGCTCTCGACGGTGTGGCTGACTGGGGGCTGTGGCCCGCTGCCCCTGCCCAGCATCACAAGAAAGGGTCTATTGCCTATTGATAGCCCCAGAAAAGATCCAAATTCAAAATCTGAAGTATGGTTTCTACTGAAAGCAGATTGCTATGGCAGCATCTAAAGTTGAAATATTATTTCACACAGCTGGGGGCTGTGTGTAATTGAGAGAATATACCATAGCCTGAGAGACTTTTAAAGAATCAGAATACAGAGACTCTTTCTGAAAGATCAATTGGGGGAAAACTTTGCTTTTTATTTGGGCATATCTGATGGTTGTTTGACCTCGGATACATTCCATCATTTTTCTGGGCCTCGAGTTTTCTAAGTTATAACCTGAGAGGTCTTTTGTGTTTCTCGAACTGTTTTTGAGGTTTTGTCACTTGTAAAGGAACGCTGTTTAATAACCTTAGCAACCTGGGATTAATGGGCCGGCAAAAATTTACAAAGAAAAGAAGACAGATGCCGCTTGGCCAGGTTAAAGGTGTCTAATGAGAGGGATGATTAACATCCCCAAACCTAGAAACTTTAATTCTAAACCTGTGATGGTTATACAAGGGCCAGGGGGCCCTGGAGTAGCCAGTCTGATGGAGCGCACCCTGGGCAATTATTAAAATGCTCCATCAATTATTTTACCCTAAACCCACAATGTAATAATTTGGGAGAACTACACTCACACATTTTATTTTATTTATTTTTAAGATTTTATTTATTTGAGAGATAGAGAGAACATGAGCTGAGAGAGGGAGAAGCAGACTCCCCACTGAGGAGAGAGGGAGAAGCAGACTCCCCTCTGAACAGGGAGCCCGATGCAGGGCTCCATCCCAGGACCCTGGGATCATGACCTGAGCTGAAGGCAGATGCTTCACCGACTGAGCCACCCAGGCACCCCCTACATTCACCTGTTTTAAAGGAGGCATTACAGAGGAAGAATGATTTGTTTCAGGCAGCCTATAAAGAAGGGTGACTTCCAGGCCCCTTCATTCCCATTTCCGAAATCCCTCCTTCGGGGTCATCCTTCTCCTTCCCCTTCCTTCCGAGTCCACAGCCCTCATGCTGTCTTTCTGACTGTCCAAATCCTTTCCGTGTTGATTCTCCTAAGCCTGCTTTCCCCTGGGTCTTCCAAACTTCAAATTATTCCCTCTCTCCTCTTTCAGCCCCTCCCTTAAAACTCCCATTCATTGAAGACTGATAATCCCAGGAAGCTAAAGAATTTTTTTTTAAAGATTTTATTTATTTATTTGAGAGAGAGAGAGCATGAGAGAGGGAGGGTCAGAGGGAGAAGCAGACTCCCTGCTGAGCAGGGACCCCGATGTGGGACTCGATCCCGGGACTCCAGGATCATGACCTGAGCCGAAGGCAGTCGTTTAACCAACTGAGCCATCCAGGTGCCCCAAGAATTTATTGATCTAACTCACACTCAGTTACAATGACTCATGTGGATGGGGGACTGACATTGATTTTCAAATGTGACTGTCTAATAGCGGTACAATTCCAGTGTGGGGGGGGTTTCCCACACCCCCAAGCTAGGTGTCCTTACAATTCAACTCAATTCTGACACTACTTACCTGGAGAATGCATCAGATCCCAAGCGTAAAAGCTCAGCCCTACAAGACTGCCACCCCCAACTTCAGACTCTACTCTAAGTCTGGATTGTCATCTGTGCTTCTGACATTCCGGCTATGAAGGGGAGGCTATGAACCCTCCTGGGGTTCAAGTAATTGCCAGCATGAACTCAGAGAAACATGTTGCTTACTCAATCACTGGTTTCTTGTAAAAGGGTATAATTCAGGAACAGCCAGATGGAAGAGATGCATAGGGCAAGGTTTAGGGAAAGGGGTGAGGAGCTTCCCTGCCCTCTCAAAGACCGAGTACCACTCTCCTGCACTTCCCATGTTCACCAACCTAGAAGCTCTCTGAACCCCTTTCTTTTAAGTTTTTATGGAAGCTTCATTGTATAGGCTTGATTGATTAAGTTACAGGCCATTGGTGATTGAATTCAACCGCCCACCCCTCTGCCCTTCCTGATGTGGGGTGGGACTGAAAGTTTCAACCCTCTAATCCCAGCGTTGGCTCCAATGGCAATGAGCCCCTATCTTTAGGTTACCTAGGGGCTTTCCAAAAGTCACCTCATTAACATAACAAAAGACCCCTTGCTCTCCCTAAACACTTAAGATATTCCAATGGTTTTGGGAACTCTGTGCCAAAAACTGGGACAAAGACTAAATGTATATTTATTACAAATCATAATATCACAGTTCTTTTGGAGAAAAAAATAACACAGAGTGAACAAAATTAAAAGGTTATTTGGCTGCAGGCCTACTCAGATCCTTTAATATGCTAATGTGCATTTAATAGCATTTAATAGCTATAAGTAGATTTCATCCAAATTTTCTCAGTAATAGAATTTTAATATTTCAAAAAACATTTTGAAACACAAGGTGAGAACTGCTGATATATACTATCATTTTAATGGCTTCATAGCATAAAATGTTAGAAATTACCATGATTTATTTAATTTTTTTCTGTTTATTTCCGATCTAGTTGTTACAAATAATATTGAACTAAACTTACTTTTATAAAAACCCCATTTCTTTAAGGTAAATTTCCTATTAACTAACTTTCCTTAGATTGCATTCATGGCTTCTCTGGCAACCCACTTCAGCAATCAGAACAGCGGGATTATCTTCAGCAGCGTGGAGACGAACATCGGAAACTTCTTTGATGTTATGACTGGTAGATTTGGGGCTCCAGTATCAGGTGAGATGTAAAAATAAATGAATGACTGAGTTATTCAACTAGCAATCTAGAAGGAAGGACAGAAAGAAGGTAGGAAAGAGGTGAAGGAATGGGGGAGGAAGGAAAATGAAGGAAGAGGAAACAAAGAAAGGAAGACACTAAGAGAGTTGAGAATTCTTTCTGATTCCGGTTAAAACAATCAGCTCATATATAGGTTTCTGTTGGATTTCAAAGTAAATTAATTAGAATTCAAAAAGACGCATACACTTTTTTTTTTTTTAAGATTTTATTTTGTTATTTGTGAGAGAGAGAGAGAGCATGAGCCCGGAGGAGAGGAAGAAGCAGACTCCCTGCTGAGCCAGGACCCGCCCCCCCCCTCCCCCCCGGGATCATAACCTGAGCGGAAGGCAGACGCTTAACTGACTGAGCCACCCAGCCATCCCAGATGAATACACTTCTATGATTACTAAGATTTTTGACTCTGATTCGAACTGAAGCAAATAATCCCTCAGAGGACATAGTTACCTCTGACTTTAAAACTCTTTAGATCATAATTCTCACAGTTTAAATGTGTCATTACGGTGCCCTCCTCTCACCACCACCCCAAGGAGGACCTGATCCTTTGAATAGTTTTTTTATTTGAATTTTTAAAATTTCTCGAGCACTTCTGTATTCATTTCCTATTGCTGCTCTAATAAATTCCCACAAACTAAGGGGCTTAAAATGACACACAATTATTCTCTTGTAATTCTGGAGGTCAGAAGTCCAAAATCAGTGTGACTGGACTGACGTCAAGGTATAGACAATGCTAGTTCCTCTGGAGGCTCGAGGGCCTTGCCTCCTGCAACTTTGAGAAGCTGTCGACATTCCCTCTCTGTCAGCCACATCATGTCAGTCTCTACTTCAATGGTCACGTCACCTCCTGGCAGATTCTGACCTCCTTGGCTCTCAAGGGCAGCGTGATCACCTTGGGCCCCCCTGGGTAATCTGGGATAATCTCCCCATCTAAAGATCCTAAATTTAATCAGACCTGCAAAGTCCCTTTTGCCATATAAGGT
Source organism: Mirounga leonina (assembly GCF_011800145.1). Classification (NCBI taxonomy): domain Eukaryota; kingdom Metazoa; phylum Chordata; class Mammalia; order Carnivora; family Phocidae; genus Mirounga; species Mirounga leonina. Next base: position 433,120 of record NW_023270871.1, on the reverse strand, counting down.
ACCATTTGCAGCTCCTGGAGATTTTAGGAATTGGGCCGATTTGGGGGTCAGCATTCAGCCCCTACAACTTCCTTACTTTCAGCCACCACAAGCTGATCGTCTGGGTAGACTTTTCCTGCTGTCCTTTGAATATGTGGTTGTAAGCCTTCTTTTTGCCCTGAAAAGTTTCTTTGAATTATATTTTTAAATATAAATTTAAACACTGTTTTTCCTTCTCATTGCTGTACTAAGGTGGGGTGGCATTGGGAACAGTCTGACTTGTGTTAGGCAATCAGGCAATAAGTGGGCACATTGTCTATGGGATTTTTTTTTTTAAGATTTTATTTATTTATTTGACAGAGAGAGAGATAGCGAGAGAGGGAACACAAGCAGGGGGAGTGGGAGAGGGAGAAGCAGGCCTCCCGCGGAGCAGGGAGTCCGATGTGGGACTCGATCCCAGGACCCTGGGATCATGACCTGAGCCGAAGGCAGACACTTATTGACTGAGCCACCCAGGTGCCCCTGTCTATGGGATATTTTTGAACTATAATAAGACCAATGAAAAGGTCACTAGATTTTTATCGTCATCCTAGTGCAGCAATTCTAAACCATGTCAATCATAAAATACTCCTCCCCTTTGGGGTTGACCACTCACAAGCATCCCCCCCTACACACACACACACACACACACACACTTTAGGACACCACTGGTTGGTTAACTTGTGAAGGGCTCCCATTATGTTTTGTTGGTTTTGTGTTTAACTTTTCTTCATCTGTCTTCTGTATCTATTATTTTCTCGAATCTCTTGCTGTTTTTTTTAATTTCCATTTCATGTTGTTTGCTTTCTCTATCACTATTCTGCATGTTCTTAATTACATATGCTGAGGATGAATTTTCCTTTTTGCTTCTTCCAATTTCTTCTGTCTTATTTCTGTGATTTTTCTTTACTCTTTCTATGTCTAACATTACTCATTAGTCCCAGTTTTTAGTTCCTCCTCTTGTCTGGACATTTCTTTCTTTCTTTCTTTCTTTCTTTTAAGATTTTATTTATTTATTTGACAGAGAGACAGATAGCCAGGGCAGGAACACAAGCAGGGGGAGTGGGAGAGGGAGAAGCAGGCTTCCTGTGGAGCAGGGAGCCCGATGCGGGACTCCATCCCAGGACTCTGGGATCATGACCTGAGCCGAAGGCAGACGCTTAACCATCTGAGCCACCCAGGCGCCCTTTGTCTGGACATTTCTGCCGTGAGTTAATAATGTTCTTTCATGGAGGGATTTGCTTCATTAACATATTTTAAACTCAGGATGGAATATTTGGTTACAGTTTTCATCTGCTACCTGACAACATTTCTTCTCAGTGAGTATTCTTCCTCTATAGGTAGTTTCTGCTCATGTTTTCTACTTTCTAAAATTAACTGGTGGTTGAATGAGTTGGATTTCCCTAGACCCGCCAGGGGCAGTAATTTCTGCTGAAGGCGGAGGGACTTCAGCATACTTCCGGCTCCGTGGTTCCCTCTCCTGCTAGCAGGGGACTCAGTCTGCTCTTTGAAGTGTGGCCCTTCTGTGTGTTTTCTCTGTGTGGCCACACTTCCTCTGCTTCCCTCCTCAGACTGCAGTGGGTCTGGGAAGACTTGTGAGACCCAGCCTTGCACGTGTAGTTCTCTTGCCCTTAGGAGTCCTGTTTTTGCTGGTAGTTTCAGAAATCTGCCACTTTAGGACCACTCACCTCACTTTTTGTACTTTATCTAGCAATGTTCCCCCAAAACACCACTTATGCTCGTAAGAGCTGCTTTTCCACATGTGTGGCCCTTCTCCATCAGGGAGTGCCTTTTTTCCAGTACTGTGAGATCTGCCTCGGCTTGGCCTCCTCAAAACTCCTTGCCTCTGCGACTCTGCCTGCTGTCTGTTGCATTTGACAAACTTACAAGTATTTGAAGTTTATTGGCTTTTTTCAGACTCCTAGTTTTATGAAAAATGGATTCTTTCTGGTGTTTGTTTTCAATGCTCCTTATTTCCCTGTGTGGGATCTAGAAGGAATAGAGGAAAATTATGATGGATGCAGTCGCCATATTACATTTGTCACAAGTGCTTTTAATGCCTTGATTTAGTTTTCCATGTAGCTAAACTCAGAAATAAACAGATATATGAAGTGATAGAAGCGATCTTTCATCACACTTCAACCAGTTGTAAACCTTCTTATGTGATTTTCTGCTCTGAAGGTTTACAATTTTCTTGTAACTATTTTGTTACACACTATCTGGGCTGCAGTTTACATAAGCACCTCGAGATGCCCGATGGCTCCATTGCTTTCAAGGGCTTTATAATGGAAGTTCAAAGATTTAGTAGTTTTTTGGAACTCTCTTGGGTCATCATTTGGTAACAACCATCATTTGCCTCCCACTTTAAACCTCATCCAATAGATGACAAATTGAGCATTTTCTACTTTTTGACTTTGGTAGTGATGGGACAGAGAAGGCTGATTTTTGCAATTACAGTAACACAAAGACCTGAAAACTGTAGCACAAGTGTGTTGCCTCTTCTTTCAGTATCTTCCCTTGCAGAAGAAAGCCATAGGTGGATATGATATATATTCACTTTTATATTTCCACTTCTAGGCATTTCATTTATTCCCCATCTGGTGTCTTAGTCTGCTCTTTCTTTCTTTTTTTTTTTTTTTTTTAAGATTTTATTTATTTGACAGAGAGAGACACAGCGAGAGAGGAAACAGAAGCAGGGGGAGTGGGAGAGGGAGAAGCAGGCCTCCTGCCAAGCAGGGAGCCCGATGTGGGGCTTGATCCCAGGACCCTGGGATCATGACCTGAGCTGAAGGCAGTCGCTTAACGACTGAGCCACCCAGGTGCCCCTTAGTCTGCTCTTTCTAACATGCTTCTGCAATCTATTTTGTATAGCAGCCATCATTGTTTCAGGAGAACCAATACTTTTTCCTGCCATTTTGATTCCAGCTTTATCTTCTTGAGGCATTGAAAATTGTCACATGCGTGTATCGTGTGTGTATGTGTGTGTGTCTAATACGTTTTGTAAAATATAAAAACCTAAACACCATAAACTGCTTTCTTCAAGTCCTTTAATTTTAATCTGCCTTTACTTTTCATCTGTGAACCAATATCTAGGCATACGAATGGATATGATTGATTTTTATACCAGTTCTTTCATTCCCAGCGTATTGAATATGCAAGCCTGGCACTAAGTGAAGCATAATCACACTTCTTCAATTGGTTCAACTTGACTCAGAAGCAGGCGGTCAACATGATACCCTTACAGCTTCTATCTTACTTGATTGTACATTTGAAAAAAAGCATAGGACTGTGCCATGCTATTTTTTTTTTTAAAGACATTTCTGGCTTTTTCTCTTACAAGGCCTGCTGCTATGGTCTGAATGTGTCCCTCCAAAATTCATACATTGAAAACCTAAGGCCCAAGTTAATGGTATTAGGAGGTAGGGCCCAAAGGCCTATCATGATTACCTCATGATGGCAGAATTCTCGTGAATGGGATTGGTGCCCTCATGAAAGAGGCCCCACAGAGTCCCGTAACCCCTTCTGCCATGTGAGGATACAATCAGAAGTCTGTGACCTGCAGGAAGACTCTCCCCTGACCGTGCTGGCACCCTGGTCTCAGACTTCCAGCCTCTAGAACTGCGAGAAATAAATTGCTGTTGTTTCTAAGCTGCTCATTTGGTGGCATTTTGTTATAGCAGCTCAAATGGACTAAGACAAGGTCACTAGTTTAAAAATGTAGCATGGAAATCCATAAAAGCTTGATGATGTATATTCATTCATCTTTCCAAAATGCACTCTCAAATCCCACATCATTTGGAGTTGGGAAGATTTTCCTTTTTGCTCATCTCTCTGCTTTTTGATTCGTTTTAATCTTTTAGACTGTATCGGGTCATATTAAGTTCCTTTCTGTTAGGTGGCCTAGAGACTTATAAGAAAACTCACATTTTTTAAAATACATTGATCCTTTACAAATGAGAAGGATCCCTATTTTTAGTAGCAAGGTCATGCTGCTGAGTCATAGTTGAGTCTCTCTTTATTGTACATAAGTTCATCTACTTACAATGAATAACACGATAAATTACTAAAACTATTTCTTCAGAACTGATAAACACTTATCTGCTAAAATACTTCTTATCTCTGGGTAACATCTCTGTGCTGAGGGTACTCATCCATTGTAATGCTACACATGGTTCATTCTGTTAGGCCGCGGAGGCTGTGTGTTCATCCACGCAGGGCTCTGTACCTTGTCTAATAAGAGTCCTGTGGTAGGCGCTAACCTAATGACAGTTAATTGATACCTAGGAATAGCATGTACCTCACCGTAAGCACTTATCGGGGATACATAGTACCCACAGTGAGAAAGTCTCAAAAAACTTTAAAGTAGTTTGAAGGTGAGAGCAGATAAAGGAACACTCATACAAATAAAGGCGAAGAAGAGCCTACATACCAAATAGAATAGAAACAAAAAAAGGGAAGTCATACAGTATATCTCCCGGGCCTCGATGTACAATATATTAATACAAATGTGGCTATATACCTGCCTTTTTCAGGTGTGTATTTCTTCACCTTCAGCATGATGAAGCATGAGGATGTTGAAGAAGTGTATGTGTACCTCATGCACAATGGCAATACAGTGTTCAGCATGTACAGGTGGGTGGTCTTCTCTATCACAGGGATCAACCATGCCACCATGGCTTGCTCAAAGGATGGCAAATGCCAGGGAGTGTGTAAGAATCAATAGCACCTGACCTGTCATCACCGAGAGCTCCCATATACCAATATATGGCCAGATTATAATTACTATTTGGGAGGAAATAAATCTGATGAACTTGAGAATAAGCAGGTTGATAAAAGGCCTTGAGCTAATCACTAGCAACACTCCCCATAACTAATCATTTGTATCTTTTTTTTTTAATGATTTTATTTATTTATTTGAGAGAGGGAGAACACACATGTGCTTGTGAGAGCAGGACGGGGGGAGAGGGAGAGGGAGAGAGAGTCTTTTTTTTTTTTTTTAAGATTTTATTTATTTATTTGACAGAGAGAGAGAACAAGAAGGGGGAGCAGCAGGCAGAGGGAGAGGGAGAAGCAGGCTCCCCGCTGAGCAGGGAACCCAATGCGGGGCTCCATCCCAGGACTCTGGGGTCATGACCTGAGCAGAAGGCAGACGCTTAACTGACTGAACCAGGCGCCCCCATTTGTATTCTTTCCTTAACTCATAACTTCTTTCCTTCTTTCTCAGCCTTTTCTCCTATTTTCTTACTCTGGCCAGAGTTCACCCCTATTGATGGTCTTCTCTACTATCTTCCTCAGCTGACAGGTAGAGAGTTGGGAGTAGACCCGGGTCTTTAGGCTATGCCTGGCCCTAGAGCTTCTTGTAAAAAAATTGTTTTAGGGCGCCTGAGTGGCTCAGTCGGTTGAGTAGCCCACTCTTGGTTTTAGCTCAGGTCATGATCTCATGGGTGATGAGATCAAGCCCTGCATGGGGCTCCCTGCTCTTGGGGAGTCTGCTGGGAAGATTCCCTCCCTCAGCCCCTCCCCCCACTCACTCTAATGTGCACACAGGCTTGTGCCCCCCCCGATAAATAAATAAACAAATCTTTAAAAAATTATCTTAAAAAGAAATATTACAACTTGTTCTGATATAAGCTTAGGATGTGGGAAAGAGGCAGAGAGCCAACATCTTTCCCATAACTAAATGGGTGGTTGAGTTATTTATTAAAAACTCTAGTTGCTATCTTATCCCTGTCATTTTTGATGACTTGGGAGGATTGCCATTTCTTCTGGTACCTGGCCTCCAGTGGGAAGATGTATTTGAAAAACCAAAAGAGAAAAAGAGAAGTAGGTGAAATTGCTGCAAAAAAGAGACTCAAGGGGCACCTGGGTGGCTCCGTCAGTTAAGCGGCTGCCTTTGTTACAGACCATGATCCCAGGGTCCTGGGATGGAGCCCTGCGTCCGGCTCTCTACTTGGTGGGGAGTCCATTTCTCCCTCTCCCTCTGCCTCTCCCCACTGCTTGTGCTCTCTCATAAACAAATAAATAAATAAATTCTTAAAAAGAGAGAGAGACTCAATATGGCAGCTCAAACACTGCAGAACTTGATGTTGCTTGACCAGCTCCAGGATGGGGAAGGGCGAGGCAGAGAGGGTGGAGGAGGGCTTGGGTGGAGGCAGGTTGGAAGGGAGGTGCTCTATCTGGGTTCTGAGAGATGCAGACTGGTGAAAGCAGTTCTGTCACCTGTAAAACGGACTTGCAAATTCTCCCTGGTCATTGTCATTGCCATAGTCAGAAGGAGAAAAGAGCAACAAGCTTGTGAAGATGTTTATGCATCACACATTCTATTCAGAGAATACAGTTACATTGTTCCCCAGCCCTAACTCCCCTCAACCAAGGCAAGGGCAGCAAGGAAAAGTAGAGCTGCTCCTCTGGAAGCAGGGAGATGGAGTCTGGTGAAAAGCTAGGCTTCTCTGCTCCTCTGGCTACCAAGTAGCTGTTGAATTCTTCTACATTTAGAATGTATGTCTCCCCATCTCCACCCCCATGGAAGACATCCAAAACTGCAGTTCATGCATCCAGCTCAAAGCTTAGGAATGAGCAATCCTTTTTATCAAGTCAGCCTCTCAGCTGTTTTTCTCTTTGGCCCCTAATTCTGTTCTCTGAGAGGACCTTCCTTGTTTATTTGTCTCCATCTAAAAAGTGAGTAGGCTTTCCCTGGGGTCTTTCACAGCCCACTTCCTGCTCGTGCAAATTTGAGGTCTAAGAGTATTTAGTATTTAGTCAAACATCCCAAGTCCTTTGTGAGCCAGGTTTGGGTTTCTGGGTAATACCATTTCCTCAGAAACTTAGCAGGCTTTTATTCCATTTGCTACCAGTCAGTTATATGTGTTAGCAAACCACACCCAACATTCTTTTCTTGACAGTTTTTCAGCCTGTTCTTTCCTTGATTCCTTGTTTTCAGGCCCTTCTGTCTTGACTACCTAAACAATAGATTTAGGTAGAAAGGCAATATTTTTAATCCATCAAGTTATGTCACAGGCTGTGTCTATTAGATTGAATGAGAAGTCTTAATAGGACAACATCGACTATCTCTGCTATCTCTGGTATAAAAGCACTTGGCTTTTCCAACCCTGTTAGACCTCAACTTTCTAGACTCTCCCTTTCTGCTTCCTGTGCTTCAGACATCTCAGGTTTTGTCTGAACTAGTCTTTTGCAGAAACATCTTACTAAAAGCAGTATTTTGGCTTTTCCAGTCACTTTCTTTTTTTTTTTTTTTTTTAAGATTTTATTTATTTATTTGACAGAGACACAGCAAGAGAGGGAACACAAGCAGGGGGAGTGGGAGAGGGAGAAGCAGGCTTCCCGCTGAGCAGGGAGCCCGATGCAGGGTTTGGTCCCAGGACCCTGAGATCATGACCTGAGCCGAAGGCAGATGCTTAACAGCGGAGCCACCCAGGCGCCCTAGTCACTTCCTTTCTTAGGGTATAGGCTTGGTAGACATAAGGTCTGCTTTCCACATTATCCGATGTTTTCCTAAATGTTTTGCCCCATCACGACATAGGTCTCCAGCTTTCAAGCCCACAATATTTGTCTCTCTGCCTGATCCTGAGCCAATGCAACATATTTTAGTTTGGCTTATAGCAAAACCATCCTTCAGTACCAAATTTTAAATAAGTTAGGGTAGACTAAATTGCTATAACATTAACCCAATGGCTTAAACATAATAGAAATCACTTTTCTTCTCATGGAACAGTCCAGAGTGGTTGTTCCGGGTTGGGGCAAGTGAGACAGAGCTTCTGGCAACATAGTCTTCAAGAACTCAGGCTACAACACTTGGCTTCCAAGGTCATTCTGGTCATTGTCATTACCAATCCACATGGTCATAATGAGGAAGAAGCAAGGAGAGGTGTTTGGGAGAGTTGTGTTGTCCAATCCTATAAGTGGTACATGTCATTTTTGTTCACATGCTATTTAGAGAACTTAATCATAGGAGTCTAAGTGCATGAGAGTCTGGAGGAGAAGGGGAGGACATACTTTGGTAAAGAGGTGACTGTCCACTGCAAAGACTAAGTAGTTGGTACCTTTTTTTCTTTACAGTTATGAAACAAAGGGGAAGTCAGATACGTCCAGCAACCATGCAGTACTGAAGCTGGCTAAAGGGGATGAGGTTTGGCTGAGAATGGGCAATGGCGCTCTTCATGGGGACCACCAGCGCTTCTCTACCTTCGCAGGCTTCCTGCTCTTTGAAACCAAGTAAATATATGAATAGACCAGCTCTACTTTTGGGAAGATTTATGGCTGCACTGGTATTGTTATGATCTGAGGGACACTAGAGTTGAGGGTTCTACTCAGGAGCTCAGAAGAAGAATCCACAAAACAGTTCTCCTCAAGTGACCTTGACTAATATACTTGGCATGTTTACTCTTCCCCAGGCATCTAAAAAAGAATTCCCTTCTTGATACAGGTTGGAAATAATTGTTTCCATCAAAGAAGTCATTTGCAAAGAATTTGGCTGCTCTGTTTTTAATTTAATAGCAACTTTCAGGAATTCCTGAGGTTTGTGGTTCATCATTCTTTAAAACATTTCAGAGACCAGGGTGCAGTGATTATGATGGGGCCTGGGAGGAACAAGGGCACTTGCCAGGACCAAGTTACCAGAAACATTTGTAAAACCTAGACTGGGAAGTAACACTTTGATCCAGTGGGTCAATATTTATGAATAAATATAGATATTTTTAGTAGTTTCAGATAGCTTTTAGATAAGAAAAGTATTCACAATGCCCATAAATAATGGACTCCTCCTTTTTTTTTTTTTTTATAAGAATACTGCTGTAATTAAATCTTGACTTGTAATGGCTTATATTTTTGGATATAGAATTTTCTCATGATCCAAAATTGGGTTTATCAGATCTGACTTATTATATTGAATTTTTCCCATTGTGTTTCTCAGATTATAATCGATCTTTGTTGACCCTGGCCAGCTTAAGTGAGGTTACATCCATATATACAGATACAGTGACCTTCTTCTCTCTCAATTTAGAAATTACCCCAATAAACTTTACACATACTGATATTCGAAGGAGCTGTAAACTCAGTTACATACAAACTAATGGATACAAAATATAAGGGCATTCCATTTAGAAGACATAAAATAAAATCTCTTAACCTTTTTAAAAATAAAAAATGATATGACTTTTTTGATTACCATATTTAAGCAATACTTACAATGAAGCTGTGCTCCTTTACTTTTGCCTGTCCCTCCCCAAAAAGGGACAAGTACAGAAGATAGTACACAGATTTTGTTTATTTTAAGCAAAGGAAGCATCATTGGCATATGTGTTTACCTTAATGTCAAATTATATTTAAAATGCACTAGAGAGATACCTGTCTAGCACATGTCATTTAATGAATCCCTTAGAAGCAATTAGCCCTTAATTTATTTTCTGTTACAATTTGAATTTCCACAAAAGCTTTTAAACTATGGGTTTAATTGTATTGATTACCCCCTCTAGCTAGAAGCAGAAAGAATTAATTAGGACTGCCCTATCAGCTAACTTGGTGTGCTCCATGCTCAGTTCTGTCTTTGACCCTTTCTTTTGATCTATAAATATTTTTAAATTCTTCCTGACCAACACAAGCAACGTTATTTGTGAATGGATATTATGGATATTAGCCAAAATGTGCTTGACTGGTTGGTAATGTTTTTGTGATTTTGTGTATGTCCCCCACTGCCCCTGGGGCTGTGTGGTCATGGGTGTTGAGGTTTATTATTTCCAGACATCATAAATATTTTGTAAAAGTGTATTGCCAACAGACATTTGAATGTTGCATGTTGCCCAAAGGGATTCCATGTCTAAAGAACATACACTATTAATAAAGTGCCTTAGAAGAAGATATTGGCTTAGCTTTAGATAAAACTGAGGTGAGAAAAATGTAAAAGCATTGTATGGAAATAAACATACTTTTGTTAAATGTATTGTTTTATAATGTTCTGAATAAAGTTGAATAGTCATACATTGTAAGTCACTATGGTTTGTTAACACAAAGTTAAAATATTTTCATGCAGATGATGTAAACAGCCATACATCGATGATGTAGGCACAGAGCATGGTCATTTGTCTACAAAATACTCCACTTTTCAGTTATCCCATTGTTATGACTTCAACCCTCTGCAAATTTAAGACATTGATGTTTGGAGGAGGTCCTTTAATGTAATCTGAGTATCTTAAGGGACCAGGATCTTCATCACATATATGAGGTCTTTCTATGCTGATGTAAATTCTAGTTTTCTTCTTAGTAGAGACACCCAATTTGGTTGCAGGCAGGTGGAAAAGACTTTAGGCTTGCAAATAAGTCCCAGGTGTAAAAAAGAGTGCTTAGTAAGGAAGGTGGGGGAAGATCAAGATTGATTGTTTCACAATTTTACCCATGACCAGAATTATATCTGGAAGATTAATTTTACAAGTTTTCATAAAATTGAGGATGTAAAAAGGAGATAGTAGGTAGGTATCATTTAAGCAACCAACTTTTTAAAAAAAATCCCCTTTACCTATTTCACTCATCCCTTCTGTTCCCCTTTGGCAACCATCAGTTCTCTGTATTTGTCTGTTTTTTTTTTTTTTCAAAATTTGTTTTGTTTTCAAAATTCTACATATGAGTGAAATCATATGGTATTTGTCTTTATCTGTCTGAGTCACTTCACTTGGTATAATACCCTCTAGGTCCATCCATGTTGTCTGAAATGGCAAAATTTCACCTTTTAGGGCTGAGTAATATTCCATTTTATAGACATATGTGTGTGTGTGTGTATATATATATATATATATATGGCATGTTTTCTTTATCCATTCATCTGTACATGGACACTTGGGTTGCTTCCATATCTTGGCTATTATAAGTAATGCTGCAATAAACATGGGGGTGCATATATCTTTTTGAATTAGTGTTTTTGTTTTTATTTTTGGTAAATACCCAGTAGTGGAATTATTGGATCGTATGGTAATTCTATTTTTAATTTTTTGAGGAACTACCATACTGTTTTTCCCCCTGGCTGCACCAATATACAGTCCCACCAACTGTTACAAGGATTCCTTTTTCTCCACATACTTGCCAACACTTGTTATTTCTTGTCTCTTTAATTCTAGCAATTCTGACAGGTGTAAGGTGATACCTCATTGTAGTTTTGATTTGCTTGAGCATCTTTTATGTGTCTGTTGGCCATCTGTATGTCTTTTTGGAAAAATGCCTATTCAGGTCCTCTGCCTGCCCCCCTTTTTAAAAAGATTTTATTTATTTATTTGAGAAAGAGAGAGAGAAAGCATGAGTGGGGAGAGAAGCAGAGACAGAGAGTCTCAAGCAGACTCCACACTGAGCACGAGGCCCAACGCAAGGCTTGACACTGGGCTTGATCCCACGACCCATGAGGTCAAATGACCCTGAGCCAAAACCAAGAGTCAGGTGCTCAACCCACTGAGCCACCCAGGTGCCCCCCTGCCCATTTTTAGTTTGATGATTTGGTGGGTTTTTTTTTTTTGTTTGTTTGTTTTGGTGTTCAGTTGTGTAAGTTCTTCATATATTTTGGATATTAACCCTTTATTGGATATATCATTTGCAAACATCTTCTCCCATTCAGTAGGTTGCCTTTTTGGTTTGTTGATGGTTTCCTTCACTGTGCAAAAATAGTGACATTTTAAAAGAAATACATTCTTTCACTAGCTATTTGGTTATTCTGAAATACTGTTTATATGGAAGACAAGATTGATGCTTGATTTTTTTCATTTTTATTTATCAGTTTTTAGAATAATGAGTTGGTGCCCTAGAAATCTTCAAAGGTGATTAATAAGATCTCTTAAAAAGCATTATTATTAACTTATGATTTTTCATATATTTAATGTGTTTCAATCCACCAGAGTCATTATTATAATTTAATGGCCCCATCTTAATCTTCTGTGGGAGGTCCTTCAAGTAAGTACCTCTGTTCTTTTGACTCAGAATCAGGCTGGTGTAAATCTCTCAGCAGGGCAGAGGTGAGTGAAAACTGTGTAGATCTATATCCCAAACAGACTTTCATGCTTTGACCTTGGATGGGACTCCAGTGGCCTGAATTCAGCAGCACCAGGCAATTATGTAAGCTACTTGGTATCCTTCCAATGAATTCTGTTGTATTTAAGCCAAGAATCTGATGGATCTAAGAGAAAGGAGTAGAAATGGGGAGACAAGTTAGGATAAGATGGACTACAAAAGCAAGTTCAGAAGAGTGACTGCAATGTAACATCATTTATGGAAATTAAAACTACAAAATATGATATATATAAACAAAATGTAGTATATAAATAGTATAGCTACAGCATCAATAGATATAATAGACTGTGGACCATATATCAAAATCATGGGAGTGCTTATGTCTTGATCAGTGGAGTGAGCAGGAGCAGAGAAATATAACTGTGGGTAGGGAGGGTAAAGGAGACTTTAGCTATGGAAGGTGTTAAAAGCTGCTGGCCTGTGATCTATTTGCTCCCTTTACTACAGGGATGACTTGAGGGTTAAAGAAAAAGGCACATGACTCTCCTTGTCAATTGTATCTTTTGTATCTATTTACCTTAGGTAAATAGATGAATGATATTTGCTAGAAGGAAGAGAATTTATCTATTTGATGCATTTAACAGATAGCCCTGGCCATAGCATTACTTATGCTAAATAAACCCAGAATCTAGGAAGCATGGTTCCAGAGCTAAGTAACTCTCTAGGATGTAAAATGAAGTCTGTTAGGTACCTGAGAAGCTTGTTAGAGACCTAAACTATAGCCATGGGTCAGAGGGTATATTAGTTTGCTAGGGCTATAACAAAATATCATAACTCTCCACCGCCAACCCTCTTAATAGTTGTATTAGTCTGCTCAGGCTGCCATAATAAGGTACTACAGGCTGGGCAGCTTAAACAACAGAAAACCATTTTCTCACAGTTCTAGAAGTTAAAAGTACAAGATCAAGGTATGTGCAAGTTTGGTTTCTTCTGAGGCCCTTCTCCTTGGCTGGCAGATAGCCACCTTCTGCTGCGTCCTCACATGGCCATCCTTCAGTCCTTGCTTTCTGTGTCCTAATCTTTTCTTGTAAAGACACCAGTCATATTAACTAAGGCCAACCCATATGATTTCATTTGATCTTAGTTATCACTTTATAAGCCCTATCTCCAAATACAGTCACATTCTGAGGTACTGGGGTTAGGACTTCAATATATGAATTTTGAAGGGACATAATTCAGCTTGTAACAGAGGGTATGTGTCCAATGTAGGAAGGAAGGGCCATGTGAGATTTTCAAGAACTCTGATTTGTCTGAGCCTTTCCATGACCTGTATCTTTGAACTTATTAGTAAAACTTGATGCTGGGTAATATTTCTGATTCATGTGAATCCATCCTGGTTGTTATATGTATACTGTTTCCCTGGAAACAAATATAAAAAAAAAATATTGTGTCAATCTGGATGTCTTCTTTATCAGTCTTTGCAATTTTCTCTTTAAGTTTTTTAAAATAAAAATAAAACAAGAGAAGGGGGTAAGGAAGCTTACGTCTGAACAAAGGTAGGAACATGGGCTAGAGAGGGTCAAGGAGGTGTTATATTAATTAAACAAGGAGGCCATTAGACTGCTGTGGTTTCAATGCCTCGGCAGCCTACTAAACAAATAACCCTGTAAATGTCTCAAAGTCATGAAATTGAAACCTAAGAACAATCCATCACAAACAGCCAAGCAGACTTTCACCTGCAGCTAATCAATCACTTATTTGCTTTTCTCTGTAAAAGCCTCTCCCCAGCTCCTGTTGGTAGAATGCTCCTAATCACTTCATTTTGGGTCCTGCTTGATTAGAATATGTTTTGCTAAAAAAACAAACAAACATACAAACAAACAAACAAAAAAACCTTAAAATTTTTAACAAGCCTCAGTTTAACATTGGATATGCAGAAAGGGAAGCAAAGAAATCCTGTCTGAGTCATGTGACGAGCAACCCCTCAAAGGGCAAGGAGCCGAGAAAAAGGGAAATCACCCTTCGGACCCGGCGAGGAGGCGGAGCCGGGATCCGCCCAATGCGCAGACTCCAGGACAGGGCCCCGCGCAGGCGCAGGAGGGAGGGAGCGCTAGGCGGTCCCGCCTCCCTGGCGGCCTGGCGGCCTGGCGGCCTGCGCTACGTTTAGGCTGGGACAGTTCTTCACTTGGAGACCCGGGAGCCATGGCGCTGAAGGGTATCTCGGTGCTAGAGCTGGCCGGCCTGGCCCCGGGCCCGTACTGCGGTATGGTCCTGGCGGACTTCGGGGCGCGGGTGGTGCGTGTGGACCGACTGGGCTCCCGCGGAGATGTGAGCTTCTTGGCCCGGGGCAAGCGCTCGCTGGCGGTGGACCTGAAGCGGCCGCAGGGGGCGGCTGTGCTGCGTCGCCTGTGCGCCCGGACGGATGTGCTGCTGGAGCCCTTCCGCCATGGTGAGCCCCCCGGCGCCTCCTCAGCGCCGCTGGGGGGCGGGACGCAGGAAACGGGACGTTCGACAGGCAGCGCCCGCTGCACCCGTGCCCTGTTGCCGCTCAAACCCTTTCCTGTCCCTGCCTTTCTAGATTGTTCTGTCAGGTTTGCAGTGGACCGTTCGCCCCTTGGGATGATCTTGCGTACTTGGAATCCTAGATACTGCTGTTGCCCTTGTTCTCCTCATACCCATTGCCGGCTCCTTCCCACATTGCTCGTTTTTATAATCGCCTCTTCGTATTTGCCTTTCTTTATTATTGGAGGGTCACGAATCCTATGAGAATCTAACGAAAGCCATAGATTTCCCTCCCTGGAAAACTGCATATAGGTACATAGTCGAAGTTTTTCTACAGTTTGGGGGGTTGGTGTACCCTCCAAAAGCTATCCTCTGACCCAGGCTAACACTCTGTCTTAAATCCTTGTGTTCCCAAGTTCCAGCTTCAGATCAATTTAGTTTACACTCTGCGTCCTGGAGCCACCTTATCTGTTCCGAACGTTTTCACCTTTTATAGACAGATGATGACAATATCTATAACTGTACCCCCCTCTTTTAGAGCCACAGACCGCTGGAATACACAAGCCATGCACATCTCTTAACTGGCTGTCTCCCAGGCATGGCAACTTCCACAAATCCCAAAACAAGTCCATTATGTTACCTCCTAAAATAGCATCTCCTACTTCTATATTATTTATCTCAGTAAGTGGAACCAATACTCACCCAGTTGCCTGAATCAGAAGCCTGCACCCCGTCCATGACTCCAAATATTCTTCACTTCTTTTGCTTACAGTTATCAGGAATCCAGACATTCTTCCTCCTTTCTCTCACTCGGGCTTTCCATACTTGCTGTAGCTTCCTTCACACTGTTGTAACAGCCTTTTTAAAGCTGGCGTTTGGGTCCAGCACCACTTGGATCCATTCTCAGACAGCTGCCAGGTAATCTCGCTCAAGTACTAAACCAAAGCTTTGCCTGGTATATAGCAGGAAGGCAGTAAATGTTTGGTGAGTGAATTGAATGTCTGTGGGGCACCAGACATATTAAACGTGTTAATTCATTTATCCTCACAGCAGATTGGAGGATTATAATAATTTAATGATTAGGATTATATAATTTAATAATGCCCCATTTAAAGATGGAGGCTCAATATGGTTGATTCCAAGGTCTTGCAATTAGGAGGAAAATAGAGCCCTGAATACAGGCATAGCTACTGGGTGAGAGGATTGTGGCTGGTGTTTGTTTAAGCAGAGGACTGGAATTCTTTTTTTTTTTTTTTTTTTTGTAATTTATGTACATTTAGGAGAAAAAAGACCATAAAATTATTATATAATCTTTATTATTTTTAGTCCCAGGAGATTTAAAGTACCAGTTATCTGAATTTTGTGCAATGAATATGGTACTTGCTGATAAAGAGCTCTTAGATGCTATTTTAGCAAATCCTTCCACAGATATTTGCTGAGCCTCTTGTGAAGGTACCCATGCTAGGCACTTTAGAGGCCCGAGGAAACAGATCAGACGTGAATCCTACCAGAGGATTCTAAGCTGATAGGGAAGGTGAAGGAATATCTACACACAGAAGCGCAGCATGAGGTAGAAGGTGGTGGGCAGTGATGGCAGGCACAGAAAAAGAAAAGATCCTAAAAGGAATAGCCGTTTTCAGAAGTGTATTTTTGACCAAATAAAGCCCCAGGGTAACTGCTCCAAGAGAACAAACCATTTCTAATAAATGACTAAGGAGAGGATTTGGGGAACTATAAAGGTACTGACTCAAGGAATGAAAGGCACACTATGGGGATTGAAGGAGCTTGGATATGCCTGAAGGGAAATAAGGAAGGGCTGGAAGGAAATGGTATTCTGGGGCAGAAGTCACACATTGCACAAGTGGTGACCTCACTCATTGTGTCCATGTCCTTAAAACATGCTAAAACCCACCACAAACGTTATTAGTATGACTTGCAAGAGTGCCATTTTCTGTTTGCCACAGAGACGGGATTATACCCATCCTCAGTTCATCCTTCTTTAAAAAAAAATCACTGTTACTTTTCTCTTAAGGTGTCATGGAAAAACTCCAGCTAGGCCCAGAGATTCTGCAGAAGGAGAATCCAAAGCTTATCTATGCCAGGTTGAGTGGATTTGGCCAGTCAGGAAGATTCTCTAGAGTAGCCGGCCATGACATCAACTATTTGGCTTTGTCAGGTACATCGACAAAATAATTTCTCTGTACTGTTTATTTTGTTCCAGGTCGAGATGGACAGTTACACTAATTATAAAGAATTTTTAAAGGTGCAGATTTAAATATTTACCAGAATCAATAAGGGGACAATGGTCGTTCAAAAAGGGCGGGTTTGTCTGGCGCCTGCCTGGCTCAATCAGTGGAGCATGCGATTCTTGATGTCAGGGTTGTGAGTTCAAGCCCCACTTTGCACATGGAACCTAGTTAAAATTAAAGAGGGGGGTTGGTTTGTCCTGGAACAGTTATTCTCAACCCTTTTCCCCTTGTTTTCACACATTTGAGGGATAATACACTCTCACTAGTAACATTTACTTACTACATTTGTATAATCAATTCTCAGGCAAGCCCCTGCCAGGAAGTAAGAGATCTGATTGTCCTGTAGTTTGAAAATGCTAATATCATTTGATCCCGCCTCCCCTCTCCTTCTACCTTCATTGAGAATCATTGCCTGAGTCACCATTTTAGACTTCTCTAAATACCTGTAGTTTTAGGTCATATTATCACTTTATTAGAATTTTTGCCTGTGAGAATATGTCTTAGAATGACCCAGTCCTAGGATCCTAAGAAAGTATGTGTTTTTGAGTAAAGAAAGTCTCAAATTTCCTGTGAGTACAAATTTAAAAGGTTGAAGAAAAGAGTGAGGATGGAATCGGTTTTTCCAGCTATTTTAAAATGTAGTCACTTTTATTTTTCTTGTGTTCATTTTCTTGCATCTCTTTCTAATAAGAATGGCAGTGGATTATACTGTTGTTAAGCCATAAACTAAATTGATAACAATAATTTTTTCCCTGAAACTCAGCAAGTAAAAACTCAGCAATAAAATTCTGAAAGCATGAGTTGGAATCAAGTTTTAGAGAAGAAAAACAAAAAACAAAACAAGGAGCCTTGTTGTGGGAAAAGCCTGTTTATAAATATGCTGAATAGGCTTAGATTTGGAAAAGCATTATGTACTAGTATTCACTATGTTAGCAACTGGAGAGACTGGTTATTCCTCTTCAGGTGTTCATGTATTTATTTAAAAGAGACATTAAATTTACAAGTACTGTTCCCTGATGTTTTTTAATGATGTAGGTGTTCTATCAAAAATCGGCAGAAGTGGTGAGAATCCATATCCCCCACTGAATCTCCTGGCTGACTTCGGTGGTGGCGGCCTCATGTGCACGCTGGGCATCGTGATGGCTCTGTTTGAACGCACACGCTCTGGCAAAGGTCAGGTCATCGATGCAAGCATGGTAAGTGTGAATTAGGGGAAGTGATAAGCCTCCCGGTTGTTCCTAAGTATGATAGGCAGCTGCCTCGGATTCTTTTCTGAACAAGGCAGGAGATGAATGAGATTTGAAGTTAGAACCCAAATTAACTTTTCTTTAAAATAGCTTCATATCCTTTACGTGTGTTAGAATGTCATCATTGATTATCTGTTTGTGGAATCAATTTTCTAAACTTTCCGTGGCTCGTCTGATTCCTGTGTTGGTTTCAGCAATTTCCCCCATACTATTTCTTGTGCTTCAAATACATTTTTCAAGCAATCTTCATTTAAAACTGGGCTCAGGAAGTCTCCCTTAGCAGATAGATAGAGAAGATTCTTTTTTTTTTTTTTTAAGATTTTTATTTATTTATTTGACAGAGAGAGACACAGCGAGAGAGGGAACACAAGCAGGGGGAGTGGGAGAGGGAGAAGTAGGCTTCCCGCCGAGCAGAGAGCCTGATGCGGGGCTCCATCCCAGGACCCTGGGACCATGACCTGAGCCGAAGGCAGACGCTTAATGACTGAGCCACCCAGGCGCCTCTAGATAGAGAAGATTCTTAAGGGTGCTAAAGTAAAATGGGCCAGTCTAGACCTTCCTTCTACGTTTTTCGGGGAGACTCCAACATTGTGAGGCTTCGTTTTTTTTTCACTGCCATGCCTTGAGAATGGGCCTCATGTTATGCTAGGCACTTTCCCTGTGCAGTTTCTCCTAATCCTCAAAACAGCAGTTTCACTTGGAGTATGTTATTTTAAAGAGGAGGAAGCCCAAGTTCTCACAGCCCCTTGGAAGGAACCCAGTCCAGCACCACTACAGGTTTGCATTTGGGCAGCTCTTTGGAGGGAGAATGGAGATGAATGTGAGGAAGACAAGACTGGAGGCAGAGAGACAGTTACTGGGTTGTTGCTGAGAGAGAAGCGTGAGCACTAAAGTTATTGGTGATAGAATGGGTCTGGGTTTAAGGGAAATTTATCTCTGAGAATGTAAAATTGCCAGGATTTGGTGATGCATTGGCAGTGAGGGGAAAAGGAGGAGTCAAGGCTGACTCCCCTGTTTCTTTCTTTTTTTTTTTTTTTTTGAGATTTATTTAGAGGGAGAGACAGAGAGTGTGTGCATCTGAGTGAGGGGAGGGGCAGAGGGAGAGGGAGAGAGAGAATCTTCAAGCAGACTCCCCACTGAGAGAGAAGCCCAATGCAGGGCTCGATCCCAGGACACTGAGATCACGAATGGAGCTGAAACCAAGAGTGGGCCCCTTACCCAACTGAGCCCCCTAGGCGCCCTGACTCCCCTGTTTCTGCTGTGGGTGACCCAGTGGATGGCAGCACTGGCACCATGGGGGAGGACTGCCGATGGAAGAGGCAGCGTGAGTTAGTGGGTAGGAGCACAGACTCCGGCAGCCCCCCTTCCTCCACCACAGGTCTGCCACCGACTCACTCTGTGATCTCGGGTAAGGTACTTACCTCCCTGCGCTTCAGCTGCTTCTTTGTAAAATGGAGATAACAATGGTACCTACCTCAGAGCATCGTTAGAGAACTGAATGAATTTATCCGTTGTTCAGGGTTTAAACAGTGTCTGGCATAGAGGTGGTGCTCTATTATTATTATTATTATAAAAGGAATTCAGTTTGGGTCATTTCAAGTTTGAAGTCACTCAGATGTCCAGATGGAGGTGAATACTCGAAGTTAGAGACTCGAAAGAGTTGTAGAGTCATTTGGGAGCCACCTGAGACTGTGTGGTCCTCTAGGGAAGCAGACAGAACACTGGGTTTGAAGAGTGGGCAGAAGAGGAGAAACCGGGCTAAGGAGAGCAAAGTGGAGAACTGTAGTGTGTTTCCATGGAAACGAAGGAAAGAGAAAGTGCTAAAAAAAAAAAAAAGAAGGAATGGTCAGAGGGCCAGATGTTGGTGGAGACCTCAAGAGTTTAGATCTGAACAGTGTAAATTGGATTTGCCATTGGTGACCTTTTACAAAAGCCATTTCCAGGGCCCCTCATCTTGGGGCCTTGGCTTGCACTACCTTCTCACAGGCTAACTCCTGTGACATTCACATTGTCCTCTGTGTCCCTGTCTGAAGTGACTTTGGTAGGAGTGGTGTGTGATTGGTCTTTCTATCTCCAGCTCCTGGCCCAGTCCCTGCACACCTAGGAGCAGCAGTGGTACCCACTGTGCACTTACTGTAGGCCGAGCACGGGCAAGGGGCTTTCCCTGTGTCTTCCCTCTGACCCACATAGCTCCGTCAAGGAGGGGTGCTCACTCTCTTGGCATTTGAAGACTTCCAACTTGGAGACGGGGAACTGCCTTCCAAAGCAGGTGGCTGGAGAGGGTCAGACGCAGGCAGTGTGACATCTTCATGGGCATGAAAACTCATGCTTTCCGTCACTGCCCTCCATGGACATGGTCCCTGGGGTCCAAAAGGAATGAGCTAAGAACAAACATGAGACCTTGGGAGTTTTAAGGAGAATATAAGGTTAAATACTTACTTAATAATAATTTGAATAATTTACTAATTATGTGTAATTGCTTATTTATAGTCAAATATCAATAAAAGGTAATTGCTGCTTTCATCAGACTGTGTCTAATCAGAATTACATGATGATTAGGAAGATAGTCGGTTGTTAGTATATGTGGAAATGCAAACTTGATTCGGGGTTCATGTTTGCATTAGGGTCAAGTGAGTGTTGGCTAATAACTCAAGGCCTTATGGGTCAGTAAAGCATGATATTCATTACTTTCCCATCTCTGGGAACCCTTGTGATACAAATAGTTATAGAAGCTGATGAGTGAGCGCAGATACCTTATTCTTCTAGGCCATAGTTTTCAAGTGTTTTTAGCGGCAGAATCCTTGACTCAGGCTTGCCTGTGATGTCCGGGGGTCGTCTCCTTGGAAACTGCCAAGTGAAGAAAACTGTGGAACATGATGTCTGTTTTCCCGTGTTTACCCCTGATCTGGGGAAGGGCACTGGACCTGGGGCGAGGTGGCTGGGCGCTAGCACATAGGCTGTGGTCCCACATGATGAGAACAGTGTAAAAGGTTGGGAAATTGAGGCTGCAGTTCCCTTGTGTCAAAGGGCTCTTGTCTGTGTCAGCTGCTCAACATGTGCGTGAAGGGTAAGAGAAGATGTACATCTGGGTAGCGTGTGGAGGTGAGGATTGTAACTGCTGTTGCTGCCCTATATTCTCCTACCCAAATAAAATTAGGATAAAATTAGGATTAAATCAGAACCTCTGTGTGTTCTGGATGGGCCAAACTGGACCCGTAACTCTATTAGTGCATGTTTTTTCAAGATACTCACCAGTATATCTAGTATATAAAGGAGATTTTGTGTATGTGTGTATATACATTTATGTATGTATATGTATCGTTATATGTGGTGTATCATTCTACGTGTGTGTGTATGTATATATATGTGTGTGTATGTATATGTATAGATATGGGGACTCTAAAATCTATGTAACCCAGTTTCAAAAGAAGCCACTTATACAAAATATACATACTATTTGGTATGTCAGATCTCAAAGCCATAAATTTAGGTGTGCATGAGATTTCAAGTTAAAAGGGAAAATTGGAATGTATCCAAAGATACATTTTGCATTTGTTTCGTAGCCAGTAACTGTGAGAAATTCCGTAGGCCCACCAAGGGTGCTTTGATGGCGTTCTCCCTGGGGGCCTAGATCATTAGGATCATAAAGCCATTAGGAGAGGGAAGTAGTCTTCTTTGGATAGCCCAGTACATCCAGCCTGTAACAATTATACCTGAGGATATGAATCCATTACTATTACTTCAGGACTCAGTGGGAAGTTGGCATTCCCAAACTAGTTTGTCTGGACTCAGAAAACCCATGTATCTGCCACTCATATTGTTATGTTTGTTACTTTCTAGTGATTGTTAAAATTAAAATGTATTAAATATTCAAATATAGTTTTCTTGGGCTTGGAGTCAAAATAAAATAAGCTAAATTTAACTGTAATATGATTTACCTTTATAATGTGATATGCTTCATATATCTATGTGTATGTGTTTATAGGTATTGAGATCAGAAGATAGATTTTCAAAAGCCTCTTTGCTTTATTTTTAACTTTTTATCCTGATAGTTTTAAACATATATAATTATAGAGAGAATATATAATGAACTTCCATGTGCCCTCACTTGGCTTCAAAAATTATCAACATTTGGCAGTTTTATTTGAAAGGGAGAACAAAAGTAGTTCCTTCTAAGTCTTTTCTGAAAAGTATCTTCTGACCTGAATAGTGGAGAAACCCTCTACCATAAACCTGTTCTAACACACTTTCTTGAAATATCAAAGAAGTTGTGTAATTAGATACAATCTTCCTATACTCTAAGAAACATTTGTATACCAATGTTAAAAAAAAATCTAAGTGGAAATTAATCATGCCTTTATAGTTTAAATATCTGGATTCATATTGTATCCTGTTTCTTCTTCAAAGGTGGAAGGAACAGCATACCTGAGTTCTTTTCTGTGGGAATCTCAACAACTAGGAATGTGGGAACAGCCTCGAGGACAGAACTTACTAGATGGTGGAGCACCTTTCTACACAACTTACAAAACGGCAGATGGGGGGTTCATGGCTGTTGGAGCATTAGAGCCCCAGTTCTACAAGCTGCTGATCAAAGGTAAGTAACTTTCATGTGCCTTCCCCATCTCCCCTTTTCTTGTGGATGTTCTGTAACCTCTATTTTGGAGCCTTTTGAAATTCATTGTGTCTTTTGTTATGTATCTACCTCTAATTAACCTAATTATAGCCATCATTATATTGTGGGGCATTTCCCTTATGTTTTAAATTGACAGGTAATTTGACAAGTCTATAAAATAGCTCAGACTTTAAAAAAATAATCCATTTTGTGGAAGTTCAGTTTTTTATCACATTTCATACTCAGATATTTATATTGCCCTTGTGTGCCCACATCTTATTCTTCCTTAGGAATGACCTGCTGGTTCTACCAGTTCTTTTTTTTTTTTAAGATTTTATTTATTTATTTGATAGAGAGAGACACAATGAGAGAGGGAACACAAGCAGGGGGAGCGGGAGAGGGAGAAGCAGGCTTCCCGCCGAGCAGGGAGCCCGATGTGGGGCTTGATCCTAAGACTCTGGGATCATGACCTGAGCCCATGGCAGACACTTAACAACTGAGCCACCCAGGTGCCCCTCTACCAGTTCTTATACCTTGATAGATGTCACCTATAGTCCTCCCCAGTGTCAGGGGTCACTAGAATACAGAGCGACCTTGGTGAATAAGATTTTGTTGGAATATGTTATTATCACTTGATGCTTCTACAGTTTACCTTTCTTGTAGATTCTTGTCTTATTTGCACGTGGCCACAAGTTAGCAGGAATATTTGGGATCTCTTCTTCCCTAATTAAATAATTGGACTAATGTTATTTTGTTTCCGTAAAATGTTTGAATTTAAAGTTTACTTTACAGATACCTGAGTAAGAAGTTGTAGAATATATAATGTGGTGTGACAAGCTGGTCATGGTGCATCTATCTTTTCAACTTTAAGTGTGGAGTTTTGTTGTTATGTTTGGTAGCTTTTCAGATGCAATATACTACCTACAGTTATTGGCATATAACTGAAATTGTCTTTTACAAGCATCAGAAAGCATTTTATGATCAACAATATTAACTTCACTAACTTAAATATAGTTGGAGAAACGTAGAACAGAATGGTTTCTCTAGATAATAAAGGCTTTTCTGTTCAGAAATTAAAACTAAGAATGGAAGGTCTTAATTCGAAATCAAGGACAGAACAATGCTATGTGAGGGGCTGAGTGGTGGGAGTGACACTCCTTCCTCGGGCCTTGGAAGGCAGCAGGATAGAGCACAGTGGAGTCCATACCTGACGTAAACCTTGTATATTTATGCATTGTCTATAGAGAATTTAAATACAATAATAAAAATGACTAAACTTCAGTCAGCTTTTTATCATCATCATTCACAGGCAATTCTAAATGACAATGATAAAATATACTCATTGAAAAAAATGTTGTTTGAGTTCTGAACAATTGTTTCAGCTACTATTGAGTTCTAATAACATGTAAGCTGATTAGCACATTTTTATTACTTATCCTTTAATAAATATTGCATAGAAGTTATCCAGAGAATGCCCAGTTTTATAGTCTCACTCCAGTGTTTTCTTTTAAAATTTTTATAGTTTCAGCACTCACATTTAGGTCTCTGTTAAATTATGAGTTAATTTTTGTATATGGGATGAGCTAAGGGTCCAACTTCATTGTTTTGCATATGGCTATCCAGGTTTCCCAGCAAAGACTATTTGTCAAAGGGACTGTTCTTTCTCCATTGAATGGTGTTGGCATCCTTGTTGAAAATCAGTTGACCATAAGTGTAAGGGTTTATTTTTGGACTCTCAATTCTGTTCCGTTGATGTACATGTCTCTCCTTAAGTTAGCACCGCACTGTGTTGATCACTGTAGCTTTGTAGTAAGTTTGAAAGTAGAAAGTGTGAGCCTTCCAATTTTATTCTTTTTCAAGATTGTTTTGGATTTGTTTGGAGAAAAAAAAGCTGGAATTCTGTGCACTACCACACAAGGGCCTAGCACCCTCCAGCTTTCAGCAGAGCTAAGGGAGCAGGTTTTTATTTTTTCCCACAGAGCACAGTGGTGTTGATTCCATCAACTTTTTGTTGAGACAGGAAGGGATAAAAATAAATTTGGAACAGAGAGGGGTGGACATTCTTTTCCCAAAGTATTTTGTTCAAGGTATTTCCCCCCAAAATAAGTTGAGAACCTTTAGTATAAAGGGAAAGAAAAGAGACTTCAAAAAACAGGGCAAATGAGCACAAGAGCAGGGAGGAAAGAAAAAAAAAGACTGCAACTTGCTCCCAGGGACTGGAGAGAATTAAAAAAGGAAGGTTAGAATCTGTCAGTGTTCCATTAGTCATCTTCTGCTTCATCCTCCTCTCCTTCCTCCCCCTCATCATCACCTTCATCTTCTTCACCTTCATCTTCTTAATCAGTATCTTCCATACCTTCTTCATTGTCATCGTCATCTTCTTCCCTTTCTTTCTCATATGTATTAGGAACCAAGTAATACTGTAATGGATTTGGCCAAATATCATCTTTGATGACCTCTCCTAACTCGTCTGCACCTGCATCAGAATGGTCAGTAAACCAGGTGAAGAAGCTCTTTGGTTCCCCATGCTGTCTCTTCCTGCTGGCTTTATTCTGTGTTTGACTTGAACGTTTCATCAAATCCTTTCCAGATTTCCATTTGATTTCAGTGGACTTTGAAGGTGGATCACTACTCTCATTCAGATGAAATTCTTGGAAGAGAACTTTATTTTCAAAGTAAGGATTTTCATCAAAATAATATTCTGTTCTGTAACCCGATTTAATATCTTCAAATTCTGCCACTTCAACTCTTGTCAAATAATGTAACACCTCTTCATCCTCCTCCCCAAGCAGTGCAGACACTTGTGGATGGTTGACAAATGTTCTTACCCCCCAATTTGGGGTTTGGGCAGTCAATTCTGCCCTCTCCTGAAGAAATGGTTGGCAGAGTTTGTTATGTTCCTGTTCCTGTTCTACTTTCAAAATCTCACTGACATTTCTGTTAAGTCTATTTCACCTTGTATTTCATCAACATCTTTGATTGCTTGCGGTTGTTTTTCTCCCTTTAGCAAGGGCTGAGATGTCTCCCTCTCCCTCTGGCTTGGGGGCAGGGGGCAGTCTCGGTTTCTTCGTTTGAGGCAGGAGTGAAGACTGGCATTTGGGGGCCAGGCTGTGAGGAAAGTCCAGGAAACAAGGGCAGAGGCATGTGTGGAAGAAGCTCCAGTTACTCCATATGTTGCTGTTCTTGCTGGTGTCCTACAGGTCTCTGAGGTTCTGTTCATTTTTCTTTTCCCTTTTCTTTCTGTTGCTCAGACTGGATAAGCAGTTTACTTTTCTTTGAGTTCCCTGATTCTTTCTTCTGCTAGTTCATGTCTGTTGCTGTGTCCCTTTAATGAAGTTTTCAATTCCAGAATTTCTTTTTTTTTTTTTTAAGATTTTATTTGTCAGAGAGAGAGAGAGAGAGAGAGATCACAAGCAGCGGGGATGGGTAGAGGGAGAAGCAGACCCCCCCCAGCAGGGAGCCTGATGTGGGACTTGATCCCTGGACCCGGGGATCATGACCTGAGTTGAAGGCAGATGCTTAACCAACTGAGCCACCCAGGCGTCCCTAATTCCAGAATTTCTATTGGTTCCTTTTTCAATAATTTCTGTCTCTTTATTGATATTCTCTTTGATTAGACATCATTCTCAAACCTTCTTTTAATTTTTCAGACATGGTTTCCTTCAGTGCTTTGAACATATTTTAAGTAGCTAGCTGATTTAAAGTCTTTTCCAGTAAGTCCGATATTTGGCTTTTTCAGGGACAGTTTCTGTTCATCGCTTTTTGTCTTACGTGTGAGTCATATCTTCCTTCTTCTTTGCATGCCTCACAAATTTAGTTGAAACTTGATATTTTAAATCCTGTAATGTGGCAACTCTGGAGATCAGGTCTCACCTTCCTTTCCCTTCTCCTCAGTCCTGGGTTTGTCATTTCTGCTATTTGTTTATTTAATGACTTTCCTGGACTAAATCCGTATTCTTTGGTATGTTCAGCCACTGAAGTCTGTTCCATTAGCTTGGTGATCAGGTCATGATTGGATAGAGATGTCCTTAAATGCTTTGAACCAATTAATTTCCCATCTTTTCCTGAGGTGCTCTGTGCCTTCACTTCTTGCTTGTGCGGAGGGAGACTCGGGGTCAACCAGAGGTGAAAGATTAGGACCTTTTCAGATCTTTCCTGGGCGCATACTCACAGCCCTACATATGTGCCTTCTAAATTCTCAGGAAAATGTTGGAGCATTTCAGAGCCCCCCATGAAAATCCTATTCCCCACTTTTAAGTTTACTTGTCAGCTTCCTTTTAGTTCCAACAGGGAATGCCACCTCAGATAGCT
This sequence comes from Mirounga leonina, assembly GCF_011800145.1. NCBI lineage: Eukaryota > Metazoa > Chordata > Mammalia > Carnivora > Phocidae > Mirounga > Mirounga leonina. The sequence continues at coordinate 406,181 of NW_023270871.1, read as the reverse complement.
ATGATAGTAAACAATTGCCACTGATTTTTTTGATATATGTCAAAAGTGTTCCAGGAATAGGGCATTGTGAGCTCTAAGTCAGATCAAATGAAGACAAGCCCTGAGAATGGAGCCTTTCAGGGAGCTGCTAGACAAATGGCAGTTCTCTGGGAATGGGATTTTGGGGAAGCTCTCAACTCATTTGCTTCCTACAATGGCAGTTATCCTGTTAGTTATTACAGCACTGTGGTTGGGAGCCCGTTGGTTTTGACGGCTACAACAGAGCTGGGAAGAGAGGGATGAAATTAGTGCAAGTTATAACACCACAAGTCTCACCGATCTTATTGGGATGTAGTTGTTTTTCCTGAATAAATGCTTTTTGGATTATTGTAAACTTTTGGTTAATTTCCAGAGTTATGAAAAGGTTCATTCTGACCATTTGTGCCAGGGTTCTTGTTGCTTTTATGCAAGAGCAGGCTTTTGAAGGTTCTGGCTCTGCCATTCCAGAAGTTAACTTACCTCCTTGGTGTATCTTGTTGTTATCTTAAGATAAAACATATGTGTTTGGCACGATAATTTCTAACATTCACACTCCACCACAATGAATGAGTTTTTCTGGAAACACTGAAAATGAAATGGGATATTTTTCTAGCAGGCTAATTGTTCCAGCCCTTCAACTTCTGACCACCTTCTAGATTTTCTCTTTCTAAGTCTAAACTCTGTAACCACCCTGATTTTTTTTATAGCCTCCTCTCTTTGCATCTACAGCCTTTTATGGTATCCTTAACCTCCTCTCTCCCTTCAAAGTTCACTAGGGATCCTTAGCTGATAGGTGGTTTGTGGTTCAGGCTGACTTAGCATGTTCAATCAGCTTTGGCTAATCTACACAGTCCATGCCAAAATGCCTCAGCATTTTCTTTCTTTTACAGTATTTATTTACAAAAATAGTACTTTTACTAATCACATGTACATTACTTCTCTCTCAGGTCCCAACTGGACCAATGGCCATATCCATAATGATTTTTTTAGGTAGTGTTAATTATGTACCTCATTTATTTTACCTTATATTTGAGATCTTGAGACCATAGTTCATTGAACTCTTCAGTGTCTGAACATAAATACACAAGGTTCTTGCAAGGTACAGATTCTACTGCTGCTTTCTGGGGCAAAGAAATCTGAAAACACAGAATTTCATGACATTTTGGGATAACAAGACTCTTGTAGTATAATCAGTAAGCACTAGAGAATTTTTTTAAAGTAGTTCTAAAACTTCAAAATATTATTAAAAGGAAAGCAGATGGCAAGTGTTGCCAGGGTTGTGGGAGAAACTGCAGGCCTGTGCGTTACTGGTGGGAATGTAAAAATTATTTAGCCGCTGTAGAAAGCTGTGTGGCAGTTACTCAGAAACTTAAAACAGAATTACTATAAATGTTATGCTATGACAATTTTTAAAAAATGAAAAATAATTCAAAATAATGTGTGTTTTAGAAAAAAGTATAATACAGAATTTGTAAAGTAAGAAGTAAAAATTCTCTCTGTCCTTCCACTCTGGGAAAGTTTGGGATGTGGCTTTCATGAACTTTTTCTGTGTACATATCAACACAATTGTTTTATTTATTTATAAATTATATTTATATACAGTATATAATCATGTAAATTTGTAGTTAATAGCTATTTTTTTTATTCAACAGTATACTAAAGATGTCCTTTCTTGTCAATCCAAAAAATCTGCCTCATGATATATATAGCAGCCATATGATATTGTATGGTGTCCCTGTACTAAAACATTATTTATTAATAAACATTAATCTTTGTACATAGAACATTGCATGCTTACAACATGAATTTTTGACTGCTTCATATTTGCCAGATATTGTGTCACAGAGCAGTAAAGTTTATGACACATACTTAAAATAATAAGTATTTTGTATAATCGCCTGTGTGTATGTATATGTGTATTTAAGGTAGCTTTTTGGAAATTAAAACATACTTTCCCAAGTTTTAAATAGTGTCTGAGTCTACAGACCAGTCCTTGAAATGTTTGACTTAAAATACCAGAAATTTAATATTGGTTATGCTATAAAAACTAGCTACCATCTACAGTTGTATTTATGTGGGGGAGTGGTTTTAGAGTTCCATACAGGAATGTCAAGAGCACAGGAAACAGCCTATCGTAAACTTTTGGTGGCTAATCCTGTGGCCTTGATCAGGGTCCTGGGCAGGATGGGAAACTGTGGGCTGAGAAAGGATGAGAAGACAGTTAAAGAGCTGGGGTGTCAGAATTAGGAGTAGGAGCTGGGGTCCTTTGATTTCTAGTATTTTTCCAGTATACAAACTATAGCTTGTGAGACCATTGATCTTAAATATAATGTTTGTTACAGAGAGAACATATTGGATCCAGTTTTATTTAGTGTTAGGATTCTGATCACATTCTGAATGAAAAAGCATGCAGGGGCACCTCGGTGGCTCAGTTGGTTAAGCGTCTGCCTTCCGCTCAGGTCATGATCTCAGGGTCCTATGATTGAGCCCCAAGTTGGGCTTCCTGCTCAAGGGGGTGCCTGCTTCTCTCTCTCCCTCTGCCCTTCCCCCTGCTCGTGTTTGCTCTCTCTCATGCTCTCTGTCTTTCTCTCTCAAATAAATAAATAAAATCCTTAAAAAAAAATTAAAAAAATAAAGCATGCAAATGTTTCTAGTAGTAGCTATGATCTATATCACTATTTTTGGCTAACTGGTCATTTTATTTGTTTTTTAATCACAGAGTTTGGGGCAATCAGGAAGAAGAAAGCTAAGTAAAAGACATCCTTAGAAACATTTTTTGGGGTAGATTATAGTGATAAACCTGAAGTTATGGCTCCGTGTTTTTCCTGGTATTTGAATGGGACAAGTGGCTACAGAGAAAAATTTATGTGTGTATCCCACAGTTGTCTTTTCACAACTGTCCAGAACTGTATGAGTTCTCCTTATTTCCTTATATACCTCAGAACCCTAAGAATGGCTTTCGGTATTCATGTCTTCTTACCTCTTGAGGGATTTTCCTCTTCAGAGCAGTTTACAATTAGTCATTGTTCTTCTACATGATAGGGAAGGAAAGGATGATAAAAGTGATAATTATTAGATTAACTTGACTAAACTTATGCAAAATAACATGCATAAGCAGAAGGGCCTTTCATTATTATTCCACTCTCACCGTCTACACTGAAAAACCCTCTTCCATGAGGGAGTAAACATGACATTTACACCAAACCCTAGTAAAGTGGCCTTTTGGGTATAATTCAGTCTGCTCTGGAGTTCAGGTGCATCTGCAGGGGTGCAGATGCTTTATAGCTTTAGTCTGTAAAGGAGGCATAGATCAGGTCACGGGCCCAAGAAGCCATCCTTTCTGTTAAATCCGCAGCTGGATGCTTTCATCTTTTCTGCACCGTGTGTTGATGGGCCCTTCATGGTCTCCTTCATGCTTGACACAAAAGTCTGTGTGCCTCACTCATGATTTGGCTGGGTGATCACTTTCTGTCATGTTTGCTGTAGGAATAATTTGTTGCGTGTGTCTCTGGTTATCTTACAAAGCCTCTGTTTCTAGTTCACAGCAGTGTTCTAAGAGGGTAATGAGTCACACATCCGTCCTACTAGAGCTCTTTTATTTGACCAAAATAGAGAGAGGTGAATATTATATATAAAATTGCAATTTTGAATTTAATCATTTACCTTCAGTTTTCTTAAAAAATGGGATAATTGTGTGTCAAGTTATTTAAATTTTATTTTTTGTAGGGTTTGGGTACACTATATAAAATGTGGGGTTGTTTGAATTCAGTATGACAGATAATAGCATCATGAGGAAATTTATTTTTGAAAACTTACTCTGGGGAAAAAATCAATTTCTGGAAACTAGACCTTTACAAATAGACTACTTTTGATGAAATATAAATAATAAAATCTTGCCAGTGGGAAGTCTGTTTGGAGTCCTGCTACCCGCTTACCTCTAGCCATTGGCTCCAACTTCAAGTTGAGTTTGAATTTCCTCTCTTGACCCAGTTGAGAAATCTTACAGAACATCCTGTTTGGGACGGTATGGTGAGGTCAAAATGCATTTTCCTTGATTATAATCCACCCAAAGCTTAAAATTTTAAGAAATTGTGTTTTTATCTCAGGACTTGGGCTAAAGTCTGATGAGCTTCCTCATCAGATGAGCATGAGTGATTGGCCAGAAATGAAGAAGAGATTTGCAGATGTATTTGCAAAGAAGACAAAGGCAGAGTGGTGTCAGATCTTCGATGGCACAGATGCATGCGTGACTCCAGTTCTGACGTTTGAAGAGGCTGCCCACCATGATCATAACAAAGAACGGGGCTCGTTTATCACTGAAGAGGAGCATGGGGTGAGTCCCCGCCCTGCACCTCTGCTGTCAGACACCCCAGCTACCCCTTCTTCCAAAAGGAATCCTTTTGTAGGAGAACATACTGAAGAGATACTTAGAGAATTTGGGTTTAGCCAGGTAGAGATCAATCAGCTTACCTCAGATAAAATTATTGAAAGTAATAAGCCAAGAGCTAATCTCTAAGTCCCAGGCCTCCTAGCTCAAATGAATTTGAATATTGCATGTTCAGTACAGAAGAATACATAAAATTCTAAGTGTGGAAACATGAAGGAACAGTATCACAGTGGACCAGCTATTCCAATCAAGAAACAAGACTGATTACACAGTAATGATAGAATTCTGAAAATGGTTAACATCATGGCTTTTGATTTAGGAATGTTTTTAGTTTACCAGTATCAAATTGTGACAGTTTTTCTGCCTTTCGATTTATTTGATAGATTATATTTTTAATATTAAAATGTTAATAGGGCACCTGGGTGGCTTAGTCAGTTAAGCGTTTGCCTTTGGTTCAGGTCATGATCTCAGGGTCCTGGGATCAGGCCCTGCACCCGGCTCCCTGCTCAGCAGGGAGTCTGCTTCTCCCTCTGTGTGCACATGTGCGTGCACACTCTGTCTCCCTCATTCTCTCTTGCTCTCTCTCAAATAAATAAATAAAATCTTTTAAAAAAAATTAAAATGTTAATGGTGTACCTTAAATGAATAAATATAATGCTTTTTATTAAATAAAGCCTTCCCCTCCCTAAAGTTTGCTTATGCTTTTAAGTTTGTGGAAAGCTTTCAAGAAAGCCCTTTTTTTTTTTTTTTTTAATTTTTTTTTATTTGACAGAGAGAGACACAGCGAGAGAGGGAACACAAGAAGGGGGAGTGGGAGAGGGGGAAGCAGGCTCCCTGCCGAGCAGGGAGTCTGCTTCTCCCTCTGACCCTCCTCCCTCTCGTGCTCTCTGTCTCTCATTCTCTCTCTCTCAAATAAAAAAATCTTAAAAAAATAAATAAATAAATAGCACTTAAAAAGCATTTTGTGGCTCATTGTAATAACTTTGGCTCTACTGTTTACCAAAATGAAGTCCTTAGAAAAGTTTGATCCAGGGTGCCTGGGTGGCTCAGTCGTTAAGCATCTGCCTTCGGCTCAGGTCATGATCCCAGGGTCCTGGGATGGAGCCCCACATCAGGCTCCCTGCTCAGCGGGAAGCCTGCTTCTCCCTCTCCCACTCCCCCTGTTTGTGTTCCCTCTCTTGCTGTCTCTCTCAGTCAAATAAATAAATAAAATCTTTAAAAAAAAAAAAAAAATCTGATCCTTTTTATGTGATAAAATCATTCAGCCAGTATCTGAATTGGAATTTTAGAAAATGTTCTTGATATTTTCTTCAAATAATCCCCAGTCTCCATCTAGACCACCATACTGAGAGCCCCGCTTCTCTTTGTGGCTGCCTCTTAACATCACCCACCCACATCTCTTTCTCAGTAAATTGCCATCTTTTTGGAAGTCCTTCTAGACTCTTCCTCAACTTACCAGTCTCCAGCCTCCATTCCCATCATGTCCACCTCTGCCCCAGTAGATCCATGGCTTATCCCTCACTTTATTCAGGCCACTGCCCAAATGTCACCTTATGGAGCACCCTTTCCTGACCCCTCCCTAGAATGGCAGCCACTTCATCACTCACTCTCACCTCACCCGTTTTGTTTTCCTTCACGTCATGTATCATTACTGACATTATACTGAGTAGCCCCAGCCCTCTTAACCAAGGCACACTAGAATGAAAGCTTTATGAAGGACTTTGTGGGTTTTAGTCACTGCTAAATCCCCAGTTCCAAGAACAGCACCTGGCCCATAGTGGAAACTTTGTAAATATTTATTAAAGAAGTGAATCTCAATAGTGAAGTGCTGTCAGTTCCATCTTCCTAGCTCCGTACCAGTCCCCTCTGCCCAACACCCTTTGTGCCTTCATTCAGGCCCCTATTATCTCCACCACGGCCTACTGCTCAGCTTGCCTACCTGACTTTTGACCTCCAGTATTATTGCCTTCATTTTTTTTGTATCATGTTACTCTACTGGTAATCTTTATCACACCAAACTGGTCTTTCAGTCCTGTAAAATTCCTCAATGGTCCTCTCTTTTTTCTATATAACAAAATATAAATCCATTTATATGGCATATCAACCCTTTATTTATAACAAGACTTCTCCCTAGCTGTCTAGTCCCATCCACACTCGCTGCTCCCCGGCACTTTACATTGGACTGCCTTAAGTTCCTAATTATGTGATGGTCTCTCTTGCTTCCATTCCTTTCCGTACTGTAACATTTAGCAGGACTAACAATACTCCTAGTCCCTTTTGCTCCAGGTTGTTGATTTAGCAAATTGAGACTTGGCTCAAACACAGCCTTCTTTGCAAAACTTTCAGCCCTAGGGCAGTTTTATACAGTGATTGTGAAATTTGGAGTCAGAAAGGTCTTGCGTTCAAATATCACTCAATCACTGTGCTAAGACAAGGCCTATCATATGCCTGGAATATCCTAAGTGCTCAGTAAGTTTTAGTTCTAAGGGGCCCTTCCTATGTTTCCATTGCACTTTGTACATATCTCCAAGGATAGTCATTGCTTTTAATGTAGTTTACAGAACTCTTCACTAGGTCATAAGCTCCTAGAGTAGTTGCTCTAGCACACAGAAGAATCATCTGGAGATACTGTTAAAATACAGATTCCTAGGCCCACCCCTAGAGATTCTCATGTAGTATGTCTAGGGCCAGACCCATGAATTTGCATTTTTGCCAAGCTTCCAGGTGATTATCATGCTGCTGGTTCAAAGCCCACACTTTGAGTAGCACTGTCCTAATGGATATGAACCAAGTCTTTTTCCCTTTGTTACTGTCATAATAGGTACTCAAAAAATAACTGTTGAAGGGTTGATGAGGGAAAGGATAAGAGCCAGTTGGCAAAAATCTGCAAATAAACAGATGGGCTAGCTCAAAATACTGATTTCTGTGATTAATTTACTTCATATCAAATGTTGAATGAAAAATTAGTTTTTGTAGGGTATAAACTTTTTAAGGAATACAGGTATGTAAATAAGGTTAATAATAGCCTTTGTTAGTGACCCATACTTTTCTTCTGAAGAGTCTAAGACCTTGTGCAGAAAATGCTACACTTCTCTTTTGTTATCTTTTGACAAACTGTAGACTTAGGAATAGGCAAGGGGGCAGGTGAAAAGAACATAGGAGGCTATAAGGAGGATGGAGGAGAAGCAGGAAATTGAAAATGGCAAATTCTAATGAAAGACAAATTATATTCTTGAGTAAATAGGAATTTTATTCTTGAATGTATAGTTGAATATACACTGATTTGCACTTTCTCTTTATCCTACAATGTAGGAAGTGATGAGATGCTACCAACTGTATGGTGATAAATAAATCACATGGAACAAGATGACTGGCTGTATCCAGGCCTCTTTGTATTCACATCACTCCTCCAAGCACATTCTTGGCTTCAGTCACAATTACATTGTACTTTATAATTTGCAAAATACTTTTACCTATGTCACATCAGGATGCCTTCAACTGGCAGCAACAGTATCCAAAATATGAAATGTTTTGACTCACCTCGAATCCAGAAGGATTTTAGGGTTGCCTGAATCCAGTCACCCAGACCCTATTTCCCTGCATTCTTGTGGCTTGTCAAGTTGCCATCCTCCATATGTTCACTTTATCCTCAGCCTGGTAACAAGCTCTAGATCTCATATCCACACACAGGGACATCCAGAAGAAGAGATGGTCTCGGGAACCATCAGCAAATCTTGTCTTGTGTCTCTTTTGATGGAGTTAAGGCATAGGCCAGTCCTACGCCAGTCTTTATCAGAGAAGGTAGGGTTGTCCTTAGATAAAACCAGCCTGCTCCTAGAGCGCCCCTGGACTCAGCTAGCTGGAAGCACATGGGTGTGTGAGGAAGGGGTGGATTCTGGAATCTAATCCAGGTCCTATCAGGATGGAAAGAGTGGAGAATGGACGTTGGGTAGGCAGCAAAAAACATCCATTACATACAGTATCCCAGTCTCTCTTCAACAATCACAGGGATAGGTGGGGCAAGTTTCTTCATTGTACAGATGAGAATGCAAGGCTCAGATGGTTTTAAACCTTCGTTCACATCTCCCTTTGTGTCTGAATAATTTGTTCATGGTTCCCCTAGGCCAAAAGAAGTATCTAGTTATTCCATTTATAAATAATTAGGTCCCAACAACTTAAATATTTATGCCCCAACAGCTAATTCACTGTTTGAAAAAATATAATACACATAAATTGAGAGAAAGCATTTTAATTTTTATTTCATTTTTAACACACTTGTGGGTCATACATGTGTTGGCCACTGTGCAGCTTCTCATGCCTCAAAATTGGATTGGACACCACTACCCCCATTTTCTGTTCCACATTTGTTTTCATATACTATTGGCTTCATTGAAAGGATTAGAGTGCAGTCTTAGGTTGAAAGTGTGAGATACCTCACTGGCAGTTCATGTGGTGTCTGACAGATGTTGAGTTTCACTCTGTTTACTATCTTTGAAATTTTAAATATCCTGAGGCACCCCTCTGAGTTCAATGTGGTGTGCTGGGGCATCTTAGCACACAGTTTGGGAACCACCAGTTTGAGTGATTTGCCCAGGAAGGTACTGCTAAGAAGAGGCAGATCCAGAATTTAAATTTTAATATTCTGACTCTGAGTCTTGCTCTTAAACCATTTTTAGGGCCCTTCCCATAAGATTGTGTTCCTCTTGCCCCAGAGACTTTTCACTGGAACTCAGGGTCCAACAAAGAAAATATGACCCATGCAGGGTCTTTAAAACAGAGGAAATTTATTCTTACACCATAAACAAAAATAAATTCAAAATGGATTAAAAACCTACGTGGTGAAAGTTGAAACCATAAAATTCCTAGGAGAAAACATGGGTAGTAATTTCTTTGACATCGGCTGTAGAAACATTTTTCTAGATATGTCTCCTCTGGCAAGGAAAACAAAAGCAAAATTAAACTAGTAGAACTACACCAAAATAAAAAGCTTTTCAACAGCAAAGGAAACCATCAACAGAACAAAAGGACAACCAATTGAATGGGAGAAGATATTTGCAAATGATATATCTGATAAGGGGTTAATATCCAAAATAAGTAAAGAATTTATACAACTCAACACCAAAAAAACAAACAATCCAATTAAAAATGGGCAGAGGACCTGAATAGACATTTTCCCAAAGAAGACATACAGATGGCCAACAGAAAGATGAAAAGATCCTTAACATTACTAATCATCAAGGAAATACAAATCAAAACCACAATGAGATAATCACCTTATGGTTGTCAGAATGACTAAAATAAAAAAACAATAAAAAACAAGTGTTGGCAAGTATGTGGAGAAAAAGGAATCCTCCTGCACTGTTGGTGGGAATATAAGCTGGTGCAGCCACTGGGGAAAACAGTATGGAGGTTCCTCCAAAAATTAAAAATAAAATTACCTTATGATCCAGTAATTCCACTACTGGGTATTTGCCCAAAGAAAACAAAAAACACTAATTTGAAAAGATACATGCATCCCTATGTTTCTTGCAGCAAAATTTATAATAGCCAAGATAAGGAAGCAACCCAACTGTCCACCCATAATGAATGGATAAGAAGATGTGGTGTATATATACAATGGACTATTCCTCATAAAAAAAGATGAACTCTTACCATTTATGACCACGTGGATGGACCTAAAGGGTATAATGCTAAGTGAAAAGGTCAGAGAAAGATAAATGCCATGGTTTCACTCATATGTGGGATTTAAGAAACAAAGGAAAGAAAAAAGGAGACAAAAAAACAGACTCTTAAATACAGAGAACAAACTGGTGGTTGCCAGAGGGGAGGCAGGTGGGGATGGGTGAAATATCAATCAATCAGTCAGGAAATGTAATATAGAGAATTTCATTGGTGATAAAAGAGCTGAGAAGCCCAGGGGACAGTGAGGCAGGCAATCCAGATATGAACCACAACAGGGAAGCCAGGGCCACTCGTATGGCTGCAGGGGATAATGGGAAAGACAGTGTTAGCAGGACCCAGAATTTAAGGTTGCCTGGTGGAAGCTGGACCCACTGTGGAAATGCAGCCACTGCCATGGACAGCTCAGGAAGGAGAAAGAGAAGGAAGAAAATAACATGATTTCCCTCCGGCTCCCAGTCTTCCCACCAATGCCTTCCATTGGCCCAACCTAGCTAGAAGCCAGAGGGCAAGGGAACCTGGGAAATGTAGTCTCTTATGATATAGAACATGTGAGGAGGAGCCCGGAATGGACCTGAGCAAACAGGCAGTTGATTGATACTACAAAATGTAGTGTATACACTTTATTCACTCAATAATTCCTTTAGCAAATATTTATTGAGGACCTACTAGGTGTCAGAGATCATGTGAGATGCCGGGGATACCATAAAGACGGAAATAAACCTGATCACTGCTCTTAAAGGGATCAAAGACTAACAGGAGAAATAGAATAAACACAAAACTGGGGCGCCTGGGTGGCTCAGTTGTTAAGCGCCTGACTTCAGCTCAGGTCATGATCCCCAGGGTCCCGGGATCGAGCCCCACATCAGGCTCCCTGCTCAACGGGAAGCCTGCTTCTCCCTCTCCCACTTGCCCTGCTGTGTTCCCTCTCTTGCTGTCTCTCTCAGTCAAATAAATAAATAAAATCTTTTAAAAAAAAAAAGAATAAACACAGAACCATCCAATTATAAAGTGTGTTAAGTGCAACGAAGGGAAATATCACAGTGCTATGAGACAGCTAGAGATTAGAGAAAGGATGCAACCTCCCACGGTTTTAAGTCTAATTGACTCTTGAGGTGCGTGTATAGAAACTTGTGTTCAGGAAAACAGAATTTCTATCTAGAAAAAGTTTAGAAGGAGATACTGATGCCTTCATATTTTGACTTAACACCTGCGTCATACCGCTCCACCGTCTCAAAGCTGTGTATGTGATTGTAGGTAATAGAGTGTGTGTTCAAGTGTGTGTGTGACGGAGACACAGAGGGAGAAAGAGACTGTACAAAGAAAGATTCCTTTAGACAAACATTGTAAGGAGCCAGAGGGCTCACAGCAGCTAATCTCTTTTGCTTGCCTGACCCCACCCCCTTCCCTCTCATCATAACTTGTGATCTTAGAGGCATGAAAGAATTTGAGCCCCTCCCCCAGCTTCACCATCTCTGTTGGCCGCTCAGCCGGGTTCCACGTCAAATCCAGCTTGGGCCAGAAGCCTGAGGGCCACACAGAAGTTGGTGAGCTTGCAGGCAGGTTCCTCACCCTGTGGCCATGGGCGGCAACATTGGGCAGCTTGGCATTCATACCTGTAAGTCCCCAGCTGCGGATGACCCCTTTGACCCTGTGGAGCCACCCAAAAGACCCACGAGCAATCTCATCATGCACAGCATGGCCATGCTTGGCCGGGAGTTTTGCTACGCGGTGGAGGCCGCCTACGTGACCCCGGTCCTGCTCAGCGTGGGGCTGCCCAAGAGTCTGTACAGCACGGTGTGGCTCCTCAGCCCCACCCTGGGATTCCTGCTGCAGCCCGTGGTGGGATTAGCCAGCGACCACTGCCAGGCCAGGTGGGGCCGGCGGAGACCGTACATCCTCACCCTGGGCCTCCTGATGCTCTCGGGCATGGCTCTGTACCTAAACGGGGACGCTGTGGTATCAGGTCAGTGGGCTGCACAGGTGGGCAGGCAGGGGAAAGGGGCCCATTATGCAACTCAATAGGAGGAGAAGGCAGATTTCTTTATGTGACACTTACTTAGAAATTGATTAGAACCGATTATCTCTCCTAGGTTACAATGAACTTCCACCTAGGAATGACCCAAATTCCGTGGTTGGGGACACTTCACTTTTAGAAACATCAGGATGCATTGCTGTTGTTGTTTTATTGTTGTGAGGATTTAAAAATAGGAATAAGTTTTTATCTCTTTTATCAAATGAAATATTTTTACATGTTTATCAATTGCAGTGTTCTTTGAGCTTATGCTTTAGTTAGTATTTTTGTCAAATTAACCATTTGCCATATGATTCCATGAATACTTATAATAAATTACCTATGTATCTAAATAAGAGCTAATTCTGTTCATAGAATTACATAGAGTCTTTTAATGGGAGGAGGACATCAGCCTGTCAGCTCAAGGGGACATTTTTGCACTGCAAATTCTGGACAAAAACAAACCTCATGGTGAACACTTTTTCTTGACATTAATCAGCCACCAATTAATCAGTAACTGGTGGTAGTACATGAAAAGTTTCATTGAAAAAAGAATTGTTAAACTCAAAAATAGCACCCATTTCTGGACCATTAACTCTCAGGCTAGCAGAATGGATGATAATGAGGCAGGATAATCAGCTATCATTTGTATGTATTTAAAAGAGGGCATCAACACACAAATGTAGGTTATTTCTGCAATATAATCACAAAACCCCCTGATAAGAATAGTTGCCTCTAGGGGGGACTACTAAAGGACTTTGGAAGTAAAAAGTGGAGTGTAGGCTTATTTTTCACTTATTGTTATGCAGTAATCTTTAAAAATGTGCATATATTGCACATTATTCTTAAGTGAAACTGAAAGCAAGGGAAAAGATTCTTTTTTCTCTAATGGGAGATTGGGTGAATGAATTCGGGCATGTCCACAGAGTGAATATTATTCAGCTGTTAAAAATTATGCAGCAGATCTCCATTAATTGAAATGCAAAGAAATGAGGAGAGCTGGTTATAGATGAGCAGTTCCAACCTGATCCCATTAGTTAGTGCTCCTCCAAGCGTCGTCCTCAGAGCCAGGGCATCATCATCCCTGGGGGCTGTTAGAGAGATAAATGCCCAACCCCACCTCAGAACTCCTAGAGACTCGTGGGAGAATCATGGAGAATTATGGAGACAGAGCCCAGTAAATCTGTTTCAACAAGTTGTCCAAGGGATGATTAAGGATGCTGAGGTTTGAGAAGCACTGCATTAGGGCACAGGTATACACCTTTTTCTGTTAGTGCGTACGTACAGAAAGGGGTATCTGAAGAATGACCATTGGTGGGGGCTGGGATGAAGCATTTTCCCAGCTTTTCTACATTCTTGGAATGGTTTACAATGGTGTATAATTTTTTAAACAACTTTTTAAAATGAGATGTGATACAAATTCATACAACTCAGTGCCTTTTAGCATATCCCAAGGTAGTGCAACCATCACCACTATCTAATTCCACCATATTTTATCACCCCAAAAAGAAACCTAGTAACCATTAGCAGTCATCCCCCATTCCCTCCTCCCTACCAGGCCCAAGCAACCCTTCAATCTACTTTCTGTCTCTATAGATCTACCTTTTCTGGCATTCACGTGTATAATTTTTAAAACCTGAAAAAATAATGAAGCCATTTTTATTTGGAAAAGCAAAGCAAAATGAAAGCAAAGGGAGAAATTTAATGACAGGACATTTTGATGGAAATAAAAATGCAAATCATTCTAAAGCGGGATTTAGATGATGTATATTGATTTCCTTTTTAGCTTTGATTGCTGATCCAAGAAGGAAACGGATTTGGGCCATAACCATCACGATGATAGGTGTAGTTGTCTTTGATTTTGCTGCTGACTTCATTGATGGGCCCATTAAAGCCTACTTATTTGATGTCTGCTCCCATGAGGATAAGGAGAGGGGCCTCCACTACCATGCCCTCTTCACAGGTAGGGAATATTCCAGAAAGTCTCACCTTAAGCTCCCCAGACAGGGAGGCACTTCCACTGAAGCCATCTAGTGTCCATACACGTCAGAGTTTTTGAATGAATGGATCTGTTGATGGAAGGCTCCCATCACGCGGGCTCTGTCTTTCAGTGCATTTCCCTAAACAAATCAGCTTGTGACTGGGTTCTGGAGGTTTTGCAAAGGAAGTTCATACATAAGAGCTTTCTGAAGAATGGTTTGTGGAGACATTTACAACTGCAATGAAAAGGGGCCCTTGTGCATTTTACTTTTTCTTTCTTTCTTTTTTTTTTTAGATCGGTAACGTAGCATCAGCATTACTTAGGAGCTTGTTAAAAATGCAGCTTCCCGGCCTCTCCTCTTGTTATTTTGATTCATTGGGTTTGAGATGGGGCCCGGAAGTCTGCATTTTTAATAAGTATCCCGGATGATTCTGTGGCAAGTGTCCTAAGGGGGAAAAAAAGCCCCACATGTCCTAGAGATTTCTTAGTTTATATATATAAAGAGTTCGCATTTCCTCAACTTCCTGGTTTGAAATGAGGGGCTCTCTTCAATTCTTGGGGCTTTTGCTGTCCTTTGGTTGCTGTTGGGTCATTCATCTAGAGCAATGCTAGCAATGCTCAATATGCATTTATAGAGCACCAGTCAGGACTATTCTAGGACCCTGGGAAGGGAGGTTATACATCAAAATACAACATGATCCTGGCCTGGGAGTGTTTTCATATCTAGTTGGTGGGGTGCTTTATCAGTCCACCTTATTTGATATCTTTATGGCCCAGCCAATATATTTATTTTATGTTTTGATATGTTCTGTGTCTGTTCATGGCCAGATAGCTCCCATGAGAAGCAGGATCTTACATTTTGCTCAGTTTATGTTTCCACAGCCAAGAGCAGTGCCTGCTCATGGCAGCCGTTGGGTCAATATTGGTCATTTGCACCAAAATCTGAATGGTGAACTCTGGAAGAAGGGGGCTGCCCAGCCAGGAGAGTAGTTCTTCTTTGCTTTAGGGAAGATGGAGGAGCCGGAGTCCAGCCCATCCGTCTGTGGCCCCTTGACCACCCTGTCTGCATCTAGAGGGTCTCAGAATAGAGATTCGACCTGCAGTCTTCCAACTTAAATCCCTTCTCCTTTATCATCATTTGCTGAAATTAATTACAACAGTGGGAGATTTTTTGGCTTTTGAACCTGACACATTGAGAGTTTTATTGCTCTAAAGTACTTTGGGCAATGTGGCCACCCTTTCCCAGCTCATGTCAGTGTTAGTCCTGGCCAGTCTCTCCTTTGTTGCCTCTAATATTAGAAGATTGAGTTTGGGGGGCGCCTGGGTGGCTCAGTCGTTGGGCGTCTGCCTTCGGCTCAGGTCATGATCCCAGGGTCCTGGGATCGAGCCTCGTATCGGGCTCCCTGCTCCCGTGGGAGGCCTGCTTCTCCCTCTCCTACTACCCCTGCTTGTGTTCCCTCTCTCGCTGTGTCTCTGTCAAATAAATAAAATCTTAAAAAAAAAAAAAAGTATATAAAAAAAAGATTGAGTTCGGTGTTTAGGGAACTTTTCAAAGGCTAACACATGGTAATATTTCTATGAGTCTGAGAAAATATCTTAAGGTTTTCTGTTGATATTAGTGTATGGTGGTCTCAGCAAACATAGTATAATTTTCATATTACCTTGGTTCAGACTCTCACTACATCTTGTCTGAGCTTTAGTATTTTTCCCTTTACTGTCTCTCCGGTCTCTAATCTCTTCCTATTTCAATTGAATCAACACACAGCTTTCAGATTCATATTACTAAAAGACAGCTATGACCAGGGCACTGTCCTGTTCAGTCACCCTCAGGGGCTCCCCATTCACCTATTGGATAAAGAACAAATTCCTAGACAGGGTTCAAGACTCCCCATAATCTGTTCCCATCCTACTCTTCAAGCTTTACTTCCCATTACTCCCTCCACATTTTCTTTGCTCTGAACAATTTCCCAACATGTTCCTAGGGGCAGAGGCCAGGTCTGTTTTACTCACTGCATCCCTTATACCTTCAGCACAGCCTGGCATATCATATGTGCTCAAAATAAATATTTCTGGGAAAAACAAAGGAGCCTGCCCTTTTCTGTTCCAACTTCAAAATTCCCTTCCCCCTTTCTCCCTTTGGAAATCAAAGTTGCTTGGAAACTTTCCATCCACTTCTTGGGGAGAAGACCCCCTTTCTTCTAAATTGCAGGCAAACAACTTGGTCAGGGACTCTACCCACAAAGTGATCAAAGTAAGAGTTTATGAAGTAGATGAACATAGAGGTATGGACAAGGTGGGTAACTCCAGCAGGGAGAGATGGCAGAGGCTATAGTTCATCTCATACATACCCTGAACTTCAGTGCCCTTGGGTCCCATGTCATCTGCTTGGGCTGCCATAACGGAATACCACAGCCTGGGGGCTTAAACAACAGAAATTATGTTCTCACACTTTTGAAGGCTGGAAGTCCAAGATCAAGGGACTGCAGGGTTGGTTTCTGGTGAGACTTCACTTCTTGGTCCTTACCTGGCCTTCCCCTCACTCTGACCTCACGTGGCCTTTCCTCAGTACACATGTTCCTCATGACTCTTCCTCCACTTATAAAGACACCAGTCCTGGGGCACCTGGGTGACTCAGTTGATTAAGCGTCTGCCCTTGGCTCAAGTCATGATCCTGGGGTCCTGGGATTGAGTCCCTCATCAGACTCCCTGGGAGTCTGCTTCTCCATCTTCCTCTGCCCCTGCTTGTGTGCTCTTTCTCTCTCTCAAATAAATAAATAAAATCTTAAAAACAAAACAAAACACAGTCCTATGGGTTATGGCCCCACCCTTATGATCTCACTTAACCTTAATTACCTCCTTAAAGGCCTAATCTCCAAATGTAGTCACATCGGGGCTTCAACATAAGTCTCTCTCTCTCTCTCTTTTTTTTAAAAGATTTTATTCATTTATTTGTCAGAGAGAGAGGGAGAGAGAGAGAACAGAAGCAGGGGGAGGGGCAGGCAGAGGGAGAAACAGGCTTCCTGCTGAGCAAGGAGCCCGATGCTGGACTCGATCCCAGGATCCTGGGATCATGACCTGAGCCAAAGGCAGTGGCTTAACCAACTGAGCCACCCAGGCGCCCCTCAACATATGTCTCTTTTAAAGAAAGCAAAACTGGGGCGCCTGGGTGACTCAGCTGGTTAAGCGGCTGCCTTCGGCTCAGGTCATGATCCCAGGGTCCTGGGTTCGAGCCCCGCATCGGGCTCCCTGCTCAGCGGGGAGCCTGCTTCTCCCTCTCCCTCTGCCTGTCTCTCTGCCTACTTGTTCTCTCTCTCTATCTGTCAGATAAATAAATAAAATCTTTAAAAAAAAATTATAAAGAAAGCAAAACATTCCTAGAATTCCCATAGACTTCTGCTTGTTTCTCATTGGACAGAATTAGGCCACATGAGCCCCCAGGAGCCTAGGAGATTGGAAAAGTGAGGGTTTGGGGAGGTTGGGAAAGGCAAATCCCTAAACCAAATTTTAGTTCTGTTAGCCAGCAGGAAGGGGTAATTATTATGGAATAGGCCAAAAGGTGGTAGCTATCACATAGAATACAAATACAATTGAGTGGTAGCCTAATGAGAACAATTAAAGGCCAAGACTATTGCAAGAAAGAACTTTCAAAGCCCAATCTATTCGTGAATAATTGAAAGGAAATTGCATTTTAAAATTATACTCCAGTTCACAATGTTACCTGATCACATTTATTATAGGACGGTTTACAGCCTCCCCTGTATTCTAATTCAGTGTGTATTTATCTTTCTCTTTTACAAGATTTTATGAACTACACAGTTTGTAAAAACATTAGGGTTTATTTCCTTATGGCTTCTAACCCACTGCCTTGTGGACAGCAGGTACTTAGAAATGTTAGTTGCATAAAAGGAGATTCTTGGTTTCATAACCCGGCTTACATTTCCTGCAGCTTTACATCAAGTTGATGGCAAATTGTATCAATCAAATAAATATGCTCATTTAGTTATCTAATTTTGTCTCATGACCAACACTGAGCTCTGAATCCCAGCCAACAGTCCCTGGTTAAAGGGGGACCCCTGAGGGTGTGTGGATGGCTCAAATCAAGCTTTTTTTTTTCCTATTAGAAAAAAAGAAAACATCTTCCTCTTCTAAAACAGTACAGTGCAGTCTCACCTTGTTTAAAGCTTAGATTCTAGAGTCCCGGCCTAAGTGATAATCATAGAGTCTCTATTATTCATAAATATCTCACACATAAAATACAGTATGCCTTGTTTTGTGTGCACAGACCTGCATAGCAATGGATACATATAAATATATCTGCAGAAACATCTCCTCTTTAATGTTTACTGCTGGACGTGGGCTCAATGAATGGGAGAGAAGATAGGGTCACCTGTATTATTTAAAATATTAATCTCTCTCTCCCCTTCTTTTCAAAGTATGAATAGTTGAACTCTGTCCAGTTAAACATGGATGTGTTACCCCACCATAGTGTCCTTGCTCTGAATGGAAGACCACATTAAAAAATGGAGTGAAAAATAACAAGCAATGCATTATCATACTGCTCTGTCTTTGCATACAGGCCAGACCTCCTGAATTCACATGAACTTGGCAAAGAAATGTCTATAGCATTCTGCTTGAATCAAGCATTTTATGATAAAGTCAGGTTCAGTGTCAGAGCCTGATGTAGTTTTGGAATATAGGTGAGGTTTGGTGGGGTGAGGTCCGGAGCCGACAACCAAGAAAGAATTCTTGAGACGTCTTTGGTGCAAAATGGTGGTTTTATTAAAGCTCGGGGACAGGACCCGTGGGCAGAAAGAGCTGCTGCCCTGGGGCTGACTATATACTGGGGAACTGGGGGTAGGGAAAAGGGAGGTTTTCAAAAGAACTTTCATATGCTAAAGAGGACCTACAAGATACTCGAGGCCTTGCCGTTGTCAAGTTAAGGTTTTTCCCTCTAGTAAGGCATTAACAAAAAGAGAGTTGGGAGCTTCCTGGAGGAATGTCACACAAATCCCACCCAGGAGTGGGGGAAAGGGGGGAGGTTGCATGGTGTCAGCTTGTGCTTTGTCCTTAGCTAGCCTTCTGCTCCCTCATCAAGCCCATTTTGATTTTCATCATCATCAGCAAGACATTGTTTACCCAAGGAATCCAATCTTCTGAGTAAATTGAAATTCTTCTTATTTATTTCAGAGCTATTTATTTCATTTTAGTCCAGGCCTAACAATTCCAAATGCTTTGCAAATAAGTGTCAAGGATTTGTTGCCAAAATATTTCCCAGCATATTTCTGACTTTTCTTTTTTTTAAGAAAAGTCTCCACTGGTTCCCAGGGGACATTTTTGTCCCCTGGCTTCTTCTGTCTCTTATATTTGAAGGTAACTAACTCTTCCTCCCACCATCGCTGCTACCCCATGCCTTCACTTCTGGGTGCATCTGGGCCTGTGGAACCCACATTCACTAGTAGAGAATTCCTTCTTTGTGTCAGAATGCTTCCAACTGAGTGTATATCTGTTAAGCTGAACCCACCACCTTACTATCTTTAGCAGTTGGCTCTATCCTGCAGTGGGTGACTGGAAAGAGGCATGGTGGGAAAAGTTGTCCTGGTTCAAATCCCCGCCCCTCTTCTTAACTGCTGAGTGGTTTCAGTATTTCTAAACTCTTGTTTCCTCACAGGATCTTAAAGTGAATCTTTACACAATGTTAGTTTTTGTTTTGTTTTTTAAGAATTTACTTATTTGACAGAGAGAGAGAGTACAAGCAGGGGGAGCAGGCTCCCCACTGAGCAGGGAGGCCGATGCGGGGCTCGATCCCAGGACTCTGGGATCATGAGCTGAGCAGAAGGCAGACGCTTAACGACTGAGCCACCCAGGTGCCCCCACAATGTTAATATCCTGCCAAATGCCCAGAGTAGAGATCGTTTAAAAGGATCAAACACCAAATGTCTATATTTAGTTCATTCCCTCTGTTCCCACTGGGCTTATAAAAACCATCAAAATTTTATTTGTGGTAACTCAGAGAGGAACTTGCCCCACGTCCAAGGATGGGTAACTTGTGGAGCACAACCTCTTTGAACTCTTCTGGTTTTTTAATATCCCAAAGTATGTATACAAATGCTCAGGTTACAAATGATCTGATTAGAAATAATTAAGGACTAAGGAAAGAGTCTTAATGAAGGTTAGGCATGAGCTCCTGTGAGCAAACCTCTCACACAAGTGGAAAAGATGCTTTATTTCGAGTTAGAGTCTGTTTGAATGCATGAGTGGTTTTTCTCGTGTCAGCTGGGTTCCCTTTGAAGTTTCCGTCCCTGGTGAATTTTCACATCTCCTCAGTCACTTAGCTCAGAAAAGATGTGGCCAGAGCATAAGCCAAGGACACAGGAATGTCAGCTCTGTGGGCAACATGGGTGACTTAGAGCAAAACAATTCATGTCTCCAAATTGCCATTTCTTTTCCATTCAAGCGTGAGCAACACATCTCTCCAAGAATCTCAAAGGCAGATTAGAGAAGGAAACACTTGAGGGGATTTCTCCCTGGCTCTGTCCTCTGCTTGAAAGAGGTACCCAGATACCAAATCGCCTTGGTTTTATTCCTTGCTTCGTTATACTCTGGAGTCACATAGCCCCTCCTCTGTGATGTGTTTGTCGTTACCTAACTATATTATTTATTCATTTATTGCTTATTTTCTGCCTCTCTAAGCAACATCTAAGCTTCCTGAGGTTAGGAACATTATCTTTCCTATTTGTTGCTATAGCACCAGTCCTTAGAATAGCTCCTGGAATATGCTCATGTAATATTGGCGGGACGAATACTCTGTTTTACCATCCCCACTGTACCTTTGCGGAGGCTGTGTTACTGAGAGGTAAAGCGATTAACCCAAGGTCACACAGCTGGGTAGCAGTAGGCTAGATTAGGGGCAAAACCTCACCAACCTACCAACCAACTAACCAACCAGCCAGCCAGCCAGCCAACCAAAGACATGGTTCATATTTTGGTCCAGATTCCCCTAAAACCTGAGCCCCAGAGAAAGTTTGTATGCATAATTTATTTGGAAAAGGATTCTGGAGTGTGAAGGTGAGGAAATGGTGGAGTGGAGCAAACCAGCCAATATAAGAGACATTGCAGAGTTGGCCTTTGCTCTGGGTGACCGTCCTCCATCTCACCAGGCTCCTCTGAGGAGGAGCCTAATGGAGTTCGTCTCAGAACTTTCTTATTTGAGGGGATCAAGAAGGGGGATTAATCCATTGGCTCCCATCTCCATGGCCAAGGGTGGCCCCATGGGTGTTAACCTCACTTGTGTGAGTGCTGACCCCAACCTGAGTGTGGGTTCCCTCAGGCAAGGCACTGTCCAGATGCACCTGAGTAAAGGTGGCCAAAGCTGGCTTACAACCGGGCCCTGCAGCAGCTGTTGGAGAAGGGGGTGGAGCGCTGAGGGGACCTGCTGAATCGCCGAAGGGATGTCACAGACAGTTCGTGACTTCCTGTCCTGAGCCTTTTCTCTCTAGCATAGTGCTTCGTGCTACTCCATCACTAGAAGAGTTAAAGCATTTTGCAAAGTGCTCAATGATTAACCTTACAGTCAACTGAGCTGTTATAACTCAGAGCTAAAATATTAACTCTGCAGAGTTAAAAGAAAACCCAAGGTAATCACAAATGGCTCCAGAACCAGGCCAGCTAATTACCTGACCTTGCAGTCATTTCTAATCCTTAAGCAAAGAAACAAGAGTTAGGGTTTTTGTGTCGTGTCAGGGAATGAGAAGTTTCGGGAATCTTACCTGAACTAGGGTAGCAATAGTTGTGCATTTCTCAAATCGAGAAACTTGCTTTTGGGAAAATGGGGGGATAATTAAGGTGGATACTTTTATGTGAACCATTATTGCATTAAACATACTTGCACATATTGGCAGCTTTCAGCAGGAACACAAATTGCAAATTCAGCGCATTTGACCTCTGGCAAACACCCTACTCCAGTTCTCTGCATTTATTTCTTTAATGATGAAGAAGAACAGGATTTCGGCATTGCTTTACTGCAATTTTTTTTTTTCCTACAGCATAGCTAATGCTCAGTAATGCAAAGTGTTGGATAAATCTTCATGTCTGAAATGGGAGTGCATGCCAGTCCCCAAAATTAATTTAATCGCTCCTGTGTTGAGCCTCATTGCCACAGGATGGTGAAAATTTAGTCTTGGTTTAGCATGTTCCCCATTGCTTTCCCCAAGGTGGCTTCTAAGTTCTGGGGACTTAGAGTGCAAGGGTTTGGGGCAGAGAGTTCCTGGGTTTTGGTGTCATCTATTCGCGCTGGCCATTTACTGAGATGTCCACTGTCCCACCGCATTTCGGTGCTCAAGCTGAAGTGGTCACAATTGAGTTATGTCTTATTCTCATTTGTGAGGCCCCTGTAGAACCACAGGCTTCTTGGCTCCCTCCCTGCCATTCTGCTCTTCCCTCCCCATGCCAAGGTGAGCGGAACTCTGTGAGCTGCAAACTCGCTTTGCTTTTTGCTTTCTTTGTCTCGAAGATAGAGATAAAATAGAGTTGATCAATTTTATTTAAAGATTTTATTTATTTAGGGGCGCCTGAGTGGCTCAGTCGTTAAGCGTTTGCCTTCAGCTCAGGTCATGATCCCAGGGTCCTGCTGCACGAGAAGACTGCTTCTCCCTCTCCCACTCCCCCTGCTTGTGTTCCCTCTCTCGCTGTCTCTCTCTGTCAAATAAATAAAATCTTAAAAAAAAAAAGATTTTATTTATTTATTTGAGAGAGAGAGAGAGAGAGCCCAAGCGGGGGTGTGGGGGTGGTGATGGGGAGAGGGAGAAGCAAGCTCCCTGCTGAGCAGGGAGCCCAATGCAGGACTTGATCCTGGGATCATGACCTGAACCGAAGGCAGACGCTTAACTGACTGAGCCACCCAGGCGCCCCAAGTTGATCAATTATTCATGGGTTTGTATTTGTAAATTCACTCAGTAAAACTTCTGTGTAACATCCAAAGCAATCCAGGGAGCTCATTTGCAGTCCTGTGCAAACAAGTGTGGGGTGTAGAGGGACAATTTGAAGTCACCCGAGGCCTCATTCCCAGATTCCCAGTTGAGGTAGGTAAAGGTGACCTCTGACTTCCTGTTTGGTTCTCATATTGTAAACAAGTGTCCTTTTCATGGTGTATTTAGTGCCAAATCATTTGCATGTTTGTCTTTTTTGTGTGTATGTGATTTCAGTGTTTAAAATGGTCCCAACTATAGTGCTGAAGTGCTGTCTGGGGCTCAAAAGGGCCAGAACATTGTGATGTGCCTTGTGGAGAAAATATGGGTGTTAAGTTTTGTTCAGGCATGAGTTACAGCGCTGTTGCCCATGGGCTCAACGCTAATGAAGCAACAATATATATTAAGTATCTCTAAATGGAAACACACATGGAAGCACTGTGTTGATCAGTTGGTGAAAAGGTTCACAGTAACTGAGCCTCGTATTTCCCCTCAGAACAGTTGTTTGCTACTCACTAATTCAGTGCTTGGGGTGACTTTTAACACAACTACCGCTAATAATAGGAATCTATTGCAGTACCCTCCTCAAAGTGTTGTTGTGAGGACTGGATGAGTCAATATATGTCAAGAACTTAGAACAGAGCCTGACGCACCATCAGCTCATCTATCTAGACCCACTGCAAACCATTTCTTCCTCGAGGTCTTATTGCCTCCCTGGGGTCTGCCCAGGAAGTGAGGCATTGGTCCCTTCTATTGGGGAATCCCTCCAAGCCATTTGGGGGTGCTTCTGCTCCCTCCCTCCCACCCTCCCAGTACCAACTAGGCCCTAAGAGCAGGGTCAGAACCACCACTGCCTGAGGGGTTCACCGGTACGTGTGCACTCATCACGAATGCCTTGCTCTTAAATCACATTTTCTTTTTTTTTTTAATTTTCTTTTTTAAGATTTTATTTATTCATTTGAGACACAGAGATACAGAGAGAGAGAGAGAAAGCATGAGCAGGGAGAGAGGCAGAGGGAGAGGGAGAAGCAGGCTCCTCGCTGAGCCAGGAGCCCGATGCGGGGCTCGATCCCAGGACCCTGGGATCATGACCTGAGCCAAGGCAGACGCTTAACCATCTGAGCCACCCGGGAGCCCCTTAAATCACATTTTCTACCAAATCTTCCCTCTGTGCCTTTGGAGCCTAAGGACTTTTGAAACTCCGAAGCAAGAAGACATATTCTTGTTTCTCTGCTTTCTACTTTCCTGTCCTTCCCCTAAAGAAATGATGAACCCTGGCTCAGCTTGAATGTGAAGGAAGGGCCCAGAGGGGCAAGGACATAAGGAAATACCACAGGACCACAGGTGGTGGTGGGGGGGCTGGGATGGAAACAATGGCCAACACTTTAAATATATTATCTCACCATGCTTTGGGAGAAAAGTTGCCTTGTAAATCTGAAGAACTGTCTAATTACTCGTGTTTTCTCTCTTTGACCAGAGTATATATGTCTTCTTCATTGATTTTCCTTTACTCTCAGCCTCCAAGAGGACAGGTCATGTCTGTCTTAATCATGGCTGTGTCCCCAGTGCCTCGCACAGTTCTTGGAGAGTGGGTGCTCCATCAATTTGTATTGATAACTGGGTCTAAGGACACACACACACACACACACAGTAGCTGGTACTTATTTGTTACCTCTCCAGGATTAGTGTGTATATGTTGGGGGGAGGTAGGAACCATATACCTAACTGAATACTTTCATTGCTGTTTTCTTAGTATCTAGAATAGAGTCAGAATCACTCTCTCATGAGCTCCATAGGAACCTGGGGGATTTTTAGTTCGATCTCTTGTTGAAGTAGCTAGCTGCACACCGTTAGCTGTCTTGACTCGAGCTATTTTGCCATCAGAATGTGGATTGTTAAGTCATACGCCTGAAGCAGAGGGGAAATTACAGGTACATCGTAGATGCAGAGATTGACATAGATAGACTCTTTAGATTCCTTGGTCCTGCAACTCCCCCCGTTACCCATTTTACCTATTATAGTTGCAAGCTAAAGAAAAATAACCCTATTTCTATATGCTTGGACTTCTTCCAGGACGAGCCTTGTTCAAGTTGTATCATAAGTTATGAAATATAACATCTGTCCGTCCAGCCATGCATTCTTCTGAGGTTGACTGTGGTCTGAGTGTGACAACACGGCCTGGTTCTGTGAAGGAGCCAGCTGAATCACTGTGGGCTCTTCTTTGCAAAGTCTTTGTAAAGGCTCCTCATCTGACATTAGCAGATGTCCCGTGGATGTTCCAGCTTACCGTTTGGCCAACAACCTAGTGGTTAATCCCAGAGGCCCCAGTGAGACTAATGCTGGCAGAGAGAGAAATGCAGTCTGGATGTAGATGTGGGAGGTGGTATTGACCTTTGTTGCACCTAAGATGACTTGGCTTTGTCTTGGAGACTATCTTTGAAGATAAAATCCTTCGCTTAAGCAGAGGCAACAGAAAAGAAAGTGTTCAGTGAATCCCTACAGCCCTCTGCTGGCCTTTATCATATCTGAGGGTGTTTCTATCCAGAGTGTTAATATGCTGTCTCTGGAATAATTACCCCAATGGCCCACTATTCCTTCCGGGCATGTTTTGTTGTAACAGTTAGCTACATCCTACAATAGCTTTGGGACAAATGAAACAGTTTCGCCTGTTTTGTTTTCCTCCGCTTCCCTAAGAGAAGAGAGGGTTCGAAATTCTCTAAATT
The DNA here is from genome assembly GCF_011800145.1 of Mirounga leonina. Lineage (NCBI taxonomy): Eukaryota > Metazoa > Chordata > Mammalia > Carnivora > Phocidae > Mirounga > Mirounga leonina. The sequence continues at coordinate 380,416 of NW_023270871.1, read as the reverse complement.
ACTTGAAGCCGGTGTCAAAATTTTGCTCAACTAATGAGGGAACTGACAGAGAAGACCTAAAGAACAGTTTCCCCAAGTTCTTGCAGGGTGTGTGTGTGTGTGTGTGTGTGTGTGTGTGTGACTAGCAAAAGAAAAAGTGTTAGGTTAGATGTAAATCTGATTAACTTTCTACAGGGCAGTAAAACTATAACTCCTCTGTAATATTTTTGGGGTAATTCCTTTATTAGGCTGCAGAAACTTAACACAAATCATAGAACCCTAATAATGTCTGCAACTTAACCTCAATTTTACACAACTGCACATCATTGTACTTTGTCAGTTTTGCACTGTTGGTCAAATATCCTCTGAAAACAAAGTCCTATTCCCTGAGAATATCAGATAAGGGTGGAGCTGGTTTGATTAGAAACTGCTCCCTTGGGCGCCTGGGTGGCTCAGTCGGTTAAGTGTCTGCCTTTGGCTCAGGTCATGATCCCGGGGTCCTGGGATCGAGCCCCGCATTGGGCTCCTTGCTCAGTGGAGAGCCTGCTTCTCCCTCTCCCTCTGCTTGCCACTCTTCGTGCTTGTTCTCTCTCTCTGACAAATAAAATCTTTAAAAAAGAAAAAGAAACTGCTCTCTTACCTGGCTACGCAGAGTGATGCTTGGACTAGCACCATTGGTGTCAGCCAGGAGCTTGGAAAGAATGCAGAATCTGAATCTTTAAAATCAGAACCTGTGCTATACATTCAATGTTTGTCCCCCAAAATGTATATGTGAAAACCCCAATATCCAATGTGCAGGTATCGGGGGTGGAGCCTTTAGAAGGTGTTAGGTCACGAGGCCTCCTGAATGGAATTAGTGAGGCACACTAACTCCAGATACCCAATCTGCTGGCGCCACGATCGTGAACTTCCCAGCCAACACAACTGTGAGAAATAAATCTTTGTTGTTTATAAGCCACCCAGTTTATGGCATTTTTGTTATATAAACCCAAACAGACCAAGACAATCTGCATTTTAATAAGACGTCCATATGACCCATGCACACATTAAAGTTTAAGAAGCATTGCTTTAGACTGATATATTTTTTTTTAAAAGATTTTATTTATTTTTTAGAGAGCAAGCAAGAGAGAAACAGCATGAGAGGGGAGAGGGTCAGAGGGAGAAGCAGGCTCCCCGCTGAGCCGGGAGCCCGATGTGGGTCTCCATCCCAGGACCCTGGGATCATGACCTGAGCCGAAGGCAGACGCTCAACCATCTGAGCCACCCAGGCGCCCCTAGACTGATATATTTTTTAAGACTTTTATTTACTTGACACAGAGAGAGAGAGAGAGAGCACAAGCAGGGGGAGCGGCAGCAGAGAGAGAGGGAGAAGCAGGCTTCCCGCAGAGCAGGGAGCCCGATGTGGGGCTCGATCCCAGGACCCTGGGATCATGACCTGAGCCGAAGGTGAGCCAGCCAGGTGCCCCTAGTCTAATTTTTTTAAATCAGGCACTTAACAGTTTTTACTCTTTCCAGGTTTGGGATACATTTTTCTTCCACAATACTTCCCACCTGCCCTGCTTGGTCAGTGGTAGGCCTGGGTCAGCCCCCAGAATGATCCCTGGATTCTAATCACTGGGCCTTGATGTCCAAGTCCTTTCAGCCAGCTCTAGGCAGATTGTCACCCTGAGTGCAGTAGTTGTCTTCTCCCACTTCTGGGGAAGGCTTGGGAATTAGGGTTTCTGTAGCAAGTCTGTAGGGCACTTGGTTTGGGCCCCGGTTCTGCCACCCTCTGTGCTGATGTGGTACGTATATTGTCATGTTAGCCCTCCTAAGACTCAGACATGGAGGGGTCACCACCCCCATTTCTCAGAGGAGAAGTGCCCAAGATCACATGACTAGAAAGCACACAGGTGGGGATTGAAATCAGGGAAAATTCCAAATCCTTTCTTTCCATGCTCTTCCCTGTCGCTTAACTACTGTAAGCCCTTGGCTTTCAGATGGAATTCAACCAGGTGAGTTCCAAACAGCCTTCTACCTCTAAAATTCTTGCAACCATTGATATATTTGAACTCTTATGAACTTCATTGCTAATCAAGAGGAATCCTATAATAATTATTAAATAATCAACATCATCTTGGTACTCTTAACTAGGCGCCAATAACAAACTCTTCACAACTCTTCCGTACTCTTTGAGTACCCAGCTCACAGTTCTAGCATCATTTTATTTTATTTTTTTTTAAGATTTTATTTATTTATTTGAGAGAGAGAGCACGCACAAGTAGGGGGAGGGGTGGAGGGAGAAGCAGGCCTCCCGCGGAACAGGGAGCCCAATGATGCAGCACTCAATCCCAGGACCCTGAGATCATGATCTGAGCCAAAAGCAGATGCTTAAACGACTGAGTCACCTAGGTACCCCTTATCATCATTTACTACAGGTTTTTAAAAAGTAGCTGTTTTCTTACCTGCTTCTCCCACTTCGAACTGCCTTCTGTGGAGGAAGGGAAAGGGTGCTGTGTCTCATTTACATCTATATTCCCAGAAGCTAGGAGAGTCCTTCACATATATTTAGTGCTCAACAATATTTATTGAAGTATACTAAGCCAGCAGACATGAAAATAGACTAGGAAACCTTCCAATTGTAGGACTTGATCATTCTAGTCAATATTGAATATGAATTCATCATTAGATTTATACCCATATATTTATATTCATAAAATAAAACCACCATTTTATTGCACTGTGGAGGATTTATTTCACATATAAATTCTTTTAAATGGGCAGGCTTTACATTTCCTTTGCTCAGCAGAATGGTAACTGTGAAGGAAAGAGGCATAAATGACAGGAGAATTAAATGACATTATGACAACATTGATCTGGTAACAAATGATAAATAGTTTCAAAAAAGGAATGTGTAAGTTTTCCATTGGATTAATTAAGGTCAAGAGTCCTCAACTGGGGGCCATTTTGGCCCCTACGGGACAATAGGCAATGTCCAGAGACATTTTTGGTTGTTAGGCTAGTGGAGAGGTTGTTACTGGCATCTAGCGGGGAGAGGCCAGAGATGCTGCTAGACATCCTATAATGCACAGAACAGCCCTTCACAACATTCAGCCCAAAATGTCCATAGTGTTGAAATTGGGAAATCCTAATTTAGATAGACCCTCAAGTAGTGCTGGGAATTTAGTACATCTTTATTGGTTGATTGCTCGGCTCAGCCCATGACCTCTGACACCCTGGGCATCTCCACGATGTGATAAAGAGAGTTGTTGTCTGATGGTGATTCTGAGGCACCAGTAGTCCCAGAACTGCCCTCTGAATCACAACAGAATGTGGCTGGCTCAGGGGCCTCTCCTTCCTCTCAAAACCTGGAACCCACCAGCCAGGACAGGTCCCCAATATGTGTCATTTATCTGTTTATGGATACACCCATCATCTATAACTAGACCATATATTCCTCTTGGCAGAAGACATATGTTTAACTTCATTGCACCCATTTGCCACAGTCTCTCCATACTTCTCCCATATAATGCTTTGGCACTTAGGGCATGACAATGATGCTTTATTTTTGAAATTCATTGGTTAACAGTTAAACAGCTGGTCATCTGTAGATATCCTCTGTAGTAAATTGCAACTAACCAGAATGTAGTGTGACTAGAATCGCCCATTCTTCCACCATTCGAGATAAATTAGTTGTCATGGTATTTGACATTCACATTTGTGTTCCTGGGGTCAAGGTTTATGTTGGGTGTTTAGGGTTAGAGTTAGAGAATTCCTTAAGTTCTGTTTTCTTCCTCGATTCCCTGGTTTGTGAGGGTATTGTCTTTTATCTGGGAAATAAAATGGAGACTTCACTCACACAAGAAAAACAAAAACAAAACTTTTCCGTTCAGGTAGATATCAGTATTTGGTAAGGCATGATGGGAGGTTGACATATAAAGGTATCTGACAGGGTGATCAGCCCTACATAAGTTTGTGATGTAGGTAGGCAGTGTGTTTGGCATCCATCGCCTTACTCCCCCAGGTGTATCCCCCTTGCCCCCCCACCCTGCATTTTCAGAATCACTAATACCTGCCACTATGTGAAGAGCACTTACTACTTTGGCATTGGGTAATACAGTGTCTTGCCTGGGGCAGGCGCACTTGTATTTTTTGTTGTTGTTGTTATCTTTTTTTTTTTAATGTTATGTTAGTCACCATACATTACATCATTAGTTTTTGATGTAGTGTTCCATGATTCATTGTTTGCGTGTAACACCCAGTGCTCCATGCAATACGTGCCCCCCTTAATACCCGTCACCAGGCTAACCCATCCCCCCACCCCCTCCCCTGTAGAACCCTCAGTTTGTTTCTCAGAGTCCATAGTTTCTCATGGTTCCTCTCCCCCTCTGATTTCCCCCCTTTCATTTTTCCCTTCCTACTTTCTTCTTTTTTTTTTTTTAACATATAATGTATTATTTGTTTCAGGGGTACAGGTCTGTGATTCATCAGTCTTACACAATTCACAGTGCTCACCATAGCACCTACCCTCCCCAGTGTCCATCACCCAGCCCACCTCATCCCTCCCACCCCCAACCCCTCCAGCAACCCTCAGTTTGTTTCCTGGTTTGTCTCCCTCTCTGGTTTCATCTTGTTTCATTTTTTCCTCCCTTCCCTTATGGTCCTCTGTCTTATTTCTCAAATTCCTCATATCAGTGAGATCATATGATACTTGTCTTTCTCTGATTGACTTATTTCGCTTAGCATAATACCCTCTAGTTCCATCCACATCGTTGCAAATGGCAAGATTTCGGTTTTTTGATGGCTGCATAATATTCCATTGTGTGTGTGTGTGTGTGTATTATATATATATAATAATATATATATTATATATATACCACATCTTCTTTAAACATTCATCTGTTGATGGACATCTAGACTCTTTCCATAGTTTGGCTATTGTGGACATTGCTGCTATAAACATTGGGGTGCACGTACCCCTTTGGATCACTACATTTGTATCTTTGTGGTAAATACCCAGTAGCACAATTGCTGGGTCATAGGGTAGCTCTGTTTTCAACTTTTTGAGGAACCTCCATGCTGTTTTCCAGAGTGGCTGCACCAGCTTGCATTCCCACCAACAAGGGGCACTTGTATTTTAAAATCCAAAAAGAATGAATCACTATTGATAGGATTTCAAATATTAGACCATTAGGGCAGGATCGATTTGGGGGAGTCCTTCCTCAATGTCCCTCAAATCACACTGTCTGTAGAAAAAGCAGGTAAAACTAGCAACAGAAAGACTTCAGGTCAGCGTCCCGTGAGATGACAATAAGATTTTAAAAAATTCATTATTTCAACTTTTGTTATTTGTTCTGTGTCTATCAACTGGGAACAAATTCCTTTAGTTTCTAATAGAGGAAAGAAGACAGAGTTTAAAGCTGTTTGATCTTTGCAAACTCATGTCATGCTAAGAAGCTAATTAACATATAAATGCCAGTACAAATAATTTCACTGCAGTCAGAGGTTGGTTCTCTCTGGGGCTCTTTAAGGGCAAGAATTTTAGTCCTGAAGCAGTTTAGAGAGTGCAGTTTATTATTTTTTTAATTTATTTTTTAAAAGATTTTATTTTGTTTGTTTGACAGAGAGAGAGACAGAGGGAGGGAACACAAGCAGGGGGAGTGGGAGAGGGAGAAGCAGGCTTCCAGCAGAGCAGGGAGCCCGATGCGAGGCTGGTTCCCAGGACCCTGGGATCATGACCTGAGCCCAAGGCAGAGGCTTAACGACTGAGCCACCCAGGCGCCCCTAGAGAGTGCAGTTTAGAAAGGGCACAGGACTTCTGATGGTGGCAATATTTGTGTCTGGGACTAGTCCATTTTCCAATCATGACCCTACTCGTACATAGGTTGCTCTTCTATCATTACCCCCACATTATGAGTGAGGAAGGCCAAGGGCACAGCAAGTATATGTCAGAACTGAGCTTGTACCTGTGTTTCGTGGCTGTAGATGTCTTGGCCTCCTGCTGCGTTAACTCTCCATCATAACCAGGTGTCTCTGCTGTCCTCAGGGAGCTTTCCCACTGAAGGGGGGGGGGGGTGCCTGGACACCATGAAAAGAGAAGATGGTTTGCTAACTATGCTAATACAGCTCTTTCTTGCTTTCTAGGTTTTGGAGGTGCATTGGGTTACCTTTTGGGTGCCATCGACTGGGCTCATCTGGAGATAGGAAGAATGCTGGGCACAGAATTCCAGGTCATGTTCTTCTTCTCCGCCTTGGTGCTCACTTTGTGTTTTATTATTCATCTCTGCAGTATTCCTGAAGCCCCACTTAGAGATGTTACAAAGGACACATCCCCACAGCAAGCCCCCCAGGACTTTCCATTGCCATCAGACAAAATGTACCAGTATGGGTCTATTGAGAAAGCTAAAAACGGTTCTGTAAACCCAGAGCTGACATTGAAGGGAGAAAAAAACAAAAATCCTGCTGAACAGGTAAGATGCAAATTCTTTTTTCTTTACTCAGGAAAAATATCCTTGCTCTTACCCTTATTTTTTTTATTATTCTTTGTTTTGTTGGCTTGTTTGATGTGAAGTCTAATTGAATCCTCCAATCCCCTTTCGCTCTTATCCCTTTGAATTAAAACTTTAAACATGTGTGCATTTTCCTCTGGTCTTCCTCTTATTCTTTTCAGAGCATCAGAGTAGAGAAGAGGAAGCCAGTTCCAAAATGTTAGACCATAAGAGAAGCCTGGAACCATTTTTAGGCCTCAAGAAATATCTTAACTCTTAGATTGGGATTATAAATTTGTTCCTCCAAATGACAGCATCCCTGGGTTGGTAACTGGGTTGGGCATGCTGAATTTGTATTTCATGAGTTGATTAAATATTTTTTTTAGGTCATTTTCAGTGAACTGGTCAGTGAATTAATTAGTTTAAAAATTAAAAAAAAAACTCTACTAAATTACAGAGAAATGGGACTAGGTTAAGGGGAAATTGTCAGAGAGAAGAGGCTAGAACTGTGCTGACCAATACATTGGCTACTCGTCACATAAGGCTATTTAAGTTTAAATTAATTAAAATGAAATAAATTAAAATGTCAGTTCCTTAGTTGCATTAGCCACATTTCAAATGCTTAATAGCTCCTTGGGCCTAGGCACTACAGTCCAGGGCAGTGCAGATATAAAACATTTCCATCACTGTAGAAAGTTCTTTTGGACAACACTGATGCACAGCTGCATCCTCCTTCAAGCTGAGTTTAATGGCAATACCTCATTAATATAAGTACAAAGGATTCCCTCACTGGCAAAGGGGTTGTGGAAGACCTGGGTTTAAATCTTGATTCCTCTAGCTGACTGACCTGTATTATTCATTCAACAATTACCAGGCACTTGCTGTAAAGAGCCTGAAGATTAAGAGCATATGGGGCACCTGGGTGGCCCAGTCAGTTAAGCATCCAGCTCTTGGGTTTCGGGTCAGGTCATGATCTCAGGTTGGTGAGATCGAGCCCTGCTTTGGCGTCGGGGTCTGCTCTGAACGTGGAGCCTGCTTAAGATTCTCTCTCTCCCTCTCCCTCTGCCCCTCCCCACCCAATGCTTACAGGCACTCTGTCTCTCTCTAAAAAAAAAAAAAAAAAAAATTAAGAGCATAGGTGTTCAAATCCTGCCTCTACCACCTCTGGAATGCATGACCTTGGGCATTTGTTTCTGTAAAATAAGAAAGTGATTCTATCTACCTACAAGGATTTTGTGCAAATTCCATGACATAAGCCATGCAAAGTTCCTACCACATAGTAAGGGGTGAGGTACAAGTGCCTATTATGAGCCTGACAGAAGGCTGAGCACCTCACACACCAACAGGGAACAGATTTAATCTGTGCTCTAACAGAACTTTCATACAAGCTCAGTGAATCTCTATGAGTTCAACTTCTCTTGATGGGTGGGCCTATCTATTTTCCAGGATTATTGGGTTGTTCAGCTAAGATAAAGCATGCAAAGGTGATTTTTAAGCTTTATATAAGTATATAAGTGTATTACAGTCATTATTCAGTCAACAAACTACTTCAGGTACCAAGTATGTACAAAGCATTACTAGGTATTTAGGGATCATGAAATTGACTAATCTCTGCTTCCTATGCTCAAGAATTTACAGCCCTAACAGGGGCCATAATAAGCCATTTATACCAATACTTATATTCCAAGGTAGAATATACACTTTCCAAAATGAGGGTGGTGGTGCAGTTTGAGAACTGGGATTATTTTTTTTTTTAATGGCAAGAGGAGGCCTGAATTATTTCAGGATTCAAACTGGATCCCATAAAATTCATTGACAATTCCTCCATGCCATCATTGCTTACCTCAATATTTCAGTAGTCTCCTTTTGAGTGTACGCTTGTGAAGTTCTCTTTCCTACTCTCGCCTCTGTGCCTTTTTCATGTATAAATCCACCCCCCCCATCTCCAGTTGACAAAGTTGTACAATATGTGAAGTAGAGCAACTCCCAAGGGTTCAGAACTATTGAAAGGACTTCACCAAGGGAATCAAGCAGTCACAGAATAAGATGTCAGCTGAATTTTCATTCTGAGTGAAAATACCCAAAGGGCTTTGAATATTTACTTTCCCAGCTTTTACAGAACTACTAGGCACAATTTGAAAGTTCATATTTATTTTTGGATGAGAGGAAAACAGATTAACAATGAAAGTAGGATGAAAATTATGTATAAGGCAGAAGCATAAATTAGTATTTGGAATGAGGATGAATACTTGCTGGCCACATTCACGTCTTAAAATTTTGCATTTTTGGAAAGAAAAGAAGAAAAGTAAAAATAAATCACTTAGTCTGAGGCATGAAACTCAGGCTGTTGCTGTTGTTGTTTAAAGATTTTATTTATTTTTTTTTAAGTAATCTTTACACCCAACGTGGGGCTTAAAACTACAACCTTGAGAACAAGAGTTGTATGCTTTACCAACTGCGCCAGCCAGGAGCCCCTGTTGTTTTTTTGTTCTATACCCTTAGCTTCTTCCTATGGTCAAATAAAAAGTAACAAGGCATCACTGAGGTTTTGTTTTTTTTTTCAGTCAACATTTATTTTTACAGTTACCATGTTTTACATGCAGAGAAGTTATTTTTCCTAATTCCAAAGGAATGTCTATACTTTTTAAATACTGACTAGGTACAGTTGTTCCCGGTTATCTGAAGCTTAACTTTCCACATTTCGGTTACTTGTGGTCAACTGCCATCTGGAAGCAGATTATCCTTCTGATTTATCATCAGAAGGTCAATAGTAGCCTAATGCTATGTCATCCACCTCACTTCATCTCATCCCATAGGCATTTTATCATCCCATGTCATCACAAGAATAAGAAGAAGAGTAGGTACAACATAATGATATATTTTGGGAGAGAGACCACATTCACACAACTTTTATTATAGTATATTGTTATAATTGTTCATTTTATAATTGTTGTTAATCTTATAATGTGTCTAATTTATAAATTAAACCTTATCATTGGTATGTGTGCATAAGAAAAAACATAGTCTATATAGGTTTTGGTACTATGTGCGGTTTCAGGCATCCACTGGGGGTCTTGGAATGTATCCCCCATGCATAAGGGTGGGGATGACTGTGTAAGATCAGTTTAGTCATGGCCAGTAGGTTAACTACTACAAAACTAACAAATTAAAAAAGCAATTTATATAACAAATCTACAATAAGTAAATATATTTTTCCACAATAAATATTGAAGTAAAAAGCATTATTATATAAAGTTAAGAGTTATAAAACAATATGTTGTTATAGTTAAAATAGAAACTCCCAGGAGACCACCTTATAAATAAACTAGCCAGGACTCAATTTCATTATGTTGAGATTCAGAATAAATAAAGATCTGAGAAGAAAGGCCTATCACCCCACCATGACTGATGTTTATAGTCTCAGTGTCTTAATATTCCCAAGGTGTCTTTCTTCTCTTATATAACAAGATGCTGAAAGCTGTTTTATTCTTTGTATTTCAAAACAGTTGTGTCAATAGTTCAAAATTTCTCATCTTCTCAAGGTTTCTGATACAAAAAAAATAGTGTAGCCTTTGGTTTCAACATAATTTAAGCCTAAATTAAAGAATGTGGGGGGGAGGTGCCTGGGTGGCTCAGTCATTAAGCGTCTGCCTTCAGCTCAGGTCATGATCTCAAGGTCCTGGGATTGAGCCCCACATTGGGCTCCCTGCTCAGCGGGAAGCCCGCTTCTCCCTCTCCCACTCCGCCTGCTTGTGTTCCCTCCCTCTGTGTCTCTCTCTGTCAAATAAATAAATAAAATCTTTAAAAAAAAATAAAGAATGTGGGTATGTGTGTGTGTGTGTGTGTGTGTGTGTGTGTCTTCTATATTGTTTTCACCTCTGACTCCACATAGGGCTCATTTATGTGTGCTGGCTCATGGCAGGATCCAGAGAAATAAACTGGGAAGAGGTACGTGACCAAGAGCAGGGAGCTGATTGGCTCTCTGTATCAATTTTCTGTGCTACCTAGCAAATTACCTAACAAATTACCTTGAGCAGCTTAAAACCATATTTATTATCTCACAGTCTTATAGGTCAGAATCTGGGTGGGCTCAACTGGGTTCTCTGCTTAGGGTCTCACAAGGCTGAAATCAAGTTGTTGATGGAGGTGCATTCTCATCCGGAGGCTCAACTGGGGAAGAATCGGCTTCTGAGCTCATTCAGGTAGAATCCAGTTCCTTGTGATTATAGGACTGAGGTGCTTATTTTCTTGCTGACTGATGGCCAGGAGTCATTCATCTCCTAGAGTCCACTCTAAGGTCCCTTCCATGTGACCCCTTCCACCTTCAAAACCAGTAACCTTTGTGCTTTGAAACTCTCTGACTTCCTCTTCTGCTCCCAGCTGGAGAAAATTCTCTGCTTTTTAAAGGGCTCATGTGATTTGGTTAGAATCACCAGATAATCTCCCTTTTGATTAACTAAAAGTCAAGAAATTAGTAACCCTAATTATATCTGCAAAATCCCTCTGCCATGTAACATAACATAATTATGGGGTAACAGCAGGGGACAGAGATCATGGGGCTATCTTAGAATTCAGCCTACCACACTTTTGGATTCAAGAAATCTAAGAATTATAATCATCTAAGGGCTAGCTTAGATCTATGAGCTCTGTCCTTGTGTAGTGGTTCTGTCACTCAAAGACAGGATGCTACATATCTCTTACATCTTGGCCCAAAGCAAGCCCCATTTCCAGTCTCTTTACCTTTAGCTCTCCAAAGCCTTATTTGGGCCTGAAACTGCTAAATATCCACACATACTTAACAGAACACCTCCTATAAGACCTCTCCGTGGAAACCTTGGTGCCATGCCGAGAAAGTGTGACTCTGTGGGGTAATCGACTGACAGATATGTAACATGGCTGTGTGCTCTGGCTCACACAGCTGGCTGCATGTCTGCACTGAAGGTCACACCTGTTTCATGTTTTATTCCAGACTAGGAAGGCAATGACCATGAAGTCACTGCTGAGCGCGCTGGTGAATATGCCTCCCCACTACCGCTGCCTTTGCATCAGCCACTTCATTGGATGGACCGCCTTCCTGTCTAACATGCTCTTCTTTACAGATTTCATGGGCCAGGTAATAAACATGTCTGTGCACATACTCATTGACTTGCACATCAATCCATCATTCAGCACCTGTCGAGTTTCTTCTAGGCTCTCCCCTAGGATGGGCACAGTAAGAGTGTAAGAAAGAGTACATTCAAGAAGCTGTCTTACAGACAGGAACTGGAGCCAAGTTATTACACCCTAGACATCTCTATGGGACCAGTACTTGATCAAATACAACAGATAGGGAAGAATCAGTGTGAGCTGCAGTAGTCATGGCAGGCTTAATGAAGGAGGTATAGTACGATCCAGGCCTTGAAAGGTGAATGGAAGTTGGACAGAGAGAGAAGAGGGAGAAAACATTCCAAGCAGGAATAAGAATGGTATGTGTGGAGATGAGTCAGAAGCCTGTTGGCTGTATCGGAAGAAGGGTGGCAGGGTTGCCTAAGTTAGGCGGGGGCCAGATGTTAGGTGGAAAGAAAGGTGTTAATGATCCAGGGAAATATTGTTTAGACTTGATGGCATTAGGACTTCTGGAAGGTCCTTGAATAGAAGCATAAAAGGATGAAAGGGGTGATGTGGTCATGGGAGAATGAGCTCTGTGTCTTAGGAAGGGCCCCCGGGCAGGAACATGTCACTCCCCAAGGATGGAGAAGCAGAGCGCATGAAAGGGAGTCCCTACCACACTGCATTTGTATCTCAATGGTCCCAAATCTCTCTTTCAGATTGTGTACCAAGGGGATCCCTACAGTGCACACAACTCCACAGAGTTTCTCATCTATGAAAGAGGGGTCGAGGTTGGATGTTGGGGCTTGTGCATCAATTCCGTGTTTTCCTCACTTTATTCTTGTAAGTCTCTTCCTCCTGAAGGTATCTTCTAGAGGGCTCTGGTCTAGCAGAATCTTGGGTTTTATATTTCTATATTTATTTTTTTGCTTTTTAAAATACCAGATCCTTGGGTTGCCTGGGTGGCATAGTCGGTTAAGCATCTGACTCTTGGTTTCGGCTCAGGTCATGATCTCAGGGTCATGAGATCGAGCCTCATGTCAGGCTCCTCCCTCAGTGTGGAGTCTGCTTTGGATTTTCTCTCCCTTTCCCTCTGCCCCTCCTACTCATGCTTGCTCTTTCTCTTTCAAATAAATAAATCTATAAAATAAAATAAAATAAAATAAAATAAAATACCAGATTCTTGATAAATATATGGAGATCAGAAAGGACCCTTAGAAAGGACCACAAGAAGTATCCTTTGCCATATTGAATTCTATGTTATTTTCCTCATTGATTACTTTTTCCTTGGAGTCCATGGGTTCTTGATCAAAGCTCCCTGGAAAATAAAAGGAAATCTTGTAAATAAGATGGTGGAATATTAGATGCACAAGGGCTAGAGTCTCTGCTCTGAGTATTGATTAGCATCAAGTCTATGTTCTACTGGAATAAGATCATTGGTGGAGTTTCACAGATACGCTTATTAGATCTGTATATGACAGAACATAGGAGGGATGGTTAATATGCTAGGTGACAGAATTAACATGCAAAATGACCTTAGCTCAGGTGGGGAGGGAAGTATGTCACAGGAGCACTATTCCAGGATTGAGGATGACAACTTTCTTTCTCAGGTACTAGCTTTCCATGGGGACCAGAGTTGATTAACCCCCACTTAGCTAAGTTTTAGTTGTAAAGACATTGCAAACAAAGAGATTTCTGTGATTGGTTTAATTTATTTATTGTGTTTTTTAAAGATTTTATTTATTTTATTTATTTGAGAAAAAGAGAGAGAGCATGGGGGGAGGAGCAGAGGGAGAGGGATAAGCAGACTTCAAGCTGAGCTCAGAGCCCGATGCAGGGCTCGATCCCAGGACCCCAAGATTATGACCTGAGCTGAAATCAAGAGTCAGTCACTCAACAGACTGAGCCACCCAGGCATCCTTGTGACTGGTTTTAAACAATCCCAAACTAATATACTATAACCCTAGTCTCATTTGGTGCCTGCCAATGTATATGGAAATCTCTAAGACCTGTATACACTGAATTAAGTGAAATAGTCTAGCCTATAAAATGTATGCAGGTTCCCCCATTGGGGATGGAAATTGGGCTTCTAATAATAATGGGAGCTCCTCCTGGATTATGGGGAGATAGTTGGCCCCCAACTCAGAGCTCTAAGCTTTGGGTAGGCCCAAGGGACAGCAGGGTTATGGCCCAGGTGGGAGAGGGGGAAGTGACGGAGGACAATCCCTGTTACCATTCTCAGGGGCACACGTTCTGCCATTGAAGTGTGCTTCTTGGCGGGGGGAAGAGAGTGAATGCATATAATGACCCCTTGTCTGACCTCCACCTAGCCATAGCACAGCAGGAAACCTGCTTCAAGATCAACAAATCTCTTCAAAATATAGCACAGTTGGGAAAAGGTCACCTAATACAAACATGTAAGGAATTCAGGAGCCCAGTAATCATGAAACCATAAACTTTATTAATTTAAAATTTATGATAACCAGATAATAGTGGCTTAAAACTTCTATTTCTCCCTTTTTCCCCCTAGAGTGCATGAACTAAGAAAATCGCAGGAGGAAGATTTCAAGTACTTAAAATAGAATCCGAGATTGGTAGACTAAAAGGGTCTAATTATTCATCTCAATCCCTTTGTGCTTTCAAGACCTGGGGGTACTATTTACTACCACCCTCATTCTTGTAAGAGGAGCCCATTTTCCCACAAGTAATATGCATTTTAGTTTTGTGTCAATTAAAAAATAATTTTTTCTCAAAGAATCCCTACTAGGGACATCCCATTAGTCTAGTCTTAGTTCTTGTATGAATTTCATTGCACTTGAAGATTAAAATGCATGTTATTTTTAGGTCCTTTTGAGTTAAAAGCCCTGTGTACAATAAACTATTATTTGAATAGTTTCCCAAAGTTATATTAATATATAAATTTATGGGATCCCCTTTTTTTTAAAGTAAGTTTCTTTTTTTTTAATTCTTTTTTTAAGATTTTATTTATTTATTTGACAGAGAGAGACATAGCAAGAGCAGGAACACAAGCAGGGGGCAGTGGGAGAGGGAGAAGCAGGCTTCCCACTGAGCAGGGAGCCCAATGCAGGCTCGATCCCAGGACCCTGAGATCATGACCTGAGCCGAGGGCAGACGCCCAATGACTGAGCCACCCAGGTGCCCCTATGGGATCCCTTTCATTTGAATTAGAGCTAAAATTTTATTTATAAAATACCAACCAGCCCTTAAGGATCTTCAGGAGCTCTCTGTGACCATAAGATAAAGTCAAAGTCCTCAGCCTGGCATTCCATGATTTTCAGTTTGGTCCCGTTCACACTTTGACCTCTCTCACTCCTGTTCAGATTCACTACCCCTGATGACTCACTACACAGACTTTCTCAGCTCTGTGTATTTCCTACTGCCTTTAGTTTCTCCTTCTCCAGATGCTCTCTCTAATTCCACATCTAGACAACTGCTAATCCTGCTTTTAGACTCAGCTCCAATGGATCTTGTCTGTTAAATCTTCCAAGTTCTTTCCCTCTGCACTCTAACCCACCCTGAGCAGAATCAGTCTTTTCCTTCAGTTCCAGAGTGCACCATTTATCTTGGACTCATCACATAACATCAGATGCAGATCTGGAATTTCTATCCAGATGGAGTTTGGCAGGGCAAACTGGCTGCTGGGGTGGAGGGTGAGGTATGGCATTTTCAAGTTCCTTTTGCATAGCAAGCATACTTAGATCCATGAAAATAGCAATATCGAGTACTGAAATGTAGCCAATTTATCATATCTGACATTACTAGTCATAGCTGGTGCTTAAATCCGTCATTTATCTCCAATCCTAATGAGAGGCACAGTGTGAGGACATAACTATGACTGGGTATTAGACCCAGTGGAGGGCGAGTCAGGTTTACCCTTACACTGACTGATTTCTCTTCATGGATAAAGGATTCTTTGCTTGGCTTTCAGTCTTTGTTCTGAAGTTACTTATGTTTCCAAATAGCTCTTTATGCTTCTTTGCCTTCTTCTTGGCTGGCCTACATATTGGATGAGAGCATTTCCCCAGTGAATACTGATGGTGTCTTTTAGGTACTGAGACACCTAGATTACATTTTTTTGTATAAATATAATCATTAAGCAAACAGAAACTGACCTAGCTCTATACTGCTTTTTCTCTCAACCTTGACAACAGCCCCCTAGGGATGGTATGAACTTAATAGAGGAAGCAACGTTGCCCACTTGTCATTTTCAGAGCTTTGACTTCCATGGGATGATCTGAGACAGTATTTAGTTTCATAATTGGTTCAAATGTAATACAGATTAGGTTTCTTGTCTCTGTGATGTGAATCTAACAGTTATTTGGATAGATAGGGAGAATTTCATTCTTGAATAGACACATTTCGGTCTTTATCATTTATCCCCTGGGTTCGTGTTCCAGTAGAATGGCCAGGGGAAAGATAGGGAGCCTATGGATGAGAAACAGCTATTTAAAAAAGAAAGACTGAAGTTTTTGTTGTTGTTGTTGTTGTTTAAAGATTTTATTTATTTATTTGACAGAGACACAGAGAGGGAACACAAGCAGGGAGTGGAAGAGGGGGAAACAGGCTTCCCACTGAGCAGGGAGCCTGATGCGGGGCTTCATCCCATGACCCTGAGATCATGACTTGAGCCGAAGGCAAACGCTAAATGACTGAGCCACCTAGGTGCTCCGAAAGACTGAAGTTTTTTAGGGAATTCTCCTACCATGGTGGAACATAGTAAACATTGTAAAACATTGTAAAGCAGAACATAAACATAGTAAAACATTGTAAAGCAGAATTTTCAATTTTTAAGAATGAACTCTACTAGAGTACTTTTATGAGCAAGCCAAATTTACCTGCTGGGTGGGGAACCAAGTTAAGAGATAACCATCTTCAGCCTCAGTCAAGCCTGTATTTGTTGAAATGACAATAGCCACCATTAACGGGATGTCTTCTGTGTGCTTGGCACTGGGCTGAGTGATGTCACAAGCATTGGATTTCATTTGATCCTGACAACAACCACAAAGAAGGGTTTTATTAGTTCCATTTGTTTGTGTAGGTTTTTTTAGATGAGGAACCTGAGGTTTTGAGAAGTGATGGGAATGGACTGACAGGGAGGGAGCCCGCAATGGGGAGGTGCTGGGTATAGTGAGGGCCCCTCACCAGCCTGGGAAGTGTTGGCAAGTCAGGGAACCTGTCTTTAGACAAAGAACATTCTTTGGCTTCCTTCTCAGGTATGCAGATGACATTCAAATGGAGGTGGAGGGACCAGATGACTTGGATCATTCTTAAAATCTGGTTGTTTCAGTTGCCTCCAACCTGACTTTGGGCCATGGGGCCAAAATAGGCCTGGATTGTTGTTTGTGTCCTGTTAGGCCAGACTCTGTGAATTAGAAGGACCCACTTTTCTTCCACGTCTTGCACCCCCACAGTCCCATAGCCAAGGTGCGCTTTTCCAGCACTTCTTTGCATCCTATTGCTATTCAGCTGCCTGCCAGAACGGCGCCTGGTCCTTACTTGTGGGAAAAAAAACCAACCTAGCAAGACAATTTCCAGCTGTCTGCATGCACAGGATTTAAAACCGATTCCAAAAGCCAGCTATTTTGAAGCAAAGATAAGGAGGTTCTTTTGTTCCTGATTCGGTATCAAAGGAAAGCTCCTAAAAAACAGTGAATCTTCAAAAGAAAAGATTGTCTGAAATTACCAAATGCTGTGAGGCACTTCCAGCTGTAATTTCTTTCTTTCTTCTCCCCACAGACTTTCAGAAACCTTTGGTATCCTACATCGGATTAAAGGGTCTTTACTTCATGGGGTATTTGCTATTTGGCCTGGGGACAGGATTTATTGGGCTTTTCCCGAACGTCTACTCCACCCTGGCTCTGTGTACCTTGTTTGGTGTGATGTCCAGCACTCTGTACACTGTGCCCTTTAACCTCATTGCCAAGTACCACCGCGAGGAGCAGGAGGAGAAGGTGCGTCATTGAACTTCACCGGAAGGCTGGGGGGATGTGGTAGGAAAGTACAGGGCAGAGCTGGAGAATCAGGGTCTTGGAACAGCAACTCTAAAATGCCCAGCCAAATGTAGTGAGGGTCTGGCCAAAGCATGACCACCTTCGCAGCCCACACCCCCCTCCTTACTCGGAAGCCCTGGGCACCTGGAGAGCTGTAGAGCAGGTCCAGTTACCCTCCGGTATCTGATTAGGGAAAGAAGGCTCAGTAATGCTGAGAAACAAGCCCACCCTGGTTATCACACAGAGACAAAGAAAGGGGAACCTGGGGACTCTGACGCCTGCCCCAATGTCCCGAGCACCTGCAGCATTTCCCCTGCACTGGCACCCACCCCCGTGGCTGCAAGGTGGCATTTCTGGGAATCGTTGGGTAAAGGTAGGAGATTTCCCTTGGAGACCAGGTTTTAGCAAGTCAGACCCTGCGTGCAAGGAGGAAAGCTGAGGTTGCAGGTGGTCAGCCCACCAGCTGCCTCCAGGGAGGCCTGCCCCAGCTCTGCCTTGAGGCTCAGGCTGGAGGGCAAGGCACCATGCTGCCCCCCAGCAACAGTGGGTTGGTGTTTCTGCTCTAAGAAAACCACCTCTTCTTTTCAAAAGATGTCACTTTTTCTCCATGAAAATAGGCATCACCTTTCCTTAGCTGGAGTAGTGATACAAGAGCTAAAGAGGTAACTTCCAGCTCACTCTATCACAGTGTGACGCTGCAGAAACACGTTTATGTGGCTGCAATGCTCGCCGCTTTCCCTATCCCTTGACCTGGCAAAGGCCGCAGGGCGAAGTGGCACCAGGAGTTAGAACCTTCCAAACGAGAGTTTGTGGCTGTCCTCACCCCCCTGGCAATCAGTGTCACTAATGTTCCGATGCACGCAAGGGTCTTGCTGTTAGAGACAGTTATCACGCAGAACCGTCCCTCCTAGGGGCAGTTAGGTGGTACCAGGGCGCAACACACAAGCTTTGGACTCAGAGAAACCTGGATTCAAATCCTGCCACCCCTACTTGGCAGGTGTGTGACACAGGGGGTGTTATTCGTTTATTTATTAAATATCCCTTAAAATGATTTCCTTTTTCGATAAGGCAGTATGTTCACATGGTTCAACAATGCCAACCATATCCACGCGCACTCCCGAAGTGGCTCCCGCTGACACCTTTCCTATCGCCCTCTGGGGCTTACGCGTGAGCCCCTTGCTAGGTTCTTCTTTATCTTGCTTATCCTTCCAGTATTTTAAAATGAACACCAAGCAAGTATGAATCTGTTTTCCTATTTTTTCCTCTCGTATTCAAAGTATTATGTGCTTTTTTCTGCACAATGCTTTTTTTTTTTTTTTTTTACTTAATGATATAGGAATTATCATTCAGACTCTAGGGCCTGGGCTTCCTAATCAAGCAAATAGGAAAAATAAGCCCACCTTAAGGAGTGGTTGGAAAATGAAATTAAACAAGGTAGTGCAAGTGGGGTGCCTGGCATCATGCCTACCTGGCACCTGGGAAGGACTCAAAAAATGGTAGTTAGTATTATTGTTGTTCTATGGGGATGATAGTATGTGCAACCCGGAAGGAGGGGAGGATGCGGTGAAGCAGCGAAGCGACACAAGCCAAAGAATCTTGTGTAAGGCCCAGCACGTAAAAGACACCCGATGAATGGCAACATTATCAACCAATTCAGACCAACTGCATTCTGAAAGGTTGAAATGTTTTTGTTTTTTTTTTTTCATGTTGCCTCTCCTATGTAGATCTGTGCTTCAATACCCTTCTTATACATATTTGAACTTCTAACACGACGGAAGGAAAGGAATGGCATATTTATTGAGTTTCCATTACATTGTATTTATTGACTTCTTTTTTTTTTTTTAAAGATTTTATTTATTTATTTGACAGAGAGAGAGATAGCGAGAGCAGGAACACAAGCAGGGCGAGTGGGAGAGGGAGAAGCAGGCTTCCCCCCAAGCAGGGAGCCCGATGCAGGGCTCGATCCCAGGACCCCAGGATCATGACCGGAGCCAAAGGCAGACGCTTAACAACTGATCCACCCAGGTGCCCCTACTTACTGACTTCTTAGGAAGAGATAATTTTGCATATCTTAACCATTTAACCTTCCTAGGCATTAACAGGGGAGTTTAAGACTTGGTCTTGAACAGGTTGTGTAGATGCAACCAAGACCATGGGACCCACAAGCTGAAAGGTTTCCTATCTGGCTCTTCACAGAAAAAGTGTGCGCCAACTTCTGCCCTAAAGCACAGTTCCTGTAGATGAAGCGTGTTCCTGTGTTTCCCTTGCAGAGACAGCAGGCCCCGGGAGGGAGCGAGGACGGCGGTGGGAGAGGGCAGGGCCTGGCCTGCGCTGTCCTCACCTGCATGGTGCAGCTGGCGCAGATCCTGGTTGGAGGTGGCCTGGGCTTTCTGGTCAACAAGGCTGGGAGCGGCATCGTGGTGATCACGGCCTCTGCGTTGGCGCTGATCGGCTCCTGTTTTGTGGCTCTCTTTGTTAGATACGTGGATTAGATCAATAAACGTCGTCCCTTCCCTCAGACACAGGGAAGTCCATGGCAGGAAATCAGTCTCTTTTTTTGGCTCTGCAGTTTTAGGGTCTGCCCATTGGATGCCCTGTGATAAGACCTCAGCCTCAGCCGTCTGCCCACACCTCACTTTCTGCCAGCTCTCTGCACAACAGTTTCCAGCTTTCGGGCATCATTTATCTTAGAAAAGATTGGGCTCTGCCTCCATTCACTGGGGCAAAGGTTGAGTGTTGGAGAGAGCTCCTCCATCTCAGGCTATTTCTGGCCTTGACAAAACTCGAGAAGCAGACTAGTTCTACACACGACAAATTGGGTCTATTCTATCATGTGGTTTTTTTTTTCCTAATCAGAGGTCCGTATTTTGTCAGAGGGTCATATTTTTCATTAAGTCACCAATACTCAAAATACTGCTGATGATTTATTTTATGATATTAATTTACTCATATTTAATTCATAATTTGCTCATATAGACAGATAGTCCCTGACTTACAATGGTTCAACTTAACTTTTTTTTTTTTTTAACTTTATGATAGTTGGGAAGCAATGCGCATTCAGTAGAAACCCATACTTCGAATTTTGAATTTTGATCTTTTCTGGGTGATATGCGGTATGTTCCTCTCTCATGATGCTAGGCAGTGACAGCTCAGCTCCCAGTCAGCCTCATGATCACAAAGGTGAACAACTGGTACATTGACCATTCTATCCCCATACAGCTCTGCAGTTTTTTTTCCTTTTCAGTACAATATTCAATAAATTACATGAGACAGTCAACACTCAAAACCACTCCATCTTCCCCAGTCTGCCTTCCTCCCTCTCCATCACATTATCTATCCCAGAGTTGCAAGGTCATGACTGAGTTAGAGGAACGATCAGGGACAATCGATACTTGCTTCCTTCCCGATAAGTGTGGGATGATGATGAGCAAATGCTCAGAGGACCCCATGTGAGTCAGTACCCTACATTTATAAAAGAAACAGCACCTTTATAAAAGAAACAGCTACCTCGCTTGCTTTACCCACCTGTCCTTGACCTCTGTAAGGCTTAAAAATGGAATTATTTGCAGAGTTCAATGTATATTTCCTGATCATTTCTCCAAAGACTGTTCTGGTGGTTGAAGATTTTGAAATCAATGAATGGGTGAGCTAGGAGAGTGACCTGCAGCTGAGGACCATCTTACCTGGACTCCAAGAAGTTAAAAGTCGTCATCTTTGGCCAACCAGAGGGCATGGTCTTTATTATGAGTGAAGCTCTTTTCAGCTGGAGTACTGGATGGGTTGCTGGCATGAGGAAAGGTGCTAGAGCATGCACCCCCCCCCCCCATACATATGCACTCACACACACTCAAATATTCAAATAAACACTGGGCTCTTTCAACTCCACTCCACTGAGGTTTGAATGAGTGGATAGAAGCCAATTTTAAAAGCCTTTAACCACCTTTGGGAACTCAAGTACTTGTTCTCAGTATACCAATGGCATGTTCTCTCTGGGACAAAAATGTTCCATTCCCAGACAAATAAAACAAATACAGGGACACCTAAATTCTGAACAGAAATCCCCGAAAATTCTGTAGAAGAAAAGGAAGCCAAACTGCTTTGCTTCCTGCTTCCCCCACCATGCAGCAGACATTCAATCTCAAACCTTTAATCATTGCTTTTCCTCAGCTTCAAATGTCCTTTCTATGTCCCCACTGCCTGTCTAAATGGGCATTCTTGCCCATCTAAATTGTACCCATATTTCTAGGTCCATCTCAAGTACTATTTTGGTGAGGAAGTCTCTGACTCCCCCCACCCCCCCAGCAGAGCCAAGCTTTCTATCCCTTATATTCCCATAGCACTTTCTTTTAGTCCTTGCTATGACATTCAACTCACTGCTCCATGACTTACGTACCTTGTGGACATGGCTCTGTCTCCTTCTAGATGTAAAAGTCAGTAGTGTGTCCAGCTGGTATATGCCATTTCAGCACCCAGTACAGGGCTTGGCATGCAACTGGCACTCAAAAAAAAAAAAAATGTGGCCATTGCCTAGTTCATTTTTTTGTCTTTGTGGTAGACGGAAGTCATAGCTTTTGCTCCCTCCAGCCATGTTCTTACAAGCCCTCAGGTTCAGATGGGGACCAGTTGATTCTTTTCGCAGTGTTCTTTCATGAAGCCCCTTCCATTTTTCTAGTGTCCATCACAGCAGAAGCACACACTTCAACATACTTTCCTAAAAACCCCAAGCTACCAACACAGTATTTTACTGTCAGAATTGAAATGGCAAGTTCCTTTGATAAAGAGAATCTCTCAATAAGAGTCTAATATCAACACTACACATGGATACACTGTCAAGCTACTACTATTTGTTCTTTCTGGGTGTTCACTTGCATGTTTATTGTGTTTTGGGGACTTGGAGGGGCTTGCAGTTCAATTTTTTTAAAAGATTTTATTTATTTATTTGAGAGAGAAAACACGAGCAGGGAGAAAAAAAAATGAACAGAATCATTCTGAGTTCAGGGCAAGGGCAAAGGGAGAGAGAGAAGCAGGCTCTCCGCTGAGCAGAGAGCCCAATGTAGGACTCAATCCCAGGACCCTGAGATCATGACCTGAGCCGAAGGCAGACACTTAACTCAACTGAGCCATCCAGGCGCCCTGCAGTTAAATTTTTATTAGCCCAATTGCTATTCAATATCTATCAATAATTTTTCTTCCTAAAGGGCAAAGAAAGACTAATTTGCCTACTTTATACATTTATGTTTTAAAGCAAACCCTATACCCAAGATGGGGCTTGAACTTAGGAACCAGAGATCAAAAGTCACATACTCTACTGACTGAGCCAGCCACGGGTGGGTCCCTAATTTGACTGCTTTAAAACAAAAGCATTATTCTGTTTTCTAAAACAGTTAACTTCTCAAGACTGCTCAGGATTGAGGAAATCAGGAAGCTTTTGTTTTTGTGGCAAAGGTATGAATGCTTAGTAATTGCACTGTGTTTTGTCACAGAAAGCAGGATAAAGGACGCTAGGGCTGTAGATGGTCACACTTACCCTTAAATCTCAGACAATATACGGAAATTTCCAACAAAATTACAAAAAGATTTACAGTTTGAGAGGTTATTTAAACAGACATGTTTGTATAATGATTATTTTTTGTATTAAAATAACCACAGCAGTAGATGCCCACGTTGCTGGGTTTTTCTTGTTGTTGCTGTTTTACCCCAAGCTAGATCGCCAAAGAGAACAGAAGCACCTCTGTCAAAACTAGCGGTTGGGTGGATAGACTGATATTTGATTCCCATTCTCTAAGCATCCTCAAGAAAGGATTAAACTGCTGTGACCAGAACAGAATTGTCCTAAGAAACGTGTCACTCTTCAGAGATGGTTCCCTAGATTGCCTGGGGGTTACAGAAGAATTCATAATACTCATTCACTGTGCAGAGCACTGCTTAGAATAAATGGAACTTGGTTAAGGTGTGTCCTATGGGAAGTCTTACTCCCCACCTTGTCCTCTCCATATCATGAGAAAGAGAGAACCCCACACCAGAAATTCTGAGGATCCCCTTAGAACAGACTCTCTGTACTCTCTTCACTTTAGGACAGATTTTACTTGAGTCTTCCGTTCCCTTTCCCACCCCACCCCTCCTGTTGAAATTTGGTTTCCAGGAGCACCCCCCCTTTCCCCCCGCCCCTGCACATTTCTACAGCATCTCTTAGTTTTCTATCTAAGCCTACAAAAACTCTGGCGGAGCCATCCCTCTACTGATTGGTCCTAAGCCGCTATCAAAGGGACATCCGGATTCGCGAAGAGTGAGGGCTGGGGGGGGGGGGGGCGGGGGCGCTGCAGAGACGCCCCCACTCCCAGGCCTGTCTACTCAGACCTTGTCAAGTTGCTCCAGGGCACAGCTCACCTGCAGCGCGCAGTGTTTCCAGGCGCCTCCTCCGCTCTCCGGGGAACCCGGACGTCCCGGCTGCCAGCGCCTGGCGCACTCACTTCCTACTCGGTCACCAAGGAGCACGTCAGCTCCCCTTTTCCTTTAGAGGCGGTGGCCCGAAGAGGTCTCTCTTCAGTCCCTCTCATCACACTGCATCCGCTTCCTCCCGCAGTGAGGCCACTCCCCAGCGAATGGCTAGCGCGTGTTGGAGACAAGTATTTTGCCTCGGTGACATCTAAGCGCAGAGTCGCGGTCCGGCTCCCGCAGAGCCACTCGCTCTGTCCGGGATGATAAACGATACAATGCCCCCCTGGGAGGTGCCCCTCTCGCGGTGCCTTTCTTTGGAGGGCGGATCGGGGTGGTCACTACTTCCTTCCGACTCCGAAGAAGTTTCTTATTCGCGAACTAGGTCTGCTGCGCAGCCACGCAGCAAGTCAGAGGGCGCTGTGGTGGTCTCGCGTGCCAAGGCGCAAAGGATTTTGTAGGCGGCTCCCGCGGTTGGATGCGCTTTGAGGACCCCTTCAAGAGCTCCATAAAAGTGGCTGGAATAAATGCGCTCAATTGTCTGCGCACCTTTGGCTGAGCCCCACTTCCTCGTGCCCCAATTTCTCTACGTTCTTGATTCCTTTCCCGCTTCTGCGCGCCCCCCACCCCCGCCCTGGGTTAACAGCTTAAGGGAGGAAGAGGCGTAGGCGGGGAGAAGGGGACGCAGGCTGGTGGCTTAGTCCTGTGAGGTTGACCTCGGCCCGTTTGCCGGCGTCCTCTCTCCACCCGGTTTGGAAGCCTCCCCTCTCCGCAGACAGCCTCCCCTCCCCCGCCTTTTCACAGGCTGCTCCTTTACGCCTTTCCCTATCCTGGTCCCTCCTACCTCTGGATCCTGTGGGCCCCCAGCATCTCCTAATCCGCTCCCCTCTTTCCCCACTCGGGGAAGGCCACTTTGCAGCGACTGTGCCCCCTGGGCCCGAGTCAGTAGGCGGAGCTGCTGGGCAGCAGGTCGTAGTGCCCCCCGCTGTAGACCACCACGCCGGGCGGGTAGTAGACCAGGTCAGGCTCCGCGGTCCGGTGGAGAGGTGCCAGGGCCTGCAGCCCCTGATCCTCGGGCTCTGGCTTGGTGGTGGCCGTGAAAGGGCGCATGCTGGTGAGGGAAGGCGACGCGCCGCGCCACAGTAGACTCTTGAGCGCTTTGCGGAATTGGCGGCGCACCAGGCAGTAGAGGATGGGGTTGAGACAGCTGTTGGAGTGAGCCAGGCACACGCTCACCGGGAACGCGTACACCTGGCACAGGAAATACTCTTGGCTGAAGGGCACCGCGTTGAACTTGATGAGGATGCTCCAGGTGGTGAGCGCCTGGTTGGGCAGCCAACACAGGAAGAAGGATAGGACCACGATGGTCACTGACTTGGTGACCTTCGACCGTCTCCGGGCGCTGGCTGCGGCCAGGCCGCCCCGGGCCGCTGAGGCTCCTCCTTCGGTCCCAGCCACGCGGCGGTCGGAGATGAAGCGCACCAGCAGAAGATAGCACAGGCTGATGATACACAACGGAAGCACGAAGCCTAGCAGCACCTTCTGCAAGTGGTAGAGGCCCAGCCAGAACTGTCTGTCTCCGCCCAGCAACTTGTCGGGGAAGCGCACCAGGCACAGCTCCTCGCCCATCACCTTGAAGGTCGTGGAGAAGATGGAGTTGGGCAACGAGGCCAGCGCGGCGGAGGCCCAGATCAATACGCACAGTGCTTTGGCTGAGAAGCAGCGGCTGTCCCCCAGGCTTTGGCCGCAGCAGTCGCCCCGGCCATGCCCGCGGGTCCGGTGGCTCTTAAGAGCCGAGGCCACCGAGCGGTAGCGCGCCACGCTCATGGAGGTGAGGAAGAAGACGCTGGCGTACATGTTCATGGACGTCACTATGGATACGATCTTACACATGGCCTTGCCGAAGGGCCATTTGAAGTCGAGAGCGTTTTCCACCGCCCAGAAGGGCAGGGTGAGTACGAATTGAAAGTCTGTCAGCGCCAGGTTGGTGACGAAGAGGTTGATGGAGGACTTGCGCCATCCGTGCTTACTCTTCATCAGGTAGAGCACCAGCAGGTTGCCGGTCAGCCCCAGCGCGCAAACCACCCAGTACACCACGCTGATGAGGATCCGCACCCGCGCCTCGGTGTCCGCACTTTGTGCCCCGCGGGTGCCTGGGGGATGCCCCGGCGCCGCGCCGTCCGGCAGCTCCAGCCCCAGCTCCCACCACAAGTCCTGGAGCTGCAGCGACGCGTTGCCGCTGGTGTTGGCCGCCTGTAGAAGGTACGGGATCAGACTGAAGAGTTCTGCGAGCTCGTCTCCGCCAGCCTCCTTATTCATGGTGACTGTGGTGGCGGCAGCGACCACCTGCAAGCGCAGGGGCTTCTAGGTCCTGTTCCGGGGTGTGTGTGTGGGAGAGTGGAGTCAAGACCGAAGCCAGTCCAACTCGCGGGGGGTTCTGTCCCGGCGAGGGCGCAGGGCGTGCGTGGGAGCTTTCAAAGCCGCAGCTGCAGATAGTTCCCGGAAAGTAGGTGCCAAACGCTTTCCCCGCGCGGGGTGCCCAGCCTCGGACGCCGGAGTTGCGCTTGGCGTCTGTTCTGGAGGGGAGTTCTAGCGCAGCTTCTGAGGCGAACGGTGGGCGCCCAAGGGTTCTCTGGCCAAGGTCGGAGTCTCCCGGTCCTTGCCGTACGATTCAGACGTCCCCCCACTGCCTTTGTTGGGCACTAGCCTATACCCACCCTGCCGCTCAGGAGCGCTACGGGGGGCTCGCTCCTTCTCTTTCAAGTACCTTTGTCGGTTCCCTCCGCTGCTGCTTGGACGAGGTTTCTGTCCTTTGAGAGAAAAAGATAGGAGAATTCCGTCTACCTCGCTCTGACCCTCTGGAGGTCTTTCGACGTCTACCCAGCTGCCTCGCGCCTTCACCTCTCCGCTGTTGTCAGCTCCCAGGAGTCGCCAGCTGCGGCCACCCGAGTTATAGTTGTACCCGCAAAGCCTAGGCTGCGGGCTCCCAGGGAGCATGCGTAACCCCCGCGCGGGGGAGAGGGGGCGCTTTCCGAGGTGCTGAACTTCCTCCTCCGGGAGGAGGAAGCTGTGGGTAGGGGGCAGAGCCCACTAGCTGATTCCCCTTTTCCACTTCAAAGTTTCAGGACATGGTTGTAACCCTTTATTATCCTCTGTTGCTGGAGAAAGAGTCGGCTTTGATTTGCGATCCCTTTTTCTTTCTTATTCCCAAACATAACTACAGGTATTAGAAATTTTTTTCTTTCTTCCTTACTCCCACTTTATCTTTGAAATGATCCCATGTGATGAAAGATGGTTCTAAAAATTCACGATCTCTTGCCCATTTTTGTTTTTAAAAGCAATGAGCAACCTCTTCATGCCCAGACCCTAAGTCAGATGATGGGCTTTAACCGGATAGACAAACACAAGCTACGCTTCTCCTTCTTTAATTATCTAACCACTTTACTTGGTGCCTGTGACTGTCAGGATTTTCAAAGCGTCCTCATATAGCAAAACTCTGGGTTCAAGTGTTGCCCTCTGCCTTTGGTATATTCTGAGAACTGAACCTAAGCCGAGAATATATCATTGGTGAGCTGACTTCACAGACACTAGATATCACCTGTCCAGCCCTCAGCCCAAAGCTCTTCCACAAATTGTTTACCCACATGCACTCTCTTTACCTTGATTTAGTTGGAATAGAGGATTCCATAAGGCTGTTTTTGGACCACCAGCCGCTTCCTTTCACTACTATTATAATCAGAACTCTTTAACAGGTGTTTTTTAGACCAAAGGAAGTAAATGCTAAGGAATCTTCTAAGCTATTTTGGACAAGGGGAACCAGTGTAAACCATTTGAATTACTTCTCAAGTTGTAGTTTATTTAAATGCCAGTTCAACTGCTCTAGTGTAAATTGCACTTTTTACGGTGGACTTGAGAAATTTGAAATGTTTTCCTCACTGTCCCCAACGAAACTGAAACAAAAGTATCTTAAGCATGGCTGTTCTCTCTCCTGCGAAGCCCACAACTTTACTTACAGAAATCGAGAGGATATGACTTTCAAGAAGAGGAGATGGTAAAATACTTAGTTAAAAAAAGAAATGTGGTACCCAAAACATATGAAGGGAAACCAAAACAATCTGGATTCCAAAGCCGCAACCCAGTTCCAAGCACAGAACACTCTTCACTAGAGACTCTGGACTTCTCCACTTGCCTGCTAGAGGGCGTCAGGGCTTTAGTAAAGAACAAACCAAAACCAAACCACCTTTGAACTGTTCTAATCTGGAGAAGCTCAACCCTGCTCTGATTATTGCTCCCAAACCACAGGTTGCCTCTGTGGACACCTCTTATCTCTGTTTTAGTAGTCTCACCTTCAAGCTCACTTTTCACTTCGTGTTTTACAGTTCTTTCTCCATCAAATTTTTCTCTCTCCGTTCTTTAAAAAAAAAGTAAAAAAAAAAAAATTTCAAGGTGCTGTTGAAAAACAAAGAAGACTAGGGCATACCCTGACAGCACTTTGCCTTGGTTTTCACATTTGTATATGGAAGGAATTATAGTTTTCAAATATTCTGAGGATAGGTACTAAGCAGATGACATCAGAGTCAGGTGGGCAGCTTGCTAAAAATATAAATTGCAATTCTCCCCCCAGTCCCACACTGGCCCAGAGATTCTGATTCTCAGTGGATTTGGAAAAGGGCCAAAGACTCTACATTTTAAAAGCATTCTTCCAGATGATATTAATTTTTTCCCAAGTTTGGGAACATCTGGACTTTTATTTCTTTTCTAACATTCCATGTAAAAAATATTAAGTCTCCCAAAGTAATTAATGTCCAGTGATGGTTTATCACACACTAGGATTGGAAGCAAAGGAAAAGAAGGAGGTCTTGGCAAGTTTCCCTAAAATCGCATTTGGGCCCAACAATGACATTTTCTTCACTGTGGGACTGGGATGGCCATGTGCTCTTGAGGTACGCCAGGCCTTGAATACTAGCCCACACAACTCAGATTGAGCCCTCAGGAGAGGCTGTTCCCAAGGGCTACTCTCCGAGAATGCTGCCAGATGCTTCTGAGCCTAGAATGTTCTTCATTTCCAAATCTGCTCTCTGCAAATGAACCAGAGATCATGTTCAGGAATTTATAGTATCACTTAACTAAGCCTTTGTTATGGAAGCAAAAATCCCCTTTCAAATATGAAATGAACTTTTCCAATATGAACTAAAGATATTTTGGACCATTTATCTTAAAAGCATGGGCCATGCTTTTCTCAAACATCATCTAAAAAATTCAAGGAGAGAAACATATCAGTTGTGGTCAAATATCACTTAGGTATAAAAGATCATATCCAAATAATGTAGTATATAACCAACAGGTAAGTAAAGGCCAGGGTGTGAGTTTGGGGGAGCCTGTTATCATATGGATTGTTTGTTCTGGGTAGACTGTAGTAAGACAGAACTTGAGCTGGATCTAAATGAGGAGACAGGACATTACAGGATTCAGGTTAGAGAGGAGATATACAATCTTGATTCTGGGATTCTACAAAGCCAGGTGGGTTTTCAGAAAAAAGAATCTATTCTTTTAAGATTCTTTTGGAATATGTGCAGATACCCTTCACTGTGCATTACTTCTTTTCAGTCTGCAGATATCACAGATTTTTATTTTACCATAATTATGAATTGAGTTCCTAATAGGCACAAAGCAATGTGTTAGGTGTTTGGATATATAGCAACAAAAACAACAATGGCACAATATGAATGATAATAATAGAAACAATGATAACCACTTATATTTCACATTTATTTGGACACTATTATTTTCCTAGAGTTGCTGTAACAAATTACAACAAAACAGGTGGTTTGAAACAACAGAAATTTATTATCTCAAAATCCTAGAGATTAGAAGTCAGAAATCAAGGTGTTGGCAGAGTGGGTTCCTTGGAGACTCTGAGGGAAAAAACATCCCATGCCTCTCTCCCAACTTCTGGTGGGTCTATGTTGATTTCTTGGTTTGTAAGTGCATCACTGTCATCTCTGTCTTTGTCTTCAGATGGCATTCTTCTTTTTGTGTATATCTTTGTATCTCTGTTTTCTCTCTATAAGGACACTAGTCATTGAATTAGGGTCCACTTTAATCCGTAGGACCTCATTCTAACTAATTACATCTGCAAAGAATGTACATTTACATTTCCAAACAAGGTCACACTCACAGGTACCAGGGACTAAGACTTGAACATATCTTTTTAGGAGATAAAATTTTACCAACTACAGGCAACAACCACGTGCACTGTGCAAAGGATTTTATCTGAATTTTCTCACCTAATACTGAAAAACAGTGAGGTTGATACTACTATCATCACAGATCTGATTTTCAGCCTTTAATGCCCAGAACTCCAAAGCTGCATATCCAACTGCTACTTGGCACTTCTACATGGTTGCTAATTCCCTTCAGATTACTCAATCTTAGTCTAAGGCATTACTGTTCATATAACTGTTTGAACCAAAACCCCAAGAGTAGTTCTTTATCTCTCATTTTTCCTTACACCAATTTAACTCAATCTAGAAGGTCTTGTTAGCATGTTCTCAAGAGCAAAAACAAAAACAAACCCCCCAAATTCCTGAATCTATCTACTTCTTTCTATTTTTCCATTTCTCCCTGTGTTAGTTATCTCTTGCCGAATACTAATTTATGTTAAAACTTTACGGCTTAAAACAACAAATATCATCCCATCGTTTGTGTAGGTCAGGAATCCAGGTGCAGCATAGGGTCATTGGCTCAAGGTCTATCATAGGATTGCAGGCAAGCTATCAGCTGGGGCTGTGGGTTTATTTAATAGATTTAGTGGTAGGGAGGGGGATTCATTCAGAAGGGTGTTGGCAGACCTTGATCTTTCACTCTGTGGGATTCTCCACAGGGCTGCTTCACAATATGGCATCTGGTTTCCAGCAGGGTGAGTGATGAGAGTGAGAGAGAGAGAGAGAGAGAGGAATTGGCATGAAAGCTATAGTGTTTTTATGATCTAGTAAAAGTGATACTCCCACCACCTCTTCCCTGTTCTATTTTTTGGAGGCCAATCAATAAGTCTAGGGGCACCTGGATGGCTCAACCAGTTAAGCATCTGCCTTCAGCTCAGGTCATGATCCCAGAGTCCTGGGATCAAGCCCAGTGTCAGGCTCCCTGCTGAGTGGGGAGCCTGCTTCTCTCTTTCCCACTCCCCCCACTTGTGCTCTCTCTCTCTCTCTGTCAAATAAGTAAATAAAATCTTAAAAAAATAAGTCCAGTCCACACTCAAGGAGGGGGGAATTATACAGGCATATGATTACTAGGAGGCAGACATCATTGGGATCATCTTGAAACCTGACATAGGGCAGGTTGTCACAATACCCAGCAGGAAACAGGAGTTGAAGTCCTACAGCTCCGCAGTGCTGGAACAATAAAGACTGAAATTCAAGCTTAGTAAAGTGGAGGGGAGTAAGTAAACAGTCTAGGCTTTCAGGCCAAACCCCAAAAGAGGAACATCCTAAAGGTAAGTTCTACACTCTATTCTTAACATCCTGAAAATACACACTTTCTTCAAATACACATAAAACATTCACCAAGCTAGGCCACTTGCTGGGCCAAAATCAAGATTCAACACATTTCAACGGGTTGAAATCATACAGAACATGTATTTTGAGCACAGTGGAATTAAACTAGATATCAACAAAAGAATGATAACTGTAAGTCTTTGAATGTTTCAAAATTAAGCCACACATTTTAAACAACCCTGATTAAAGAACTAAAATACAAAACGTTATAAAACAAATTATAGAATATTTTAAAGTAAATCATAATAAAACATGGCATCAGATTTTGAGATGCAATCAAAACAGTGCTTAGAGGGAAATTTATAGCTGTAAGTGCATATTTTTGAAAAGAAAAGAGGTTGGGGTGCCTGGGTGGCTCAGTCGTTAAGCGTCTGCTTTTGGCTCACTCAGGTCATGGTCCCAGGGTCCTGGGATCGAGCCCCACATCAGGCTCCCTGCTCAGCGGAGAGCCTGCTTCTCCCTCTACCACTCCTCCTGCTGTGTTCCCTCGCTCGCTGTCTCTTTCTCTGCCAAATAAATAAATAAAATCTTAAAAAAAAAAAAAGAAAAGAGGTTAAACATCAATGATCTAAGCTTCCAACTCAAAATCCTAGAGAAAGACAAACACTTTAATTCCAAAGAAAGAAGCAGCATGGGTATATTAAAGATAAGAGCAGAACATTTGGACAGCCCCTGCGATGTCAGGGATTAACCTTCTAGTTGCTGACTCAGAGAGAGTGGGTGGAGGAACTGTCAAGAGAAGACCAGAGCGGCCAAGGTGGGGTTACTCGGGGGGCTTTCAGCATATCCATAAAGGAGAATATTTATTTCTAAGGGCAAAGAGAGAAATGAATAGTCTAATACTAAAACCAGAATCTGTTTCCCCAGAGTTCCCCAGAGGCTACCTGGGAGTTAGGAGAGGAAGCCAACTCTTTAATGGAGAGGTGTGTCCATGGGTCTCAAAGCAGGTCGTTCCCAGAACATTCGCCACTAAGTCTCCCAGCCACCCACCCTCGGATCAAATATTTGTTTATCATTTTTATCTTTGAGGGAAATGCAGCAATAAATAAAACATAGTCCTTGTATCTATAGTTTATAATCAAGGGGAAAATCAAGATAAGGAATCATGAGATTCATTAACTTCACACAGTGAAATTCAGCTTGGCTGCCTGCTTTCTAATTCACCACTTGACAACATCAGTTCTTTCTACGAGTCTTTCACAGATTTTTCTTTGCCTTACATACTAGTCCATGTATTCAAAAAACATATCCTGTGTGCCCAGTTTTCTCACATTGGGTTTCAAAGACTCCATCAGTCTATCCATACACGTTATCAGTCCTCTCACCTTCAAAAGAGGAATCACAACATCTTAATCGGATCACAGCCACCACTACTGCAGGAAGTGGTGACTGAATCAATACAGCCTTTTGCTCTTGGAGGCCTCTCAGGAGACTGGGGGCAGGTTTAATAGGACAGCAAACAATCAACTAATAGTTGAGTCAGTGTTATCTGCAACACTCAGAGGGGCTGTGAAGCAACAGAACAGGCCTTCTTGTTGCCAAGGAGGTCATCCTGGTGGGCACCATTTGGACAGTG
The DNA here is from genome assembly GCF_011800145.1 of Mirounga leonina. Taxonomy (NCBI): domain Eukaryota; kingdom Metazoa; phylum Chordata; class Mammalia; order Carnivora; family Phocidae; genus Mirounga; species Mirounga leonina. Next base: position 347,304 of record NW_023270871.1, on the reverse strand, counting down.
TGGCCAAGGTAGAGAAAGGTGTTCGAAGAGGCATCTAGCCCTCGGCTAGCTGTCCCCTGGGCCTCATGAAAGGGTCTCTGAAAGCACAGAGTCTGGCTTTCTGTGCTCTGAAGACCAAAGGGCTGCAAATACTCATCTCGTGGCTGTAGAGATAACCTACATCTCTGTCTGGCAGAGTGGACAAGCTATGTTGAAACTCTACAAAACCATACAGAGAAGTTTTATCTTTATCCAGGCTTAACTTCAAAGTGAATTTGTTGTGATTTTCATGTGTATTTTTTAAAGTCACTTCATCCTTAGGAGAAACATATACTGTCCATTGAAATGAGATTGCTGGAGAACTTAGGGGCCTTGCTTCCTAAGTTACAAGGAAATATCTTTAACAGGAATTAGTAGTATGTATGCGTCTGCCTGATTTTAGGCTAGGTGTTGCTGACCAAGTTTTTGCTCCATTGGTTTTCCAACGACCAACAGATAAACTAGTGACAAGGTGAATGAATGGGCCCACAGTGGTAGATCCCTACAATAGAACACTGTGCAGAAATAAAAAGGAGCAGTGCACTAGGACACAAAATATCCAAATAATGATGCTGAGTAAAAGAAGGCAGGCAGAAGTTAGTTTATACTGTATGAGTCCCTTTATGTGAAATTCAAGAAATTGCTAATGAATGTCCAGTGACAACAGGAGTGACTACCTGTGGTTGTGGGGTCATACAAGTAGGGACAGGAGGAGGGGACTGCAAAGGAGCAGGAAGAAATTTCTGGTTTGATCCACGCACACTAGCACGCACACACCACATGTGCACATACACATATATATGTCAAAATTTACTGTGGCGATGGTTTCGCAGGTGTGTATGTATACACTTGCAAACACATAAAATTGTATACTTTAAACATACGCGGTTTATTGCATATCAATTGTACCTCAATAACACAAAAAGGGGGGTACTCTTATGGTATATCTTTATTGCTACCTGAACTGATCTCATTAACTCATTCCGAAGTTCCTTGGGGGCATAGCTGATCTGCTCTCAATGACCACAGGAGGCTAACAGAAAGCAGTGATGAACATCAGGGGGGTGACCCCCTGGGACGAGGGCAGGAGCTCTCCTCTGAGGAGGAGAATGCCAGCCCAGGCTACTCATGGGCTCTTGTTGACCTCAGTGGGTTAAAAGAATATTAAAAGTGGGATAAACTAGGGTTGTGAACCTTCCTTGGCACTTTCATACCTTCCTGACACTGCTTTCCATGAAAGAATTTATGATTGGTCAGATTCCAAGGACGTTGATCGAGCTACATTTATTAGTAGGTGGAGTTATTGTTTCTTAACCAAACGAACTCAATCTTTCTCTTCCATTTTTTTCCTTCTGGGCAGCAGAGTATGTAAAGCCTGGACTTTTCTCCTGTTCTTATTCCAGTTTGTGCTAGTGAATAACTCCTCCTTGAAATGCTTTCCACTTGATTTTGAAGATACCACACTCACCATTCATTCTCTTCTTATTTTGTTGGCCACTCCTCAGTCTCCTGTGCTGATTTCTCTTTATTTCCCGGGACTCTAAATATTGGTGCTCTCCCAGGGTCTTAGCCTATTTGGGCTGATATAATAAAGATGTCAAAGACTGGGTTGCTTATAAACAACAGAAATTCATTCCTCACAATTCTGGAGGCTGAGAAGTCCCAGATCAAGGCCCTGGCAGAGTCAGGGCCTGGTGAGAGCCTGCTTCCTGGTTCACAGACGGCCAACTTCTTGCTGCGTCTTCACATGGTAGAAAGGGTGAGGGAGCTCTCTGGGCTCTCTTTTATAAGGGCACTAATCCCATTCATGAGGCCTCCACTCTTATGACCTAATCACCTCCCAAAGACCCCACCTTCCTATGCCATCACACTGGGGTTTAGGATTTTAACATATGAATTTTGTTTATGTGTAGCGATGGGGACAGGGGGACAGATATTTAGTCTATTGCACCCAGAGTACAAGCCTCATGTCTTTTTTCTTCTCTGCTACATGCATACAATAGGTATTCTCATTCCATTTCAAGACTACTAATATCATCCAAATACCTATGATGACTTCCCAACCTGAACCTCTCTCTGAACTCCAGACTTGTATATCCAGTGATCTACTTGACATTTCCTTTCAGATATCTAAGAGACATCTTAACATGTCTCAAACTAAACTTTTGATTTTCCCCACTCCCACCATTTCTATTCTACCTTCCGTTTTCCCCATCTCAATTATGGGCAACTCTGAACCTTGAAATCCATCCTGAGTTCTTTTTTCTCACACATCCAATTGATTAGAAAGTCTTGTTTTTTTACCTTCAAAATAAATCTGACCAATTTTCACCATGTCTTCTGCTGTAATGTAATCCATCATTATCTTGTACCTGAGTTAATTCAGTGGCCTCCTAACTGCTCTTTATGCTCCTCCTTTTCCCTCTACAGCAGCCCAAGAGACCTTATAAATCCTAAGTCAATTCTTGTCACTCCTGTACTCAACCTCCCCACCCCCAATGGCTCTTAAAGTGCTCAGGGTCAAATCCAAAGTCTTCCTTGTGGTATCTAAGTGCCTTCATGACCTTCCCTTCTCCTGTCTATCACCACTCTGCCCTTGTTCACACACTATAGTCACAACAAACACTTTGCTTCCTCTTGAGCTCTCTAAGCATATTCCTACTTATTCCCAATTGATGGTCTTTCCTATTACTGTCTCCCTGGCCTGGAATGCTCTTCTCCTAGATACCTATTTCATCCAGATTCTTAATGCCTTCCCTTAAAATCATCTTAGGGGAGGCCATTCTTGACCCTCTTATATAAAACAGGAACCCACCCATCTCGATCACTTCCAGTCCTCCTTAGTCTGTTCATTGTTCTCCACTGTTCTTACCACTGTCTTACATATTATATCTTTACTTGTTTATTCTCGTTCCCCCTGGCTCAAGCAAACATGAGGAAAGAGTCTCTGATTATTTCATTTGTTGCTCTATTCCCAATGCCTGGACACAGAAGGCAGTCAATAAATATTTGTTGAATGAAGATATGAAGTATTCTCTTTTTGCTAAGGCAGTCGTGCTCAAGCTTTCCCTAATACATTCCATTCCTAATTTCCTCCTCTCCTTGGGAACAATGGGCACACTATTCTTTAGTTCATACTTAATCTTTAAGGCAGAATGACAGAGAGGGACTGGTGCCCACATGGCTCAGGACTAACACAGGACCAATCTGATAATGATGGCATCTGTAGGTGCCAGCATGGCTGCTCAGAGACCACCAGGCATGGGCACTCAGTTGGCTACCAACTTCTCATTATTGGGCTTCTCTAATTTCCAATTCTATAGTATCTCCACCAAATGTCAAATTATTTTAAAGAATAAGAACATACTGTCACATTTTGTGTTTTTTATTTAGAAACAATCTCAAACTCACATAGAAGTTGGAAGTAAAGTTAGAGACAACATTTTGTGTTCTGAATCATTTGAGAGTAAATTGTCAACTAGATGCCCCTTCACCTCCAAATACTTTCATGTGTATCTCTAACAAAAAAGGACAGTCTTCTACACAGCCACAACCCTCAGAATCAGGACATTAAGTGATACAATACTAACATCCCATTCTCTGTCTCCTAACTGTTCCAACAATGTCTTCTGTAACAGAAGGATCTTCAGAATCATGTGTTGCTGTTCGTCGCCATATCTCTTTGGTCTCCTTCAATCTGGAACAGTTTTTCAGCTTTCCTTTGACTTTCTTGGCATTTTGAAGATTAAAAAAAAAAACAAAAAACCACAGTTATTTTGTAGAATGTCCCTTGATTTCAGTTGTCTGATGTTTTCTCATGATTAGATTCAGGCTATGTATCTTGGGCAGATATTTTACAGAGTGATGGTGTTCTTACTGGAGCCTGTCAGGTAGCACGCGGTTTTGATTGTCCACACTACTGATTTTGTTTTCTTTGCTTACTTGATTAGGGGGATATTTGCTATGCTTGTCTATGCTGAAGTACTCTTTTTGCTTTTCTTTTTTTTTTTTTAAAGATTTTATTTATTTATTTGAGAGAGAGAATGAGATAGAGGGAGAGCATGAGAGGGGGGAGGGTCAGAAGGAGAAGCAGACTCCCTGCTGAGCAGGGAGCCTGATGCGGGACTCGATCCTGGGACTCCAGGATCATGACCTGAGCCGAAGGCAGTCGCTTAACCAACTGAGCCACCCAGGCGCCCTCTTTTTGCTTTTCTATTTAATAAACATTTGGGAGGAGATGCTTTAAAATGATATAAAGTTCCCATTCCTCATCAATCTCTCTATTCGTTTATCTATTTGTATCAGTATGGATTCATGGGTTCTTATCTTAAGACTAATAATTTATTACTATTATATATTTTTGCTTAAATTTTCCTAGACTTGGCCAGTGGGGGGCCTTTCATGTTAAACCCTCTCTCCTTTCGACAAGCTCTCATCTTTCTTCGAGGTTTTTGTTTTGTTTTGTTTTGTTTGTTTGTTTATTTTAGCAATAAAATGTTTCAGTTTTATCTTCTATCTCCCAAGCCCTAGTTCTGAAGTCAGTCATTTCTCTAAGGAGTCCTGGTTCCTTTTAGAGGAGAATGGTATTTAGAATCCAAGATCTGGGCGTCAGATGTGCTCACTGCTGCTGGGGAGTCGTTGCTCCAACACCCTCAAGTGAACAGGCCTAGACAATATATGTATGTACACACACATATACATAATACTTATGCTTATTTATATCTTTACTTCTTTTTTTTTTAAAAGATTTTATTTATTTATTTGACAGAGAGAGACACAGCAAGAGAGGGAACACAAGCAGGGGGAGTGGGAGAGGGAGAAGCAGGCTCCCCGCAGAGCGGGGAGCCCGATGTGGGACTCGATCCCAGGACCCTGGGATCATGACCCGAGCCGAAGGCAGTCGCTCAACCGACTGAACCACCCAGGCGCCCTATATCTTTACTTCTATATGCGCCTATACAATCATCAACAACTTTGGATTCATACCAGTTACCTTAGTTATAATCCAACATAGAGTTTATTCTACTTTCCTCTTTTTTTTTACATTGGTAATTGTCTTCACTGGTAGTGAGAAACTTGACTCCCATTATACTTGCTACGTTTACTCATCTGATCAGTATGTATGCAACCAATCTCCAATTACCACCATCAGTTGCCACCATCACCCCACCCCTCCTTACCCTGTCATTATTTCAACACCCTGCTGGGACAGTTCTTCTCAGATGGATGCCCTCCTCACTCTGCTCAGTCTCTGATACCATGCATTGGGCAGCGGTCCTACATGGATGACAATTAAAATGGCTGAGGTTCTGACACCTTTCAATAGGCTCCTTCCTGCCCCCCCCCATATAACTTGGGCTCTCTCTGGCAGACCTCCCATGTGAATCTCCCCCTACCAACCCAGTAAAATCTTGTTGTATTTCATTTTGATTAGGCTTAAGGTGCATTAAGAAACAAACTGAAGTTAGTTTCAATTTACTGCAATAATTTGATCTATGTGCTACACATTTTTTTCTGAAATATGCTGTTTTCTTCCAGCCAATAGTATGTTTCATTAATCAGGGATCCATAGCCTTTTCAGCCATGGCTTTCAAAGGGGCATTACCATGACACTGTTTATTTAATTAAATTGATTAATTACAACATCAGAAGACTGTTCCAAAATAGAATCCACTTGATCCAAGGCCAGGTAACTACAAAATCTGCAAGGCATAGATTCCAGGATCTTCAGATTGAGCCAGGTAGGCAAACTCTCTGCGGGCTGAGTGTGCAGAGTGGGCAGCGCTGATGATTGATCCACTTACACACTGAATACACTTGGGTGGAAGAATAAAAGTGAACTGACACTTCTGAGGGTTACAAATACTTACTTCCATCTTCTTTTAAGACTGCAGAGAGGTTTAAAAGAAAATAGTACAGAACTACCCTACAATCTGGCAACTGTACTACTAGGTATTTACCCAAAGAATACAAAAATGTTAATTCAAAGGGATACATGCATGCAATATTTATAGCAGCATTATTTATAATAGCCAAATTTTGGAAACAGCCGAAGTGTCCGACGACTGATGAATGGATAAAGAAGACGTGGTACACATATACAATAGAATATTACTCAGCCATCAAAAAGAATAAAATCTTGACATTTGCAATTACATGGATGGAGCTACAGAATATTATGCTAAGGAAAATAAGTCAGTCAGAGAAAGACAAATACTATATGATTTCACTCATATGTGTAATTTAAGAAACAGAACAAATGAGCAAAGGGGAAAAAAGAGAGAGAAAGAGAGGCAAACCAAGAAACAGACTCTTTCTTAACTATAGAGAACAAACTGATGGTTACCAGAGGGGAAGTGGGTCGGGGGATGGGTGATAGGTGATGGGGGTTAAGGAGGGCACTTGCTGTGATGAGCACCAGGTGTTGTATGGAAGTGTTGAATCACTGTATTGTACACCTGAAACAATATTACACTGTATGTTAACTAACTGGAATTTAAATAAAAATGTAAAAAAAAAGAAAAGAAAAGAAAATAGTACATGTGACAACAATATTTAAATGTATGATTTTTGAAGAAAGGGTGGTTTGGGTTTGTTTTTGTTTGCAGTCAGTTTATCTTGCCTTTCCAGTGTTAATGACAGCTCTGAGAAATGCACTGGACTCCCTGTCCTTGAATTTTAGCTATCCCTTGGGCTTCTATAGGCTTAGTTGGAAAGTATGAGCTTTTTGAAAGCCTTCTTTGCTCATGAAAACAGAGGGAGCTCTTGGTGAGGCAATTTATATCTTTTGTCACAATTTGTATTTTTGCACAGAAAACACTTCACCATAGGAAACTAAACCACCACCCGAGATGCTACAATGATGTCTGTATATCAGTGTTCTTAGCCCTTCCACTCTCTGTAAATGAGGGCATGACACAGGGGCCTTAAGTAAGACAGACATGTGTTTGATTCTGTTTAGTGGCTTGGCTAAATCTTTTCCTTCTTCTGACCCTCACTACTTCATCCGGTTTCCCACTTCATAGTGATGTGGTCCTAGGCAAGTTGTATAATCTTTCAGTGTTTCCCCACCTATCAACCAAGGATAATAATAGTACTTACCTAATAGGTTTTTGTGAAGATTAAATAAGGTAATGCAGATACAGTGTTCAGCACAGTGCCCCGTACATAATCAGTGTATAATAAATTTTTCTCTTCTTAGCTATTATTCTTGTATTTTACATGTTTTTATAGTCTTTCTTCAGTGGTAGTATATTTTCATCAGCCACCTCAGGGATGTTTTGGAGACTCTGCAGTGATTCACAGCTCTGCTCTCTACAGTGGACATATCAGGAAAGGTAGTTGGCTTTTTTTTTTTTTTTTAATCACTGCCAACCTTTGTCACCAAGAACATTTGTTACCTTTTCCCAAAGAGCAGAGGAAAAGTTGAGTAAGATGAACTCTTCCCTCTACCCCGAGGAAATACCAAGCTTTGGAGGCATTTTGTAAATTTTGGAAAAAGTAGGAAGAACTTGGTGTTAGAATAGTAGCAGGATGCGTATTTGTGCTGAGTCATGTTGAAAACTTGCTGAACTTGGAGACATGAATTGATAGTTGCACCAGTAGGTGCAATTAGGTGAGTTGTTTCAACAGCACTTGGAAACAAAGAGCGAGAAAATCAGCAGTTAGGGTAAAACAAGGTTAGAGTTTGATGAGGAAGAGTTGAAGGCACTGGTGAGAGATTATTTAAGGAGATGAATCATAGGATATGGCTGGCAGAAAAGGAGATAAAGCCAGAGAGATGCTCATAGATTATGAGACAACCAAAGATGGAGAGATCAGGAGACAGGCAGTCCTTACTAGGCTGAAGACCCAAGGTACTGGGTATAAAGGTTTGAAAGGGCTGACAGAATACAAAATTTTGGTGGGATTTTATAGTTTCAATATTTCAGGCTTGGATGACTCTGGATGACAGGTATTTCTGGTCATGGTCTTGAGAGTAGGAGGGGCAGAGAAAGTAAGGGGAAAGCCATTAGAGTTGAAGAGGTTGTGAAACTCTGAGTCCAGAATGTTCCATGGATCCTCCCTGATATTCCCTGACATTATTGGGACTCAAAAGTTCCCAGAGTTTTTTACCTGAGAGACATAGCTCTTCTCCAGGGCACGGAAGCCAGGAGTGATCCCACCCTCAGATGAGACTCCGCTTGCTATTAAAAGGATAAAATGAAGAGGAAGAAGAAGAGGAAGTGGAGGAGGGAGACTGAGGGGAAGGAAAAGAGGGAGAAAGGAAAAGAAACAAAAGGAGTTCTGGCTCTAAGTGGTTCTTCAGTGCCCTTGTAATTGCATTTCTGCCTGATCATTTCACCAGATCGCCTGTCATATCTGAGTTTCTTTTGCACTTAAGTTATGCTCTTCCTACTTAATATTTACGTCACAGGAGAAGAGGCTCAGAGCACTTCCATGACTGGCCCATGATGACATAACATGCCATGTTACACGACAAGGGGGATAAAGGTTGCAGATGGAATTAATGTTGCTAATGGGCTGGCTTTAAGATCAAGAGATTATTCCGGGTGATCTGAGTGGGCCCACTGTCATCACAAGGATCCTTATAAATGGAAAAGGGAGGGAAAAGAGATAGTGTCACGATGATGCCATATAGGAGACTCACTGGCCATCGCTGACTTTGAAACCAGGGGCAGAGGGCAAGGGACTGAGGAGTGTGGGTAGCCTCTTAGAAGATGAAAAAAACAGGAAAACAACTCTTCCCCACAGCTTCCAGAAAGGAATGCAGCTGTGCTAACACCTGGATTTTAGTCCAGGGAGACCCATCTCAGACTTCTGACCTCCAGAGCTATATGACACTAAATCTGTGCTGTTTTAAGTCGCCAACATTATGGGAATGCTTAATGGCGATAATAGAAAACTAATTCATACCCCCTGGAAATACCGTGGAGCATATGCTTCCAGTCTGAAGGATTCATACCCACCCCAAGACTGTGAGGACCACCTTGCCCTTGGATCACGCTTTGCTGGGGCTGCCCAGGCCTGCACAGGGTTGAAGGAGTTGCTTTCCTGCACCTCTCATTGGACACATGGCTGGCTGGAGGCCATGGAGGACCAGTATGGGGCCAAATTCCTCCTGAATGGAGTAAGGAAGCCTGTTTCAGCCCAGAGGTGTGAAATCTTGGCTGGATTACCCAGTAAATTCTCAGGATGCTTAGCGAGCTCCCTGGTTTGCAGCATTCTCTCAGTAATGTAAAGCTCCAGCCCAGTGGATGCGCCCTCCATGAGCAGCTGGGCAGGTCAACTGGAGAAATACCTTCACACAGGTCTTGGGCTTATTTACTTCCTCCGCTGTCTTGGTTTCCTTGTGGGTGAGTGGAGGTGGGCTAGGAAAGGTGGGGTAATAAAAGTAGAAAGGCACCAAAGGGACCTGCAGACCCAGCGTAGCTCATAATCATTTGGTCTCATCACGTCTTCGTGCCCATGGACTTGTTCAGGGTTGAACCAGAAGATTAGCTCAGGCCATTTCCCTCTGTGTGACTTGGCCAAGAGAGAAACTGCCCATTTCTTTTTTAAATGGAAGTCCTAGTATGCCTTGGAAGGGAATCCCCGGGAAGCCTGGCGGATGGAGGGGTCTCCGTAGAGCATTGTTAGGAAAAGTTCGGAACTGGGTGGACAAAGGCAGCCAAGGGGGCAGCACTGAGCCGGGAGGGTGGAGGAGTGGGGTCCCCTGTGCCCTACCTCTGCGCTCGGCACTTTCGGCCTGTATTTCGGCCAGGGAGGGCTGGCCTGGGGGCCTCTCTTTTCGCAGTCCCGCCCAGGGTGGCTCTCCCGGGTCTCCCCTATTTGGCCGGCTCGGCAGGGCTCTGGGCGGGGCCGGAGGAGCGTGGGGGTGGGAGGCCGGAGGAAGATGCGCGGAGTTGGCTGCGAGGCCGGGCGCGGAAGGCAGAGGGGTGGGGATCTTGGGTGGGCTGCCCCCTCCCGCTCTGACCCGTTCCACACCCCGCGGAAAGCAGACTGCCAGTTGAATCATTCCCCTTTCAGGAGGGAAGGGGGATAAAGGTAACTAGCCCTTTTCTGCTTGAAAAAGCAAAGGGAAGTCGTGGGCAGCTTTGCAGCCGCTCCGTCCCACTCCTGGACCATGCACCTCTGCATCTTTCTGCTCGGCCACAGGCGAGGACTTGATTTCTTGAGCTGAGAGCTAAACCTTGGTGACTTTTCTTCTCCCCAACAACCGAATCATGCCATGTGCCCAGAGGAGCTGGCTTGCAAACCTCTCCATTGTAGCGCACCTCCTTAACTTTGGGGCCCTTTGCTATGGGAGACAAGCTCAGCCAGGCCCGGTGCACTTCCCGGACAGGAGGCAAGGTTAGTGGCTTTTCTTTATTTCCTTTGAAAACCGTGGTGGTGAGACGCGTGGAAAGTTGGTTGCTCTCCCTTCCCCTCCCCCACTGGCTGAACTCTGCAAAACCGTTTGGCTGAGTTGTAAGGAAATCTGGGCTGGGAGCTCAGTAACATAGGGTGTCTCAGAATTCAGTGTTGAATGTGATGGTTCCTTAATTCTTACTGAAAGGCCAGTATCCCGTCTCTAATACACTAATGCTGTGGCAGGAAAGACCCAAGAGGTAACTGGTAATGCCCCCCCCCTTTTGTCTCTTCTTTGAATGCTGCTCTGTTTCAATCCTCTATTTTTCAAATCATGAATATGGAAAATGATTTTTTTTTTTTTTTTTTTTAAGTTCCAACTGGCCACTGGCGGTGTTTCCAGTTAGTTTCAGCTCTGGACAGGGGAGGGGAAATGTGATTCCGGCCCCCTGCTGAGTGAGTTTGGCTGTGTTTTGGTTTCCTGGAAAGATTTAGGGCTGTCTTTTTAAAAATAACAGTTCTTTTTGGGGGACATTTACCACTGTAGGGGCTCACCTTTCCCTGTCCTGCCTTCCTGGGGGCGGCTGACTGCACGTCCTTGTGAATGTCATGAAACATACAATGCTATGGAAAACACTGGCGGGGTTGTGAGGACAACTTGTCCTTAAGCCTAACCCCTCGGGCAGAGCAGCACGGCTGCCTTGGTTTTTTTTATTGGACTTGGAAGGGTCAGAGACACTTTTGTGTTCGGTGGGGAGTTCCTTGCGCATCTAGGAGAAGATAGAGGGGCAGCAATGGCCCGCATGGCTGGAGAAAGTTCCATGCATCGAGACTGCTAAGGCACTCTGCATGTGTCAGCCCAGCAACCACTGTCCACAGCCTTCTGGGGTGCAGGGACCATTGTTACCGTCCCGGTTTTAATGCTGAGGAAGCCTGATGAGTTTATGGGCCCAGCTCATGGTGGAGTGAGGTTTTGAACCCAGGTAGCCTGGCTCCAGAGGCTGGCCTCTTAGCAATAATAGGGTAGGGGCAACACACACACACACACACACACACACACACACACACACACCCACCCACCCACCCACCACTGCTTTAGCAAACATTATGTTCAGTGTTTGCTGACTATGCTCAAGCCTTGAGAAGCTTCTCTAGCATTTGGGCCCCCTTTAATCTGCAAGACCACTTGGGTGGCAGAGATCAGGAGCCTGCCTTTGTTGAGGATTTCCACACAGGGTTCTGCCTACATTGCAAAGTTCAAATACTGCTGAGAGCTCATCTGCTGTGACTTCAGGAGCAATCCGAAGCAAGTCCCTTTGCTTTCCTTGGAAGCTGGAGCCTGAACACCAGGGTTAGATGTCAATCACCCAGCACTTGCTTGTGTAAACCTTCCAGATACAATCTCCCACCCCCAAGTTTAAAATAGCAGCATTTGTTTTTCTTTGAAAAACAGCCCCTTTGTGAAAAGTCTCCCTTCTGGCAGCACAATCAGAGCCTGTGAGCACTTCCCAGGGCGTTTGGAGAGGATTTGGTTCAAAGACACACATTCTCCTGCGTTGGTTTTCAGCTCTCCTTGCTCCACATCTTCTTTGTAAGCGAATTCAGCTTAGTGTGGAGCAGACCCCCCCTGGGCGTTGCTCTCTCCTCCCTGGAAGGGGAGAGATGGTTGTTTTGCTTGGTGGCCACTGGGGTTATGTCCTGAAACTATTTGACACTGACAAGTAGCTGTAGAGGGCTCGGAGTTTATCAGCGATGCACAGATATTTAGGTTTTAAAAATAATTTCCACTTCTAAAAGTCTTCTCCAGAATATTTGTTCTTAACTCACCAATGGATTTACAAGTAATCCACATTTGGTGCAACAGAGAAATTCCTGAGCAGGCTTCATTTAGAACCGAGTGGAGACAGGGAGAACAATTGAGAGAGAGAGAGGTGGAGAGAAGGGATGAGAAAATTCTAAGGCTTCATGGGACTAGGATGACCTGGGTTTTGCCCCAAATGATCAGCCTGTCATTTCACAAAGAACCGATGGACCTAGATTTCCACTTCTACTCTGACAACATTTTTTTTTTTTTTTTTAAAGATTTTATTTATTTATTTGACAGAGACAGAGAGCACACAAGCAGGGGGAGTGGCAGGCAGAGGGAGAGGGAGAAGCAGGTTCCCCGCAGAGCAGCGGGGGGGGGGGGGGGGGCGCAGTGTGGGACTTGTTCCCAGGACCCCGGGATCATGACCTGAGCAGAAGGCAGTCGCTTAACCAACTGAGCCACCCAGGCGCCCTCTGACATTTTTGAATTGCACCCAAATTCTGAGCATTTAAACTTGAAAGTGACTTCAGATATCATCTCTGCCATCCTTATTTTTCCAGAGGAGGAAGGGGGGGCCTCGGAGGTGAGTCTGTTAGTCAGTGTGTGTTCAGTGAGCACCTATGAAGTGCTCCTTCACCCGAGGGGTGGAGGGGATTGTACAGGGTGTGGTTGGAAACATTCTGATCCTAGATAATCATTAACATTCTTTCTAGCCCTACGGGTCGGGCAGAGGGAGGATTTTAGCCCTGGAAAAGAACACAGAGGTACATCCAATCTTTTCTGGGACCAGAAAAGGCAGATTTGACACTCTGCCCAGTATTCTTTCCACATCACTCACTTGTGATACAGAAAAGTGCAGTGACTTCCACAAGGTTTCTTGGTTCCCAACCAAGTGTCAGAACAACGGGAAATATTAGTCCTGCGCACAACGTACTGCCTTTTTTCCCACAACCAGTGATAGCCCCTTGGGTTCCTTATTCCTTGTATTGTCTACAAGTCACCGGCTGCATCTATGATCTCTTTTGCTCCCAGCAACTCTGAAATCAACAGGGCGGGCACTTTATCCCACAGTAGAAATGTGTTTTCGGCAGCACAGGTTGGTGTAAGAACAGAGGGAGTGTTTCCAGACAAGTGTTTTGAGTATGCTTTAAGACAAATGGCCTAATAATGTATCTATGCTATTTGGAAAAAAAGAAAGAAGGAAGTGATTTCATGTATTTTCTTTATGTAAGAAGACACTTCACAGTTTGGGTATTTTATTTGTGTTTGTTATCATAAGCAATGATAGTCCGGAGGTTGGTGGTCCTATAGTTGGTGAGCAACTCCAACCTCCTGTGGCGTATTTTACAACTTGGGAGGGATCAACGCCATCCTCCACATCTTGACACATGTGGTTTTCTGTGGTAAAAATATATTTGAAAGGTTGCAGCATCCCATGGAAGAGAATTATGAAAATGAACTTCTGACTCTTAGAGAATTTCATTGCTCTTTTTAGTGAAGAGTCCTTAGAAATTCATTGCTCTCTAAGATAGAAATACACAATACAAAGAGTTAAGTATAGGTTTAACCTAAACTATAAAATCTGGCAGGTAAATATTCTCTTACCTCTCTCCTTTCTTTCTAAGCAGAGGGTAAAAAATCGCCTGATGTTGCGAATTTTCAAAAGCATTTGTGCCAACAGGCTTCACTCAAAGCTTCTCATGAAGTATCATCAATGTTTGTGACCGAGGGTTTCGAGGCTAATTTTAAAGAAGGCAAGTCAAGGTATTCAGGGCTGATAATGTGTTTCCATAAAGCTGCAGACTGTGATGGGATTTCAGTGTGCCTCAGTTCCTCCCACCCACAGCCTTGTTGACTCCCCAACTTGACATCTGGTTCTCAGCGGTAGCCCCTTGAGAAGCAGCAAGGGCAGCGGTTAGAAGGGTGGGCTTCGGGGTCAGATCACCCCAGAATGAATCCTTGTCCTTCTCCATTGTCTTTTTACAGGAGTGGGAATGAGGGCTAAGATGAGGGACACAGTTAATAATATCTGTCCCAGAGAACCGTACAGATTAGACAAGACCAGATTGGTATACTCTAAATGCTGGGCTTGACCACAGGAATGGTAAAAATTATTTCCTGACATATACTTTCTCCACTTCTATCATATCCCCTCTGAGCTCTGCCTTCTGTTGGCCAAAGTTATAGCTACCTCATCTTCCAAACTAAATACCCACTGAGAGGAAGCCAAGGTGAGCGAGGGCTTCTCCCCTGTCTCTGCTTGGAGTTTATACCTATTTATGGCCACAGTGATCCTTGATGGCCAAGTTTCTATCTTTAATACCAATCATAGCCACTGAGTGCTATTTGTCAAGCACCGCTCTACATCTATTACATATATTAATACACACTGGATCCTCACAGCCACCCTAGGGGGTGAAAACTCGTACTGTGACTCCTTTGTATAGATAAAGCAACGGCAGGTGGGCCACCAGCATAAGTCACACTCCCGTGGCCTCTTATTTCTGTCCACACCTATGGGCTGACATGGCTTAGCTGCTTCGTTTGCAATCAAATCAAGAGGCAAAACTAGTCTTACCCCTTGTTACTCTACCTGCCAAACAGGCCATTATTATCCTCCCTTTATTGCTGAGCAAATTGAAGCCTCTTAAAGAAGTCAAGCCACCTTCTTCTTGTCAAATCATCTCCCCAGGGCAGTGATATCACTTCTACTCTGTTATACATTTCTGCCAAGGGCAACTGCTTATGTACATGAAGTACAGGGGCTAAGAACATGATTTTGAAATAGGAAACATGAGATTTCAGTATAAGTGATGTTGCATATTGGCTCTGGGACCTCTCTTAGGCTCTGTTTCTTTATCTATGAAATGAGAATTCACTGAAATTGTGAGGACTGAGTGAGAAGGGACTGATGGTGCCTGGCTCATAGCAAGTGCTCGTTAAATGGTTACTGTGGTTATTATCATTATATTATTGTATAGCCAACTTATGCTGGATCTCTTCAAAACCCATTAGAAAGAAAGCAACTGGGTCAAGAGCTCTAAATTTGTTTGCTCTTTTATTCTTTGAGGAGTAGGTGCTAGGGCTTAGGCAAGCTTTATCTTTCATTTTATACTTTCAAAAATCATGTTTAATTCTTTGAGATGCATCTTCAGCGACAGGCCCTATAAGGCAAATAGGAGCATTCCCTGAGAGGGGGAGTCAGCATCTGGGCAGTGAGCACGCACAGCCGGGCCCATTGCAAGATGATGGCTATACACTGTTGGGTAAGACTTTTTTTGCCCCTAACTTCCATCCACTGCTCACCCTGGAGAAGCCAGAGACATTACTGTGAGTAGCAGAAGAAAAGAGTAACCCAAAGGAAGCCAATTGTATCCACTTTCTTCCGACCCACCCTGGCCTTTCCCCTCCTAAGCTCTGAACTTGGAAGGTCGGTGAGACTCTGATGCTAAATATGTCCAGATATTCTTTGGGGAGTATCAGAGGACTGAGTCAATTTGACTCCTAGTTCATGGCACGCTAGCGTCACTGATTTGCGCAAAACCCCTTTCTTGCTTTATTTTATTATTTTTTTTGCATTTTTGTCCCCACTCCCATTCCTCCTCATGGAAAACCATTTTAATGGGTTCCATATGTATTTTTCCTTTGCATATGTTCTGGCTGACTTTGTATTATTGTTTTGGTGTGCATGTATTTTCCATTGATGTCAGTGGCTCTGTATTAACTTGTATTGTTTCTTATTTTTCACTGAACCTTGTTTTTAAAGGTTTGTCCGTGTTGCTGTGTGATTTGTTGCTCAGAACTGCTGCAATTAGAAGCAGTGATTCTGGATTTTTTTACACCTAAAAAACGGAGACTATTTATTAGTACCTAAGTTGAAAACTCTGCGCTCTGCCCCAGATTTCATCCAAGGCAGAGATGAACAATTTCACAAAGTGTGTTGGAAGGCAGTTGTCTGGGAAAAGAGGCTGTTTTATAAATGTACCCCATTAAGTCCAGTTCTTTTAATTAACCTACTACAGATGTGCTCGTTGATAGAGCGACACATTGCGAGCCAGGCAGCTGTGATGGGCAAGATTCTGCCTCCAGAGGCTTCGGGAATAAAGTCTGATGCACAAAAACCATGGTAAAATGAGGCTATTCTGAGAGGTATGGAAAGTTAAGGACCTGAAAGAACTTGAACCAGGGACCTTAGGAGAAAGAAGGGGGATTGTAGTTGGGATGTTCAAGCCTAAGTGAGAATAAACAGGCTATCAGTAGAGAGTGCAAAAGTGCGACGTAACTGTAGAAAACAACGTAAGCTAGAAGGCGCAAGGAATACATCTGGGAGGTGGCAAGTGGAATTTGATTTTCCTTCTTGCTCTCTTGCTTCCTCCCTGGCTCCTTTTCTTTCTTTCTTTTCTTTTCTTTTTTCTCTCTAACGCAAACAATGAGTTATTTTACTAAGTGGCTAATGGTTTGCCTGAAGTAGTCTGGCATCCTGAGGGATGATTCGCCCCTGCTAGTTAGGTTCCTTGTTCTTTTCAAACATCAGGATGAGGAGGAAGTGGTGGGAATTTAAACGTGAGCAAGCCAAAAGGTGTATGTGTTCTCCTGTGTGGAAGGGACAAGTGTCCTGTCTTGCATTTTTAAAGTTTTCATCTTACCATTTTATTTTGTATACTTTGTAAAAATAAAAAAAAAATCCAACTTTGTTTCTTTAAGTACCGGTTTCATGTTACAGAACACTAATGCTGTGATCCGTGTGAAGTTTGTCAGAGTCTATACGACGGGTTAGCTGTTTTTATTTTTCTTTGAACCTGAGTTAATGGGAAGTTCCTGAGGCGTTTAAGCTCCTTAAAATAAACAGCGAGGCTCTGTGACTTGTATTCATCAACTCAAGACTTGAAACATTCCTTAAGCTGACCTTGCCTCCTTGCTAACTGGACGCCTCATGAGTGAATTCTCATCTTGATTTGTCTCTGGGAAAACATCTGCCATCCAGAGTTGTGCCCGGGTGCCGGCTCAGACTGCCACGTGTCATCCAGGAGGGGCCCCGAGTCGCTTTTGAGTGGTTCAGGGAGTTTACTGTTGCCGGTGTTTGTGCGGTAGATGGGATCTGTAAACTTCAGGCCAACAGGGGTATTTTGCCATCAACACGCTAAAGTCTAAGTTCCAAATGGCCGAGCGCTTACCTTGCTGGAGACTCAGCAGAGAGTGCTCTCAGTTTTATTCTTTGTGTCCTTTTCTTTCAGAGCATTTTATCAAGGCCCTGCCTGAATACCACGTGGTGGCCCCGGTCCGGGTAGATGCCAGTGGGCATTTTCAGTCCTATGGCTTGCACCATCCCGTCAGCAGCAACAACAGGAGGAAGAGAGACTTGGATGGCCCAGAGGAGCGGGTGTACTACAGAATTTCACACGAGGAGAAGGACCTGTTCTTTAACTTGTCCGTCAATCAGGGATTTCTTTCCAAAAGCTATATCTTGGAGCGGAGATACGGGAACCTTTCCCATGTGAAGATGGTGGCTTCCTCGGCACCCCCCTGCCATCTCCGGGGCACAGTGCTGCAACGGGGCACCAGGATCGGGACCGCGGCCCTCAGCGCCTGCCAGGGACTGGTGAGTGCCTGGGTCCCTCGCCTCCCTCCTCTGCCCCCAGGCCCCCGTCCTCCCAGCCTGCACACCCAGTTACCAGTGGGCTCGCACCCACCTTCAGCACGTGCAGATTCAACACTTGTGATGTGCATGGTCCTGGCTGCCAAACGGGTTGGGGAGAAATGCATGAAAGTAAAAGTTGACCAATGCGGGAGGTATGGAGAGTAAGGGCGCTGAGGCCTCAGAGCAGGGAGAACTTCCACCAGGAACGGCGTGGGGGGAAGGGAGGACTGGAGTCGGGTTTTCAGCCTCTGAGGCCGCTCTGAGGGGATTGTACCTGAGTGGCTGGCCAGCCCCTTTTGAATTAGGAGGACCTGGGTTTGGACTGAGAGAGGCTCATAGCGAAGACGGTGTCGTCACCGGCTGCTCTGGTAGATAGCTGACTATGTGGACTTCGTCATCAGACTTCATACGGAAACTTAGGCTCAGTTTATCCCTTCGTGCCTTGGTTTGCTCACCTGTGAGAGATAAAATGGAGATAATGACAATACCCATCTCACACAGCAGGGCTTGGCAAAGAACGGCCCGCAGACCAAATCTGGACCACCACTTGTTTTCATAAATGAAGTTTTATTGGAACATAGAGAAGCCCACGTGTTTACATTGTCCAAGGCTGCTTTCACAGTACAACAGCAGAGCTGTTGGGATCAGGACTGTATGGCCCATGAGCCCCCAAAATTGCTATCTGGCTTTGATAGGAAAAAAAAAGTCCTGATCCCCGTAATAGAGTATTGTGGGAATTAAATGAATAAATATATGTAAACACCTTAGGAGAGTGCTTACGAATAATACACACTCAATGGATGTTGGGTGCTATTATCAATTTTTTATGTTTCCAATATGCCAGGTACTGGATTGTGTGGCGTGTGAGGGGTTTTCTGTATGTCATCCTCTTCTGCTCTCCAGCCCCCCATCTTGGTTATATTTGAGTAGATGATGAAGCTTGAAGATGTCGAATAACTTTACTGCGCAGCTAATTTGAGCCCGAGACTTTCTACCCCTTACAAGTTGCCCTCTAATCCCCTCACCTCCCCTGGTTTTGGGGAACCACTAATCTACCTTCTATCTCTGTTATCTGCTTATTTGAAACGCTTGTTTTAATGACCCCTCCAGGAGATTCTGGTGCTCACTGAAGTTTAAGACTGGACTAGAGCAGTCATTCATAACCCTGGCTGAACATTAGGATCCTCTGCGGAGCTTTTAAAAAGTACCCATTCCCCACCCGTCCTCCCAGATGTTTGGATTTAAGTGGTCTGAGACTGGAGCTCAGACATCAGTAATTTTTTAAAGCTCCCTAGGAAACTCTAATGTGTGGTAGGTGTTGCCAGCCAATGGATTAGCGTGAGTGGGGATTAATTAGCAGTATTAGCCAATATTACTCTAAAGTAGCAGTTCTCCCCGAATAATTCTAGCGTGCAGCCAGGGTTGAGAACTGCTGCTCTCAGTTGTCCCCCCTTTTCATCCTGTACTCTCTCAGGGAGACTGCACACTGTTTAGCATTATTCCACGCTCGGGAACAGAATATTGGGACCTTTTCAATTTCAAATGGCCCCAGGGAGCAGTGTGGACTACCATGTGGGCATTTTCAGATTCAGATTCCAGATTCATACTAAACACAGGGACACAAAGAAGCAAATAGTCACTAATGGACTAATGTGGTAGCCAGATGATGGAAATTTTAGATTCAAATTGCTGAATGATTTTTGCCAGAAGAACGAGTCTACTGGCATAATTTTGTAGCCCGTTACACAGAATTGAACAGTTTATGGACAGTTATAAAATAGGCACTAAAATCCAAGTGACTTTCTTCCCTTTCTGTGAGCATATGAGCTGGCTGGCTCCAAGTTCATGTACCATTATGGCCAGTGCTCCGCATCGAAGTGATAGTGGTTGGACGTGTGTCTGATTTCTCCTGATCACTTCTCTGGAATCTGACTTCTGTGGTATTTGTTTTCCCTTTCACCCAAACATGACCCCACCATCAAATTCACAGGACGGCAGGCTTAGGATATATTCACTTTTACGCCCCCCACCACCCTAAGGACAGAGGTGGCGTTTGGGAAGGCTTTCTGAGGAAGCAAACACTCTCATGTGGAGGAGGACATCTGCTTCTCCTTTCTCTGGCTCAGGCCTGGCATAATCTTTGCTTTAGATGTAGTCACCCTAATGCTGTAGGCTGTGTTCTCTTGGGGTTGTCTATAATTTAGGGTCTATTTAGCTTCCCTTGGAGCAGGCTCAGATGGTTGCAAACTGAAGACCCAAGAAAGGTCACTCGGGCCAGGGTGTGGGGTGACCTCCTTCCTCCACTTAATACCTTCCACATGGCTTTGGTCCCCATCTTCTTGGAGGCTGCTCTCCACTGAGTCAGCCCGTGTCCCAGCCCAGCAGCATTCCCTCTGTCGTCTTTACCATTCTCGTCACTCTCTCCCTTCAAGTCTTTATAACCTTGAAGTTATGGAATTTGCTTCTTTTGAACAGTTTAGTTGATTTGTTCCATTCTAAGTTCTTTGATGGAGAGACCGTGTTGTTTAATCAATTAGACTTGGAAGTCCTCCTTGGTGGGAGTCATTACCTGTGAGACTCCCAGGGGGGTCGTTTTGGATTTGCTGTTGCCAGGGGCCCTCTAAGGATTTGTTCCAGGTCAGTTTGTTGTTAGTATTTCAGTTGACGTTTCTGTAAAGTGTTACACTCCACACTTCTGCATGATACGGGATTGGGGTTCTGACCCTTCATGGGTAACCCCCTTCATCGATGGCTTGGTCTAGTCTCCCAGCACCTGGACTGTATACCTGAGTCAGTAAATATTTTTAATGTTTGTTATTTTAGTAAATATTTTAAATTCTTGTTCACAGTCAGAGACAGTATTTCTCACCTCAGGCTTTATTAAAGTGAATATGATTTTTGGCTCTATCCTAAAGCCTAACCTCAATTCCAGCCACTACCGGGGCATTAGATCCTGACCCCTAATCTGAATAGCTAGCTAGCTGGTCATGGCTCTCTCTCTCTCTCTCTCTCTCTCTCGGGCCACTAAGCTTCAACTCCCACTCAACTTTTTCCTTTTCCCTTTTAGCACACTGAGATTTTCTTTCTTGTTTTGAGCTCAATTATGGATTGAAATTTTCAAAGAGGTATTATTTTCAGTTTTTCTTTAAAGTTAAACTTTTTATTTTGAGATAGTTATAGATTCATATGCAGTTGAAAGAACTAATACTGAGAGATCCAATGTACCCTTGACTCAGTCCCCCCCAATGGGAACATCTTGCCCAAATTACTGTACAATATCATAGCCGGCATTTTGACATTGATACAGTCAAGATGCCCAACATTTCCATCACAAACAATTCCTTGTGCTGTCCTTTTATAGACACACCTATTTCCTTCAGGCCCCCAGCTCTTCCTTATGTGTACATTTTATATTTAAGTCATGATACATTAAAAAAAAAAAATTTCCCCTTTATTTAAAAAAAATTTTTTTTTTTTTAAGATTTTATTTATTTATTTGAGAGAGAGAGAATGAGAGACAGAGAGCATGAGAGGGAGGAGGGTCAGAGGGAGAAGCAGACTCCCTGCTGAGCAGGGAGCCCGATGAGGGACTCGATCCTGGGACTCCAGGATCATGACCTGAGCCGAAGGCAGTCGCTTAACCAACTGAGCCACCCAGGCGCCCTAAAAAAATTTTTTTAAAAAGATTTTATTTATTCATTTGAGAGAGAGAGAGACAGAGAGAGCACAAGCAGGGGGAGAGGAAGAGGGAGGAGAAGCAGACTCCCTGCTGAGCTGGGAGCCTGCCATGGGGCTCAGTTCCAGGGCCTGGAGATCGTGATCTGAGTCAAAGGCAGATGCGTAACCAACTTATCCAGCCAGGTGCCCTGAGTCATGATCCATTTTGAGTTAATTTTTGTATAAGATGTGAGACTTAGGTAGAGGTTCATTCTCATTCTCTTTTTTTTCTTATTGCCTATGGATGTCCAATTGCTCCAGCACCATTTTTTTTAAAAAAGTTACCTTCCTTCCATTGAATTGCTTCTATACTTGTCAAAAATCACTTGGAAATATTTTTGTGTCTATTTCTGAGTTTTATATTCTATTCCACCAGTAGAATCTTTATCACTGGAGCTATATAATTAGTCTGGAAATCAAGTAGAATGATTCCTACTGTTTTATATTTTGTCAAAATTGTTTTAGTAATTCTCCTTCCTTTGCCTTTCCATATAAGTTTTAGAATAATCTGACCACAAAAATTTGCTGAAATTTTGGTAAGAATTATATTAGACCTATATATAAATTTGGGAAATTAACATTTGTTATGTTTAGTCCAATCCATGAACATGGTAAGTCTCTTCCAGTTCTTCCCATGAAACCTATCCAGGTTGACTGGTGGGACTGAAAGATCCATGTTTGGTCTTCCCTCTTTCCCAAGGTGAGAGTTTTGTAGCTCCTTGGGCCCTCCCTTCTAAATCTCACTCTGATGGCATTTCTCACCAGGAAATCTCCCAGCCATTAAATGGGTTGTTCTTATGGACCTGCAGGCCCATCCCACCTGTCCAGTAGTTAGTATGATTAGAGAATGAGGCTGTTAAATGGACTCAATAATTGCCTTGTATTTTTTTTTTTAATTTCCTCTTCTGGGTCAGAGAATTTATTTGGGGAAAAATTGTGAAACTGTTTTTGCAAATTTGTTCCCTTGGTTTGTTCACTCACATTTATTCTTGAAGTATTCTGTTTTGGAGAATTTTCTGATTCTAAATTAGTCTGGTAGAATGATAGTAATTTCTTCTGTGCTGAACCTCACTGTCTTCCCTGCTGCTGAAAGATGGGGGCTGGTGGGCAAGACTTAGCTCATTGATTCAGAGCAGGTTTGGAGAAGAGTCTGCTCTGATGGAACCCAAGTTTCTATGCCTCATTAGTATGATTTAGGATTTCTTTTCAGTCTGAAGAATTCCAGTGCCCTTTTCCCTTTTGGTAGGTTTTTAAGTGTGCAGCTTGTCTCGAAAGCTGTAGCAAGAACCTTCATTTCAGTGACTGCCTTAACCTCACATGCCCCTTGCAAACTATTTCTACACAAAAAATATGGATAATCTCATTAGTCATCCCTGCTTATCTCACACCATTGTAGATAACAGCTTCAAATACTTGAGAAAAGTACCCAGTTCTTTTGTTGGCTTAGTAGGAGTAGCCGAATCTCTTTACCCACGTTGTTACGACACCTCATGAAAACTGCTCTTGTCAAGTCATCAGTGAAGGTCGTGTTGCCAGTAGGTGCTTCTCTGGTTTCCTTGTACTTGTGTTTCAGCACCATGTGACACAATTCCTATTTTTAAGTATTTTTTTCTCTTGGCTTAAGTGACACCATATTATTACAGTTTTATTCCTACCCACCACTCTGAGAGTTCTGTCTCAACATCCTTTACTCCTTTCCATATCTTTAATTAATAGAATGTTCCAGGGCTTGGTCTGTGGCTCCCTCTTCTCTAACTTGACCCTCTTATTAGGTGATCCTGACCAGCCTCAACTGCTATCTACTTATCTGTCATTCTGTCTGTCCATCTGTCTATCTGTTCATTTATCATCTATCATTATTATCTATCATCTATCTAATCATCTCTTTGTATAATTATCTGTCTTTTGTGTCTACCTGTCTGTCTATCTGTTTGTCATCACTCATCTGCCTATCATCTATATCATTTGCCTCTATCTCTGTATATGTATACGAATAACTACTAAATTTATGTATCTAACTCTGATATTTCCTAGTTCCAGCTCTTTGCCATTTCTACATGTATGCCTAATAGGAATCTTAAATTTGACATGTTCAAGGCAATCCTCTTTTTTTTTTTTTTAAGATTTTATTATTTGACAGAGAGAGAGAGCACAAGGAGGTAGAGCGGCAGGCAGAGGGAGAGGGAGAAGCAGGCTCCCTGCCGAGCAGGGAGCCTGATGCGGGGCTCGATCCCAGGACCCTGAGATCATGACCTGAGCTGAAGGCAGATGCTTAACTGACAGAGCCACCCAGGCGTCCCCAAAGCAATCCTCTCTATTCCCTCCTCCAGCCATCTTCCCCATCGCTGGGCATGTCTACTCCATTCTTCTAGTTACCTGGGCCAAAACCCGTGGAATTATCATTGACTCATCTATTTCTCTCCCACTCTCTATTTATTCTTATCAGCAAATCCTGTCCGCTCTTCCATCAAAATATGTGCAGAATCTACCACTCTTGTCACTTCTACAGCTAACACCCTAGTTTGCTCATTCTCAACAGGGGTAGTTTTGCCCTATAGGGGATATTTGGCAATGTCTGGAGATATTTTTGGTTGTCACAACTGGGAAAGGGGAGATTGCTTCTGGCTTCTAGTGAGAGATATTGGAAACTTTCTACGGTGTACAGAATGGCCCTCCACAACAAAGGATTATATGGTACAAAATGTTAGTAGTTTCGAGGTTGAGAGACTTTCCCCTAGTTCTAGTCACCGTCCTGTCTCTTCTGGACCACGGCATTGACCTCCCAAGTGGTCCTCCACTTCCTGTGTTAATTCCCTGCAGACCATTTCTCACCATGGCCAGACTGGACTTTTAAACCCATTCATGGAGCAGTGCGCTCTGCTGCTGCAAATCTCTACTTACTTCCCATCACGGTAGAATACAACCCGAATGCCTTGTCCTGGCCTCCGGGCTCCCTCTGACCTGCTCATTGCCTACCTCCCTGCCCTCCTGCCCCATCACCTTGCCCTCCCGCCGAGTACTCCAGGCACACTGACCTTCTCTCTGTTCTTCAGTTGCACCAAACACACTCTGCCTCATCTCCTTTGCATTCATGTTCCCTCTGCCTAGAATGTTCTTCCTTCAGATTTCTACATAGCTGCTCCTTCTTGTCTTTCAGATCCCAGCTCATGATCTTCCCTGACCATTCAGTCTACATTAGATGCCTCCAGTGTTCTATCACATTGCCTGTTTTATTTTTAAAAGAACCTAAAATACCTGATACTTTCTTTTCTTTTTTGCTTAACTTTTCTTTCCCTCATGCTGTCTTGTTCACACATCTAGTTGTGTTCCATAGTAAACCTTCAGTAAATAGTGGTTGAAGGGAAGGATGCGTTTATTTCAGCATTTAGCCTTTTACTGCCCCACATTCCTGTAGACCTTTCCAGGCTGTGGCTTCACAATGAGATTATGGTTCCTCAACCACCCAAACAATGGCTCGCACGCCACCTATTGACTTCTAGAATACAGTCTGCTTAAATGGCCCATGAATCACTTCTGGTGTGTTCCCAGGGCACTGGCTCCTCATCAGGGCAGTGTGATGTTGTTCTGCTATGTGGCCCTCCTGGGTCTGAGAGCGTTGTGACGCTAGGAACACTGTGGCTCCAGGAACACTGTGACTGCCACTGTGATTGCCACCATCATGTTGACTTTGGGAAGGAGACACTGCTATCAACTTTACTGTTCTCTTCTGGGCCTGGGTCAGGGCTTTTCTTAGTTCTGCAAAGCACATCAGATTCCAAACTAATTTTCAGTAAGATTCTTTAAAAAGTTTGCATATAAAGAGAAGGAAGGACAATACACATAATGACCTGAGACTTCTTTTCGCCTTGGCTGTGCTGGGTCTAGGCTGAGCTCCAAGAGGGTCTCTGACCAAGCACCCGGCCTTTTGATCTGTAGCAAGGATCTGCCTTACTGGCCATCTCCCTGCTATCGGGTGCACTGAAGCATAGTTCTCTGCTGAGTCCTGGGCCCAATCACGAGGCCTCTGAGAAAGGAGGAAAATTTCCCCACCCCAGACTCAAGCCCATCTTCTATTTCTTTTTTCCAGGTGTTTCTTGCAAGGAATAGCTACTTGCTTCAGGGGAAACCCCAACCTAAAGCCAACTCCATAAAAGTACCCCATCATGGGGACCAGTGAGGGCTGAAATCTAGCTCACGCTCTACCAACTGAACCAAATCCTAGCTTCAGGAGGAAAAGAGGGCTTTTTATCATCCCTTTGCCCCCAGATGACAGTCACATGAGGACACAGTCACCCATTGTCAGCATGTTTCCCAAAGCTTGAGGTACTCAGTTTCATATAGCAGTATGGAGAGGTGGGCTGTGTATGCACATTAAGAGCAGATCCTGGGCGCCTGGGTGGCTCAGTTGGTTAAGCAACTGCCTTCAGCTCAGGTCATGATCCTGGAGTCCCGGGATCAAGTCCCACATCGGGCTCCCTGCTCAGCAGGGAGTCTGCTTCTCCCTCTGACCCTCCTCCCTCTCATGCTCTCTATCTCTCATTCTCTCTCTCGCAAATAAATAAAATCTTAAAAAAAAAAAAAGAGCAGATCCTTTTCCATTGAGCTCTCGAAAGTCTTGACCAATACTTTTCCCCAACCTCTTCTTCAATTCAAGGTGAAGAACAAGTCGGTGTCTATTTCCTGAGACTATTGGGTTCTTTGCTTCTGATCTCCAATGAACAACTGCTTGAGCTGGAACAAGGGAGGAGGCTTCTCAGGAAGACACAGTTACATAAATGCTCAGATCCTATTGACATGTCAGAGAAAAACATTTCTACCCAATAACCATGTTTGAAGAGCACCCCTCTGTTTCTTTGTTTAGCCATCTTTACATTGAGGTGAAGAGAATTTTACTTTTTGTCACCAGAGCAAATGGAACATCTGCCCAAAAAAGAAATTTAATCTTAGGATGCAGGACCCTATGAAGACTTGGAGTGGTCTTCCAGCTTCTCACTAATAAGACCTCAGTTTTTATTAGGATGTGCCGTTATATCATTGTAACTCTTTAAACTTTGTTAAGTTCTCATTTCCAAAAACGCAAGAATGAAGTATTCTCTGTGTTTTGCTCTGCAAATGTTGTCAATGAGATGAATGGCATTTAAAACTCTATGCTGTGTGATGGCGCGTCCACTGAGAGAGGGGTATGCTTCATACCACTGTACTCCCTTAAACGCAGTTCAGTTCTTGGCCCGGATGGAAAGGTCTGCGGCTTCTTTTTCCATACAATCAAAGAATGTAACCGTTTCTGCCCTCTTGTTCTTGAGCTCCGGCTGAAGCCCAGGGTGATGTAGCCAAGGAATGAAATCCATTGGCAGAACTGTGTGGGAAAACTTGCCCAGCATGGCTTCTTGCCTTGCTTCCTGATCTCGAACTCTGTGGCTTGTTTGCAGAACACAGTTGTTTGAGTTGTGGGATGCCTGTGTGTCAGGGTTTGTCATTCTTCGCCAGGAGGGATGGAAAGAAATGCTCTGTGTATCCCCTAACTCTGCTCCCAGGCTGACGAATTCCCGTGACCCCTGACCTTTGGGGGTTGCCTGGTCAGACCCATGCTGACTCCGACATGAGACTTTGGAACAGGGCCTCTGGTTGGCAGAAGATGCCGCTCCTCATTATTAGTGCTTTGTGTTACAGACTCATCCCAAGAGCGTTGTCCCCCTCCCCTTCTTTTTCATCTTTCTGCTTCCTTTTCAGTTATCTTGTGAGTTCCCAGCAGGATGGATTGGAAGTGAGAGAGAGAACTGAAGAACCTGTATTTCAAGAAGCAGCGTTATTTTCTTCCCTTTGCTAGGTCTTGAATTAGGGGCCTTCTCTGTGGACCAAGCACAGGCCAGGAGAAGGAACGACCCCCGGCTTATGGGGGATGAGAGGAGGCCAGGTGCTCTGTTTGTTACTGGGTTAATTACTTGGCTTATGTGTTCACAGAAATGCAGCTGGAGATGTTATTCCCTTCTCCTGTATATCTCTTCTCCGAAGGCTTTATTTTGAATCTCATTTCTGTTTTCATTACAGAGACTGAAGATGAGATGTGCAGAGTTTCCCACTTGATGTTCATATATTACCGTTCCTCTTCTTTTTTGATTGTGTATGAATCATAGGTCCAGGGAGCTTAAATATTAGCTTTCAGAAAGCTCTAGTTCCTTTCACAAATGTCTCCATTGATGAACAGATATTAATAAGAACTTTGAAAAATGAGAAAACAAGAGGCCTGGGTTTTAGGTTTTGTAACTGAAAAAAAATGTTGCACTTGGTTGTTGGAGATGATCTTTCAGTGTGACATAACTGATTTATTTATTTATTTATTTATTTATTTATTTAAGATTTTATTTATTTGAGAGAGAAGGAGAGAGAAAGCATAAGAGGGGGAAGGGTCAGAAGGAGAAGCAGGTTCCCCGCTGAGCAGGGAGCCTGATGTGGGACTCGATCCCGGGACACCAGGATCACGACCTGAGCCGAAGGCAGTTGCTTAACAAACCAAGCCACCCAGGTGTCCCATAACTGATTTATTTTTGACCAGACAACCTACGTCAGAGAGACATACAGCCAGATCTGTGGAGACTTGGCATATATTTTGTACAGAGCAATCCCACTAGATTTGGGAGTCCGAGAAACTGGGCTCAAGTCCTAGCTCAGTACTTATTAACCCTGTGACCTTAGTTGAGACCCTTTGCCTTTTTGGGTCTGTTATTTGAGTGGACTCGGTCCTTGCTACAAAATGTGTGGCCCATGGACCATCGGCCTGAACATCACGTGGAGCTTGTTACTAATGAAACTTCTCAGGTCCTACCCGATTTGCTGAATCAGAACCTACATTTTAACAAGCTCCCCAGGTAATTTGTATGTGCATTACAATTTTTTTTTTTAAAGATTTTATTTATTTATTTGACAGAGAGAGACACAGCGAGAGAGGGAACATAAGCAGGGGGAGTGGGGGAGGGAGAAGCAGGCTTCCCGCCGAGCAGGGAGCCCGATGTGGGACTCGATCCCAGGATCCTGGGATCATGACCTGAGCCGAAGGCAGACACTTAATGACTGAGCCATCCAGGCGCCCCTGTGCATTACAATTTGACAGGCATCGGCCCACCGTACCCAGAGATACTAGTTCTGCTTGAGTTCACCCTTCCACATATTGCATCCTTGTGGCAAATTACTGTCCCGATGTTCTAAGCCTCATGAAGTTTAGAAACAGTAGGGGGGATGCTGTTGTTCTAATCGATGTTGATGGATAGAAGGGGGAAGAGAAATCTTAGATAATGTGATTCAAAAAAAGATTTGTGGAAAACCCAAAGACTCCACCCCAAAACTGCTAGAACTCATACAGGAATTCAGTAAAGTGGCAGGATATAAAATCAATGCACAGACATCAGTGGCATTCCTATACACCAACAACAAGACAGAAGAAAGAGAAATTAAGGAGTCGATCCCATTTACAATTGCACCCAAAACCATAAGATAACTAGGAATAAATCTAACCAAAGAGGCAAAGAATCTGTACTCAGAAAACTATAAAATACTCATGAAAGAAATTGAGGAAGACACAAAGAAATGGAAAAACGTTCCATGCTCATGGATTGGAAGAACAAATATTGTGACGATGTCAATGCTACCTAGAGCAATCTACACATTCAATGCAATCCCCATCAAAATACCATCCACTTTTTTCAAAGAAATGGAACAAATAATCCTAAAATTTGTATGGAACCAGAAAAGACCCCGAATAGCCAGAGGAATGTTGAAAAAGGAAAGCAAAGCTGGCGGCATCACAATTCTGGACTTCCAGCTCTATTACAAAGCGGTCATCATCAAGACAGCATGGTACTGGCACAAAAACAGACACATAGATCAATGAAGCAGAATAGAGAGCCCAGAAATGGACCCTCAGCTCTATGGTCAACTAATCTCTGACAAAGCAGGAAGGAATGTCCAGTAGAAAAAAGACAGTCTTTTCAACAAATGGTGTTGGGAAAATTGGACAGCCACGTGCAGAAGAATGAAACTGGACCATTTCCTTACACCACACACAAAAATAGATGCAAAATGGTTGAAAGACCTCAGTGTGAGACAGGAGTCCATCAAAATCCTAAAGGAGAACACAGGCAGCAACCTCTTCGACCTCAGCTGCAGCAACTTCTTCCTAGAAATATCGCCAAAGGCAAGGGAAGCAAGAGCAAAAATGAACTATTGGGACTTCATCAAGATAAAAAGCTTTTGCACAGCAAAAGAAATAGTCAACAAAACCAAAAGACAACCGACAGAATGGGAGAAGATATTTGCAAATAACATATCAGATAAAGGGCTAGTATCCAAAATCTATAAAGAACTTATCAAACTCAAACCCAAAGAACAAATGATCCAATCAAGAAATGGGCAGAAGACATGAACAGAAATTTTTCCAAAGAAGACATCCAAATGGCCAAAAGACACATGAAAAAGTGCTCAACATCGCTTGGCCTCAGGGAAATCCAAATCAAAACCTCAATGAGATACCACCTCACACCAGTCAGAATGGCTAAAATTAACAAGTCAGGAAAGGACAGATGTTGGCGAGGATGTGGAGAAAGGGGAACCTTCCTACACTGTTGGTGGGAATGCAAGCTGGTGCAGCCACTCTGGAAAACAGTATGGAGGTTCCTCAAAAAGTTGAAAATAGAGCTACCGTATGACCCAGCAATTGCACTACTGGGTATTTACCCCAAAGATACAAATGTAGTGATCCAAAGGGGTATGTGCAGCCCGATGTTTATAGCAGCAATGTGCACAATAGCCAAACTATGGAAAGAGCCAAGATGTCCATTGACAGATGAACAGATAAAGAAGATGTGGTATATATATACAATGGAATATTATGCAGCCATCAAAAGGAATGAGATCTTGCCATTTGCAACGACGTGGATGGAACTGGAGGGTATTATGCTGGACGAAATAAGTCAATCAGAGAAAGACATGTATCATATGACCTCACTGATATGAGGAATTCTTAATCTCAGGAAACAGACTGAGGGTTGCTGGAGTGGTGGGGGTGGGAGGGATGGGGTGGCTGGGTGATAGACATTGGGGAGGGTATGTGCTATGGTGAGCACTGTGAATTGTGTGAGACTGTTGAATCACAGACCTGTACCCCTGAAACAAATAATACATCATATGTTTAAAAAAAAAAAAAAAAGAAGATAGTAGGAAGGGAAAAATGAAGGGGGTGGAAATCGGAGGGGGAGAGACTATGGACTCTGAGAAACAAACTGAGGGTTCTAGAAGGGAGGGGGGTGGGGGGATGGGTTAGCCTGGTGATGGGTATTAAAGAGGGCACGTATTGAATGGAGCACTGGGTGTTACATGCAAACAATGAATCATGGAACATTACATCAAAAACTAATGATGTAATGTATGGTGATTAACAGAACATAATAAAATAGAAAAAAAAAAAAAAAGAAGACCGAAAATGCACATGAGGGCTTGGGAGCTAAGTAAGACAGGTTACGGTGGCCAGATGTGCTCTCTGTCATCCTTTGTTGCTCTTCTGTCCTCCACGGCGTTTTGTTATGTTAGGACCCTTGGCCTTGGCATGGACAGCTCTTGCCAGGACAGCTTCCCGTTGTTCTCAAGTTCTTTAATCTCACCTCTGGTGAGTATGCTAAGCAATAATCTTTTGTTTTGGTGTCTTCATCTAAGCTGTTGAGAACAGATAGGCTTTCCTGGCCCTCCCAAGACTGGGACAGACCATAGCAACTGATACTGTTTAGAATTGCATTCCCACTCCCAAGGGGATGGAGCCTTGCTGGTGCTAAATTTGGGTCAACAAATTTAGGAAACCTTGATGTTTATAAATATTCCCTTAAGAGATTGTAAGTGTGGAGTTTTCCAGGATGTTCAGGAAAGTCTAGGAATAAAAGGGCAAAGCAAGAATGAGGCTTTCCTCTCAGTTCTGGGAGGACACTACCCTTGCAGAGAGGGCCACTTACAACAGTGCACCCCATAGACAACAGGACAGGAGACACGGCCTCTGCTTCTGGGCCAGTCCACCTTAGGTCCATGAAGTTCTGTATCCTTGACTAAATACATGAGGATTTTAGAGAATATGTGCCCCACAAACCATTTGGTAACACCACGGTTGTCCTGTTTGCTTTCTTCATTGATTATACTTGGTTATTTGCTTTTAAGGCTTTTCTGATAATCAAACACTGAAAATCTTCCTCTAAACAAACACATTTAAAAAAATAAGATCTTCTGAGATTTCCTAATGGTGTATGTTGTTGGATTTGCTGATTTTTCTCCTTGAGATATTTCAGGCATTCATTTAAACAGAATGATTTGGGGGGGGGGTGCGCTCAGTGGCTCAGTCAATTAAGTGTCCCACTCTTGATTTTGGCTCAGGTCATGATCTCCGGGTTGTGAGATCGAGCCCTGCTTCGGGCTCCATACTGGGCATGGAGCTTCCTTGGGATTCTCTCTCTCCCTCTGCCCCCTGCCCCTGCTCTCTGTCTCTCTCTCTCTCAAAATTAAAATACAATATAATACCATACCATACAATACAATACAATAAAACAAAACAGTGACTTTCATACCCCAGTGCATCCTGTACCAGACCCACTACTCTAACTCAGCCTCATTCCCAGTTACACATTCCTTCAGGGTTTGACAGTTAAATTGGAGGGGAGGGCAATAAGTTATTCTGAGAAACAAATTTGTCAGAATGATACGATTTCATACTAGATGGTCCCATTGGATGTCATTGATTCCCCTCGTCACCAATCCACCCTCCCCTCACCACCGCCACCCTGTTGACATATTTTTCGCTGGGAATTTTTTTCCTCACTTGATTTCTGCTTTGGCCCTAAGGAATGAGTCACACAATTTAAAAATACACAACTTCCACACTCTCTGACTGGGTCATCAGATATTACATCTTTCTTCCAAGCAGGCATCCTTTCTTCTTTCAAGTTTTTTGTTTTGTTTTGTTTTTTCCTTTTTTTTAAGTTTGCAACTGAATTTTTCTCTTTCTGATTCTCCAACATTCTCAGCTTATCTCTGATGACTGATCCTCCCCCCCTTCGCCGGTTGTGGGTTTTCTGGGCTTTCTCTTTGGCTTTCCTTCCTTTTTCTTACTCTTGCTGTGTTTTAGTTATTTTTACTATCTTTTGTTTTTTAGCAGATCTGCAGCAGGAACACATGAAGTTGAGCAGTTAGCTAAAACGAGGCTTATATAACTTAAAAGTTATTTAACTTACAAAACAGGTATATTTAACATATAATTTTATATGTTGTATATTTTATAATACATATATTATATGTTATATATTATAAATTATTTAAGTAACTTACATAAGTTATATATAATAGTATATATTAACTAAATTAAATTAATTAAATTAAATTATATCTCATATATCATTTATTAAATGATATATATTTTTTTTTTGAGAGAGAGAGAGAAAGCGCACACTAGAGCAAGCCGGGGGGGTGGGTTGCAGAATGAGAGAGAGAGTGTGGAGCCCAATGCGGGGCTTGATCTCATGACCCTGAGATCATGACCCGAGCCATAATGGAGAGTCAGATGCTTAACCAACTGGGCCACCCAGGTCCCCGAATTTCTTATCTTGGGTTGCCTGGCTGGCTCAGTTGGAAGAGCATGCAACTCTTGATCTTGGGGTCATGAGTTTGAGCCCCACATTAGGTGTAGAGATTACTTAAAAATAAATAAATACATAAACTTAAAAAAATTTCTTAACTCCTTTCCAATCTCTGTGTAGCTTGATAGAGAAAGAACAGTGGAAATAGGCTGTTCACAGCAAAGCTTCCGGATAAAATAGAATTTATTGGAGGTAGAGGAGCAGACTGTGTGTGTGTGTGTGTGTGTTAGTTGTGGGAGGAGGGAGCTAGCTAATACAGAATAAGTCCACAGAAAGAGGTTTTTATCTGAAGCTATGTTGCAGGAGAAATGGCTGAAATCACAGTTACAGTTAAATGTGTAAAAACATCCTTGACCCTCATTCATTTGAAATTGCACTGGACCAGAGGGCACATCTGAGCTTGGATGATGGACGGGAGGCACCCCTGCAGTTTCCCTTCTGAGTATTCTTTTCTCTTTGGAAGGTTGTGATGGCAGATAGCCATGGCAAATGACCAGGAAAGGATTTGAGATCCACTGATAAATGCTTTATATCCTTTCTCTGGAAAGGATTTGCTCTTTTACTAGTTTAATTCTATTTACATTAAACTGTTTTAATAGAGAGATATGTTTGATAAGCAGGCTTTTCTTCCTTTTTATTCTAATCTCTAGGCCAGTCCGCTGAGATTTAGGCTTTTATTAATCAAAAGCATTGGACCTGGAGTTGAGAGACCTGTGCTTTATGTCTGACCGCTCCTAGCTCGCAGGAGCGCTAAGGCAAGTCCCTTCACACCTGTGGTCCTAGCTTCCTGGTCTGTGAAGTGAAGGGTGAGCAGTTTCTACCATCTCTGCAAACCCAGGCACTCTGACACTGTGACCGGTCTGTGGCCAAGGCACGGACTGTCCTGCGGCAATGTGTGCAAAAACAGGAGGAGGAGGAGGAGGACGATGATGGTGGTGGTGGTTGTGGTGATGATTCATGGCTAAGTAAAACCTCTTCTTGAAAATTGAATCTGAAATATGAACAAGTCAAAAATGTGAGAGTGGGAAATCGTGTTCTAGGCCGAGCTGTGCAGGGGTGGGTACTGACATGTTCTGTGCCATGGAAATGGATGGCTGGCAGAAGGAGGATGTTGCTCTCAGAGCTTTTACTGTGATAATTTTCCCTGGAGATTTCCCAAGGTCACCTCGATGAGAGGTTTCTACTGTTTAGAGCCTGGAGGTCTCTTGAGTTACATAGATTTTGGTCTTTAGCTCGGTAGCTTTGGGCAAATTTTCTCTGAGATTGTAATATGTGGCTAATCTAATAATACCTCTTTAATTGGTTAGCTGTGAGGATTAAATGAAATATTGATTATGTAACACTGTCTTGCCCAGAGCAAATGTTCAAGAAACTGTAGCCATTACTGTTGTTATTATTATTAATGTTACTGTTACCACTGCAGAATAACTAGAAGATTCAGTCCTCTAGAAAAATGGCTTTTCCAATGTTCAAGTAAATAATTTTATTTATTCACATTTATTTGCTGTACCCTAGAATTAGCATATACTATATTATTCATCATTTAGTCTTTTGGACAAAATAAGTTAACATTTTCAATTACTTCTTTTTTCTTAAACACATTTTTCTACCTTAAACTTGAGCATTTAGTTTTCACTCTCTTTCTGCCCAAGCTTTTATTACTGATCCAGGGGAAGAAAAAATAATCTAGAACGCAAATCAGCACAGGAGAGGACTCCAGGTTTTCCTCTCCACTTACAATTTTTTGTTGAAGCAGGTAATACATTCATGCGCTGCAACATTTAAAAAATAGAAAAAGGTTTATGATGTAACTTGTATTGGTCACCTACCTCGGCCTCCCAGAAACTCCCAAGTCACCTTCTCAGAACAACTGCTCTGCCTAGCCTTCAAGAGGTATTATTCTAGACTATTTTTGTGTGTGGTAAAATACACATAACAGAAACTAACCATTTTCAAGGGTGAAGTTCAGCGGCATTGAGTACATTTGCGTTCTTGTGCAACCATTACCCCCGTCCATCCCCAGAACTTTTTCAGCTTCCCAAATCCTGTACCCATTAAACAACAACTCCCCATTCGCTTCTTCCCCTCAGCTCCTGGCAACCGCCATTTTACTTTATGTCTCCATAAATGTGACTACTCTAGGTACCTCAGAGAAATGGAATCATACTGTATTTGCTCTTTTGTGACTGGCTTCTTTCAATTAGTGTAATATCTTCAGGGTTCAACCCTGTTGTAGCATGTGCTTTTTTTCACCCCTCAGGTTTTACTGAAGTATACTTGGTATGCAAAAAAAACTGCGCATCATTAATGTATCCAGTTTGGTGCATTTGGAGATATATATATACTCATGTTACCGTTACCACAATCCGGGTAATAAACATAGCCATCACCTCCAAAAGTTTCCCTGTGTCTCTTTTTCTTTCTTTCTTTTCCTTTTCTTTTTTTGTGGTAAGAACACTTGACATGAGCTTCCCCCTCTGACATTTTTTCATTATGCAACACCTTATTGTTAAATACAGTTAATTCCCCATATCCATCTCCCCCACCCTCTGATAACCGTCACTCTATGGTCCACTTTACACCTTTGACTATTTTAGATGCTTCTTGTAAGAGGAGTCATGCAACATTCATTCTGTGACAGAATTATGTCACTGAGCATACTGTCTTCCAGCCCCATCCTTGTTGTCACAAATGGTAGAATTTCCTCCTTTTTTAACGTTGTGTAATATTCCATGGTGTACCTTATTTTCTTTATCCATTCATCTATTGATGGATGTTGGATTATTTCTATCTTTTGGCTTTTGTGAATAATGTTGCAGTGGACATGGGAGTGCAGAGGGCTCTTTGAGATCCTGATTTCAATTCTTTTGGGTGTATACCCAGAAGTGGGATTGCTGGATGATACGGTAGTTCTATTCTTTTTTTTTTTTTTTTTTTAAGATTTTATTTATTTATTTGACAGAGAGAGAGAAAGCACAAGCAGGGGGAGTGGCAGGCAGAGGGAGGGAGAAGCAGGCTCCCAGCTGAGCAGGGAGCCCCGTGCAGGGCCCAATCCCAGGACCCTGAGTCATGACCCGAGCTGAAGGCAGACGCTTAACCAAGTGAGCCACCCAGGCACCCCATGGTAGTTTTATTCTTAATTTTTTTTTAGGAACTTCCATATCGTTTTCCAATAGCTGCATTATTTTATATTCCCTCTAACAGGGTATGAGGGTTCCAATTTATTTACATCCTCCCCAACAATTCTTAGCTTTTAATTTTTTAAATCACAACTATCCTAACAGGTATGAAGGGATAGCTCATTGTGGTTTTGATTTGCATTTCCCTGATGACTAATGATGTTGAACATCTTTTCATAGACCTGTTGGCCATTTGTATTCTTCCTTTTTGAGGCTGAATAATAAAGATTATTCATAATCTAGATAATAGATTATTATTATATATAATAATATAGATGATTACATATAGATAATCTCCTCTTTCTAATTAATTATTCAGTCTTAAATTGGAGGGAAATTTTTAGTGTAGACTTTAAAAATTTCAGTGTCTGTGTGGAGAACAGACGTTATGAATGTCAGTTAGAATTCCCGGACCAGAGCTATAGCCTGGTGGCGCAGTAGGACTAAGTTTGGAGCCTGAAGATCTGCATTCCAAGGCCTCCTGTGACTTCCTTCATTCAGGGAGTTGGTTTTGACTGCTAGGTGCAATAAATGACTCCCCATAGGTCCTCCGTGCGTTTTGTTAATGTCCACCTTGGTGATACTCCACTGTGAGTGCTTACGCGGAGAAGTGAAATCCCAGCATCTGACTGCTACCATTAATAAGTGTCCACAATATCAGAAGGCTGTCATTGTGCCTCTCTGTTGGGATTAGCTGTTAGATAGGTAACTGCAAACATATAACTGGGGTCTTGGCAAGCACTATGAATGCTATGGGATCATATAAAGGAAGGACCCAGTGATGTCTGGGACTTGGGAGGCTTTTGTGAGAAGATAATTTTTGATCTGAGCTTGGAGGACAAGCGGGAGAAAAGACTGGAAGAGAGCATTTCTGGAACACGTGTATGGGCCCTGGAGCAAGAAGGAGCAAAGGGATCCTCTTGGAGGAACTGCAAGAAGGTGGTGTGGCCAGAGGGCAGAGAGCAAGTTAGTCTCTTTCCTCTTCCTAATTAATAAATAGTCAGGGGGAAGACTTTGAAACTATGTGAGCATTCTTTTCCTCACAGACTTTCAATTTACTCATTCTCTTATTTATATTAATACGTCCATACTAACACATTATTATTTAGTGTGATATGTCATTATTTATTGCAATACTGCGATGCTCAGTGGTCTCAGTTTGGCCAGTGGGAGCCCTTCCATCTGGTTTCTGTGTCCTTCGGACTCGTCTCATCATTGTTTGAGCACTCTGCTGTTTTCTGGTACAATAAGATGTTCTAAGTTCACCTTGTATTTTCCCAGCCCTAGAATCAGTCATTTCTTCAGGGAACTTTCCCTCCACCACAAGCCCCGCTCCCAGAAGCGTGGTATTTAAGCAAAGATCTGGGCACTCGATGTACTCACTGTTACTGGGTGTTGCTGTTCCAGGCCTCTCAATGGAATGCGTATAGATGCATATATACACATAAATCAAAACACACAAGTACACTTATAGTTGTTAGTCTATGTATCTGTCTAGGAAATCATAAATTTACAGCAATACCTTCAATTCCAGACCAATACCACAGGATTCATTCTAACTTTCTCTCTTTCCAAACTTGTAAAAATATCTTTTTGACAATGACAAAACTGGTTCCTGTTATTCTTAGCATATTGTCTCCTTGGATCACACCCCTGTCTGTGCCCCGTGCCCCATTGCTGTCGTTGCTGTGACCACCTCTTCTCTTGCGTGGATGCCCTTCTCACCTCAAATGGGCTTCCTGTTCCACGCTGGCTCCCCGCCAGAAGCCTCATGTGACTGCTCTCCTCATCTCGCTTAGATTCTGGCCCTCATGCCAGGCCATGGGGCTGTGATTCTCTAGCTAGGCTGTTGCCCCGTGGGGTTGTCAGAGCTCAGAAACTAGCACTGAAACCCAGCATTGCTGTTGCCTTGTTTGCGTTCTGGGTTCTGTTCTCCTGCATCACACATTCCCCTCCACAGAGATCTTTTCACTCTACTCGGGCACTGATGTTCTCTTCTGCTCCACCTCAGTGATCCCTGAACCCTGACATCCCTACTCCAACCCCATACAGATGCCTTCTGCGTTCTGACCTACTTAAGGGCTTTAGAACTCAATTGTCCAGGAAGAGAAGAGGGTAGGGAGGGGGAAGGGCACCTCGTCTGTAATTTGACCATGTGTGTCTGGGTGATCACTAAATGCCCTTCCAATTCAGGTGTTCTGTGATTCCATCTGGGTTGATGACAGATTCTCAGTCCTGCCTTGGGAGTTCTTCTCTGTGCCCACCGCATCTGGCTCTGCCTTTGGTAGCTGCCCTTGCTTTTGCTTCAGGCTGTTGGGTTCATACCTGCTACCCTGGCTCTGGATGTAAAGCCCACTTTGTTGGTGTCCCAGAGTCTTCTGTTCTTGTCTGAGTTATCTGCAGGGCCTCTGCCCTAGCCATTAGATGGCTTAGCTAGAGAAACTGCCCCAGTGGTTGGCACCATGCCTGCTTCCTATTTCCCTGTGTTTTTCCAGCTGCCTGTGAAGTTTTCTCAATAGTTCTTTGTGGAACATTGTAGATACTAAGTCAACTTTATGCTAGTTTCAGTGTGAAAAGGTCGTTTAAGAGTTGCAGTGTGGACGACTCTTGTTTTGAATTCTTTTTGCTCTAAAAAGCTTTTATGAGACTGTGACTTATACTTTTGTTAACCCTCCCTTTGTAGATAGGGGCAACTCTGTAAGTTTATTTACAGTGAAGTCAGCCCCCAAGTCCATGCTGTTTTACCATTGATTCAGCTGTATAATTTGAAATCCATCTCTAAGTAAAGCATCTTTTAAATTTATGTAAGCATTGGAAAGAAAAGAATGTGGATCAGTAAAGGGAGCAGAGACATGATTGAAAAGGCACCAGGAGAACACATTTCATTTTTGTACATAGGATTACCAAGTATTTTCTCTCTCTTGTGAGTCATAGATGAACATTTCCAATTACCTGTTGGGCTTATATATGGAGATGTCCCAACAAAGTAAAATCATAATTGTTGTTCCAGAGACTGAGAAGGCCCTACTAAGACATAGTTAAGGAGACAAGGCTGAGTCTTACCTGATGCATGAGTGTTAATACCATTCATTCGGGTATCTCAGTGTTCAAGATCATGGAGTCAGAAAGAGGGTGCTATAATAGGAAAACAGAGAGGTGTCAGGGTCTGCAATATCCTGGCGAGCATGATGAACAGTGGTGCGGGATGGGCAGAAACCAGAGTGTATTACATGGAAGAGTGCAGAGAAAGAAATGAAGTTCAAAATGTGGTCAGTTCTTTTTGAAGGAAAGAAAATTACAGGTCAATGAATAAGAAGAAACACAAGATTATGTATGAGCTGACTTTTTCTTTTTGGAAGGTGGGAGAGACTTGAGAGGAGCCATGGGGAACCAGAAGTTAACCCTACAGAGAGAGGATAGTCGTTCAACCAAGGACCCTGAGGCAGTAAGAATGTCCAAGACCCAGAGCACAGTGAGAAGACTTTGCCATGGATAGGGTTTTTATTTTGAAAGGTGTGACTTAAATAAAGATTTTTTTGAGGGTGTCTGTACTTCTGTACATATTCTAGCAGAGAGAACGCAAGGCCACCGCGTTCAGCGTAAGCCCCGGGGTGTGCCCAGATGCGGGGTTCTGATGTGGGTCAGGGGTGTCCCATGTGGACCCGAAGCCTCCGGCGTGAACCCCATGGTGTACTCCGTGAATCTGGGGTGTTCGGCATGGATCCCAGAGCGTCTGTCCTAGTTCCGGGGTTTCTGGCGTGGCTCCAGGGTGTCTGGTGTGGATCCGGGGGGTCTGGTGTTGTCCTAGGGTGTCTGGGATAGCTCTCGGGCATCCAATGTGGATCGAGGATTCTGCGGCGACCAGCATTGCTGGAGGGTGTACCTGACGTGGACTCCGGGGCATCCGGCGTGCGTCCGGGGTGTCGGGCGTGGTTCCGGGACATGTGACGTGGTTGGGGGCATCTGGCATGGATATGGGGCTCGGGCCAACGCAGGTCCCTGATGCCCAAGCCGCGCAGCATGGTGTTGGCGACCCCTTCCTGGAAGTCAAAGCGGATGTCACTCCTGCCCACCGCAGCCCCCTGCGCCGCTCTGCCCGTCCGTCCCGGGGCCCGCATCCTCTGCGCTTGCGGCTGCTGCTTTCCCGAAGACCACGTGGAGGAAGACATCCCTCTCGGGCTGCTCCTTCAGGGATCCCTCTTAGGCATGCACTCTAGCTGCTGCTCCTGGCTGCGCCAAGCAGGTGGCTGCACCCTTTTCTCCCCAGCGGGGAAACACGTGTCCCCCTGGGGGCTGTCGCCAGCCCTGGCCACGGCCTCTGCCCACCGCCTCTCCTCCGCTAGGATCTCCAGGGCAGTGGAGTGCTTGGGCTGGTGGCTGAGCGGATTGTGGGGTGGTGGGCAGCTTTGGAAAGCGTTAAAGCCCATATTGTTCAGCTCCAGCTTGCGGACATGCCGCCGGTGGGTGTGCGCTCCCGGCTGCAGGTTGGGCTGCAGGGCAGCGCGGGGCCCACGAGGCTGGCGGCGGCCGCTTCTCATCGGCTCTAGACAGCTGCGTGCTCACGGGGCGAGGCTTGGGCGCCAGCATGTCCAAGAGCCGGCAGACGGTTTTCGGGCTAAGGGCTTAGGGCGCTACCCGGCTGTGGGACTGGATCCCTTGTGCTGATTGATACAAGGAGGATGGAAGCGGAGTGGGCGCAGATGCAGAAAAGCGTGAGGCTGGGAGCAGGAGGTGAAGGCAGCTCAAGCGTTGTCTGGAGCCTCGGAACCCTGGCCAGAACCTGTGAGGGCTGGGGATAGCATCCCCTGGCTGGGTAGTCTGGAGTTCAGGGTGAAAATCCAGTGCTAGTGTATGAGCCAAGAGACTGTGCTGAAGGTCAGCCACAAAGACCAGGTGAACATGACAGGACTGGTCATGGAGGCAGCTCAGCTTAGCAGACATGGAAGGTTCTAGCCTCATGAACCTCTGCATTAGACCATGGTAGATTGGTAGCTGGGAACCTGAGGCTGAAACACTGGCTAGATCAGAAACCGAGCAGAGGCTGAGTCTGCAGGCTGAAGATCATTCCCACTCCTGCTGGTTGGCCTTGGGGGCCCAGGGTCTCAAGTGATGGAGGACCAAGGCTGCTGCACTCTTGGGACCTTGGGAAGAGAGCCAGTACTAAATTGAACTTTCAGCTGTGTGTGCCAGGCATTATAATAGGCGCTTCACTTTTTAATTTCATTTAACCTTCAACCCAGTTCTATGAGGTGGTCCTGTTATGATCTCCACTCTCCAGAAGAAGAAACTGAGGCACAGGGAAGTTAGGTAAGTTGCTCAAGTTTCTGCATCTGGTAAATGATGAGGAACCTGCCATCCAGGGAGGTTGAACTGAGAGCTGAAATAGCATCTCAGATTAATTTCAGAGTTGGGCCATTCTGAGACCAGTTGTTTTTCGGTCAGAAGAGGAAGTTAAGATGACTATGCTATCATTTCCAAGTGTTTTAGTCAATTGTCTAGCCTCGGGGCACATTTTCTTTTAGGAAATG
Organism: Mirounga leonina; assembly: GCF_011800145.1. NCBI lineage: Eukaryota > Metazoa > Chordata > Mammalia > Carnivora > Phocidae > Mirounga > Mirounga leonina. The sequence continues at coordinate 305,407 of NW_023270871.1, read as the reverse complement.
ACCAACCTTATCCTGTGGTGAGCTCTTCCTTCTGTCTTTTTCCCTCCTACACTCTGTCTCTTCATCTCCTCCCTAATCCCTTTGTCCCTCTCCATCTTTCCCATGCTCGCTCTTTCTGGGTCTCACCTCACCCCTGTTACTTCTGTTTCTCTAATACTTTTATGTCTTACAGTTCTCTTTGTCTGCATCTAGCTTCCCATATCTTTTCTCACCTTTTCCTCTAATACTGTCATTTTCTATTTTTAATTTTTTCTTTTTTATACTTTGACTCCAATGAGTTCAGCTATTGGGATCTAAGAAACTGCAATTGACATGGTTCTTGTGATGGAACATCTTTGGTTCTTTAAACTCTTGAAAGACGACCCTGTTGCTTCATATTTTCTAAATTTTATGGTCCTTGCTCATCCTGGATGTCTAGACACCCACGTAAGTCCACTTGAGGCGTTGGGGGAATTTCTATGTAAGCTTTTCTGTGACAGTGTTGTGGGTTACAATGCAGTGTGGTTCCTTATGACAGTTCTTACTTTAAAAAAATGGGAGAGATGGGGCACCTGGGTGGCTCAGTCGGTTAAGCGACTGCCTTCGGCTCAGGTCATGATCCTGGAGTCCCGGGATCGAGTCCCGCATCGGGCTCCCTGCTCGGCAGGGAGTCTGCTTCTCCCTCTGATCCTCCCCCCTCTCATGTGCTCTCTCTCTCTCATTCTCTCTCTCAAATAAATAAATAAAATCTTTAAAAAAAAATGGGAGAGATGTTAAGCCTAACCACAAATACTGATCTAATTTTATTGTGACGATTTAATGTTCTTAGTAAGTTATAGTTTTCATAATGTATTCATATTGTTCACAACTTTTACATTTTTTTAAGTAGGCTCCACGCCCAGTGTGGAGCCCAACACGGGGCTTGAACTCACAACCCTGAGATCAAGACCCGAGCTGAGATCAGGAGTTGGATGCTTAACTGACTGAGCCACTCAGGCACTCCACAAATTTTAAATATCTTAAAAGTAAGTTTTCTGAAAGGCAGGCTCTCCTCAGTAGGAAATCTCTTTTCCCTGGTAAAAAGTCACAAGTGAGGTTTCTTTCAATAATTAATTCTCACCAGTGTTCTGATTATAGGAAGCGTTTACTGAGTAATGCTGTTATTGAATCCAGATATTCATTGCCATTGACCTGTCTCCTTGGTTGCATCATTATCCTATTCCACACATTCTTTTAAACTTTCTTTCACAGAATAATCCTACCCTCCAAGAAGTACCAAGCAGGAAGGCCACAGCAGATGCTGGGGAGGTAATAGGAAGAGCTTTGCCTCAGCCAAGGCATCCCATTCAGCTGGAAACAAAGGCATTCCCTGCCCTACAGGGTCAGATTCCTACAAGAAATGGATGCTTTTCAAGAATTTCCTGGTGGACCCAATTGGTCCATCGTTGGAGGAATTTGTTTGTTCACGTGGGTGTAGTGAGCAGAACTCTGATGATGATTTCCTTACAATACATGTTTGTCCTAATGCTGGGGACACGTGACTGCCCCTCCTCCTGCCCACTACCACATCTAGGTCCATCCATAGTCCTGTTGATTCTGTCTCCAAAGCATAGTTCAAGTCCTTCTCTTTTCTCTATGTCCACTCTCCCACTCTAGTCCAGGCCCACCATCTCTTGTGTGGTCTCAGTGCTGTTTATCTTGCTGCTGTAGGATTCATTTTACACAGAACAGCTTGAGTCACCTTTTAAGAACATAAGTCTTGTCTGGCACACTTAAGCCCGTCCAGTGGTTACCCATTGTTCGTAGGCTAAAACCCAGACTTCTGTAGAGGCTGGGCATGACCTCTCTCTGCAGGCTCTGGTCTGCCCAGTCCATCTGCTGGTTCTCAAGCCTCAACTACTCTGGTCTGCTTTGGATGTTTTTGGCTGCCTCAGGCTCTTTCCCACCTGTGCAAGTGCTGCTATCTTTGGCTAGAACATTCTTTACCGGCATCTGGTTCCTTTGCTTACTTATTATGTCCTCTGAGAGTCAGCTGAGCTCTCCAAGTCAGTGTCTGCCCCACTTTATCATCTTCCATTCCATTTCCCCATTTTTCTCCTCCCCAGCACTTTAATTTGTGCTTCTTCATTGCCTTAAACCCACATTGTCTGCCTCCCTTAGAATGGAAGTTCATCTAACGGCAGAGGATCCTTTGTCTCATTCACTCTTACTGTTTGTTATAGCCTTAATATCTAGTGACTATGAAATAGAGATTGTTGAATGGAGTTGTTTCTAGCCTCCTAGGTTGTCCAGCTGCCTCTCCTCTCCTCCCAGAAATGTAACATCTGGGTATTTGCATATGGAAGGAAGATTTTTGGAGAAGGCTGGCGCTAACACAGGGAGTGAGTCACCCATCGAGAATGTCAGGGTTTAGGGGAGGGACGATTTCTAGGACTGCTTTCAAGCCATTCCAAATTGTCACCACCTTCTCCTCTAGCTGGAGGAGTCTCCTTGTGGCTGGTGAACACCCTTCTCCCCTGACCCAACTAGACCACAGCGGACATGGCTGCATAGTTTCAGGATTCTGCACTCACATTCCTTCCGCTTTCCCTTTTGGGTGAGTGCTTTGTGATACTGGGAATGTCCTGAGCGTGTAGACCTCCAGAAAACATAAACAAAACCAGGAATGTTTATAGTTGTACTGAGCTTCTGCCCAGGACATGTGTCTCATTTGGGTCTCTGTGTAAACTGCTGAGCTAGATAGGTAATGCAGGGATGGTACCCTCAATTTGCTTATAAATGCTTCCAGGCGGGGGGACGTCTTATCCTGCTCTGTATTTTCCAATCCTGAGAATGTCTCACATGTCTCATTGCTTTAAGGCCCGTTATCACAACTCTGAAATGGGGATCATAGTTCCAGTTTTGCAAAGTTAGTGTAAGGCCTGAGGGTAATGCTTGACCGGGACTTACCTGGCAATGGTGGTTCTCTGTGAGTGAAGCTAATTTCGGGGGCAGGCTGTGTGGTCTTCTTCCCCTATTTGGTGAATCCTGACGGTGGACCCCGCTGGGGATATAGTAGCCATAGCCCTGCCTTAGTGGAGTTTATGGTGCTGAGTGCTTGGGAATGGGGGCTTGGGAGATGAGCTTGGGCTCCAGTCCTGGCTCAGCCACTTACTCACTGTGCAGCCTTGGCCAAGTAGCTTCTCTGAGTCTTAGCTTCCTCATTTGTGAGAAACAGAATGGGCTTCAGAGGTTGTCCTGAGAATTAAAGGGATAGCATTTGAAAAGTGCTTAGCACCACTCACGGGTTACAGAGAGAGCCCGATCCTTGCCTTCCATTGCTAGTGCTCTGTCAGGTGTTGTCACGGGGCAGGTGATTTCTCTGCTTTTTTCTTGCCCTCCCCCCTTCCTCCCAGGTGTCACTTGGGACTTAACTGCTCCCAAGGATGTGAGGGGAGTTGGAATCACCAGTCTTCCCACGATCAGTGAGTATCACAAGCCTTTGACTTGTGACCTAAATATGTATTTTCAAGCGAGCGTTTGGAAGAAGCGTTCTTGGTCGAAAGCGGCCTGTGTGTTTGCACGGTCGGAACACAGTGTCCTTATCCTCCAGAGCAGTGGTGACATCTGTCCTACATTCCTGTCTGCCCAGGGAACTCGGGTGAAATCTGTCTGTGTGAGGGGGTGGTTGACAGGGGTCCGTCTGACTTTGGCAGATGGGCTTGGCCTTCCCACTCCTCCAGTGGGGCTTTTATGGAGAAGGGCAGGGCCCTGGCCCCTGGAATGTAAGCCCAGAGTTTATAGACGGTCAGGGGATTCCGCAGTGAGGAGGAAGTCACTCACTGACACATACCTGACAATTAGCTCGTTGTGAAGTAGGCAGCTTTGCGGGAAGCCTTTCTGTGTTTCTTAAGAGTGCTGAGAACTTGTTTTTTAAAAAAATACCCTTTATTATTTTTTCTAAATATAAAAGTAACACATCTTATTGTAGAATATTTGAAACATTCATAAAAATTACGAAGAGAAAAATGAAATTCACCCCTCATCCTACTACTTCTATTGAGCTGAAGTCCAGTGAAGCCAATTTGTGTAACAGCTTACAAAGTACTTCCTGCTGCTTGGTGGCCTGAGGCACATTTGGAACTTAATGGGACAAAGTTTCTGTGAACAGAAATTTATTTTCTCTTCTCCCCATCACACCCCCATCTAGTTATTCCTCTTCATCCTCTCATGCTAACTTCTGTGTGCTTTTATAAAATTATGGGGGCAGTGACTCACATCTTTTACTTTTATTCATAGCTGTTGTGTTCCTGAAAGATCTAGGATTAGAGAGAAGTCAGTGTGTTCCTGGAATCTGTGCTCATAAGAGGGCTCTATTTACAACAGCCAAACTATGGCAGTGGCCCGGGTGTCCACTGACTGATGAATGGGTATAGAAGATGTGGCGTATATACACAATGCAATATTACTCAGCCATCAAGAGGAATGAAATCATGCCATTTACAGTGATGTGGATGGAACTAGACAGTATTATGCTAAGTGAAATGTCGGAGAAAGACAAATGCCATATGATTTCACTCATATGTGGAATTTAGGAAACAAAACAAATGAACAAAGGAAAAAAAAAAGAGAGAGAGAGAGAGACAAACCAAGGAACAGACTCTTAACTGTAGGGAAAAAACTGATGGTTACAGAGGGTAAGTGGGGGGTGTGGGAGAAATAGGTGATGGGGGTTAAAGAGTACACTTATCAGGATGAGAAAAAATAAAATGGAAAAAATTATTAGTGAAAAAAAAATAGAGGACTCTATTGACTGAATTTTTAAAAAAGGAAGAAGAAAACATTCACCAAAAGATGGAGAAATAGCAAATGACCTTTTTCTCCTCACTTTTTAAAAGATTGAGATACAACTTACATATAACATTACATTAGTTTCAGGTGTACAATGTAATGATTTGATATTTGTATATATTGCAAAATGATCACCACAATAAATCTAGTTAACATCCATCAGCACACGTAGATACAAATATTTCTTTTTTTTTCTTGTGATGAGAACTTTTAAGATCTACTCTCTTAGCAACTTCCAAATATCCAATACAGTATGATTAACTATAGTTATTGTGCTGTACCTAGGACTTATGTATTTTATTTTATTTTATAACTGGAAGTTTGTACTTCTTTTCAATTTTTGATGTCCGGCCAATTTTTCTGTCTGGTCTCTGCCTCCCATTGTTGTCTCTGGTGCATGTGTGAGAGTTAGAAGGAGTGAGCCTTATATTTATGTTGATATAAATGGAGGCAAAGTATGGGTTATATTTAAAGAAGGGGAAATTCAGCTCTTTTGTAAACCATCATTTCAAATGTATCATTGTCCCTGAATCAAAACATACCAGAGGAAAACACTACCTCCCCTCTGGCACTGATTGGAAATTTTCATTCTGAGCCTGTGTCATACCAAGTGGTGGAAACTGGACACATTAGGTGTGTTGTGGGGTTTTTAGTGTGTAACACATTTGCCTGCACAGAAGTTGACTGGAACTCAATTTAACCCTGAAAAGGTTATATATTGTATTTGAGAAAATTCCAACTACATTGATTATTTTTTTTAAAGATTTTATTTATTTATTTGACAGAGAGAGAGCGAGCACAAGCAGGGGGAGCCGCAGAGGGAGAGAGAGAAGCAGGCTCGCCGTCGAGCAGGGAGCCTGATGCGGGACTCGATCCCAGGACCCTGGGATCATGACCTGAGCCGAAGGCAGACACTTAACGACTGAGCCACCCAGACGCCTTACATTGATTATTTTTGGCTTTCATATTGTAATTTTAAATAGATGTACAATGCCCATGCCAAAAGGTTTTTCTTCTTACATCACCAGATGTTCATTAGCAGGTCACTCTCTTTGCAAACATGTGGTCAGGTAGGAACCTGTCACATAGGGCAGATGAGGAAACTGAGGCATGGGAAGTTTCTAGATTTTGATGAAGCTCCACAGTAAGTCGGGGGCACACACCTCAGAAATGAATAAAAGATCCCATTTACTATTTAATTTCTTCAACCCACAGAATCCAGGATTTTGCCTTTAGAAAGCAAATTGCAGATAGATAACTGTTAACCCCTCTTCTATTTGAACCTTTCCAGAAAATTTCAGCAAAAGTCACAAATGACAGTCTTGGTGATCACCTGAACTATGAATCTGAAACCCTTGGAAAGTGTTACATTCGTCAGAAGGGAAGGAACGGTGCTTGGTACCAGCTACCCCTCAATGGATCCTGTAAACCCCTGACTCTTAATGGGGAGCACCCCTTGTTCTATCATTTCTGGCAGGACTCCCCCTGGAGGTACTTGAGAGGACCTGCCTATTTCTGGCTCCTGCCTATTTCTGGCCTTGGCTGGGGGGCAGGGCTTTCATGACTCTCTGCCACCTAGATTTTTAACGTTGGACAGCTAATCATTTGCCATGGCAATATATTTTGTTTCCTGGGAAGGCAGGTGGGATAGTAATAGTAAAAAGTCTCCAGAATAAAAAGAAGATAATGAAGGGGTCAGCTTCATTTGCAACTGTCATGCTATTACTAATTAAGCAGCATAGTAAATGGGATGTAGCAAGCTCTTGGCTTTGGAGTGCTGTCTCCCATGTGATTTGAGGAGTTAGAAGTCACCCAGGCTGAGGACCAACCAGATGATGGAACTGGGCCCTTTGACTGGAAATGACCATGTACCTCTTGCAATTAGTTGCTTAAAGGGCCGTGTCAAAGCAAAAGATTTGCCTTTAGCAGTTATACTGCTGTTCGGGCTAATTAGGGGGGAATCGTTCGCAGGAAAGCTCACCTTAAGGTCACTGTTTATTTTTGTTGGGCAGCTAAGTCCCCATCATTTAGGAGGCAGGGTGGCACAGTGGTTTTAGTGATGGATTCTGGAGCCAGAGTGCATGAATTGGGATCCCAGTTCTGTCCCTTCTCGTTGTATGATCTTGGACTAGATAGTCAATTACTATATGCCCCAACATATGGGGATATAAATAGTTGCTACTTTATAGGACTCAATGAGTTAGTATATGTTGTGTGCTAACAGAGTGACTCTAACATACTATTATTTTTTTTTCCTATTATTACAATTAGTTTTTTTTGCACTCTGCTCTTGGGTGTGTCCTGAGTTATGTGTGTGTATGTACTTCATAAGGTAAGAGTCTGTAGCACAGATACAATGGAAATCATTTCGAAAATGGAATTAAACCAGGAATCAGGGACTTCAAATCAGCAACTGCCAACAGTTATAGTTTGGACTTTTTTTGAAGAAGCTGAAGAAAAGGGAGAATTCTTTAATAGGTGGCTTTAGAATTGTTCGGCCCCCCTTGTCCCTAGACCTTTATTTTGTTCTGTGTTACCCAGCTGCTTTTTTTTTTTTTTAAAGATTTTATTTATTTATTTGAGACAGAGAGAATGAGAGACAGAGAGCACGAGAGGGAGGAGGGTCAGAGGGAGAAGCAGACTCCCCGCCGAGCAGGGAGCCCGATGCGGGACTCGATCCCGGGACTCCAGGACCATGACCTGAGCCGAAGGCAGCCGCTCAACCAACTGAGCCACCCAGGCTCCCACCCAGCTGCTTTACTAGTGGGCTGACCATATGCTGATTATTATCTCTTTTGAAAATGAATACAGTCATGTAATTGGGTTGCTCTTATGTCAAATTGTGATACAGATCACATTTATCACATCACTTCTATTGTCCCGGCCCCTTTGCGACCCATCCCTTTGTGTCACTCCCCCTCTCTGTCCTGCAAGGGGAATAGAGCCACAACTGTGGCTCTCAGGAGCCCTGGTTGGGCTGTTTCATTCCGGTCTGCCTTGCTCATAGATCCTTGATCTTCACCCCAAACTTGTTCTACCCTTCTTCTCCTCTAATCTATCAGAACCCCATTCCCATGGGCTGGCCAGAAAAGGCTGCCTTATCTTCTTCTTGATTTTGATTTATACTCAATGACCCAAGCCTCTTTACATTCTGGGATGTCTCACCTACCTTCCTTTGTACATCAGGGTTCAAGACACTAACATTTTGAGTCAGAGGTGCAGACTGACTGAGAAGGTAATGGGGAAAGATTTCTGACTGCCATTGAGGAGCCTTGAGGCCTATTGACTCTCCCTGTGGGTGAATGGACTTTCCATCCCTGGTGCCAGATGGATTCCTCAGTAAAGAGAGGCTGAATTCTTTGAGAATTGAGGAAAGCTGGTTGGCATTAAAGTGGAACTGGAAAGGGCCCTTCTTAAGGGAGGCTTTGTACTTTCTGACCATAGTTGCTTAGTTCAGTGGACTGCTCACAGCTGTATAGCAGAATTGTTTCCAGGGAATGAATTCAAGGAAACAGAGAGGCCCAGGGAGGAATTAATTATTAAGACCCATGGGGGTTAAAGAAGGCAGGGGCATTCTGTAGGCCAGAGGTCAGATCCTCCTTCCATGTAGTTCCTGGGAAATCACTTCTGAACTTCCAGACTGAATGAGAAGCGGAGGGGAGTGAATAGAGCAGAAAGTTAGTTTTGTACTGCTTTGGAAGGGTGGGGAGGGAAGGTCCTGGCTGAATTAGAAGAGGAATGGAAAACTCTCCCTCAAAACTTTAAAAAAAAGCAGTGAGTTTAAAATATACAACAAAAGATCCTATCTGGTGAGGGCTTTGCTGACAGGGTATGTTAGGATGCCCGACGTCTGAGACCAAATCCTGTAGCTGGCCCAAGAGTCTTCTCTCATATTATGTTCAGGGGGTGCTAGCTTGGGGAGGCACAGCTCACAAGTGTGGTTCTTTTAATGGGTTCTTCTCCCATCATTGGCCTAACTGTACCATTTGTTTATCCCATTGGACCTTATCAGTTTTGCGATGAAGAAGATTTTAAGGTAGGATGGGCTTGTGTTGGAATGGAACAACATATCCAGAGTGGTGTGGTTAATGCCAACTGCTGATGTCACCAGGGTTTACATGTATGCCACCATGACCCTTTCTCTGCCACCCTCCCAAGTGGAAAGGAACTCTGGTTTTCAATAAAAGCCAATAAATCTGAGATTGGTAATTAAAACACATGGGCCAAAGAGGCTGTTGAGGACAGTATCTACTGAGACAGATTTTTCCCCTTACCTCTCCCCACCACCAACGTCTTCAGTGACTACATCTTGCCATCCCACAGAGAATGGTAGGATCACTTTGGCTTCCCAGCCCAACACACATCCATATTTCTCAACTTACTTCTACACAGGGTGGATTGTTGAGGAGATGGTGTTAAAAAAACTGGCTTGCAATATGGAGAAAAGTAAAACTACATTCTCATACAAATCTGGACCCTAGGTAGATTAAGAACTGAAATGGGAAAGGTAAAAATATGAAATCAAGTGAAGACAGTACTGGATGATATGTTAGTGAGTTAATGGTGAGAAGTATTTCTTAAAAAGATTCCTGGGGGGCGCCTGGGTGGCTCAGTTGGTTAAGCGACTGCCTTTGGCTCAGGTCGTGATCCTGGAGTCCCGGGATCGAGTCCCACATCGGGCTCCCTGCTCAGCAGGGGGGTCTGCTTCTCCCTCTGCCCTCTTCCCTCTTGTGCTCTCTGTCTCTCATTCTCTCTCCCTCAAATAAATAAATAAAATCTATAAAAAGATTCCTGGGACGCCTGGGTGGCTCAGTTGGTTAAGCATCTGCCTTTGGCTCAGGTCATGATCCCAGAGTCCTGGGATCGAGCCCCACATTGGGCTCCCTGCTCAGTGGGGAGTCTGCTTCTCCCTCTCCCTCTGCCTGCTGCTCCCCCTGCTGTGCTCTCTCTGTCTCTCTCTCTCTCTCTCTGACAAATAAATAAAATCTTAAAAAAAAAAGATTCCAATAAAGTATAAATTATAAAGCACACGTTGATGAATGTGGTTATACAAAATTAAGGATTTCTGCATTAACAGAAAAATATCACATTGGAAGATACCAGAAGAGTCTGGTATCCAAAAGATACGAGGACTTTCTAAAAGTCAATATCTAGAATCAAATCAAATCTAGAAGATGGGAAACATAGTAGAAAAATTGGCAAAGTATAGGAGCAAGCAGTTCACAAAAGGGGAAAACCAAGTGGCTAATAACTACATGAGGCAACACTCAGAATCACTGAATCAGAGAAATGCAAGTCAAAAGAACTAGATAACACTTTATACCGAGGAGACTGACAAAGATGAGGAAGTTAGTAATGTCGTATCTTGGATGAGTTAGAAAACAGGATCCCATGTGCTGCTAGGGGAGGAGCTGGTTGTGACCAATTTGAGACAGTGATCTGATAGCATATGGTTAAATTAAGTATTCATATATTCTGTGACCTAACCATCCTATTTGTGGGTGTACACTCTGGAGGGATTCTTAGGATCCTGAGGAAACTTCTGTGAGAGATGCTTATCACAGTGCAGGTTTTGGTAGCAGGGAATTGAAGACCAACTTAAAAAAAATGCATTAATAAAAATGTAGTGGATACACACTACGGCATACTTTGTAGCAATTAGAAGGGAATCCTAGATATACCCACAGCAAATGGATAGATCTTGACAAGGTAAATCTGAGTAAAAAACCCAAAAAACCAGGAAAACCCAAAAAACAAACAAAAAACCCCCACCAAAACCCACCCAAAATAGCATGGCAGGTGTGGCACAATACTGTTGATGTAAATCAAACTACATACACAAGACAAGAATATATATTTTTCAGGACCTATACAAATTCAAAGGTACAAACAGCAGTTTGTCTGTGGGTGAAGGGGAATGAGAAAGGAATGAGGATAAAAGGAAATGTGCTGAGGTATTAGTTTTCTTTTTTTTAATTCTTTTTTTTAAGATTTTATTTATTTGTCAGAGAGACAGAGAGAGTGAGAGAGAGAGAGAGTATGCACAAGCAGGGGGAGCAGGAGACAGAGGGAGAAGCAGGCTCCCCGCTGAGCAAGGAGCCCGATGTGGGACTCGATCCCAGGACCCTGGGATAATGACCTGGGCGAAGGCAGACGCTTAACCAACTGAGCCACCCAGGTGTTCCGAGGTTTTAATTTTCTATTGCTAAAACAAATTACCACAAACTAAGCACCTTTCAACAACACCCATTTAGTAGCTCAGAGTTCTGCAGGTGAGAAATCTGCCATAGCATGGCTGCGTTCTCTGCTGAGGGAGCATGTGGCTGAAATCAAAGTGGTAGATTGCCTGAGTTTTTGTCTGGAGGCTCTGGGGGAAAAGTCTGTCTCTAGGCTGAGTTCCTTGTGGTTGTAGGACTGAAGTCCCTGTTTTCTTGCTGGTTCTAAGAAAGCTGCCAGGGAGACTGCCAGCTTCTAGAAGTTACCTGCATTCCTTGCTACATGCCCCCCCTCCATCTTCAAGCCAGCAGCCACACAACAAATTCTTGTTTCCAACCTCTGATTTCTTTCCCAGTGATGAGACCGAGAAAACCCTGCTTTTAAAGGGCTCATGTGATTAGATCATGGCCACTATGATAATCTCTCTCTATTTTTTTTAAAGATTTTATTTATTCATTTGAGACACAGAGATAGAGAGAGAGCATGAGCAGGGGGAGAGGCAGAGGCAGAGGAAGAAGCAGGCTCCCCACTTAGCCAGGAGCCTGATGTGGGGCTCGATCCCAGGACCCTGGGATCATGACCTGAGCTGAAGGCAGACACTTAACCATCTGAGCCACCCAGGCGCCCCAGATAATCTCTATATTTTAAGGTGAGTTGACTTGGGAATTGAACTGTGTCAGTAAAATCCCTTCACAGCAGCCCCTAGATTAGTGTTCCTTTGAATAACTGGGAGAAGCTGTGTTGACAGCAGGGACTGGGACCTTCTTGGAAGTGTGCCTACGACACTGACCTCCTGTCAGAGTCTGTGATCTCCAGGAAAGGGTTTCACGTTTGTTTGTTTGTTCATAGTTCCTTCAGTTAGTATTCCTAGGCTGCAAAGACCTCATCCTCATCTTCAAACTTGACTTGATCTGGGAGTAAACATATCATGGAAGGCACCATGAGGAACCCAACCTTGCCACGAATATAACGAGCCGCATGCATTCTTGCTATGCAGGATGCCACCTGAGGCTTATCGAGCTGAAGTCAGTGTTCCAAACCTCACAAAAACACCATATGCCTGTGGGGGCCTTGACTTGGTCAGGCTGCCTCATCAGTTTCCAATAGCCTGCCAAGTATAGTGGGTGCATTCCCCCAAGATGGGGTTGATGTTGTTCATTAATGGCTTTGAAGAATAGATTTTCAGTTACATTCTCCAGGTCCTTCTAGCTTGGAGCTGTTTTTCTGGCATTCTGGTGCCCAGCCTTGGTCTGCATTATCCTCTGCTAGTGCTTGCTTGCCTAGGCATCAGAAGTGCAGCCTCCTGACTGTGCAGAAGAAAGATGGTGCCTGAGATGTCAAGGTTTCCCCCCGAGTCCACTCTCAAGAGTCACCCAGCAAGCATAGCATCTGTCCACCTCTTTTCTGCAGAGTAGTCCCTTTGGAAATGCACAGAGAAAAAATATGAGGTGAGGATAAGACTTATGCAGCCAGAGTGACTTGAGAAACCATCTGTTTATCTTCATTTATTCTAGGAGGGGTATCGGGGGTTTGGATACCTAACAGCTATTGTTGCTAATTACTTTTGTGCCTTTCTAGAATAATCGATGAGAATAAAAATGCATGGGAGAATCAAAGAAAAAGCCTTCTAGCATTCAGACTTTGGACTTCCTGTTTCCAGTTAATTTTCCCAGGTTTTGAGTAACATCTACATAGCTATGTATGTGTGATGTAGTATTTTTCCAGGCCCCGCAGCATGGCTACAATCAATGCAGCTCTTTTTTAAAACTATTTTATGTTCTATGTCTGGGTGACTTTTCTTTGAAACTAAGTGTTCTGAGGACCTGGTGCCAGAATCTCATTTTCATTTTTAACTGTTCTCTGCTGTTTCATAGCTCCTAACAGTTCACAAGGTAATTTTTGTAAGTAACAGAATGCAAAAGCCTGAACGCAAAACAGTGGCTCAGTGTTGATATTACCAGCAGTCACGCAGAATGATGTGCGTGGATTTTAGGGCCTCCTGATGGGTTGAGAAAGGGGCCAGGACTTTATCAGGGGAATGATGTGTGCCCAGTTCCGTAGACCTTAATTTTTGTGGGTGACTAAGAGCTATTTAAGGGTAGTCAATTATGTGAGTTGTTAAGGGTTATTACATTTTATTATTCATAAACTAAAATTAGTGCATTACTGGAGCTTATTATGGGCTCTAATTTGGTATTTTACTAATAAGCCCAGTTGCCCTGAAATGCCTGGCAGAGGGCCCACTGTCATCCAAACACATGGGTAGCTGCAGCTCTTGCAGATTTTGGGCAGAAGCTTCTTACTGGTTTACCATCAGGGTGGTACTTAGCTGTTTGTTTTTATTTGCTCCTATTCTTGCTTTTTAGTTACAAATTACACTTACTATTCTTAATTTAATTTGTCACTTAGGTTTACCAAATAATGTGTAGTGGTACCCATTTTGGTAAAAAATATTTTTTTAAGTTTTAATTTCAATTACAGTTAGTTAATATTAGTGTAATATTAGTTTCAGGTGTACAGTGTAGTGATTCAGCACTTCTGTACATCACCTGTGCTCATCATAACAAGTGCATCTTAATCCCCATCACCTATTTCACCCATCTCCCACTCACCGGCCTTCTGGTAACCAGCAGTTCTCTATAGTTGGCATATGTTTTCAAACAGACTTTAAATCATATATGTGTATATATGTGCATGTCTAGGGATGTATACATTGAGGTACAAATTGAATTACCCACATCCTATTGCTCAAACCTTCGTGTGTAATCTTCCGGAGATTTGCTAGTACTGTACCACTTTTTTCCATTAAAATTTTTAGAAAATAGATGACTTAGGTGAACTGTGAATCTTCTGTTCCCACTGGGTAGATGGCCATTTAAAAAAAAGTTTCAGATCCATGGCTCAGGAAGAAAAACTTTTTTTTCCCCCAAGTACACTATCATGGATCTTATCAAGAGGTATAAATTGAATATAAACTTTTAGAGGAGAAGAAGTAGAAAAACCAATTTATCTCTTGACTTCCTGTGGAAATGTCTCTAACTCTTATCGCCAACAAATAATCTAGGAATATACAGATGAAAATACCATGTATTTAATCTTCCTTCTTTTTAAGAGGGAGCGCTTTTTTAACACCCTGCCCCAACTGTAGTTCAAGAAGTGAGTCGAATGATTTGTCCAACTTGTTCAGCTGTGGAAGGGAAGGATACGTTCCAGTGTGGTGTTTTCTAAATCCAGTTTGCAGAGGTGACCTGGTTCAGCCACATCCTCTAGGCCTGATGATAGTTTGGACTAACTCTTCAGGTTACGTGATGTAGGACCTGCATGACAGAATGCTGCCTGCGATTTCTCCTTGGAGAAGTTAAGGAAACACAGGGAAGAATTGCTTGCATTTTGGTCTAGCTTTCTTTCCCACTTCCAGAGAATTTTCATGTAATCAATTACTGCTTCTACCTCAGTCACAATTTGCTTAGCAGAACCTGTACATTTTAGAATTATCAATTGGAAATCATCTGATCTTTCTTTGCAAAAACAAAAGCAGTTCTGATCACATGAAAATTTTAAAGCACTACATATTGATCAAATAATTTTATACAACTCTGGAGTGAAGAAACTTGAATGCTTTAAAAAACAAAGTACTCCCTTTGGTTTTGTGTGGATTTTTCTCTTGGCAGGAGCTTCTGCCACATTCTGTGTTTGTCAGCTGAAAGTTTGGCCACTGGCTAAAACTCCTGTCTAGTGAAATGGTTTGTCCAGTTCAGTTTCTCTCCCTGAAGAAGTGCATCCATAGGGATCAGTAGACTTCTGGCTACCAGCTGGTTTTTTGTTTTCAGGAACTCTGTTCTTACATGTGGCCAAGAGGCCTTGTCTAGAGTTGCAATTAGGTGACTTGGCTTTTCACACAGCTAAGGAGATTTTCAGTAGGTTTTGTGGGTGATCTCTGGGGACTTCCTTAATAGTAAGCTCTTCGATTATTTGAAGGGCAGAATTGGTTGTGCAAACTAGACCCTTGGTTAAGCATAGAGGAAAGCACTTTAGTTTTTATGGGAACTCTTAGGATATGCTTGCTAGCTATTTGAACACATAACTCCCAAATCTTAGTGGCCAACTCCAAGAAATTTTCTCATTCACATCATAGTCCAGTCTGGGTCAGCATCTCTTCTGATGGCTCTGCTCCAAGAAATGGCTCCCCTTCCAGGGGTGACTCAGGAATCCAAACTCCTTCATCCTGTGGCTCTGCAATGTTGGAGCCCTCCCACCCCCACCCCAGCTGCTGAAAGCGATCAAGATGTGAGCAGAGGTTCTCCTAGATTTTCAGGGCCAGATCAGGAGGTTCCATCCTAGCCATGACTGCATAACTTTATGGAACAAGGGTTGTGAGGTTGTTTTGTGTGCCCGGAAAGAGGAAATGGGATTGGTGAATAGCTAGGCAGTTCAGCCACAAATCCCATCCCAGGGCCTTTCTTCTTCATTTGTACTCCTGCACCAATGCCCTGCCCCTAGACAACCATTCTTCAGAGTGTGACAAGGTACACTGAGGCATATTAAAATTTGGAAGAGTTTATTTGAGCAAAAATTGATTAAAATCAAGCAATGCCAAACCAGAAAGGGTTAGGAGTGTCTGGCCAACAGGAACCAGGGTAAGGTGTGGAAGCTAAGAAAGTATTTGATTGGCTACAGCTTACAGCCTAGTTGGCTGTTTGTTTGGTTGTCCTTAGGTTTCGATTTTGTAACCTTGTGGCATGTAGAGGCTTAGAGTTTGGTTTACTCATGGAGGCCACTGTGGCATTTGACCCACCTCAGTCTAGTGGCCTCGTTGTTGAATTTAACAGATGCTAGCTGACTAGCTCCTCTTCTTGGGCAACAAGCAGGGCCCTTTCTTGCTCTCCCTCTGCCCTGGATGAAGACTGAGTGACTTAGAGTGGGGGAATTGATTTTTTCAGGCATGTTTATATTATTATTGTTCATTTTAAAATTTTTATATTGACTAAATTGCCCCATTGAAACTTACCAAAATGTAAACTTGGGAGCAGCTTTCTCTGCTAAGATGGACTGACAGATGGTCTTGTGTTGTAGAAGGGAGACTGTCTTCAAGGGCACTTGAGGCCCATAGCCCTTTAGTGGGGCTGCTACAAGTGCACAATTCATCTCCTTTGGTCTGTTCCTCAGGCCATTGGCTTCGTAGGGTAGAGCATAGAGGTTAAGAGCATGGTCTTGGGTTTGAGTCCTGGGTGAGACACTTGAAGCTGTGGGATCTTGATGTTTCAATGCCATGAACCCTATGAAGCCCTAGCACAGAATCTGGAATGTTCTCAGTATATCTTAGTTCTTGTTATTATTATCTGTTATTATTGAAAAGGGAGGACCCTCTTCAGTGGGTGAGTTGGCTCATGACCAGGATATGCTCTGGAATCTTTAATAATTTCAAACCGTGGTGGTTGGTTGCTTTTCTTCATGCTTCTCCCTTTCTGCCCCCATTCACCCTTACTTTTTGATTCCAGAATGAGACCTTTGTCTCATCAGATGGTTGCTTCTGATTTTTTTTCAACAGGGTAGGTCCCAAACTGACTGTACCAGGACATATTTTATTCAGCTTGCATAATACTATACATAAACCAGAGCTGGCAAGTAAAATATCGGGAGTTTTTACCTAAAAATGTGAAGATCCTGTTCCTCAAAAAAGCAGATCTTACAACAACAAGCCTGCATGCCGGTGGGGCCAGAGTCCCTGTGGGCCGAGTCTTCCTCCCAACTGGATTGGTGAGTTTGGTGAGTCTTATCAAGTTCACCGCAGCCCCCACCACTCCCTGTGTCTCGTTGACACAAGGCTGCAATGGGGCCGTCATCCTTCAGCATTGTTTTGTACCTTTGTTCTAATTGTTGAGTGATACTGTTTTTCTCATGAATAACCATATAAAAAAGAGAAACAAAAGATAAATCCGTGGTGTTAAATGTATTGGGAGAACGGGAGAAAGCATAATCCTTTAACATGAACACTATCTGTGTATCTGAGAATAAAGCATGTGCCAATTTCGAAAGAATAAAAGCTAGCATGCTTCACTCACTTCTATTACCAGTTTGGTCCCTGAAGGCAGCTGTGCTTGCTATCTGGGGAGAAAGGCTTGCAATTGAATATAATGAAGTGCTAGAGTAGATAGGACAACAAATGTTATGGGTATTCTGAAGGAGGGCTTTGTATTTTTCTCGATTGAGTTTAATTGCTGTGCAGTGACCTTTTAAAATGATTGATGTCTAGAAATTCCCTTTTCATCGGGAACTTAGGAACTTTTGGAGAAGATCATAGAGATGAAAGACTGTCTCCTAGAGAATATAACCCAGTTCCCTCATTTTCAGATAAGGGAAATGAGGCCCAGAGAAAAAGTAAGTATGATCACACAACCAAAGCTAGGGCTCAAATCTGCCCGCCAGTGCTTCTGTGTTCTGGCTGTTCAGATAGGCAGCTGGATATCTGCCTATCTCCCTCCCCCCCAGGAAGAGCTTTGCCACTT
This sequence comes from Mirounga leonina, assembly GCF_011800145.1. Classification (NCBI taxonomy): domain Eukaryota; kingdom Metazoa; phylum Chordata; class Mammalia; order Carnivora; family Phocidae; genus Mirounga; species Mirounga leonina. Next base: position 287,876 of record NW_023270871.1, on the reverse strand, counting down.
GGAGAGCAGGCTTAGAGACCATGTGGAGCTTCATGTGGCTTTCTTTCCAGGATTAAAATCAAAGTTATCAAGGTTTAAGACATGCTGTGAAAGACAGAAATGGTAGGTCTTTAATTGTGGAAGTGGAATATTCCATGGTGATAAGTAGAGATTCCAAGAATAGAGAGGGGATAAGGGATGAAGGAAAGATATAATATTTTTTTAAGCAGTATCTTAGAGAAACATTTGTGGAAACAAAATGGGACATGACTTGAGGGCTCCTAAATCTTGGTCAGATACACTTGGAATAATAAGTTTTACTGTTTCGGTCTAGACAGAGAGTAAACAGTTTTAGCAAATCTAAAATTCAGCAATTTCAAATGAAGAACCAGAATTTAGTCATCGATGACTTGCTTGGCGGAGATCCATTATTTTGTTGCAAACTCTTCAGTAAAGAGATTGAAGGAGTGAAGGTGAGTAATCAGGATCTGCAGAACAAGTTCAGAGCTAGAGAAAGGAAGGAAGCACTTCAATGGATTTGATAAAAATGTGTCTTAGAGTAGCTGAGCCACAGGAATGAGTCTTTCTCTTTTTATTTAAAATGCTCAGAAAGATGTATTTGTTGCCTATCAGCTTTCAGTTAGGTGAAAGTTAGCAAGTACTGACTGTGGTAAGGGAAAGGGCACACTCACGTTCTGCTGTTTGGAATGGATTGAGCACAAGTATGTTCAGAGGGCAGTGTGTTGATACAGATCAAAACAAAAATTTGCATGATTTATGACCTAAAGATTCCGTTTCTAGAATTTTACTTCCAGTATACTCTCTAAAATTCAGCTACCAGGATGTTTACAGAAGCATTGGCCATAATAATGAAAAATGTACATTGGAAACAAACCAAATGCCCAACAATTGGGAAATGCTCAGAGTATCTTCATACGATGGAAAATTATGTAGCCATTCTCAGTATTTTGGAAGATTATTTGATGATAAAGAAGAGAATTCATAATACTGTTAAATGTGAAAGGAACTTGAGTCACAGTTTTAAATTATAAAGATTATAGATATTACTGGGGCACCTGGGTGGCTCAGTCGGTTAAGCATCTGCCTTTGGCTCAGGTCATGATCCCAGAGTTCTGGGATTGAGTCCCGCATCAAGTTTCTTGCTCATTGGGGAGCCTGCTTCTCACTCTCTCTCTGCCTGCCGCTCTGCCTACTTGTGCTCACTCTCTATCTCTGTCAAATAAATAAATAAAGCCCAACAAAACTACTATAAAAAAATAAATATTATAGATATTAGTAGTAAAGCTATAAGAATGTCATCAGTAGTTGACAGTAGTTGACTGGTGTTATAATCACCTTAATATTTTTCTAATCTCTATTTTCCAAACTCTTTTTATACTTTAGCCATAAAAAGTTATCATTTAATAATAAAAAACCCAACCCTCTAATCAAACAGATTTCCTGTCTCAGCGGGAACTGGCTTCAGTTCTACTGGCTACAGAATCATGTCCTTGGCCCATCAACTATTTTGCATTTGTCTTAACATCTTATGCAGATGCCATGTGTGATCTACTAAACACATTTTAAGAAGTATTTTATTTAATTTATTTGAGAGAGAGAGAGGGAGAGCACAAGTGGGGGAGGAGCCAAGGGAGAGGGAGAGGGAGAAGCAGACTCCCCGCTGAGCATGGAGCCCAATGTGGGGCTCAACATGGGGCGCATCCCAGGACTCTAAGATCATGACCTGAGTGAAGTCAGAGGCTTAACCGACTGAGCCACCCAGGTGCCCCTACTAAACACATTTTTACAGCTTTGTATAAATTCTTTCTCTAAGAGATCCCAGACATGCCACACATAACTTTCTTAGAAGTGAACAATTCATGGGGTTCCTTCAGTGTTCCCACGTGTTAACAGCTGGGTTGTTGTTAGCACTCTGCTCTGTGCTTAATTTAAATCTGCCCTTGGTTTCAAAGAGTGAAGTGCCCTCTGCAAAGAGCGAAGCCCTGATATTTTTTTGTTCTAAATATCACAAATAATTCTCGTGATTTCAATTACTTTATTTCAATTTTTTTAAAAAAGGAAACAGAATGTTAGAGTCTAAAGGAACATTTGAGATTATATAACATAGTCTCAAAATTTACAAATGATACAACTGAGACCTGGAAAAATTAAATAATTTCCCCAAGGTCACAGTCAGTACCAGAGATGCCTAAATGTCATCTCACTATGTGAACAACCATCTTGAGGGGCCTGCATGTGTAGTCTACTAACAGAAAGGATTAGTGAAATTACTACTAGATAATCACAAATACAAAATGGAAGCCAGAGAATAGTGAATGCTCCTTTTTCCCTTTCCAGGGGGTCGACTTTTAGCTTTATATGAGTCCTGAGAGCTTCTCTCTCTGGTCTTCCTTTCTCTTCTCTTTTCTGCCCTTCTCCCCTTCCTGTCTAGGTCAAGACTAGGAAACGACATCACTGATGACCCCATTGTGGGATGACCCCTTGCTGCTTAGTGAAGGATGCCTTTAGGTCTCTTAGATTCTTCTGAGAGGAGCATTTATGGACAAGTAAATCCTTATCTGGCTAATGCAGCTTTCTTTTCACATGGGAAAGCCTCATGCTTTATTATATTAAATGGCTTTTTAAAATATATATCATACTATGGAATGATTTTCATGATGTAATGTTAAATGAGAAAAAAAACAAGGGGGAGAAAAAGTCGTTTGTGTAAAAAGATAATGAGATAATCAAGGATATCTGAACACTGAATATTTGGATAAAATTAAAGAATTATGATTCAGTTCTTTAGGCATAATAATATCATAGTTTTTTTTTTAAAGAATCTGCATTTTTGGAGATGTATACTAAAATATTTGTTGATGAAATTAACGGATGTCTGGGATTTGCCACAGAATAATTCGGGACATGGATTTGGGGAAGTGGGTGGGCTATAGATTAAATAAGATGGTCCACGAATTACTGATTGTTGAAAGGGGGTGATGAGTATGTGGAGGTGTGTTAAATTTTTCTGTTTTCGTAACGTTGGCTATTTTCCATCATAAAAAGTGGAGGAACTCCTATTAGGATGTGTAGTGGGAAAAGCAGGAGCTCCAGCTTGAGTACTCAGGGCTTAGAGAGGGGGACTGGGCAGGGTGAGGGAGCACTGAAACTGCCCTGCACCAGAATCAGAAGAATCAGGTTTGAGTATTCATTCATTCACACCTGCAATCAATCTTGATTGATTCTGACCATCTTCACTCTTTTTGCTCACTCCCTACACCTTCACCTCTGGCAATCACCAGTCTGTTCTCTGTATCTATGATTTGTTTTCTTTTAAAAAGATTCCATACATGTGAGATTATACAGTATTTATCTTCTTCTGTTAACTTATTTCCTTAGGGTAATTCCCTCAAATTCCATCCATGTTGTCACAAATGACAGGATTTCCGTCTTTTTTATGGCTTAGTAATATTCTGTTACATATATATATTTTATATATATATATATTTTATATATATATATATATAATGTATATATGCCACAACTTCTTTATCCATTCATCCATCAGTGGACACTTAGGTGGTTTCCGTATCTTGACTGTTATAAATAATGCTGCAATGAATATGGGGGTGCAGATGTCTTTTTGAGATAGTGGGTTTTGTCTCCTTTGAATAAATACCCAGATGGGGAGTTGCTGGATCATATCGTAGATCTATTTTTAATTTTTGCAAACTCTGTGCTGTTTTTCATTGTGGCTGCATGCATTTATGTTCCCATTGCCTTTTTGAAATGGCAGAATTTTATCCTTCTTTTTGTCCTCCAAGCAGCAGTTTTCTGTAGAAATCGAGTATTTTTTAAGAGCGCAGCTTGAGTTGGCTAACACAGCACATACTGTGATCAGCTTGTAGACTGAGTGGCTGTTTGTTTCTCATGTTTGACTCCAGAACCCCAAGAAGGGAGCACTGAAAACCACACAGACACTTAGAGAGGAAAAAATAGTTTTATATTGCTCAGAAACTTTCTCATCTGAAAGACTTAGGAATTAAAGAATGTTCTGTGTGGGAAGGTTTCAGTGTTGACAGAGGCCCCTAGAGGTAGAGGTATCTGAGGCAAAGATGTACAGGTGGGCAGCTAAGGTAAAACTGATCCAAAATAATCCTACTCACTCATTCCTCATCTGCTATCCATTTGCTCAACTTCACCCAAAGTGCTCCCAGGAAACCCGTATTTTCCCCCAGCCTAGCATTTCTGTTGGGTTTGTAGTCTTGTTGGAATCCTCCCACTGGTTTGTAATCCACTTTGCTTTATTGTATCTTAGCACCACACTAAGTACTTAAGTGTTTCATAGTCCTTTTTTTTTGATTGGATATGTTGGATAACATGTCCCTGGAAGCATGTGGAATGTTGCAATCCTTTAGATGAGGAAAACAGAATCAGAAGACAGGAGTGGACCCTAGAGGCAGTTCACAGTCTGCTTTTCACTTAAGGATATTGAAACCCAGGGAGGTCCATTGACTTGCTCAAAGTGACAAGTAGTAGAACCAGACAAGAACTCAGTCCGGGGTCCTCATGGTCTTTCTAGAGTATCACACTACTTATTACTTATGGGATGGCAAAGTGGTGATGAGTCTGCAGACTGAGTTAAGGAGGATCTATGAGAGGGTCCTGGGTGCTTGTCTCTTTATGTCCTGTTCGTCTATAAAGTGATGAGTACTGGTCCACAGCAGCTGTAAAAGGAAAGAGAAGAAAGAGGACCCTTCGGTAATATCATTACAATTTAGATGAATCCTTTCTGGATACTCAGAGATTAGAATTGGGACTTGTCCTAGAAACATTTATGGATCTGGGTAAAACTTATCTTTCCTACCTTTCAGGATCATCCCTTCTTCTTTCCTCCATTTGGTAGGACCACAGGATGTCTGCCTCTCTCATTGTGCAAGATTTTCAACTTCAATGCCCTACCTAAATTGTCCCATGATCCCCCCAAAACTTCCCTTACCTCTGTGCTAATCTCCCCAGGACCCTGAGGCCTCAAGTAGAGATGCAAGCCTCCAAAATAATTGATTCTGCTATGTAATGGCAAATTACATCACTGATGGCCCCAACCTAGAAACAAACCTAATACCCACCAACAATGAATGGATGTATGAATTGTAGTGTATTTAAATGATGGAATAACATACAACAATGAAAACAATATGAGCCATTGCTATGCTTAACAACGTAGATGCTTCTCACAGGTTAATATTGAAGGAGAAAAATAGGCACAAGAGTTCATATTGTGTGATTCCATTTATATGGAGTTCAAAACCAGGCAAAACGAATCTATGGTGATGGATGTCAGAATAAGTTACCTTCGGGGTGAGTGGTGACTAGGGGGCACATGAAAAAGGCCTTCCCTGTTGGCAAAAATATTCCATCTTTTGATCCTGGTAGTGATTATCCAGGTGTGTTCCTTGGGTCCAAAGTCACTGAGCTGTCCACTTAAGATGTGTTCATCTTTCTGCATGTTCCCCTGAGCTAAAGAAACTAACTTGTCTAAACCAGAACTTCTCACCCTGCTCTCCAAACCTGCACGACTCACAGTCTTCCCATCTGACCTGGTGGCTTCCCTGTCCTTTGAGTTCTGTCTGACTTCACTCTTCCTTTCACCCACCAGATTCGTCTGCATATCCGGTTGGCTCTCCCTTTGGCATAGGTCTGGCTTCCATCTACTCTTCTCCTCCTCTGCTGGAACCGTCCTGTCCCAGGACACCTTGTTTGCTTCCCTGGTTATGGTCAGAACCTCCTAACTGGTCCACTTCCACCTTCACCCTTGTACAGGCTGTTCTCAGCACTTCTCCTCACTCAGAGTCAAAGCCAAAGTCCTTAATGCAGCTTACAGTGTCTGGAGCAATATGACTTCAGCTCCTCTCTGTTTTTCTTGGTTCCTTTCACCTCCAGCCACTCTGGTCTCCTTGCTGTGCCTTGAACACAGCCTACACATGCAGCGCACCCCATAGGGTCTTTGCCCTTCTTGATCACTCCTTCCCTTGCCCCCCTAGCTCCATGGTCATCACCTCTTTTAAGTCTTTTCTTAGACATCACCTTTACGACAAGACTTACTCTGACCTTCCTATTTAAAATCACCCTTCCGGAAAAAATAAGAAGAAAACAGAGAGGGAGGCAAACCATAAGAGACTCTTAACTGTAGGAAAAAACTGAGGGTTGCTGGAGAAGAGGTGGGGGGATGGGGTAACTGGGTGATAGACATTTAAGAGGGCACTGGATGTAATGAGCACTGGGTGTTGTATGCAACTGATGAATCACTGAACTCTACCTCTGAAACTAATAATACACTATATGTTAATTAAATTGAATTTAAATAAAAAATTTAAAAAACCCCAAAACTAAAACTAAAATCACCCTTCCCTTGCACTCCCTGGCTGTGTGTTGAATTTCACCTTTGTGAAAATTCACCTCACTACTTTAACAAACTGTATATTTTCCTTATTTATTATGCACATCATTTGTTTTTCCCCTCTACACAAACTCCCTGGGGAATTTTGAAGCAACTAAAAGTTTGGGAAGCTCTCGTTTTGATCTTCCTAATTGCGCAGTGTTTTTACATCCCGTTACTGAGTTGGGTTTTACCCTGGAAGTGGACAGAACAAATACCGTTACCCCCTAGCCTTTTGTTGTTGTTTTCACAGATGAGGCAACTAAGTCTGGGAGAACAAGCTTGAGGGCTAGGAAGAGGCAGGACCAAGACCCGGAGTTGACTTCAAGGCCACTGTTCTTTCTGCCATCCCCCGTCACCCCCTGAGGCAAACAGCTGTAACTAAATGGCAAAGGAGGTCCTGGAGAGAGCCCAGGGAAGAGGTGGGCCAGAGAGCAGAGGGAGTGACCAGGATTTAATTTACTAATGAAGCAAGATGTGGGTGATGAGTGTACGGACATCGAAATGACGGAGCCTGGCTGAGAGATAACTAGCCTGCTGTCCCTAGGGGCCGTTGTGGTGTCAAGTAAGGACAGTCCTGGCTTTATTCCGTGTCCAGAGGTCAAAAGTGGAGCCGGAGGAAGACAGATCCTTTAGTGACCAGAGCCCTATTTCAGGACAAAGTTTCTGGATGATGACATTATGCTCCTTGTGTTGCGGGTGCTGCAGACTTTTCCGGGCTCTCAGATAATGCCGTGGGATTCACAGGAGAACCCGCTCGAATTCTTCAGCTTTCCTTCTAAATAGATTTGAGATAGGTCACAAGTTAGTAAGACCCATAGCATAAACATGAAAGATAAATAGCATATGTGGGGGCAAGAGGATGTAATGAGCCAAAAAAAAAGTTTGCTAGTGAATTTACTGTGATTGGAACATTTGGTTTTCATCATCCTGGAAGCTGAAGGGAAAATGTGAAGTAGCAGTTACTGCCTGATTAAACATGCTCAATATTTAGTTACAGGCACTTGGAAATTTTAGGGCAATGAACGTCTAGGAGGAACCCACCACATAAATCCTATTTAAGGGACATTGAATTCATGAGTGGATTTTTATTTTTACAGACCTATTTTAAAGCATTTTTTTCTGCTACCAGATGAGTGTTCTACTTCTCCAGTAGCGTTCTCTAGAGATGACAATGCAGAATGCTTGGGGAGGGTTTTCCCAGGGAGGAGAGATTTGCGTGGTGAGGATCACGCTCGTGCTTCTACTCTTGCCGTGGCTCTAAGCCCTCATGGCTCCCCATAATGTAGCATTTTCCAGTACATCATGCTCTTCCGTGCTTCTAACCTGACCTTCCCAGTTAAATTTCATCTTCTTAAGGATTAAAATGTCTTCTACTTCTTATGTACTTCCTCAGTGCTAGGCCTACAGTGTTTTCAAAGCTGCAGATGTCGGAAATGTAAAGAGTGGAAGACACAATCCTTGCCCTTGGGGAGTTTACAGCAGAGTGCTGAGCGGGAACACCAACCAGCACGCACAGGAGACCGAAGACCACCTGTGCTCCGCAAGTCGTTGTCAGGAACACCTGGCTCTAGTCTGGAATTTGCTATCGTGCGTGTGTGTGACTGACTTTCAAGAAGACTCTTAATCTATCTGAGCCTCAATTTTGTCATCTGTGAACAAGGAGTTTATTTAGGTCGCTGGTTTTCAAACTTTTTGGAAGCTGACCCACAGTAAGAGGTACATTGATCTTGACCCAGTTCATTCACAGGCATCTATGCAAGTAAACGAATGTTTATCAGAATGATGTTTGCCCTTTGTATGGGCAGTGCGCCCGGTTATTTTCTCTTCTTTCCTTCATAAATTTGCTGCCATGCTTTATTTTTTTTTTAAGTTTATTTTTAAAAATATTTATTTATTGACAGAGAGAGATAGCGAGAGAAGGAACACAAGCAGGGGGAGAGGGAGAGGGAGAAGCAGGCTTCCCGTGGAGCAGGGAGCCCGATGAGGGGCTCCATCCCAGGACCTGGGATCATGACCTGAGCCGAAGGCAGACGCTTAACGACTGAGCCACCCAGGCGCCCCTGCTGCTGTGTTTTAAAACTGAAGGCTCTCTAAAGTTCTTTTTGGTTCTAACCATATGTAGCTACTTCTTAATGGTAAATGTTAAATTACATCCCATTTCTACCTGGTTCATACCTGGTTCATACCTGGTTCTCAAGCTTGACTGCAGTTAGGGTCTCTTGGGTGCTTGTTTCCTAATCACTGAAGCTTGTGCTCCACCTCAGAGATCCTGGTTTAATGGGTAAGGGGAGTAGCCTGAGGACAGGACTTTTTAAAAGCTTCTCAGGGAGTCCACAGCTTCACCAAGCTGGAGAACCACTGCTGACAGAGACTCCCCTGTGCCTAAAACATCTCTGCACATGGAAATAGCGTTTCCCCAGGCCTGGCTTTTTGGTGGTCCCGCAGTCATGGCGGAGAATCACACTTGTGTACGTAGAGACGTATATTTTTCTAATTCCTTCTGGTTCTACCGGAAGGGGCCTCCTTCCTTCTGCCTAAAGTTTGTGCTTGTCCTCTTAAGCTCTGGATCCTGTCATCCTCTCTTCCTTGGGAACATTGTAGAATCAGCCGTCACCTCTCTGTCCCACACCTCACCTTGCTCTCTCTATAGCTCGCTTCGTCCCCACGGCCACGGGCATTTTGAAGCTGGAGCGCGAGGTTCTTGTCTCACAGTAGTCCTAGAATGAATCCCACGGCCAAAGGAGAGTGAGTAAAGTGATAGGGGATCTGTTGAGCAAGGATACAGAAGAAAAAAGCTCTCAGGGGTGAGAGGGGTCCCGGCAGGGTTGCCACTGAGGGCTTTTAGGGTTGGTCTTTTATTGAAGGCTAACCAGGGAACTTAAATCCTTTCATCATCTTGTGTGTATACCGAATGCATTTCTAGGTTCTTCAGTAACTTCTGGATATTGGAGGGGAGGGGAGAGAGGGAACGTACACCTTTTGAAAATGCGCAGTGTTTCTTCCTGTGTTCCAAATCTGCTGTGAGTACCCAGTACTCTAATTATTATAATGCATTATCCCATTTGATAATAGCATTCCTTTAAGGTGTAGGTGACTTCTGTATTACAGGTGAGAAAGCTAAGGTTTGCAGCAGATCCTTAGCATCTAATATTAGACATTGTACTTATTTGCCCCTTAGACTGCAGTGGATTCTAATTAAACATGATGCTATCTAATTTATTTTTAAATGTTCTAGAATTTCTGTTTTTCACAAAGTTAGTTTACCAAATTAGAAAAGGCTTTTTTGCTTTTGTGGCATAGACCTCATAACCTCTTTCTTCCATCGCACGTACAGACGTTTATTAGACAAGCATTCATTAACAAGGCAGGCACAGAACATCGCTCAGATCTGTCCTGTAAGCTTGTCTCTCCTCTTAGGTGCTCTGCCCCCCAGTATGGAACAGCTCATTTGAGGCAGACATAGCTAGCTTCCTAGGCAGGATGCTGTGTAGTCAGTGAGTGGATGTGGGTCTGATTGAGGGTTCAGGCTTGCATGCCCTGTACAGGTTTCTAGCCTTGCTAGATTCTTTTTTTTTTTTTTTTTTAATTTTATTTATTTATTTAACAGAGAGAGACACAGCAAGAGAGGGAACACAAGCAGGGGGAGTGGGAGAGGGAGAAGCAGGCTTCCCACTGAGCAGGGAGCCCGATGCGGGGCTCGATCCCAGGACCCTGGGATCATGACCTGAGCCGAAGGCAGATGCTCAACCATCTGAGCCACCCAGGCGCCCGCCTTGCTAGATTCTTATACCTTGTTCATACAGGAATGGAGAGTGTTGCTCAGCTGTCTTATCAGTTTATATACTTTGAACATCTTCAATTTCTTCAGTGAGAACACATTTCTAATATTCATTATGGTAATTAACAAGACACGACTTTCATTAGTGTATTTTTATATACACTATGCTAATTAGCAAGGTGTAGACTGTTGATGTTGACTCAAATAGTAGGCTTTGTAGGAGCCACTTGGGGAGTGTGCCTCTTTTTATTTTAATGCTGGATGACCACTCTTGGGCTGTGCATCAAGCATATGGTTAGAATTTAAACTTTAGTGCATGTATAATATCATACTGACTAGACTGTCACACTTTACAGTAAATTACAGCCTTCAAAATGCTGGTCTCATGACTACACTGGCACTAGACAGACATTGTGTGTTTGTGGGAAAAAAGTACCTGTGATGAATGGGAGCTTCATCTTTGCTATGCCAGTTCCCATTGGCTTCCAAATATTTCTCTATTCCGTAACCCATGGTGCTCTTTTTTTAAAGATTTTATTTATTTGACAGAGACACAGCGGAGCAGGAACACAAGCAGGGGGAGTGGGAGAGGGAGAAGCAGGCTTCCCGCGGAGCAGGGAGCCTGACATGAGGCTCCATCGCAGGACCCTGGGATCATGACCTGAGCCGAAGGCAGACGCCTAACGACTGAGCCACCCAGGCTCCCCCCCCATTGTGCTCTTTATCTGACTCACTGGAGCTCAATGTCTGGCGCTCCCCCACCCCCCACTCCTAGGCTGGTAAATCTCATAGAAGTTGGGGAGATGAGCAGGTCAGATAGGTGTCATCTGCAGTTTCTAAGTGGTTCTGCTACTTTATGTCCCCACTCAACTGCCTTAGGCCGATACCTCCTTTTGGACAAAGCATTCTTCTTTTCACTTATGAATTACATTTTCTTGAAATGGTTTCTAGAGTGCTGTCAGTTTCCCAGGATCTCTTAATCTGAGGAGGAAAGTGAAGACTCGGTGGCTCAGCAGTCATTTACTCTTGCCCATACATCTGCAGGCGAGCTTGGAGTGGGCAGGCCTTGGCTCGCCATGCAGGTTTGAGCTCATCTGGTCCAGGTGTAATTCCTCTGAGGGTCAGCAGAGATTAGGTGGAAGCTCTTCCCAGAGCTATGGCAGAGGTGAGGAAGGTGGGGGCCACTATGCAAACTTAGTTGACACAGTCAGTTGTACCCAGTCTGCTAACATCCCTTTCACTAAAAGATGTCCTGTGGACAAGCCCAAAGTCAGGGAGCAGAGAACTGTATTTGTTGGATGGGGAGGTAGAGGATATGTTTGAACAACCTAATCTACCGCAGGCTCTGAATAAAAATAATGGATATTTGGGGGCAGTTTTGGGATTGGACAGAGAAGGACAGAGAAGAATTTAGAGATGTGGTGTCTTAAAAAGGAAAGAATAGATTGTTTTCTATAAGCCACTCCTAGATGATATATTCAGATGCCACCAGAAGAAGTTGCCTGAAATCTTCTCAGAACTTGAAGCAGAGCACTCAGCGAGGACATTTATGAGGAGTAATAGGAAAAGATGCAGAGAACAGGGACCCAGGTGGCCATTGGAGCTGTGCTATGGTAACATTGGTGGGAGCGGAGGCGTCTTGCACGATGAGCACTGTCCCCCTGGTGACACCGTGGGTGGTGTCCTTTTGTTTGACAGATGCTACCTGCCTGTGGTTAGAATCCAGTTCTCTACTTAGCCCTGTTGAGCTTTGCTGGGAGATAGTGGTTTGGTCCTGTGTTGGACAGAAAAACAAACTTTCCGGCTCAGCCCCTTTCAGAGAAAGCTCTTTGGTTAATCTGGGGAAACATCTCCTGCCAAGGGTTCCACTTCCCAGTGACAAGATATTTCAGTCATTTGCCACTGGGGTCAGAAAGAGTGAAAATCACAGAGACTGGGAACACCTCAACAGTCACCTTTGACCTTTACCTCACACTGGCATTTTTTGGCCACTTGGCTATCTGATGTCACAGTGAGTGTCCCCTCCTCAATGACAGGCATCTTGTCGTGCTCATCTTTGTACCTTCAGCACTGTTTCTGCTACCCAGTAGATGCTTAGTAAATGTTTCTAGACTGAAAGCGGCCTTTATTGTCTTGAGGCTCTTACATTTTCCGGAAGGAAACCACAGAGAAAAGCAGAGATCTATGTAAGGACAGATGGAATCTATGGGGAAAGAATCAGAATGAGGAACCTGGCTACAAGTTAAGTGCATTTTCTAGTATTTTACCTCACTGCATAGGACACCATGTCATGTCATGCCACAAAGTGACATTCTCTAGTTGTTTATCTCAGACTACACTACCCAATTGTAATGTAAGTACACATCAGCTCTCTGAAACTAAACGCCCAGATTTGTAGCTTTGCCAATTTCTGTGGTATAGATATTTTACCATGGCTGATTTCAGGCTACCCACCTGTTTTAGTTTCTTATGGGCACTGTCACAAATTGTCACAAATTTTAACCAACAAAAGTTTATTCTTTCACCATTCTGGAGGCCAGCAATCCAAAATCAATTCCACTGGAGTGAAATCAGGGTGTCAGCAGGCCCACGCTCCCTCTGGAAGCTCTAGGGGAGAATCCGTTCCTTGCCTCTTCTAGCTTCTGGCTTGTGGACACGTCACCCCCTTCTCTCCCTGGGTGGCCACATCGTCTCCTAGGGCCCACCGGGATAATCCCCCCATTTCCAGATCCTTAATCACATCTGCAGAGTCCTTTTTTTTTTTTTTGGTCCCATAAATTGACATTCATATGCAGCAGGAATTAAGACATGATGTGTTTTGGAGAACCATTACTCAAGCAATCACACCTCAGTTTAACAACCAGCTCACAGAATCCTGAATGTTTAGCAAATGGTTCTCACAAGCAGGTACAGGGGGTTACAGCACACCACTAAAGGCCTCTTGTGGGAAGAGATTGAGATTACTCCTTCGTTTGTTTCCTCTACAGTCTTCAGTCTCGTGCAAGCCAGCGTGAGCTAGTGTTTAAAGAATACTTTTGCACTGACTCTAAGAGACCTTAACATGTAAAAAGCTAGTTAATGTAAAACCACTCTGGTTGTTTCTTTCTAGGAAAAAACCTTCAGACTGTGAGAACTGTAGTAGAAACAAACAGTTAAAGGCTCAGGGACATGGTCAAAACTCACCCCAGCCTTGTTAGAGAATCCAGTGAGTCATGGCCAGAGTTTGCACAGTACTGAGCTCTTTGGCAAACCCATGTTATCTCTAGTGATGCTTTCCGAATGTTCCTCTCGGATCAGGTTTTCCAGTCCTAGGCTTTTTGTTCTTTGGCTTTTTTCCCCTCATGTCCTTTGTCTCATCTGTGTCACTAGACTAAGCTCTCAGGGCACAGATTGTGTGTTAAGCTTCCTCATGACATTCACCTTCTCCCTGGACACTGCAAAGCTAGTACAGTGCCTTGAATTAATGCATAACCCATAATTACTTTATTATGTGCTGACTGCCTGAGCCACTCACCATATTGCAGTGTGTATGTGTGTGTATGTGTGTAAGACTACAGAATGAGTGAAAACTAGAACAAGCCTTGTATTTTTAAAAATTTACCAGAAACGGTATTATATTGGTGTCTCCCTCGGTTCCAGTGCCTGGTTGGCATAGCTTGTGTTGCTTGGGCCCCTACAGGAGGCCATAATCCTGGTGCCAAGAGCATTTTTTTTTTTTTAAAGATTTATTTATTTATTTGAGAGAGCGAGAAAGTACATGAGGGGGGGAGGGTTAGAGGGAGAAGCAAGCTCCTTGCCGAGCAGGGAGCCCGATGCGGGACTCGATCCTGGGACTCCAGGATCATGACCTGAGCCGAAGGCAGTCGCTCAACCAACTGAGCCACCCAGGCGCCCTGCCAAGAGCATTTTTAAGAACTTTGGTCACCGATCTCTCTAGCCCCAGAACACACCCTGGCTTTCCGCTCTCTTCTGCTCCTTCGTTTAGTGACCTTGCCTCAGTTCCCACTTACCCGGGTTGAGGGGAATATGGTGCATCCAGCATGTAGCAAGCACACCCTCCGTGATGCCTTCCTGGTCTTTTGTTTGGACCCAGGGCCGTTGGCTCTGGCGTGGCCCCTTTGACTAGCCTCCACAGTCTTGCTTTTAGTCAATTTCGACCAGCAAAGAAAGAGGTAGGAAATACACGAACTGAACATCTGCTATTTGTCAGCATTGAACTGGGTGGTTTACGACATAGTTTTCTTTTTTTTTTAAAGATTTATTTATTTATTTGAGAGAGCGAGAATGAGAGAGAGTACATGAGAGGGGGGAAGGCCAGAGGGAGAAGCAGACTCCCTGCCGAGCAGGGAGCCCGATGCGGGACTCGATCTCGGGACTCCAGGATCATGACCTGAGCCGAAGGCAGTCGCTCAACCAACTGAGCCACCCAGGCGCCCCAACGACATAGTTTTCTGTTTAATCCCCTTGACAACCTAGCCAGTGGGGTATTAACCCCATTTTATGGATGATGAGATTCACAGACGGCCAAAAGAGTGGTTTAGTTCGTGTTTAAATGAAATAGTCGGCCAATGAAAGTGTCTGATGCATGGGTGGTAAATCAGTAAGGCGGGTGTTATCGCTCCCATTTTACAAAGAATGCACACATAGTCTGAAGTGGTCAAGAATGTGCTGAATTTCTCTTGTGGGGAGCCCCATCCCCACCATCGTCAGTACCTTCTAGCATTATGAGCGAGTTCACTTTGGCTTCTTTGCTCAGCCCTGGTCATCTAGGGGTCAATGCTGCTGTGTTCCCTTGGATCCCAGAATCTTTTTCCTGGCAGACCCTATTCCACACTGGTATGGGGGAGTCTGGAGTTCGAGAGAAGGCTTATCAAACTGTTAGCAGTTATATATGCTGTTTTCACTCTTTTAACCCCATTGTCTACCAAGTCTAGGAGACGACGTTTTTTCAGCTTTTTGGAGGTATAGTCGACAAAATTGTTAAGACATTTAAAGTATACAGTGGGATGATTTGACGTATGTATACATTGTGAAACGGTTCTCCCCACCATGTTAATGAACATATCCATTACCTCACGTATTAATTTTTTAAAAAATGAGAACATTTGATTTACTCTCCCTTAGCAAATTTCAATTATAAAAAAGTGTTATCAACTATAGTTACCATATTATACATGAGATTCTCAGACCTTATTCATCTAATGGGAAGTTTGTGCTCGTTTACCAACGTCTGTTTATTTCTGGCAACCACTTTTCTACTGTTTATTTCTAAGTTTGACTTTTTTTTTTTTTTTTTTAGATTTCACATATAAGTGATAGCATGCAGTACTTTTTTTGGAGGGGGGAGTGTCTGGCTTATTTCATGTAGCACAGTCTTTCAGGTTCATCTGTGTCATTGAAAATGTCAAGATTTCCTTTTTAAGGCTGAATAATATTCCATTGTGTGTGTGGGTATAATATATGTATATTTATGTATATATGTCTACATTTTCTTTTACATGTGTCCATCAGTGGACACTTAGATCATCTGTGTACCTTGGCAATTGTGAATAATGCTGCATTGAACATAGAGGTGCAGATATGTCTTTGAGATAATGACTTCATTTTCTTTGGATAATAACCAGAAATGGGATTGCAGGATCATATGCTGTTTCTATGTTTTATGTTTTGAGGACTCTCCATACTGTTTTCCATAGTGACTGCACCAATTTACATTCCTACTATCAGTGCACAAGGGTTCCCTTTTCTCCATATCCTCTGTAAAACTTGTTATCTCTTGTCTTTTTAATAATAGTCATTCTAACAGGTGTGAGGTATTAGAAAGCTACACCTAACAGGTGTGTGTATTTCTAGGAGCTAGCATTTAAATAGATTACAACAGGGATGCCCTTGCCTTGAGTCTTCTGGGAAGGAGCCCTCCTCAACAGGCATGGCCAGGAAGATCATAGACCATTGACCATCGTTAGAATAAAAAAGTGAAGGCTAAGTTCTCCCTGTCTAGCAACTGGTACTGGGACCGTGGGAAGCTAAGTATTTAAATTTGTCGATATAATATGAGCTAAAGGATTGCTTGTTACACTCTTGTTGTCAGTATGTTACCTTCTCCTGCCTGAATTTAGAGATTCCTTTATAGAAGGCTTCTCCGCTTCTTTTCAACCCTGCCTTCTGTGAATGCTTTGCCTTTCATTTTGGACCCGATTTAATCCTGTTACAGCCGGAAAGAAGGAAGCTGCCTTGAAGGAATCTCTGACCATCAGTAGTCAAAAAGTGCTCATTTGAAATCGTATAACTTTGACATTTATTTATTTATTTGTCTACTTATTTATTTTTATTGAAGCAAATTTGACATTAACATTATATTAGCTTCAGGTGTGCAGCATAATGATTAGAGATTTGTATGTTATTGTGTACTGATCACCACAATAAGTCTAGTTAACATCTGTCACCATGCGTAGTTACAAAATTGTTTTTCTTGTGATGAGGACTTTTCAGATCTCCTCTTTTAGCAACTTTCAAATATGCAGTATGTTGTTACTAACTATCGTCACCATGCTGGACATTACATCCCCATGACTTACTTATCTTATAACTGGAAGTTTGTACCTTTTAACCTGCTTCGCCCATTCCGCCCACTCTCTAGTTTTGACCTTTTAAGGGAAATGATGATGTGAGATAAATGCTATTCAGGCTGTGGGTAGGCTTTTGAAACTGTTCCTTGCGCCACAGCTTTGTCACAGAATTGAAATGGCAAGTAGCGCTCGTGATATTAGCAATTACCAAGTTGGAACTGACCAGCTTAACGATGTACAATAAAAAGGATTCCAGTTTGTAGCAAGCGAAGTTTGGCTCATTGGGATGCCTCTTCATGGTCAGACAAATATTATGAAATAACAGTTGATCTTGAAGTTCTTCCCATTTTCCCTTTCTCTATTTTTAAGGAGAGATGGGAGAGACAAGCTTTGGTTTCTGGACGCTTTGGGGGAGGGCACTCCATTTTGTGTTATCCCATTGAGCTTCAGTCTTTTAACCTAAGGATTTGATCCCTGTTCAGATACACTTGCTTCCTACCAGGAGGGGTCACAAAACTGCTCATGCTGTTACCAGTTTAGAGTAGTGGGTCCTCATCAGCTCCTTTCTCTAAGCCTTGGTAGCCTGGTAGTCTTGGTTGCATGTTACAAGCCCTTGGGAAGCTATGGAAGCTGCCAGTGCCTCTCTGTCCCACCACCAGGAATTCAGGTTCATCTGGTTGGGAGGTGGCTTGGACGCTGGGATGTTTCAAGGCTCCCCAGGTGCCTCCCAAGTACAGCCAAGATTGAGAATCAATGGCGTAGAGCAAGATGCTGATGGAGATTTTGATGGGGCTGGAGGAGAAGCTTAGGATATTTGGGTACCTTGGAAGTAGGGATGTTAGACTGCTAAGAAAAGAGAGAACAGAGAAGAAGAGGAAGGGTACAGAAGAGACCACTGACTGAAGGAAAGAGGCTTCTCAGATCTCACTTTTGCCTAGATTGGTTCAGTGAGGAAGCTTCCTTCCATTTTAACCCACTCAGTTAAATGATTCCAAGGGATCATACACCACCTGATGCCAGGAGGTGAAGACATCAGAAACTGAGAGAGAGCGACAGCTTGAGGTCACCTTTTGGCTGATTTTGCCTTACACATGGACAAATCAGGAGCAGGTAGCAGTCAAAATTACTAATTACAAAAGCGATCGTGTTTCGTGTAAAACAATTTTTAAAATAGAGAATTACGTAAAATACGTACTGACAGCTCCTCCTTAATCCCATTTTCATCCCACCTTATCTGATTGTTGTTTATTTTTACAGATTTTGTATGCATGCTGATATTTGCACCTATGTATTTGTAAATACACATACACATATATGTACGCCTGCATATAAATAGCCAAATGTGTGTGTGCGTGTATATGTATCTGAATGTGTGTGTGTGTGTGTGTGCTTTGTAGTTGTCAGAAATAGGGTATGCTGGGGTAGCAGACAACCCCAAACCCAACTGAACACAACAGGAGTTTATTTCTCATTCCCATATTATATGATACTGACTAGGGGAGCTGCTCTTCATAGTCATCCCAGAATTCAAATTGCCAGAGGCTCGATCTCGACAAATACTTGGAAGAAAACTTGGGAGAGGGAAGATTGCTCTGAGGCATGTGTTGGTATGTAAATGCTGTGGCCTGCAAGGGACATACATCACTTATGCTCACAACTCCTTGGCCATAACTAGACCTGTGGCCCCACCCAACAACAAGGGGGCCAGGAAATTCAGCTTTCTATGTGCCTGGAAAGAGAGGAGTACTGGAGAGCAGCGAGCAACACAGTTATAGGTCCTACAGGTGTATATAAATACTACATATTGGGGCACCTGGATGGCTCAGTCGGTTAAGCGTCTGCCTTCGGCTCACGTCATGATCCCAGGGAGCTGGGATCGAGTCCCACATCGGGCTCCCTGCTCGGCGGGAAGCCTGCTTCTCCCTCTCCCACTCCCCCTGCTTGTGTTCCCTCTCTCGCTGTGTCTCTCTCTGTCAAATAAATAAATAAAATCTTAAAAAAACAAATAAATACTTCATATCTATATGAACATATATAATTTTATTTTTTTATTTTATTTTATTTTTAAAATATTTTATTTATTTATTTGAGACAGAGAGAATGAGAGACAGAGAGCATGAGAGGGAGGAGGGTCAGAGGGAGAAGCAGACTCCCTGCCGAGCAGGGAGCCCGATGCGGGACTCGATCCCGGGACTCCAGGATCACGACCCGAGCCGAAGGCAGTCGCTTAACCAACTGAGCCACCCAGGCGCCCTAAACATATAATTTTAATATGAAGAATATATAAAGAAATAAATGTATATGTATCACTAATAATAAAAATGGATCCCTATGCTCAATAATTTGGTGTTTTTTGTGGAGCAATATACCTTGACATCTTTCCATGTCTATAAAAATCTTGTTTCTTCTAAAGTTGGCGCAGTCGTGTGTGTATTCCATTCACTTTTTCATGAGTCCAGTGTCTGCTCTTTGCCAGGCCCTGTGCTGCGCACAGGAGTGAGTAAGATGGACGTGGCCCCCTTGCCTTATGCGCACACTCTGTGCAGCTAGTATGTAGCAATATGCACTGTAGGTATGTACCATAGTCTGCTGTCCTATTGATGTCCTCATTGATGGGACGCTTAGGTGTTACAAATGATGCTGTAGGCAACGTCACTGTACCTATAGTTTGAGCACTTGTAAGTTTTTCTCTTGCACCAACAACGGAGAGTAAGTTGTGGATCGTGGAGGTTCTCCATGTGCCCAGAAAGGTTCTATTTGTCATCATGGAGGTATCAGCAGGACTCTAGTCTAGAGTGTGGTTCTCCAAATGATGTTTCTAGGTGTTTTTCCTGGGCTTTGTTGTTGTTCCTCTGCTTGCTCCAACATTTCATTGTTTTTGAGGCAGTTGGCCTAAGGATATTGGTTCCTTCATTCTCTTCAGCCTTTACTTCGATCAGTGGGCGAAACAGTGGCAAATTTTAGAGCCCTCCATATTTGGGCCGGAGCAGCTCTTACTGACTTTGAGGGAGAGGAACATTGTGCATTCCTCTGGAACAACCCCCTCGCCCCGCATCTTAGCTTCCTTACCTCTACACCAGAAATAGAAGTGAGGAGCTTTAGGAGTTTGCTCATATGGTGCTTGCTTTAGGAGCAGAAATATAGAGGACATTTCTTCCCAACTTCCCTGAGCTGTGCATTTAGAGTTTCCAAATAAAACCCAGACTTTGCTGTACCTGAAAGTCTGTTATTATGACAGCCGCTTGAAGGTACCACACATTTCAAGGGTCTTTTCCGAACGTTTAAAACTTCGTAATTACTAAAAAAGATGTAAATAATGGTGTCTCTGCAAGGAAAAGGACATCGTCAGATGGCTGTCCTTTTAAGAATATTTCAAGCTGCCAGTGAGGCTATTTTGGGGAGCTGAATTTCCTACAGGTGACAGCTCAAGATGTGATTCATAGAATTGGAAGGTGCACTGCCTCCTTGCTCTTCCCTCCAGCTCTGGAGTCTGATCTTTCTCCCACTGGCCCCTCGTCCACTGCGAGGACACTGCTCAGGTGTGTGGGTGGCTCCGTTCCCTGCCAGACCAGAGGCTGCTGAAACACACATCTCTTGTGGCTGCTGATGCTTCTGACACTGATGTGCCGCCCGCGGGTGGCAGGTCCAGAGGCAAACAGAGCCAAGGAAGGGTGTCCGCTAGACCATCGGCTGCTCCCTCCCTGCACTGCTGTCCCCGCTGCCGGAGGACCTGACATATTTGACTTAATTCCGTGGCTGTCCTATAAAGAGGAAAGACAGGCCAGCAGGGTGAGCATCTGCTCCTGCAGCAGGATGGGTCCAAAGAGACAAGAATCTTTCCAGGCATTTTTCCCCTCACCAGGCCAACAATGCCATTTGCTTGAGTGCCTTCAATTCTACTCTTTCTTTCTTTCTTTCTTTTTTTTTTTTTTTTTTTTAAGATTTTATTTATTTATTTGACAGAGAGAGAGTTAGCGAGAGCAGGAACAGAAGCAGGGGGAGTGGGAGAGGGAGAAGCAGGCTTCCCGCCGAGCAGGTAGCCCAATGCGGGGCTCGATCCCCGGACTCTGGGATCATGACCTGAGCCGAAGGCAGACGCTTAATGGCTGAGCCACCCAGGTGCCCCCAATTCTACTCTTTTTAAGTAATAAGGACGCTCAAAGGAGAATGCCATCTCTTCTCTTACAGGAATTCTTCTTCGACTCTTTCGAAAACACTTATCCGTTTTTCCTTGAAACTTGCCAAGTCTGCGACACATCTGAGACTTGTTTGTACGCTGCGCTCTATTGTTCTCCTCATATTTCATGCATTTGGTCGTAGTTCCTGAAGTTAGCGGTATGCTCGGAGGGAAGGCAAGTGCACTGTACGTCAAGCTAGAGAACCACTGCGCTTGGCTGAAGGATCATCTGGTCAACTCTTCCCCCTGACTATGAGTATTGAGTTTATTGAAGCCAACTAAGGCTGATTACGTAGTAGCGTTTTTCCACACTAATCTTCCTCCACTCTTCTGACTGTCCCTTCTCCTTCAATCAAGCCCAAATATTTATTCTTCTCTGCCATTTCTTTCTCTGGGCCTTCAATTCAATTGTTCTTCTTGTTTCATATTCCCCTTTCCCACTTTTGAAATTCCATCCTTCCTTCAAGGCTCCTTCTGGGTTTCACCCCCTCCCCTCTTGCCCCAAGAGGGCTATGTTGCTGATTTTGTCCCATATGACTGTTACTGATGCTTAATAACGTAGCACTCCATAATTGGTCTTGGTCAGTTTTTGTAGGTGTCTTTTCTTTCCACCAGTCTAAGAGGTCAAGCTCGTATCTACTCCCTCTATAGTAGAGCCCAGGATCATGCAATAAATAATTATTGCTGGTACTATCTTGCTAAGAGTACCAGACTTTGAGATTCATTTAGAAAAGGGTCCAGTTTGAAAATACCATATATATAATAATAAATTTAGTTGTGGACATCAGGATTAACTTTAAGATCTCAAACTTTTCAGTGCTCTATGCCCAGGCCCCTTTCTTTGTGTAGTTTAAGATTTTCAAACTCCTGATCACTCCTGTGGGTTATTTCAACCCAGTAGCTTGTAGAAAGCTAATTTTTGCAGGAGGCCAGGGACCGTGTACCAGCTGTAGTGCTTTGCACATGAGAAGCTGTGAGCAGGTGGGGAAAGACATCAGGGACAGAGCTTAAGCCAGAGGCACTGGCCTCCATCTCCGGAAACCCTTTCAAATCTGGGCATGGTTTGCTTTCCTCATGAGAGTCTGACCTCACCCTTTACAATGGAGGGATCGAAATCACCGGGTAACCCTCTGATAAATGTTAGGATCACGACATGTGGCAGAACCAGATGTCAGGGATCCCTCATGTGTGATGCAGCAGGAAGAACACAGCACAACCTATGGGACGCCTGGGTGGCTCTGTCTGTTAAGCATCTGTGTTCGGTTCAGGTCATGATCTCAGGGTCTTGGGATTGAGCCCTGCATCAGGCTTCTTGCTCATCGGGGAGCCTGCTTCTCCCTCTCTCTCTGCCTGCCGCTCTGCCTACTTGTGCTCACTCTCTCTGTCAAATAAATAAAATCTTAAAAAAAAAGAACACAGCCCAACCTATGAAGTATTTTTGTTCATAGAAATAATGCATATGAATGTATGTGTATATATATAAAGGTAGCTGATATCTACCATTTATCCATAGATATGTGTATATAGATATCAATATGCATATGTGTATATGTACATGGAGCTAGAAACTTGATTTGATCCAGATATATATGTATACATATGTATGTGTATATATATATATATATATATATATACACACCCATACACATATATAGGCACACACATGCGTACCACATACCTGAATCTAATCAAGCTTCTAGCTTACCAGTTTATAGGAGAACAGGGTTAAAGAAAACCACAGGGAAGCAAACAGATTCAGAATGTGGGACATTCTATAGGACAATAGACCTGGTTTCTGCACCCAGCCAATGGCAGTGGGGAAAGGTGGGTGGACCTGCTCTCGAATAAAACAGTAAGAGGCAAAACAACCAGATGCCAAGTGTGGAACTTCTCTGTACCATATTTGAACAGATGAACTGTAAAGAAACTTTTTTTGAGAAAATTGCAATTTTGTCAAAAAATTAGGTGCTTATGCTTGAAAATGTACATAGTTTTAAAAGATTCATAGTGTAGTTTGGGTGTGAAATGACGTGGTGTTGAGGTTTGCTTGAAAATACTGCAGCTACCAGCCTGGATCTACTGTCAGCTGGAGAGGAGGCAAGAGGGCCGACTCAGGTGGCCAGTCAGAGGCAGGAGGCTGCAAAGCCAGGCTAGTGTGCCTGCACTGAGAGCCCACTGGGGAGCACCACATGAGAATGGACTTTCCTTGGAGTCAGTCACTTCGTCAGGAACACCCAAGTAATTTTATTTATTTATTTATTTAATTCAATTAATTAACATATAATATATTATTTGTTTCAGGGGTACAGGTCTGTGATTCATGAGTCTTATTTAATACCCAGTGCTCATTACAACACATACCCAGTGTCCATCACTGCCAGTTACCCCATCCCGCAACCCCCTTCCCCTTCAGCAGCCCTCAGTTTGTTTCCTATGATTAAGAGTCTCTTATGGTTTGTCTCCCTCTCTGGTTTCATCTTGTTTCATTTTTTTCCGCTCTTTCCCTATGATCCTTTTTGTTGTTTCTCAAATTCCTCATATCCATGAGATCATATGATAATTGTCTTTCTCCTGTTGACTTGTTTCACTTAGCATAATACCCTCCAGTTCCATCCCCGTTGTTGCAAATAGCAAGATACCATTTTTTTGATGGCTGCATAATATTCCATTGTATATATATGTACCACAACTTCTTTATCCATTCATCTGTTGATGGACATCTGGGCTCTTTCCAAAGTTTGTCTATTGAGGACATTGCTGCTATAAACATTGGGGTGCATGTGCCCCTTTGGATCACTACATTTGTATCTTTGGGGAACATACCCAGTAGTGCAATTGCTGGGTCGTAGGGTAGCTCTATTTTCAACATTTTTAGGAACCTCCATACTGTTTTCCAGAGTGGCTGAACCAGCTTGCATTCCCACCAACAGTGTAAGGGGTTCCCCTTTCTCCCCATCCTTGCCAACATCTGTGTTTCCTGATTTGTTAATTTTAGCCATTTTGACTGGTGTGAGGTGGTATCTTTGTGGTTTTGATTTGTATTTCCCTGATGCCGGGTGATGTTGAGCACTTTTTCATGTATCTGTTGACCATTGGGATGTCTTCTTTGGAAAAATGTCTGTTCACGTCTTCTGCCCATTTCTTGATCGGATTATTTGTTCTTTTTTTTTTTTTTTTTTTTTTTTAAAGATTTTATTTATTTATTTGACAGAGAGAGACACAGCAAGAGAGGGAACACAAGCAGGGGGAGTGGAAGAGGGAGAAGCAGGCTCCCCGCAGAGCAGGGAGCCCGATGTGGGACTCGATCCCAGGACCCTGGGATCATGACCTGAGCCGAAGGCAGTCACTCAACCGACTGAGCCACCCAGGTGCCCTATATTATTTGTTCTTTGGGTGTTGAGTTTGATAAGTTCTTTATAGATTTTGGGTACTAGCCCTTTATCTGATATGTCATTTGCAAATATCCTCTCCCATTCTGTTGGTTGTCTTTTTGGTTTTGTCAATTATTTCCTTTGCTGAGGAACACCAAGTAATTTCAAAATAAAGGAAAGCAAGCCAATAGTTCTGAAATGCGAGCGACAGGATGTCAGGAGCCTTGTTGCTCACATGTTCATCATTTCTTTTCAGACCCACTGGGAATATGGCTGTTGTGCTGCCCTTGGCCACCAGCAGTCTCCCTCCTCTGTGGACCCGGTTATTAGTTTCTGCTTTCCTGCGTGAGATGCCAGCGCGGGCAACCACAGAAACCTCCCTTGGCTTTTTCTGATAGAATAAAGGAGAGATGGCAGGAGCGGGCTGGTTAGTAGGCAGGGGCGCTGAGTGACAGAGGCTGTTCCGTCCCTCCCCTCCCCTTGGAGTATGGCCTGGTCTCAGCCTGGGGGACAGAATGTGTGGGCAGTGCTAGCTGCTGTTTGGTTAACAGAGGTGTCTGTGTCCACATTTCATGACTTCCCCTGTAGGGCAGCATCTGGTTCTCTGGGGATCTGAGGCCCTGTGCCCAAGACACCGACGCTGCCAGGCTGTCCCCTTGCTCAGCATGTGTGGCCTTTCTGTCCCAGAGGGAACTCACATGATGTCCACAACCTCTTAAACCTCCCACGTTCCCATAGATCCTAATTGTTTACTTACAGAGCAAAACCATGCCTCAGTTTACAGGATCTGTGTGATCCTCTGTGTGTGTGTGTGTGTGTGTGTGTGTGATTTCTGGGCCCTGAATCACATTTTCAGTGAGCTGGGATTTTGCTCTTAGAGAGATAGGACCTTCTGCAGAGCACCGTAGAAACAGAGAATTCGGAGGAAACTGGGTTGGGGCATCTGTAGGAAAGACAGTGGTGACACACGCCCTGCCTCTCTAACAGGGATCCTGGGAGAACAAAGGAGGATGTGTGCAGAGGTGCTCTGGAAATTGTGAAGTGTTCTGCGGATGTTAAGTGGGGCTTTCTTGTATTGGTTTGCTTATGGTGAGAGACACTTGTTCCTCTTAAATAGCCTTTCGCTTCCTCTAAGGTTGTAAGGCAAGGATCCTCTCACAACTGGAGAAATTCAGAATAGCTGCCTGGTGCACCTGCTTCTAGTTTTCTCTGAATCATGTCCCTTTCTCCCCCCCCACCCCAACTCACCTGGATGCCCTGGGAAATGAATCCCCATGAACTGTGGAGTAGAGGAAGATGTTTGCTTTTTTGTGTGTACCTCTATTGGGTATATTTTATAGTCCTGCCCTTCCTTCCTTCTTTCCTTCTTTCCTTCTTTCCTTCCTTCCTTCCTTCCTTCCTTCCTTCCTGCCTGCCTGCCTGCCTTCCTGCCTTCCTGCCTTCCTGCCTTCTTGCCTTCCTGCCTTCCTACCTTCCTGCCTTCCTTCCTACTCTTCCTTCCTTCCCTCCTTCCAGCCTTCCCTCCCCTTGCCTTCCCTTCTTTCCTTCCCTCCGTTCCTCCCTCCCTCCCTTCCCCTCTTTCCCACCCTCTTCCTCCCTTCTTGGTACATTTTCATACCATTCCAGTGAGTCATTGTCAAATTTAATATATTTATTACCTTAGATATGTACTTATTTATTGGCTGGATTGAGAGAGAGGGAGAGAGAGAGATCCAGACCTCTCCCAGAGTTGCTTGTTTGTTTCGGGTGGAGATACATTATTCCAAGGTCTGTTAAGTCAGTTAAGTGGTGGGAGTCACTCTGGCAGGGGGGCCACTCGTGGGCAGGCGTCTTTTCCAGAACAGACTGCAGTGTGGAGTTCTTGGTGTGCTCCACAACCATTAGCTGGTGACCAAGGTAGGGACAGGGGTGCCCATCGGTTCTGGAATTAATGGCATCCTTATGAGATCATCTCGATTGAAGGTGACTAAGCGTCACCTTTTCCCTCCTGTTGAGTGAGGCTGGGAACTCCTCGGTGGTGGCAGGGACTGTGTTACAGTCATCTTCAGTTGTTTGGTACTGAAACACTCCCTTGCACGTGGTAGGCACTCAGTGTCTGTTTCATGCCTCTGGAAGAGTTGGGAGAAAACAGCTCTTTTTCCTGTCCTACCTCCCTGTGCCTCTAAGTATCCAGGAGAAAAGCCACTCGCTTTTATATAGGGGAGACTCTGCTGTAACCCCACACAGTGATGCAATAATGATTCCTAGGAGCAGTCATGCCTGAGGGTCCCCCGGGACTGAGACGTGGAGGGGGCGAGGATGTGGGCAGCTCAGATGGAAACCAGGAGACAGGCCTTCCTGAGGATGGGTCACAATCCAGGGGAGCCCATGGATTGGATGCCATTCGGTTCTTTCAGCCTTCGTGCTGGTTCCGATTACAAATGTCACTGCCATACCCCTCTCAAATATGTGGTCACTGGAGTACACGTAGCTGCTCTCTTAAAAAACATGTTCTCACTATGAACGAACCTTCATGGGAATGCGTAAGGTTTTGTTCACAAATGCTAGGAATGGTAGGAGTTTCAGGCAATTTGTTAGACAGGTTTAGGAACCTCGCTGACATGCATGGGACTGGCAATGACCCTTTCATGGATGGTCACCTTAATTTTATTGAAGTCCCCATGTTCCCTCCTTTACAAATCTGTCCTTTTTCTAAAAAATAAGAACCTTTAACCTTTATCTCTAGCAACCTGATTTTTTGGGTAAACTGGACAGTCAGTAAAATAAAACAAGAGGAGGTGACTGCAAATGCTAATTTTTTAAATGTTTCCTGTGTTCTTCCAAGGATGGGAGACTCCTCCTGCCTAAGCAATGACAAGAGGTTACAAAGAAAAAGACGATACTTTTAAAAGAGGAAATATAATCTTTTTTTTTAAAGATTTTATTTATTTATTTGAGAGAGAATGAGATAGAGAGAGAGCACATGAGAGGGGGGAGGGTCAGAGGGAGAAGCAGACTCCCCGTCGAGCAGGGAGCCCGATGCGGGACTCGATCCCGGGACTCCAGGATCATGACCTGAGCCGAAGGCAGTCGCTTAACCAACTGAGCCACCCAGGAGCCCCAAAAGAGGAAGTATAATCTTATAATCACTGAATTGGAAAGGCCCAAAGCACTTTTCATCCATAGAGGACCACACCTAGGCATAAATTAAGCAGATTATTTCATGGCTAACATGTGTAATGGATGTGATTAGGTCATAATCATAATGAAATGGCTGGCCTTTCTGGTATTGAGCTCAGAGCGATCCTTTTCAGTGAACCAGAATCCCTACAAAGGTGGAGGGATTGGGAATTTTAATTGTTGGTTTAATTCATTAGAATCGGGCAGGGGTTTGCTGTTCTTGGTGTCTGGCACTGGAGGTAGACTGAATAGATATGATTGGAAGAAGGTCAGAAAATGGGTCTCCCCAAAGTCCTATTGATCCCACCGTGCCCTGCCACCAGGCTGAAGGTTTCTGGCATTGTAGACCATGGGCAGTGTGTCTTAAACTTGTCTGATCCCAAGAATCAGCCGTTTTGCTTATTGAAAACATGGACTCCTGGGACCCAGTCTGATCAAGAGGAGATTCTCAGGAGTATATGTGTGTGGGCTAATGCATATCAGAATCACCTGGAATCATCAGAATCATCTGCAAACTGTGTAAGTCTCCCCATAATGGATGGTGCTATTCTTTGATGCCTGGTATTATACTGTACAGAACAAATACGTGTGTTTAAAAAAAGCCTTCCTAGGTGATAATATGCTGCCTTCTGTCTTGCTCCCCTGCCCCACCACCCACCCTCATCAGAGAACCACGAACCCAGAAGAATGGGCATTATTTTTAGGAAATGTTTTTCAGTAGCTTGATTATCAAGGTATCATTTGCATATCATCAAATTTCACCCACTGTTAATTGTACAGTTCAGTGATTTTGGAGTAAGCTTAGCAATTGTGGAATCATCACCACAATACATTTTTAGAATATTTCTGTCACCCCAGAAAGTTCACTCATGCTTATTTGAAGGCAGTTCCCACTCCCAGCCCAGCCCCAGGCAGACATCGTTCTCTGTCTCCCGAGATTTGCATTTTAAAGACATTTCACGTAATGGAATCATGCAAGATGTAGTCTGTTGTGCCGGACCTCTCTCACTTAGCATAATACCTTTGGGGTTCATCCATGTTGTCGCATGTATAAGTGGCTCGTTCTTTTTATTGCTGAACAGTATTCCATTGTATTGATAGTTTGTTTATTCATTCACCAGCCGATGGACATTTGGATTGTTTCCAGCTGTCGGCTACTTTAAATAAGGCTGTTGTGAATATTGCATACGAGTCCTGTGTGACTCTCTGCTCTCATTTCTCTTGAATAGACACCTGGGAGTGGAATTGTTTGGTTATATGAAGAGTATATGTTTAGTCTTTTGAAAAACTGCCATACTGTTTTCCAAAACAACTATGCTATTTTACATTGCCACCAGCAATATATGAGGGTTGCAGTTTCTCCAAATCTTTGCCAACACTTGGCATTGCTGGTCTTTTAGATTATAACCATTCTTCAAATGGGTATGTAATGGTATATAATTAGGGTTTTAATTTGCATTCCCCTAATTAATGGTGTCGAACATCTTTTTGTAAGCTTAGTGGCAAGTCGTATTGTTTTTTTTAAAGAAAGATTGATTGATTGATTGATTGATTTGAGAGAGAGAGAGCCCAATGAGGGGCAGAGGGAAAGAGAAATCTTAGCAGACTCTGTGCTGAGTGTGGAGCCTGACTTGGGGCTCAATCTCAAGATCATGACTTGAGCTGAAACCAAGAGTCAGGTGCTTAACTGACTGCACCAAGCAGGGGCTCCAAGTCCTATTTTTACATTAAAGTATTTGTTTAAATATTTTGCCTATTTTGTAACTGGTTTGTCTTCTTACTGAGCTGTAAGAATATATTGAATACAAGTCTTTTATCAGATATGTGTTTTGCAAATATTTTCTCCCTCTCCATGCCATTTCTTTATCTAAAAGATCTTATGAAGAGAAAAAAATTTTAATTTTGTTGAAGTTCAGTTTATTAATATTTTCTTTTAGGCATTGTGCTTTTGGTATCATATGTAAGATTTTTTTTTTTGCCTTATTCAAGGTCACAATGATTTTCTCCTCATATATTTTTAGCCTTTGCATTTAGGCTTATGACTCATTTTGAGTTCATTTTTGTATATGGTGTGAGGTAGGTACCATCTTCATTCTTTTCCATGTGGATATCCAGTTGTCTCAGCTCCATTTCCTTTCCCATTTTCCCTCTCCTGTCCCCATTAAATTGCCTTGGCTACTTCACTAAAAATTAATTGACTTAAGAGTAAGGGTTAATTTCTGAGCTCTCTGTTCTCTTCCATTGGTGTGTATGTCTTTCCTTATACCAATACTGCACTGTCTTGATTATGGTAGCTTTATAGTAAGTTTTGAAATTAGGTAGTGAATTTCCAACCTTGTTCTTCTTTATAAAAGCTATTTTGGCTATTCTAGGTATATTTCATTTCAATATAAATTTTAGGATCATCTGATTATTTTCTACAAAAAAAAAAGGCACCCAGAATTTTGATAGGGATTGTGTTGAATCTATAGGTCACCCTGTGGAGAATTTCTCAAAACTGTGTCTTCAGTCCTTGAACATGGTATGTCTCCTCAACTATTTAGAAATTCTTTAATTAATCTCAGTGATATTTTATAGATTTCAGGGTATAAATATTGCCCATGTATTTAGAAATTGACTTGTAATTATTCCATTCTTCTTGATTGTGTTTGTTAACTTTAATGTTCTAGTAATACGGTCTTCAGAAATTGTTGGGAGGTTTTACCTTCTATTCAGTTTTCTGAAAGATTTTGTATAGGATTGGTATTATATCCTCCTGAAATATTTGATAGAATTTGCCAGTGAAGACATTGGGTTTAAACTTTTCTTTGTGGGAAATTTTTAACTACTAATTCAGGTTTTAAAAAATTTTTATCTGTTGTGTATATGAATCGAGACTGTCCATCTTGTAACCTTAGAGCATAAAGTCTGAGAGGCTGAACTTCTGTGTCCATGGCTGCACTGTCAACTCGATCCCAGAAAACACTTGCTATTCCTAATGCATTATATGCAGCGCGTATTCTGTATCTACCACCACAATATTCTTGGTGAAAGTGAACAGACAGAAGAAAAGAGAAGTTGCTTGTCAGTTTTTACCTGGAAACTTCAGAGTTTTACCTGGAAACTTCTGTCCTGCCCCTGAGATTCTCTGATATTACTCCTGCTGCATGACTTCCAGTAACTCCTGAAATGCTCTGCCAGTGAGAAGGGGAGAGACTACTTCCACGTTTATTAGACTCAGCTCAGGAGAGAGCTATAAAAACAAAGAAGTCAGCTGGGCAGCAAAATGTGCCTGACCCAGTGGGATGAAGTTAGCTCTTTGAAGCAATGTGATTTAGAAAACAATTTTTATAAGATTATGTATTTATTTACTTGAGAGGGAGAGAGGAGAGAGAGAGAGAGAGAGAGCATGAGCAGGGGCAGGGACAGAGGGACAAGCAGACTCCCTGCTGAGCGCAGAGCCCACTCCATCCCAGGACCTGAGATCATGACCTGAGCTGAAGGTAGACACTTAACAAACTGAGCCACCCAGGCGCCCCTAGGAAACATTCTGAGTATACTATTAGCCTGATGAAGTCCTAAATACTGATGAAGACTTCGTCTTTGGTTGTATAAATGAAAATTCAGACACTTTTATAGAAGATCTTTACATAGGAAACTCTCCACCCTGTTTTCTTTACTTGTCACTCTGTGTGAATCACCTGAGCTTACTCTCCTTTCAACTCTTCCGATTCCTGTCAAAACCTCACCTAAATAGACACCCTGAGGTTTTTTTTGAGAGCTGGAAGAAAGAAAGCAGCCATGTGACAATTACTTGTGCTTTTTGTCTATTAAACCCATCATTGAGCCCGTACCTCTTAAGCATCTCCCTGTACCCTGCATGAGTGGGTCAGATTTCTAGTGTCAGAAGGAATCTTTTGTTATTAAAACTTCCTTCTTTCAGAGAACAACACTCAAGTAAGGCATCTGATCTCCCTCATAACTGGCTGACTGGAAAGCTCAGGGCAGATTTAATTTTTAATTGCAACGAGGCTCAATTTTGGCCTCCATGGTGGAGGTACTTGAATTTTACCCTTCTTCATGGATTTAATTTGCAGCCTCTGTCTTAAACTTTTTGTGTATCTTTTTTTTGGAAGGAACCTTGCATACGTTTGGCAACCAGTGGTATATACGTTCAAATTTATTATTTTTAAACGTGGTCATGTTCTGTCCAGGGCTGTAAGCAAAGTAGCGATGGTAATGATGCTGTTGTTGCTGCTGATGCTCACCAACCTCCTCACCTCACCCCCACTTGGAGATTTTATTCTCCTCTTTCCTTTATCTACCTCGGAAATCCTATTCTCTCAGATCTCTCCATTTGCTTCCCTGTCCCTCCACAACCCCAAAGTATAAATGGCTAATAATAGCTTTAATTATTCATCTTCAAGAGGGGTTTATAATTTCTGGGGCTCAAAGCTCTGCAATAAAGAGGAGAGGTTCTGTTGATGGGGGTTAGGCTTGTGTCGAGGATGACTTCTCTGAGCATGGGGACATTCTGGGTGCTTTTCCTCCAGTGGTTCCCAAACACCATCCACTGACTTTCAGCATCCGTCACCTGGGGAGCTGGGAAAAGAGGCAGGATTCTCAGGCCCTGTTGCCCAGAGATTCTGATTCAGTAGGGTTTTTTTGTTTTGTTTTTTTTTTTTTAAAGATTTTTATTTATTTATTTGAGAGAGAGAATGAGATAGAGCATGAGAAGGGGGAGGGTCAGAGGGAGAAGCAGACTCCCCGCTGAGCAGGGAGCCCGATGCGGGACTCGATCCAGGGACTCCGGGATCATGACCTGAGCCGAAGGCAGTCGCTTAACCAACTGAGCCACCCAGGCGCCCTGATTCAGTAGGTTTGAGCTGGAGACTTAGAATCTATATTTTTACAGCATTCCTCTCTTTTCTGTCCTTGGTGACTTTCAGTGTCCTAGTATCACTTTCAAAGAGTTTAAAACCTGATTTTCATACACACACACACACACGAAAGTGTGTTCATTACAGAGGGAACCAGCAGCCTACTAACGCTGGTAAAAACAGAACACAAGTCACAGGAAGTGAGATTGCTGGGATTAGAATGCCAGGTCCCATGCAGAATGGGTTAATGTGATGTGAGGCAATAAAAACTAGCCTTCAGGGTTATATTCTCTACTGGAAAGTAACCATTTGCATTTCTACTGGACAACATCATTTTCAGCTTTTCAATCTTGTACAAGTTAACCCTAACTTCACAGAATCTGGACTCTCATCAAAGGTAAATAGTACCTCGAGGTGCTGGGCTGGCTCAGTCGGTGGACTCTTGGTCTCGGGGTCATGAGTTTGAGTCACATGTTGGATGCAGAGATTACTTAAAATTAAAAAATAAAAATCTTAAAAGAAAAAAATGGTCAATTTTTACTCAAATAAGAGCACATTCCTCTGGGCCTGGGAGTGTGCTAGTATGAAGTCAAAGGGAAATGCTGCCATCCTTTTGCCTTATTTCAGAGTTTTTGATAATTTCTCATAACATGTACAGGTATGCTTAGAAAAAGCTAGCACAGTTCACCTCTATACAAGCACCCCCAAAATGTGTTATTTGGTGCCAGATTAGGTTAAATGTCATTTCCTCTGGGGAGTATTTCCTGGAATTCCTAGGTTCTTGTGTGTTCTTACTGAATCCTACACTTCCTTATCGGGACTTTTATTACAATAGGTTTTTATTGCTTGTTTAGTTCTTTGTGTTCCTCACTGGAGCGTAAGCTCCACAAGGGTTGGAGTGTCTAGTATGTTCACTGTTGTATTTTCAAGGCTTTGAAGGAGAAGCTGGCGGATAGGAAGCCCCTAAACACATGCTTCTTGATTGGGTGAATGAAAGTGGTGATCTCCGACCAGGTTTGTGCGAAGTGAAAGAAAAATTCAATATGGTGGATTTGGAGGAAACCCAGCCAGCTGCTTTCCTTGGCCAATGCTTGATGGTCAGCAGCTTCTTTACAGTGTTTCTCTGGATAAAGGGTCAACTCAGCCTCTTCTTTCCCCTTCAGCATAAAGGATTGAAGGTTATATGTGTCTTAAAAAAATCAATCATCATCAATATCCTAAAAAAGCTAATTTTTTAGTAGCTCCGTGTATGTGGTTCTGTGCTAGGCTCCTGGAAAGAAGGCATTCAGCATCATCAAGACCTGCTTGGGGTTAAGGAGGATACAAGGTGTAGGGTAGACCAAGAAGACTGATACATATAATCTTTCTGCTTCACAGGTTTGTGCATATAGTTAGGTCCATACTACTACAGGAAGTTGGGGGAATTCTGAGTCCAGTTACTAAGAATTCATATAGAAAAACAGACCCTAGTTTATCACACTGATGGCCACAATGGTGTAGCTGTGACAAGCCATGACATAGGCTCTGTAGATGACACACATATATACCTGGGGTAGATGCCAGGCCGTGAATGGTCTGACAGCAGGCTTTCATTTTATAGACAACATAGTTCAGCCATCAGCATCCGGGGCTCTCTGCAAGCTCTCTAAGGAGGAAGAAGGAAAACTCGAGGGGGCATGGTTCTTAAAGCTGTGAAAACTTCTCAGCCTACTATTACCAAGCTCCAACCAAAATATCGAGAACATGATTTTTCTTTTTTTTTTTTTAAAGATTTTATTTATTTATTTGACAGAGACACAGCAAGAGAGGGAACACAAGCAGGGGGAGTGGGAGTGGGAGAAGCTGGCTTCTCGCGGAGCAGGGAGCCCAATGCGGGGCTCGATCCCAGGACCCTGGGACCATGACCTGAGCCGAAGGCAGACGCTTAACGACTGAGCCACCCAGGTGCCCCGAGAACATGACCTTTCTTAGCATCGAGTAGACTGATTATTAAGAAGTTGGCCAAAGAGTTACTGTGTTGAGCCTCAATTCAAGAAGAGATAGGCTCTGGAGCCTGAAATATGATTTAACAGAAAGATGAGCAACAAATGCTCTTCTTAAAAGGACAAAGAAGAATTGGAACAGAGGATTCAATCATGAACGCTCACATTTTCTGGAATCCTGGCTATCCCTTATACCTTTCCTGTCTGGGCTTTGTGCAGAGTCTTTTCAGTGGATTAAAGATTCTCTTCCCAAACTGTAAAGTACTACTCATTCTGGAAGGCCCATTTCACAAACATCCCCTTTATGAAACCTTCCCAGATGGAATTAATTTCTTTCTTTATACATCCACAGTGTGGTAGCTCTTGCTTTGGTATCTCTTGTTCATGCCTGTATCTAGAAGACAAAATACAAGCATTATTCATATGTACATCACATGTGGTGGTGCTTTACTTAATGTAAAACCTACTTCAAATAGTAGGTGCTCAAAATAAATCAAATCCAGTGAAAACTTATCCAGTATGTACTAGCTCAGCTCTTAAGAGTAAAGCAGACCCGAACCATGAGAGACGATGGACTCTGAAAAACAAACTGAGGGTTCTAGAGGGAAGGGGGGTGGGAGGATGGGTTAGCCTGGTGGTGGGTATTGAGGAGGGCACATTCTGCATGGAGCACTGGGTGTTATGCACAAATAATGAATCATGGAACACTACATCTAAAACTAATGATGTAATGTATGGTGATTAACATAAGAATAAAAAAAAAAAGAGTAAAGCAGACCTGTCTTTAAGACAGAACTCTCATTGTGCAAAGGAGTGAAGCATAGCCTACTGGCTTCTTTCCAAGAACCCTGAAGAAAAAGGCTCTCAATTTTCATTCATATATGTACTTTATTATGTACGCATGTGGGCACAAATGGGACCTGTCTCCATCTTTTTTCCTAATATATATATATTTTTAATTCTGCCATGATTTTTGTTCAATGTCCTGATCTCCCATATGTTTTCTCAATGAATAATAGAACATCTTAGGAGGAGTTATGTCTAGATCACAATGGTAAAAAAGTTTCATTTCGCAATGTCAAGTTTTATTAATTGGTAGAGGATGCCTGGATAACTTGTTGAGGATCTGTAATGTGGGTAGAAGGTGAGAGTGTGCTAGAAAAGGATAGTAGTGTCTGCTGAACACAGTACAGGACCATGTAGGTGAGGCGTGTGGCAGCATTGGAAAGCATGGTTTTTGCCATCTCTGGTGTGGGTGGATTATACTAGCTCTGTGCAAGGAAATTTAAAATTAAAATTACATAGAATTTACTTATTGAAAGGAACCGCAAAGGGTATCTAGTCTGCAACATAATTTTCCTTCACAGTATTATCATTTTAAGGACAATGGGTATATTTTTCTCTCTCTTTTTTTTTTTTTGCAGTTTTTGTTTATATCATGGTAAAATACACATACTATAAAATTTACTGTCTTAATCATCTCTACATGTACGGTTCTGTGGAATTAAATATATTCACCTTATGGATCTATCCACAGAACTCCTTTCACCTCGCAAAAATTGAAACTCTGTGTTATTAAACAAACTTTATTTTTTAAGATTTTACTTTTTTAAGGGAAATTTTGGGTTCACAGCAAAATTAAGAGAAAGGTACAGAGATTTCCCATATACTCCCCGCACCTACATGTGCATGGCCTCTCCCATTATCAATACTTCCTGCTAGAGTGGTATGTTTATTACAATTGATGAGCCTGTATTAACATATCATACTCATCCAAAGTCCATAGTTACATTAGGGTTCACTCTTGGTGTTATACATTCTAAGGGTTTGGACAAATGTATGATGACATGTATCCATTAATATATTTTTATACGCAGTATTTTCACTGCTCTAAAAATCCTCTGTGCTCTGCTTATTTGTCCCTTTCCCACCACCAATTCCTGGCATCCATTGATTTTATTGCTTTTGCATAGTTTTGCCTTTTCCAGAATGCTAGATAGTTGGAATCATACAGTATGCAGCCTATTCAGATTGTCTTCCTTCACTTAGTAATATGCATTTTAAGTTTACTCTCAAGTCTTTTCATGGCTTGATAGCTGATTTCTTTTTAGTGCTGAATAATATTCCATTGTCTGGATGGACCACAGTTAATCCATCTATTCACCTACTGAGGGACATCTTGTTTGCTTTAAAGTTTTGGCAATTATGAATAAAGCTGCTATAAGTGCAGGGTTTTGTGTGGACATAAGTTTTCAACTCCTTTGGATAAATACAAAGGAGCTCGAATGCTGGATTGTATGGTAAGACTATGTTTAGTTTTGTAAGAAACCACCAAACTGCCTTCCAAAGTGGCTGTA
This sequence comes from Mirounga leonina, assembly GCF_011800145.1. NCBI lineage: Eukaryota > Metazoa > Chordata > Mammalia > Carnivora > Phocidae > Mirounga > Mirounga leonina. Next base: position 251,203 of record NW_023270871.1, on the reverse strand, counting down.
CCATTTTGCATTCCCACCAGGAATGAATGAGAGTTCCTGTTGATCCACATCCTCAGCAACATTTGATGTTGTCATGTTCTAGACTTGGACCATTCTAAAAGGTGTACCGTGGTAACTTTTTGTTGTTTTAATATGCATTTAATGACATATGGTGTGGTGCATCTTTTCATATTTTTATTTGTCATCTGTGTATCTTTTTTGGTGAGATGTGTGTTAAGGTCTTTGACCCATTTTTAATCAGATTGTTTGTTTTCTTATTGTTGAAGTTCAGAGTTCTTGTTGTATTTTGAGTAACAATCCTTTATCAGATGTGTCTCTTGTGAATATTTTCTTCCATTCTGTGGCTTTTCTTCTTATTTCTTGATGTTGGCTTTTGCAGAGCATAAATTTTTAATTTTAATGAAGTCCAGCTAATCAGTTGTTTATTTCCTGGATCATGCCTTTGTGTTGTATCTTTTTTTTTTTTTTAAAGATTTTATTTTTTTTTAATTTATTTGACAGAGAGAGACACAGCGAGAGAGGAACACAAGCAGGGGGAGTGGGAGAGGGAGAAGCAGGCTTCCCGCCGAGCAGGGAGCCCCATGCGGGGCTCGATCCCAGGACCCTGGGATCGTGACCTGAGCCGAAGGCAGACGCTTAACGACTGAGCCACCCAGGTGCCCCGCCTTTGTGTTGTATCTTAAAAGTCATTGTCATACCCAAGGTGATCTAGGTTTTCTTCTATGTTATCTTCTAGGAATTTTATAGTTTTGTGTTTTACATATAGGTCAGTGATGCATTTTGAGTTAATTTTTGTGAAGTGTGTAATGTCTGTGTCTAGATTAATTTTTTTTTTTTTTTTTTTGCATTTGGATTCCAGTTCTTCCATCACTATTTGTTGGAAAGGCTATCTTTGCTCCATTGTATTACCTTTGCTTTTTTGTTAAGGATCAGTTGACTGTATTCATGTGGGTTTATTTCTGGGCTCTCTATATTGTTCTGTTAATCTGTTCATTCTTTTGCCAATACTGTACTGTGTTGATTACTGTAGGTTTTTAAAAAATGTATTTTATTTTATTATTTTATTTTTTAAAGATTTTATTTATTTATTTGAGAGAGAGCAAGTGAGGGAGAAAGAGAAAGAATGCACAAATGGGGAGAGGGGCAGAGGGAGGGGGAGAAGCAGACTCCCCGCTGAGCAGGGAGCCCGACATGGGGCTTGATCCCAGGACCCTGGAATCATGACCTTAGCCAAAGGCAGATGCTTTACTGATTGAGCCACCCAGGCACCCCTTGATTACTGTAGCTTTATAATAAATCTTGAAGTTGGGTAGTGTCAGTCCTCCAACTTTGTTCTTCTCCGGTATTGTGTTGATTATTCTTTTTTGTTTGTTTGTTTGTTTTTTGCCTCTCCTTATAAACTGTAGAATTGATTTGTTGATATCCACAAAATAATTTGCTGGGATTTTGATTGGGATTGCGTTGAATATATAGGTCAAGTTGGGAAGAACAGACATCTTGACAATACTGAATCTTCCTCTCCATGAACATGGACCATCTCTTCAATTATTTAGTTCTTTGATTTCCTTCATCAGAGTTTTATAGTTTTCCCCATATAGATTTTTTGCATATTTTGTTAGATTTATACCTAAGTATTTCATTTTGGGGGTGCTAATATAAATGGTATTGTGTTTTTAATTTCAAATTTCATTTATTCATTGCTGATATATAAGAAAGTGATTGACCTTTGTCTATTAAAGCTGTATCCTACAGCTTTGCTATAAACTTTATTAGTTCCAAGAGATTTTTGTTGATTCTTTTGTATTTTCTTTTTTTAACAGATTTTATTTATTTATTTGTCAGAGAAAGAGAGTGAGAGAGAGAGCACAAGCTAGGGGGAGAGACAGAGGGAGAAGCAGATTCCCCACTGAGCAAGGAGCCCGATGAGGGGCTCCATCCCAGCACCCTGGGATCATGACCTGAGCCGAAGGCAGATGCTTAACCGACTGAGCCACTCAGGCATCCCTCTTTTGTATTTTCTATGTACACAATCATGTCATCTGTAAACAAAGGCAGTTTTATGTCTTCCTTTTCAATCTGTGTATCTTTTAGTTCTTCCTCCCTCCCTTCCTATCTTTCTTTCCTTTTTTTTTTTTTTTTGGTCTTTTTGCATTAGCTAGAACTTCCTGTACAACATTGAAAAGCAGTGGTAAGATAGGACATATATACTTGCCTTGTACTTGATCTCAGTGGGAAAGCTTCAAGTTTCTCACTGTTAAGTACGATGTTAGTTTTATGGTTTTTATAGATATTTTTATCAAGGTTTTTTGTTTCCTCTGGTATGCTGAGGTGTAGTATTTTTGGCATTTATCCTACATGGTGTTATCTGAGCTTCTTGGACCTGTGATTTGGTTTCTGGTATTAATTTGGGGAAATTCTCAGTCATTTTTTATTTCAAGTATTTCTTTTGTTGCTTCCTTTCTTTCTTCTCCTTCTGGTATTTCCATTATGGATAAGTTACACCTTTTATGGTTGCCCCGACAGTTCTTGAATAATCTGTTCTTTTTTTTTTTTTTTCCAGTCTTTGTTCTGTTTGATTTTCAGTTTTAGAGGTTTCTATTGGTATCTTCTTAAACTCAAAGATTCTTTTCTCAGGCCTGATCAATCTGCTAATAAGCCCATCAAAGGCATTTTTTATTGCTGTCATAGTAGTTTTGATCTCTAGCATATTTTTTTGGTACTTTCTTAGGATTTCCATCTCTCTTACATTTCCCATCTGTTCTTGCATGCTGTCTACATTATCTGTTAGAGCTCTTAGCACATTAATCATATTTGTTCTAAATTCCTGGTCTGATAATTTCAACATCCCTGCCATGTCTGGTTCTGATGCTTGCTCTGTCTCTTTAAATTGTGTTTTTTGCCTTTTGGTATGTTTTGTAATTTTGTAAAGAAAAATCGTGTATGTTTATACATGATGTTTTGATATACATAGTGAAATGATTATTACAGTCAAACTAATTAACATCCATCTTCTCACATAGTTACCATTTTGGGGGGTACTTTTTTCTTGATAGGTGACATGATATACCAGATGAAAGGAAGTGCCATAAGTAGACCTTTAGTAATGTGGTGGTGAGGTTTAGGGGAAAAGAAAGGGTTCTGTAGTCCTATGATTAGGTCTCTGTTTTAGTGAGCCTCGCCTACGGGCTGTGAACTTCAGAGGTAATTCTCAGTTTTTTCCTCCCTTTAGGTGGGACAAGATGGGCTTGAGTGACAGGAGTTGGGTATTTCCTTTTTCCCATGTACAGCTATTTAAAGTTGGGTATTTCCTTTCCCTAAGGTAAGTCAGGCTTTGATAATACCCGAGCAGATGAGGCTCTGGTTAACTAGTTTCTTCTGAAGGCAGGCTTTGTGAAGAACATAGTGTTCTGGAATATTTCATAATGGTTCCTTTTGCTCTCCTCCTGCCAGAAGAATGAGAGGATTTTTTTCCTGATATTTATTGTGTGGATTTGGCCAAGTTTCACAGTTTTGTAGGGGTCCCTTATAAATGAGTCCCCTTGGTGTTAATTCTCAGAGTTGTGTCTATGCTGAGCCTCCATTAATGTTTCAGAATTACAGTTCAGGTTTTCCCGGTTCTGGCTCCCATGGTGGTTTCCACTCGTGAGTCTGTTCTGGTAAGCTGCTGCTTTCTGTATTCACCAGTCTGTGTCTCCAGTCCTGGGAGTAGCAGTTTGCCCTGTGTCCTCCCCCTCTTTTATGCATCTAAGAAGAGTGTTGATTTTTCAGTCTGTGAGGTTTTTACTTGTTAGGATGGAATGGTGACTACCTAGCTCCTTACATGCATAATGGGGAACTAGAAACCCCCTCTGTACCTATTTTTGTTGGATGGGTATTCATTTTTTTTAGTTTAAAATTTTAGTAATAAAAACTAATTACTTTAGGAGATTTAGAATATACAAGAAAACATATGTTGAGCACCTACCAGGTGTTGGGCCTGATTCTAAGTAAATGGTGGTGATACAGCATTGAACGAGATAGACAAAAACTGCTCCCCTCATGGAACTGACATAGTAGTGTGGAGAGTGACATTAGACGAGATTACACTGGTAAATATATGCCAATATATAGTATGAAATAAGTGCAGTGAAGAAAAAGGATGAAGGTGAATGGGGAGTGCTAGGGTGGGAGCTATTTATATTTTTGTTTGCATGGTCAGGGAAGGACTTTCTAGAAGATGACATGAGAAGTGTATGTGTGTCTGGAGGAAGGGGACAAGAGAAGAATTTGAAGGCAGGGACCCTGAACAAAACACGATTTTATTGATGCAAAGTGGACTCTCTGCTTAGACCCCTGAGTTTTTCTGAATGTATATTTCAGTCAGATTTGAGAAACACCTTTTAAAACATTTTTATATTGCCCCTCCAAAACCCCAGATAAAGCTGGGGACATAAAATCAGTGAGAGCTGGACTTATTTGGAGTTCCTAATATGTCCTGGGAAAAGCTGAGTCAGAGACAGTTGAAGACTCCCCTTTCCCCAGCCATGTACAACAGCGTGCAAGTTACAAATAATGAGAAAGAATTCAAGAGTGTCCTTGCAGTTTCCCAGGGGACTCCAGGAAGGTTAAAACTTGATCCGAATGGGATCTCTTGTTCCCTACAGATTTCAGATTTTCCTATACTCAGTTCATTATCGGAAATAACTTGGTCCCAGGGCCTAAGACCATTTCCTCCTTAATGCCATTGAAGTCACACAGACTGTTCTGGGAAGGTCTCTTTGGAACCTTTGGAATGAAAATGCGTTTAAAATCATGAGCTCATGCTTTCCATGAGCTTTTTCTGATGAGACTTTTTCTGATGGACTGTCACATTATTAAAAAACACCCACCCACCATCTCAGGCATGAATTAATTTGAAAGAAAACTATTAGTAAAGCAGAATTGTGATTTGCAGCAAAATAAGTCATTGCGATTTTTCAGCTGAAAATGATAGAAGGATGGATGTGAGTATGTATTACTTGTAGATTCATGTATATAGTTTTATTTGCCTTTCACTATACCTATGGGAAGAAGACAGGGAGGTATTATAATTTCCATCTGAAAAGCCTTAGGTCCAAGAGATTCAGTGACTGCATCAGGTCACATCCTGGGGTAAGACTCTGCATCTCCTGATTGCCTTACATTATTCCATTTTTCACTCTGCGCCTTCCACCTCAGAGTCCCAAATCCTATGTTAAGACATCTTGAAAGAAAACTAAATATCTCAGTGCCTCCTGTTTCTAAATTTTCTTCTCAGTGGAACGAGAACTATATTTCAACCCTAAGAAATTTGACTTTCTTTGTGCTGATTTGGCAGAAACTCCCGGGGCTGAGATGAACTCCTACCAGTGTAACTGACTTAAGGTGAATTACAGTGGCCTCTTCTTTAAGTTCTTTCAAACTCTTTAACCTGAACCAAGTAGCTGCAATTTCCAGGGAGCAAAATTAGCCCTTTACATCAACCCCAGGGCTGGATATTAGCTTTCATCTAAATTTAGGTAATCTTCTTTTATTTAGAGCTGGCACTCCTCTTCTAGCTGGCCCTGTCTCATCTTTGGCCCTTGATGTATGTAAGCATATTGTGTGAGTTTCCTTTTGCTGCTTTAACAAATTACCCCAAGACGTGTGGTTTAAAACAACACAGATTTATTATCTTACAGTTCTGGAGGTCAGTAGTTTGACATGCATCTCAGTGAACCAGTAGTAAGGTGTCAGCGGGGCAGACTTGAGGATAAACTATTTCCTTGCTTTTTCTAGCTTCCAGAAGTCCCTTTCATGGCTTATGTCCTTATTTCTCGATTGTCAAAGCCAGCAAAGTTGGGCCAAGTCTTTTTCACACTGCTATCTCTCTAGCTCCCTCTTCCATTTATAATGATCCTTTGGATGACACCAGCACCCCCCCCCCCCATAGTCCAGGCTAATCTCCCATCTCTGATCAGCAACCTTAATTCTATCGGCATTCTTTATTTCTCTTTGCCATGTTATCTAGCTTATTCACAATTTCTGGGAATTAGGACATGGACATCTTTGGGGGGCTTTATTTTGTCTACTACATATATATTATTTTGTTTTCTAGTTGTCTCCTTTTAACAGTGTGCATTTTAGTGTATAACAGTTGGGTAGGGGCACCTGGGTGGCTCAGTCGGTTGAGCGTCTGACGCTTAGTTTCAACTCAGCAGTGATCTCAGGGTCATGAGATCGAGCCCTGAGTTGGGCTCCCTGCTCAGCGGGGGGTCTACTTGAAGATTTTCTCTCTCCCTCTGCCCCTCCCGCCCCCACTCTCTCTCTCAAATAAATAAATAAACCTTAAAAAAACAGACAAACAAACCCAAACCTCCAATTTAGATAGTTTATCATGCCACTAAATGTTCCTGACCACTGCAATAAGTGGGATCCTGTTTTCCTTTAAGGAACATTTGAACCAAATAAATTATAGCTAAAACTCACAGTATGGAGTGCCTGGGTGGCTAAGCAACTGCCTTCGGCTCAGGTCATGACCCTGGAGTCCTAGGATCGAGTCCCACATTGGGCTCCTGGCTCAGCAGGGAGCCTGCTTCTCCCTCTGACCCTCTCCCCTCTCATGCTGTTTCTTTCTCGCTTGCTGTCTAATAAATAAATAAAATCTTAAAAAAAAAAAAGAATTTTCCTTTCTTTATGATTCAGAAAGGCTTTTGGAATAGTGATTTGGGTAACCCTAAAGCCTCCCAAAGCTTAATGCTGTTACTTTCCTGTGGCTTGACGTTGTATTCAAAACCACCGCTCTGGCCTGGGAGATGTGCTTTTCAAAAACTTGTCTACCCTTCTCCCTCTTTTGCTGTGCGGTAAACAGGGAATGACAGAGAAGAGGAAGTGAAGGTGACAGGGTGGCCATGAGCAGGAATGAACAGTGCATCTCCCTGGGCCACCGGGAGATGCCTGAGTGTCCATATGCACAGCGCTCTTATCTGCCCACCGGCGGGGGCCGGAATGGTGGCCTCTCAGAACACTTTCTTACAGCTTTATTTATTTATTTTATTTTTTAATTTTAATTTTAATTTTATTATTTTGTTTTTTTAAAAGACTTTTTAAAAAATTTATTTGACAGAGAGTGCGTGTGCACAAGTAGGGGGGAGCAGCAGAGGGAGAGGGAGAAGCAGGCCCCCTGCTGAGCAGAGAGCCCAACTTGGGGATCAGGACCTGAGCCGAAGGCAGCTGCTTAACCCACTGAGCCACCCAAGTGCCCCTTTTGTAAAGCTTTAAAACACTTTTTTTTTTAACAAAATAGGTGCCTGATTGAACCCTGTTAGTTTATCCACTGATGAAGAACACCTCTCACCTTGTATTATTGCCTTTTAGTGAGTTTATTTCATGTTGTTTCCAAATTCCTGCTTGACAGATTTCAAAGAAGGGCGTGCTTTGCTCTTTTTTTTCTGCCCTGTTTCCCCTTGCTCCAGATACATCCTCGCCCCTCTTCCCTGTTCCAGTTCTTCTGTTCTTCTTTTTCCCTTCTCTGCTGATCCAGTGTACTTGTCATTTCTCTCTCTGACTTCCTCACAGTCCATGTTCTCCAGCCCCACCACCCCGTTCCCTGCTCTCAGCGGCTTTACCTGCGGACCCCAATTAGCTATGTGATTGCACAGTGGTGACTGGATATTAGGAACAGAATGTATTCTGAAAGCACTTCAGTGAAAACCATGCTTCCTAAATAAATAGCCCCCAAGCATCATACTTTATCTGTGGAGATCACTTAGCATCCTTAAAATTATTCTCCTAGCTAAAACATGTGTTACCACTCAAGGCATTGAATTACAAAAGCCTTATACAACATTTTATACATTCTGTCATGTTTTAAAAGTATCACATGCTAATACAGAAATTTGAACAATTCAGAAAGGCACAAAGGGAAAATAAAAATTATGTGGTAATCATACAAAGAAAAGCACTAGCAAGTGTTTTGAAGATAACTTTATTTTTATTATAAGAAATAGGTACCCAGTGTAGCAAATTCAGAGTTTTCAGCAAAAGTATAAGAGTGAAAGTAACCATTGCCCAACAACTCAGGAGTGACTATAGTTAATGTTAATGAATATACATGTATTTTTTTTCAGATAAGATAGCTTTTTATTGGAAAAGGAATCTAGCAGCAATGATGGCATATTTTTTTCCTTCATTTTCTCTATATTTCTAAAAATTTGAACCATGTGGAACATCCAGTGTCATATCCTTTCATTTAATCTTGTATAACGAACATTGTTTGATATCATTACAAACACAGCACATTTTTTTATTTGCTGCATAACATCCTATTGTGTAAATGTTACTCTATTTACTTCCCAGCCCTCTGTTGTTGGTCATATAGGTTGTTTCCTATTATTAATATTAGTAATAATGCTGTGATGGATATTTGTGCACAAACTGTTTTCCTTTTTTTTTTTTTTTGGATCAATTCTTTTGGAAATAATTTTACAAGTGGAGTTTTGGGGTCACAAGTGTGCTTTTCTAAGCACCAGTGTGCAATCTGCTTTGATGCAGATTGTCCCAAAAGGGAGAAGCAGTTCTCCCTTACTTCCCTGGAGGTGTGAGAGTGTCCATCTGACCATAATATTATGATATGGCCATATTGACAGAGTAATTGCACAATTTTACTGTGGAAGATTTTTAATTTTCATTCTCAGATTTTGATTAAGTTTCCATCAATTTTAATACTAATGAAAAAGAGAATGAATTGTTTGAAATTTTTTAAGTAGACATTTTATTTTATTTTATTTTATTTTTTTAGAGAGAGAGAGAGCAGTGGGGGGAGGAGCAGAGGGAGAGAGCACAAGCAGAGGGAGAAGCAGGTTTCTTGCCGAGCAAGGAGCCCCATGCGGGACTCCCTCCCAGGACCCTGGGATCATGACCTGAGCCAAAGGCAGACGCTTAACCGACTAAGCCACCCAGGTGCCCAGGAGTAGTTTGTATTTTAATCTTAATGAAACAAATGTGTCTCATAGAGATAACCATTGGCAAATTTTTAAAAATAATCATTTTGTTTATAAAAGAAATATATATCAGCCTGGGTGGCTCAGTCGTTAAGCGTCTGCCTTCGGCTCGGGTCGTGATCCCAGGGTCCTGGGATCGAGCCCCGCATCGGGCTCCCTGCTCGGTGGGAAGCCTGCTTCTCCCTCTCCCACTCCCCCTGCTTGTGTTCCCTCTCTCGCTGTGTCTCTCTGTCAAATAAATAAATAAAATCTTAAAAAAAATATATATATATCAAATGTATGTATGTATATATGTGTGTATACACACATATCAAATATATATAAAGTGTATCAAATTTAGGATTATAGAAAAAGCTTAAAAGAGAAAATAACCCTCATCTTGATATTTTTGCTGTGATCACAAATTCTTGATCATACTTCTGCTCTTTGCCTAACAATTACCATTCATTAGTAATTTGGGAGGTCATGAATTCAGTGTCAGACGGGTTGGCATTTGCATCACGCCAGCTCATCTCCAAGAACATTGCCCCCATCAGGGTTGAGGTCACTGAAAAGGTTACAAATGGTAGGTAAATTTCAGCTGTCATTCAGCTGTTTTAGAAAGTTCCATGGCACTCACCACATACTTTCCAGAATTAAGGAAATTGTGCTATTTAGATTTTGACAAGAGTGCTATGATGTTTTAATGTATAATTATTCTATTAGAAGGGATTTTTACTGTTTTGTGACATGTATCATTTCTCCATTATGTACTATTTGGGCATAAACAGTTTTAAAATTGTGAAGTAAAAAAGAAGTAGACTTATTTTTCTAAGTTTTAAAAAGGAGGAATTTAATGTTATAATCTCTTTGGTGTCAGTGAGAAGGTTTAACTCATTGTCTATTAAAATGTTTAATTAATTTAATTGTTTTTATATTCAATATTCCTAAAACCATCAACGAGTTTTCAAAGATGGTAGATGGAACAGTAGGTCACCTTCCTAACAGTAACAGAATAAGGGAGGAGCCATCTTAGGATATGAGATTTTGACAACATTCTAGGAGACAAAAGTGGGACAATTAATAGCTAAGGTTTCATGGCTAAGTGTGCACACTGGTGAGATATAGACAAAAAGAAAGTTGATTTGACCCAGGAGCCTCCAGAGGGATTTGGGACTTGGAGATTCTGGATGTGACGGAGGGCAGGGAGGCTGGAAGCTGCAGGCTGGAGCTGAAAATGGAATGGTTGTCTGCTTCCACAACCGTGGGCAGATTTACTTCTGCCAGGTGTCTATCCACTCAGCAGTAGACTGGTGGGAATTAAATGGCCCAGAAAAAAGACCTTTACAGTCCAGCATTTAAGAAATCCTCCGTCCATAAAGATCAGGTACCTGTCAGACCTCTCCTTCAACAGTCAAAAGTCCTCCATGCCAGCATAGAGCACCTCACTGGCTTTTCAGGACCCCCTCATAAATATGGAAGGGTAAGCAAGGATGTCAAGATATTTTTGGAAAACATCCAACATGAAATAAGTAGAGCAAAATAAATAAACAGGAAAAATTACATTGGAGAAATCAGATAATGCAGAAAGCAGAAAGGAAGGAAACAAACAAGAAACCTCAGAACCTTTCATTAGTGTTCATAGAAATATTCTGGAATAGATTGTGTCCATAAAACAAGACGATACTGTGAAAAGGAGCAAGTTAGAGGTCAAGAAAGAGCTTTCTGGGGAAAAAAAAGGATTGGTAAAATTTAGAAAGAAACAAATAGAAATAGTGGAAGATAAAGCCAAGAGAATCTCTCAAAAAGTAGATAAGCAAGATGCTTGGAAAATATGAGATGAAAAGTAAGGGAAATGGCAGAGCAGTCCAGGAGGTCTAACAACCAAGACGATTTTTCATAACTATTTTTCCAGAGACACAGTCTCTGGAATGAAAGCTACATTTAGTGTCCAGTACAGTGGGTGGAAGAAGACTCACTCGAAGGCACGTAATTGTGAAATTTCTAAGTAGTGTGGGTAAAGAGAAGATCCCTGAGCTTTCTGGGGAGAGAGGTGAAGGCCATCTAAAAAAGGATGGAGAGTCAGGAAAGATATTAGATTCCTCAATTTTAAAATTGGATGCCGGATAAAGCAGACATGCTGATGGGAGAACCCTGAAATCAGTGGATCTCACCTGGAGGTGCCCTCTGGGGAGTCCCCAGATACTGGCTGGGGGCTGGCCTGGGAGCCCCAAGGCCAGCGTGGAGCAGGGAGATGGAGAGCTCCTCGGGAAGCCTCTAAGAAAAAAGGGAACTCCATAGAATCATGCCTGATATGCTGGGGATTTTAAAAGGATGGATTGTAGTAACAAAGAAGGCAATGCAGTAAGAAAAGAAAGATAAGATTCCAAGAAAAACGAAAAGCTACACAAGAAAGAAAATACTAGTAACTTGTATGGCATTGAGACCAGCCCGTGAGAGTAGGTACTGGCTGGTAAGTTGTATCTGCACATAGTGGCGGAGGACCAGGTTTGCCTTGGTGCTGCTTTAATAATGTAAACACAGTTGTTTGTATTGGTTTGAGGGAAGTACGGATACTGAGAGAATGGCAGAGGGATTGTGTAAGGGAGCCAAAGCTTTATCTATTATGGCAGGAACAGTACCTCAGATAAGGTCTAAAACTGATTAAAACAAACAAACAAAAAACGCCAGCATGTTATTTAGAAATATGGAGATATCTTCTAGAAGAATAGGGTTAAAAAAGCCAAAAGTCATTACCTCTGACGATTGGGTGAGGTAGAACAAAAGATTAGTGCTTTTCATCACAGGCTTTTAGGAAATATTCCACTTTATTAAGCTATGTGCTTGAGGTAATATGAATTACTTAAAAAAATTTATTATATAACAACCAAATGCATTGTATTAAACATTACTAGATTCTGGTTACAAACAAACAAACGGTGAATAGCTCTAAAAAGCATTTGGGGACAATACGGGAAATTCGAACATGGAATGAAAATTAGGTTATGTTGTGGAATTATTACTAATTTTCTTAGGTGGGGTAATGGAACTGCGATTATCTAAGAGAATGTCTGCTTCTTAAGACAAGCACGCTGAAGTATTTAATGCGGGACTCCCACAGTGTCTGCAAATTACCTTTAAATAATGCAGCATATCCATTTCAGAGGTGGAAAAATACTAATATTTGTCGAATCTAGGTAATGGCATAGGGGTATTTGTTATACTATTCCTTGAATTCTCAGTGGAAATTTTTTGAAATAAAACATTGGGAAAAGACGCATCATTCATATGTACTCTGGAAATCAACATCTCCCCTGAAATGTAATCTCGAGGCAGGCACTGTCTGCTCATTTTGCAGTGATTGGAACCGTTTGCCGAGGGCTGGTTTTGGTGTGGTGTGTTCATACCCCAGACAGCACTGCCATAAACTGTTAACCGGCCGTCTCCGCTAGGATGCTGAGGGAATGGTCCGAATGTCAGGGAGATCACACTCTAATGAAGAAGATGTCTGGTCAATTCAGGGCCTGTTTAAGAAAAAAATAATCATTAAACTCAGTGGTCACTGAGACATTCTATCTTCAGTGTTGTCATGATGTATTTTCCTCAGTTCTAGAGCTCATTTCCTGGACCCCATGTAATAAATACCATGGAGAAAAGAGATCTTTTTGTTAAGTCCTAGTAAAAGAAGTTAAGTCCTTATTAGACCAAATTTTTGCCTTACTGATTTCTTCCCTGCAGGATTTGATTATTGTGAAGGAAAAAATTATACTTTTCCCACTATTTTATTTCTCTGAGATTGATGGCATTGGAGCGCTAGACTCCCAATGCTCAATTCTGGTGTCAATTTTTTTTTTTTTAAGATTTTATTTATTTATTTGACAGAGATAGCACAAGTAGGCAGAGAGGCAGCAGAGGGAGAGGGAGAAGCAGGCTCTCCACTGAGCAAGGAGCCCGATGCGGGGCTCTATCCCAGGACCCTAGGATCATGACTTGAGCCGAAGGCAGCCGCTTAACCGACTGAGCCACCCAGGCGCCCCCAATTCTGGTGTCATTTTAAGAGAAATATTGACAAGCTGTAGTATGGTTCCAGGGAGATTAACCAGAGTGCTGATGAATGAGCACAATAGGAAATAAAAAAGGGTTGAAGGAAATGGAAATATTTATCCTGAAAAGAGAACTCTTAGTGGCACCTGATAAGTGTTATTCAATATAATTAAGTAAATACTATGTACCAAAGATACCAGACATATTCCAGTGTAACTCCAGAAGACAGAACTAAGATGATGAGTGGAGGTTATAGGGACAAAGAATTTTAACTCCACAAAGGGAAGGGATTTCTAAAAATTAAAGTAATTTAGCAATAGTGGATACCTTGAGAAATTATCTTTTGTTAGTAGAAGTGCATTTGAGGTGTGGATGCATGGAGTTGAGGACATAGTTCCAGTATAAGCTGCAAAATTGAACCTTTGAAGGGTCTTATGGATGATAAGATTCTCTGATTTCAGGGAAAGCCACTATTATTTCTTAATTAATGCTGTGTGCCAGCCACTGTAATAGGTGATTCTTCATAATAGTTCCTTTATTCTTCATAACAGCTTTATCAAGTAGGCACTCCCTATTGCTCATACTAAGAGCCTGAGACTCATCAATCAACCAATTCGACCAAGGTCACACAGGAAGAGAGCAGAGACTCAGGATAAGAATGGAATATTATGCAGCCATCAAAAGGAATGAGATCTTGCCATTTGCAACGACATGGATGGAACTGGAGGGTATTAGGCTGAGCGAAATAAGTCAATCAGAGAAAGACATGTATCATATGACCTTACTGATATGAGGAATTCTTAATCTCAGGAACCAAACTGAGGGTTGCTGGAGTGGGGGGTGGGGTGGGAGGGCTGGGGTGGCTGGGTGATAGACATTGGGGAGGGTATATGCTATCATGAGTGCTGTGAATTGTACAAGACTGTTGAATCACAGATCTGTACCTCTGAAACAAATAATGCAATATATGTTAAGAAAAAAAAAAGAAGATAGCAGGAGGGGAAGAATGAAGGGGGGAAATCGGAGGGGGACACGAACCATGAGAGACGATGGACTCTGAAAAACAAACTGAGGGTTCTAGAGGGGAGGGGGGTGGGGGGATGGGTTAGCCTGGTGATGGGTATTAAAGAGGGCACGTTCTGCATGGAGCACTGGGTGTTATGCACAAACAATGAATCATGGAACACTACATCAAAAACTAATGATGTAATGTATGGTGATTAACATAACAATATAAAGATTAAAAAGAAGAAAAAGGAATGGTTATGACATCTTCAGAAAATAAATTCACTTGATGTATTAAAAAAAAAAAAAAAGAACTCAGATCCAGATCGAGCAATAAAGTCCAAGCACCAGATCAATGTTTTTGAATCTGCAGGTTGTAATCCATTACAAGGATGTGAAATCAACTTCGTGTGTTGGAACCAGAATTTAAATTAAACGAAATAGAGTAACACAGAATGGAATATATCAGAATGCCTCCTACACAGGAAAGGAGGGAAGCGTGAATTCCTGAAACGTTGGTTTGGTTATGTACTGGAGTCTTGATGTGAAATGTATTTTTTATTGTGTGTCAAGGCCAACACCTGAACCTCATGGATCCTTAACCTTTTTGACTCCCCCTTCCCCAGACTTCTGTGACTGGGTTAACTTTGGTTAACTCCCCAGATGTATGAGATTCCTGAGACTGCTGTAAGAAATGACCACAAACAGAGTGGCTTAAAACAACACAGATTTATTCTCTTACAGTTCCGGAGGTCAGAAGTCAAAAATTAAGCATCATTAGGGCTGCATCCTTCTGGAGACTTCATGGAATAATCTATTCTCTTGCCATTTTCAATTTCTAGAGGCCCCTGTGCTCCTTGGCCTGTGGCCCCTTTCCTCCATCCCTCCAATGTCTGCTTCTGTCTTTACATCTCCTTCTACTCCCTCTGACCCTCCTGCTTCCCTCTTGTAAGGACACTTCTCGTTATATTGGGTCAACAATCTCCCCATTTCAAGATCCTTAACTTCATCACATATGAATACTTAAATGTTAATATTCCCTTTTCTGACCACAGCCTCTCCTGCATTTGCTTAATTTGTCATTTCCTATGACTGGCTTTTCAGTGGCTCCATGACAGCTGAGCCTTTAGCCCGGCTCCATACAATGGTGGTATCTTCTCCCATTCCTCAGACCACTTTCCCAACTGCCCTTCCTACTTGCCGTGAGCAGGCACTCTCACTTCTGCTGAAAGAGAAAAAGGGGTTCTCTCTATGTATTGCTTCAGTGACTCTCCTCTCTTTTTCTTCCCATGCCGTCTTTGGAGGAGGACACAGCACTTCTAGTCCCATCAAAGTAATAGAGAAAATGTTTCTTTTACTGAAGATTTCACAGGTGGAAATGGTAAAAGAGTTTATACTGTACATTTCCTATTGTGCTTCAATGAAAAAGCTCCACTTTCTTTTTGCAGAGCTTTCACTTTGGCTGCCAGCTGTTGTATCTCTCCGATCCTCTGTGGATCCTTTTCCTTCCGGTCTCTCCATCTCCAGGGGCTGCTTTGTCTACACCTGGCTCATTTCCGGGACTCTCAACTTCTTGCTTCTTTCTTAAACATAGTCATTTAGGACTCTCTGAGCTGCTCTTTTTCATCCCCTTACCACTTTAATGTTGTCTTCAAGGATGGGAAAGTCCGTTCTGCCGAGGAAGATTTTGTTCTTGGCCAAAAATACTAGTTACGCAGACCTGTTCCTACAGGACAGTGGGGGATTACAAATCACTAACATTTGTTCTGCTGTAGTTGTGACTTCAGGGGAGTGTAGAAAGGAGAGACAGTGAGTATAGACTTATTCTTTAAGGAAGGAGCCCTTGAGAAGGCAAATCTTTTTTTTTTTTATCTTTTCATTTTAGAGATGTAATGAGGTTATAAGTACCAGTGTTCACATTCATGTCTTCAACATCTCACACTAGACCTCTCTTTCCTTTTCCTTTTTGGTTTCTTTTCTTTTTTTTTTTTTCTTACCCTTTTTCTGCTGTGGCACTTAGTGAAGCTAACATCTATCAAATTTCCTCATGGTTTGACTTCTCCCATCCTTAGGCCACCAGAGAAGACATCCACCTTTGGCCCTAGACCACTGTTGACCATCCCTGGAATGCTGTGTTTCAGGCCAGAATCACTTTGGCAGCTGCAGCAACAGTCTTGGCTGGCTGCCGTGTTCTCTCCTGCCCACGTGGGAGGACTCCCAGCCAGGAACTGTTGCCCATCATGGTGGGAGAAGCAGAGCCAGGGCCATGTTCTCTACAGCCCAGGAAGGGCTTTGTGTCCTTAAAGTGGAGGATGGTTTCTGGACTGAGAATGATGACTTGCTGGGGCATGATGAAAAAAGAGTGCTGTATCTTGGCTAAATCCTGCTCCCCATGGGAGAAAGTGCTTTCACTTCTGCAAAGCTGGTTCTCTCCCATTGTTCTTCCTAATAACATGTTTCCTGGGCTTCCAATGTGCTGGCAGTTTCGCCCTTCTTTTTAGGTGGACTTCCAATTTTCTGGTGCTGACAAACATGGCTTGCTACATAGAGCTTCTCCCCCACAAGGGCAAAGCCATAGAGAAATTCTGAGGAATGAAGTTTTTCTGATAGACGATTATTGAGAGAAGGAGAAGTAGTTAGAAATGACCTTAAGTCTCTGACAATTCCTCCTTTTGCTCAGGACTGGAAAGACCATTTTGTAAGACATTGTCATCCAGGAGGCTCCCTCCCTGTCCCTGAAGACTGTGGGAGAGAGAAGTTCTGATGAGTTTTTGGTTGCTACAGTGTCTCTTAGCTGATGCTCCTTGATTTTGTTAGCTTATCTAGGAATGCATGGTTTGAGATGTAATGAAATTCCTTTTTTAATTTTCAGGAATAATAGGTTTGGTGGGGTTCTTCAGCATTTGTGTCAAGCTAGCTCTTTCAGATGTCCCGTCTTCTTAATATCAAATGCATCCACATTTCAAATCCAAAACATTTACTCTATTAGAGAATCTACTTCCTAGAATGTTTTAAACTCTTTTTGGCATCTTGTATTGCCCTGATCTGTTAAGATGTTATGGGCATTCTCTGTGAACCTAAGATTCAAGGGAACATTCTCCACAAACTGTAGTCAACAATTGTTATAGCTGAAACTTCTTTTGGTTGAAATGAACTAAATGTCTAATTGGGGTCATTGCTAGTATCTTTCCATTCTTTAGTGTTATGCTGGTTTGATGGTAGAAGAAGATAGAAATAATCAAGCACCACCTAATGGAATAGTGTCATTTTTCCAAAGTATGACACGTGGATTATCTGTATCAAAAACCCCAGAGTGCTTGCTAAAATGCAGATTCCTGGGTACACATTAGATGTACTGACGAGAATCTCTGGGCAAGACTCCTGGGCATATGCATTTTTAATAAGCTTTCCATGATTCCTTTGCACATTAAAATTAGAATTAGGTGGACCATCTGATGCCTTGTTCTCTTTGTGTTGTCATTGTGTTCTTATTTCTAAAGATCCACTTCAGTGGGCTGAGTGGCTGTTCTTCTGTCAGGGACTTAGTCTTTCTTTCCTAATAAGAACAACAGTCAGTGAATCTATGTGAACAGCTCTTGGGAATTAGAATGGAATAAATGCACTTAGTTCCAAGTATTATCTAGTGAGAACAACGAGTTGAGAGACAGCTTTTCTACCCTTACGTGAGTAGAAAGTTTTCTTCTGGAGCCAAAACCTGAGTAATTTCAGAAATAAACAACTATGTTCGCCATGCTGCAAGATGAAGAAATGATTTAATTTCAGAAAAGAGTCCAAATACCATCACCTTGAGAAAATCCATAAGGGATGGAAACATTTACTGAAGACAAGGCTCTGTTTGGGGTGATTTTATATATTGCCCTATTCAGTTCTTACTAAAGCTCCTCAGCAAAGAACATGCTGTGATCACCATTTTACAGATGAGGAAACAGGCTCAGAGAAACTGAATTACTTGTGCAAAGTTACACTGCTTGTTAGTGCTGGAATTGACTGGTAACTCAGCCTTGTCTCCAAAGTCTGGTTTTTCCCATTAGAAGCAGAGAAACTGTGCACAGATTCTGTTTTCAGGGGAAAAGGAGGCCAAGACTAGGCATCCATGGTTGACCTAGTGACGTGAAATTAAGTTTATTGAAGATTTCAGCCTTCCTTCATTTGAAGAAATCCCAACTTGGGAATTAAGCTCAATTCTGCCCGAGAGAAGCCCAGAAAATCGGCCCTCCAGGCTGAGGAGATTCCTGTGATGTTTTGGAGGTTTGATTAGAAGGCCTCCACTGTTACTTCGAGCTCTCAGACTATTAAAGGAAGAAAGAGAAATCTATTAATTCTGTCTCCTCTCAGATTTTTTCAGACAACTCAGTGTATGCCAGGTCACCACTGATTCTCCCTGGTTAGTGTAGTATATATGTACATACAGGAGGTTTATTGTCAATAATTGGCTAGCATGTTTATGGAAGATGACTCCCATGATCTGCCATCTGCAAGCTGGGGAACCAAGCAAACCATGGAATAATTAAATCTGAGTCTGAAGCCCTGAGAAGCAGGGGAGTTGATGGTGTATAAATCCCAGTCTGTGTATAAATCCCAGAAGACCTGACTCTCAAGGGGTTGGGTGATGTCCACACTAGGGAGGGCGTTCTCCTTTACCCAGTCCCACTGAATTCAAATGCTAATGTCATATGGAAAAACCTTCACATACATGCAGAAGTCATATTTAATCAGAGCATTCCATGGCCAGTTGAGGTGGCACATAAAATTCACCATCACACCAGGCATCTGGGGGAAATGTTTCCTTAGACTATCACAATAGCTAATAGCTAACACTTATAGGGCACTTATTATGTGCTAACATTCATCCAAGTGCTTTACACTGACTCATTTAATACACATGACAACTTTTAATAAGTTAGTTAGCAAGTTACTATCACTATTCGTATTTTTCAAATGAGGAAATTGGGGCCCAGAGAAGTTAAGTTACTTGTAGCTAAGAGATGAGCTGAGCAGATGGACTTGAGAGACTTGCTTTCATCACCACTTTGTATTGTTGTGTGTATTGTACTGTGGATGATGCTCTGACCACATGAGCTTCTATGCATTTATTGAGTGCCAATAAATGCGGTAAATCCTTCTGCTAGGCATTTTACATACAATGTCTCTGATATTTACAACCCTGCAAATTAAGATAGATGATGCCCCATTTTACAGATGAGAAAACTGGGACTCATTGTATTGACTAATTTGACCAAGATCACACAGCTCAAGCTATTTCTTTTCTTTTCTTTTTTTTTTTTTTTAAAGATTTTATTTATTTATTTGAGACAGAGAGAATGAGAGACAGAGAGCATGAGAGGGAGGAGGGTCAGAGGGAGAAGCAGACTCCCTGCTGAGCAGGGAGCCCGACGCGGGACTCGATCTTGGGACTCCAGGATCATGACCTGAGCCGAAGGCAGTTGCTTAACCAACTGAGCCACCCAGGCGCCTGCTCAAGCTATTTCTAATAGACCCTATCATAACTTTTTGATCTTATATATTTTTTGGAATCCATTCCATCAGTTTTTTTAATGAAGAGATTTGTTTTTTCTACTATTTAGACTCTGAACTGCCAGCCAGTGAGTGGGATGTGGTCTTGTGTATGTTAGGGTTGTGGTAGGCTTCTCTGAAGAGCATGGGAGAAGTATGAGGACATGTAGGTTGATATTTCAGGGCTCTTAGCGGGACAACTCTTTCTAGAAGTGGAACCTGGCTTCCAATTCTATATGATCATGAGTCCTATCCCAGGCTCCTGCTGGGACATCCACACCCCTTCCATTCTGGTCTCAGGACAATGGCAGCCCCCTCACACAGCCCTTGTCCTGCCAAATAGTTCATTTTAATTTTGGCAAGTGTTGGATTGTTTATAGCTACTTATTTCTCTAATTGCTCTGAAGTCTGTGTCAGTACATTGGTGTTTCCAAGTTGGCTCCTGATTGACTTCATCTTTTTTTTTTTTTTTAAAGATTTTATTTATTTATTTAACAAAGAGAGAGAGAGCACAAGCAGAAGTAGTGGCAGGCAGAGGAAGAAGCAGGCTCCCTGCTTAGCAGGGAGCCCGATGTGGGACTCGATCCCGGGACTCTGGGATCGCGACCTGAGCCAAAGGCAGATGCTTAACCAACTTAGCCACCAAGGCGTCCCCTGATTGACTTGATCTTAAAAAACAAACTGTTATAGTGAAATGTCACATTTTTGCAGTTCGTTTTTCTTTTAAGGCAGGTCTTCAGATTTGCCTTGATTATAGCACTCATCACTGTATGATGCCTATGCTATGGATCTCCTTCAGTCGTCAGCCAGTCTCTAGAAATATGCGGTCCAATGTACCTATTAACCACCTGTGGCTGTTTTAATTCAAGATAATAATTGAAGTTAAATGAAATTGGATCATATGGCATTTCTATTTTTAATTTTTTGAGGAACTTCCGTATTGTTTTCCAGAGTGACTGCACCAGTTGGCATTCCCACCAACGGCGCACAAGGTTTCCTTTTTCTCCACGTCCTCACCAACACTTGTTATTTCTTATCTTTTTGACAGTAGCCATTCTGACAGATTTAAGGTAATATCTCATTTTGATTTGCATTTCCCTGACAATGAGTCATGTTTGGCATCTTTCCATGTGTCTGTTGGCCATCTGTATGTCTTTGGAAAAATGTGTATTCAGGTCCTCTCCCTATTTTTAATCATATTTTTTTGGTGTTGAGCTGTAAATGTTCTTTATATATTTTGGATATAAACCCTTATTGGATGTATCATTTGAAAATATTTTCTCTTATTCAGTAGGTTGTCTTTTTGTTTTGTTGATGGTTTCCTTCACTGTGCGGAAGCTTTTTATATTGATGTAGTCCCAATAGTTTACTTTTTCTTTTGTTTTCCTTGTCTGAGGAGACATAGCTAGAAAAATGTTGCTATAGCTGATGTCAAAGAAATTACTGCTTGTGTTCTCTTCTAGGATTTTTATGGTTTCAGGTATCACATTTAGGTCGTTAATCCATTTTGAGTTTATTTTTGTGTGTGGTATTAGAAATGGTCCAGTTTTCCCAGCACCATTTACTGAAGAAACCCTCTCTCTCCATTGTATATTCTTGCCTCCTTTGTCATAGATTAATTGACCATATAAGCAAGAGTTTATTTCTGGGTTTTCTATTTTATTCCATTGATTTGGGTGTATGTTTTTGTGCTGGTACCATGCTGTTTTGGTTTATACATCTTTGTAATATATCTTGAAATCTGGAATTGTGTTACCTCCAGCTTTGCTCTACGATTCAGTAATTCTACTATTGGGTATTTACCCAAAGAAAATGAAAACACTAATTCAAAAATATACACACACTCCTCTGTTTATTACAGCATTATTCACAGTGGCCAAGATATGCAGGCAACCTAAATGTCTATTGATAGATGAATGGATAAAGAAGACGTGTGTACACACGCACACACACATGCACACACACACAGAGACACATATAGAGAGAATATTACGCAGCTATAAAAAAGGATGCGATCTTGCCATTTGTGACAACATGGTTGGACCTAGAGGATATGATGCTAAGTGAAATAAGGCTGACAAAGAGAAATACCATATGATTTCACTCATATGTGGAAACTGAAAACAAAACAAATGAATAAAACAATAAAACAAAAAGCAGAATGAGACCTTTGAATATAGAGGACAGAACTGTGATTGCCAGAGGGGTTGGGGGCTAGGGGGATGGGAAAAATGGGTGGAGGGGAGTGGGAGATATATGCTTCCAGTTATGAAATGAATAAGTCAAGGGAATAAAAGGCACAGCATAGGGAATATAGTCGGTGATATTGTAATAGCCTTGTATGGTGACAGAGGGTGACTATACTTGTAATAAGTATAGCATAATGTGTAGACTTGTAGACTCACTATGTTGTACACCTCTCAACTATACTCAACATGAAAAATTTTAAAAAGTAAGGTTAAATGAAATTAAACTTCGGTTCTGTTGTTATATTAGCCACATCTCAAATGCTCAGTAACAACATGTGGCTCATTGCTATCAAATTGGATGGTGCAGATATAAAACATCTCCATCATCACAGGAAGTTCTTTGGGCAGCACGTTCTAAGAGGTAGGGACCAGATCTGTATTGTTATAATATCTGCCCTACATATGGTAACTACCAAGTGGATGCACCAGAGAATGTCTTCCTGGCTTGAGCTTTATCTCCTCACACCACATGAATTAGTATCACTAAGAATAATATGGAAAATCTTCATGAATCTATGACATTACCAGTCGCTCCCGTCATTGGCTCCATGCGGGCCAGTCAGGGAGCTCTTGGGGTCAAGCAGAGGGTGAGGTACTCCTGGGGGAATCTTCCCAGTGGTCTTATATCTATATTCTGAGGCTTCTGTCATCTCTTAACTTCTAGTCCTGGTTTAGGGTCCTGGTTACATATTAAATGATAAAGTGTTCTGCCTGCTACAGACCAGCAACAAAAGAAGTTAGTAATTCTGGGAGGCTGTCATGGCTTTCGGACTCTGCCACGTGTTTTGGAGACTATAGAAGTGCAGTCTTCTGTGTTTGCCCTCTAAAAGCACTCACCCTCACTGGTCTTCATTTTCCCTGAACCACAGCACTGGAATCTGTAGCACCTAGGGAGGGACCCTCCACCCCCCAAATACACACCTTTCTCAGGGGTGCTGTATATCAAGTCTTGTCTTCTGGCTGCATTATAAACCTTGAGGTTTATATACCCGTCTTAGAGTTCTTAGCACAGGGCTGGCCAAGTGACAGATACAGATTGATAATCAATAAGGATGATTGTGGGGGTGCATCTTTATCCTCTTTCCTGTGTATTATAATGGGCAACAGGTGGTATCTTTTCCAGTGATTCATGTACTGTGATGAGTATCTTGGGTGTCTCTTTATCCCAAACCAATATGTTGCTCATGTTGTCTTCGTCCCCATGGGAAGAAAAACTTGATCTGGTAACTTCTGAAATTTTCAAGTGAAAAGGAATTTCTTTCCAGGACAGGTTGCTCAGTTTTGGCAGCACTGTTCCATTTTACAGCTCCAGGGGGTACAATTCACAGCTTTTTCTTATGTGAACAGCACCCCCTTGAGCTGTGCAGCCCAGGACCCGGAGTGTCAGAACTGATTTGGTAATTCTTTCCTATGTCTTTTACAAGACCATTGTTGTTACCCTTCATTCTGCTAGGTTTTACCTAGGAGGCTGCCAGCATAGGTTAGGTGACTCTTCAGGGTCTCTAGGTTGTGTGATTCTAGAACACTCTATTCACAAATTCCTTGTTAGACACTGCCAGTTTCCCACTGGGCCCTAAATCATCACACTAATGGAAGTATAATGTCAGTTACATCAAGATGACTAACACTTTGATGGGAGAGGGAGAAGAGGTTGTAGGCAACTATTCTCAATCTGAGACTGGGGAAAATAAGTTGGTTCTAAAGAGTTTGTGAAAGTCCTTCTCCCCCTTTCCTTAGCAGAGGGCAGTAGAGGTTCAATGCCACTGCCTCACACCAAGGTGGCTCAGCCCTTTGTCTCATGCCCACCAGTTGGGCTTGCCTGAAGAGTATAAAGCAATCTGAAGAGTCTGATTTAATGGACTTTAAGAAATCCACCTGCCTTAAAATCTTTTCCGCTGGTCAGTCCCTAACACTTGAAATGAACTAGTAGATATTTTTTTTCTTTTGTATCAAATAATGCTTCCTGTAAAAAATTAAAGATGGACTTCAAGTTAATATATTAGTGTTAGAAATCAAAATAATGCTTACCTCTGTGGGGGGGATGGTATTGACTGGGAGGGGAATAGGGAGTTTCTGCTGGGAATGTTCTGTTTCTCCATTTAGGTGTTCCATCAATAGAAGATTTATGGGACTTTACAGTTATGATTTGTATATCCTTTTGTATGTTTATAAATCTTCAAAATAAAGTTTATTTAAAACAATTCTTAGAAGATAGCCTCAGGAAGCATTCACAGATATTTATAACTTAGTTAAAACAAGGACGTGAGTTTCTTTCCAAAAGGATGTCAGCAGTGTGCTGAGACTACTGGAGACTGAGGGGGAAGAGTAGGTGACAATGGAGAGAAAGGGCAGATTTGTCCTCCTTGAGCTTCTGTCTGGGGTTCATTCTGCCCTGGTTCTTCTGGGAACAGAGTACAAGCCCCCAGTGAATTGGATACTTTTTTTTCAAGTCCATTCCCTATTCTTCTTCAGAGATCTCAGAAAGGTCAGCAGGTTATAGAGAAGATTGGAATGAAGAGTGCCTCTTCCAGAACTGGTAATAGGAGAAGGTGATTCTCTTGGGCGGCTCGCTTCAGGAAAGCATGAAGCCTGTCCCTTGTTTGGAAAGCAAACCATAGGCAGCGAGTTCTTCCAGTGTGACCTGGCTCTGGTTAGGTGAGAAGAGACCAGTAACCCATGGCCACCTGGATACTCGTCTAAAGCTCCGTGTTTATATGTTGGTGGAGAAGGAGCTCTGCTGGGAAATCTTCTTCCCTCACTCTCCTCCAAACCAGTGGCTGCCTCTTCATCCCCTCTCCTTCTGTGTGACCCACACAAGAGGTCCGTGCATGTGAGCAGGTGTCCTGTTTCCCTCCAGCTGGTGGGTCAGCCAGCTCTCCTAGGTGTCACCATCCAGCTTCAGAGAAATATTTAGACCGAGTAGGTAATTTCCGGGTGCAAGGCTGGCCTCGTGGAAGAATGCAGATGAAAGTAAGCCTTTAGGAAAATGCTTGTTTGGCTTTCAGGCATTCTCATTCATGTTGCTTATAAATAGTTATTATGTTCTCAGCCGGAGCCCCATCTGTTTCTTCTGTACCACCTGGGTCCAAAATTTGAGGTTAAAGAAATACCAATCAATCCTTCTTGTTTTTTTCTTCAGGGACATCCATATTGGGTTGATAGCAGTTGCACAAAAGGACCCCGCACCAGCCTTCCCTGAGGAGTCTCTGAGTCCTCCTTGTTTCTGTGGAACAAATGAGCTTTATCAGCAACAGGCTTACATTCTCCTCATGTCCCTGCTCTTTGTTTCAGAGTAGAAATGGAACCAAATCTCAACACTGTGCAAGTCTGTTTGCAGCTATTTTATTACAATCTGGATCTTGTCAGTTCTTTATGTCCCATGGGATTCCTCAGGGAAAACACCACCACCTTGCATCTGTAAAGTACTTTGCATGGCACTTTTATAAGCCTTAGCTCATTTGATTCCTCGAACAGCCCTGTGAAGTAGTAGGCATTTTTTTTTTTTTTGCAGGTTGGGTAACCTCCTCAAAGTCACATAGCTGTTCTTACGACCGCCAGTAAAGTGTGCCTTTTTTTTTCTGTTCCTCTTGTTATTAAAGATATTTCAAAGTCAGTAATCAAAACAGGAAGCCAATTATGAGATTTATGTTAAGATCTGGTTATGTTACTGATCCAATGAAGCAAACATTTTGGAAAGACATCCAAGTCAGGGATTGTCCATAGAGAGCAGCCTCCTTTCATGGAGCCCCTCTTGCCTTTGAGTGTGGGGGCTGCTTAGTCTTCAGGCTCATCCGCAGAGCAGGGCAGCCCTGGCTTGCTGAGGTATGGTGAGGGGGCTTGAACTTGGAAGCCTTCACAGTTTCCCTAAGCTCCCAGTGTTTCCAGGTTTACTTTTGCGAACGTATTATTCACTGAACGGCTATGTTGACCCTAATACAATGAAATGACATAAAATCTGGAAAGAGACTAATGATAGTTAAGACTATGAGCCAGGCCCTTTTCTAAGAGCTTTGCATATATTAACTCATTTGGTTTTCATAACAAGCCTTGATTATCCCCATTTTTCACTTGAGAAAGCTGAAACTGAGCAAGTCATTTGCCCAAGGTCACAATGCTCCTAAGTGAAGGACCTGGGATTGAAGCCAGTTTAATTCCAGAGCCTGAGCTCCTGATCACCTCAGTGTGATGCCTTAGGCAGGTCTTCTAGGCAAGTTCTTTTTTTCATTAATATAAAATTCAGATCCTGAGCCTTAAGTCCAGCCTAGGAGATCGTTGGCAAAGGAGTTTTCTAAACATCTCAAATTGGCACTAGAAATTTTCCTTCTAGACCTGACCTCCAGAAAGAGTGATTCATCGATGGGCTTTTTCCAGCATATCACTGATTCCCATATCTGTGAATGAGAGTGCCCCCCTCCCCTGGAAACTGACAGAGGACTTTGCACTGTGGACTCCTGGAAACTCAGTCTCAGATTTTTTTGTTTCCATGAGAGCACTGTGGCAAAAACACTTCAAGCAGCTGTGTGAACGTGTAGCTGGACGACCCCCATACAAGTAAATGTTCCAAAAAATTGTCAATGGAATATGGCGTATGGGGACCAACTCCATAATAGGGCAACTGGGAAGCATTGGTTCTTAATATAAGATTCATAGATACCCAGCAATGGGTTTTAGGGACAGGGGAATGAACCTGCAACATTGCATGCCACATTTTGGATACATGCGTATAGGTACACTTTTTTCATTGGAATCTCAAAGGGATCCATGGTTTAAAAACATTGAATAACTATGACTATAAAGACATCTCATTAACTTATTTATGTGTCACTTTTCTGTGAGATAAGATGGCAGATTCTGAAAGCACTGGTCTTATGGGTTTTAAGGGGTCATCACGATCTATGTAATTTTCACTTTACTAATTTTCTCTGCATAGATACAGAAGTGATTCAAATAGACCTTTGTATTATGTATATTTACAGACTGGGTTTTTCCATCTACCACATGGAGACTTCTTCATTGAGCCCGTCAAAAAGCATCCCGTGGCTGAGGGAGAGTACCACCCACACATCATTTACAGGAAGCCAAGGCAGAGAGCTCCAGAGCAGGAGGAACAAGCCTGCGGATTAAAGGGTATTGTGACTTAAATCTCTTCACCGCATTGAGGAGTCTGTTTTGTTCCATTATTGTTCTATTACAACATGACCTGTTCTTTTTTTCTTCTTTTTTTTAAGATTTTATTTATTTATTTGACAGAGAGACACACAGAGAGGGAACACAAGCGGCAGGGGGGTGGGGGTGGGAGAGGGAGAAGCAGGCTCCCCACTGAGCAGGGACCCTGACGTGGGGCTCGATCCCAGGACCCTGGGATCATGACCCGAGCCGAAGGCAGACTCTTAACCATCTGAGCCACCCAGGCACCCCACAACGTGACCTGTTCTTTCAAATCTGTTATCGCCTCCCCCTTTCTTGCCACAAAGTATGTGCCCTTGTAGGAATAATTTCACTTCCTTGGCACATCCTTGCCATATTAATTGATGATATTCACATGATACTCATAATGATGAATTGTTTGTTTGTTTTTAAACTTTTGAATCCCCTAGAGGATGATCGTTTGAATTAAAGACAATGAGTTTTAGTACTAGCAAAGTTACAATACTTTAGTGTGGATTTACCAAACTGTTTGTTGTATCTGCGTATGGAAGGCAGATTTCAATGTGTGATGATGCTGATAATGTGTGAAGAGAAACTGAAAGAAATATCAACACATTATCAGATGATGAATTCAGCTGAGCTTCTTTTGGCTGCCTTTGGTTTGCAGTTCACTGACGTATGTTTCCTGACCCTCCGCTCGAGAGTGATCTGAACTGGTCCTCTCTGCCTTGTACAAAACAGTTTCAGATAGTTTTCAGAGGTGAACTCACCCAAGTTGTGTCCTTGTAATTCCCACATTCTCTCTTGACTTGTAGGAGATATAATCTATGCATAAAGGGCCACTGGAAATTGGGACATTTTCTTAAATATTGTATAGTTTCTTCCTTCTTCAGAGAAAAAAATAATGGGCCAGGGGGACAGTTAACAAAAGGAATCCATAATATTATTTATATGTCTTAAGGATTTGGGAACCATGGGCCTCAGTGGGAAAATAGAGAGTGAAAGAATTAGGGCAGGCAGATTCTAATAAAGGTTTGGGAGGACTCAGAACTTTGCAAGCAGGAGAAGAAGAGGGCAAGGGGACAAGTACTTTCTCTATAGACTTCACCCGGACCCTGGGATAGATGGTAACTTTCTTGGGAATTTCCTTTGTAATCTTAGCAGAGTATGTAAACAAGAAGACATTTTGAGTCTATAATTTTTCCTGTACACAAGAATGGACAGCTGCTTACATTCCTTAACTTTAGGAAGCTATTCCAACTTTGTCCTGAATTAGATAACGGACCGTCTAAATCTCCTGCCAAGAGCTAAGAGAAGGGAAGAGATTCTTCTTCTGGATGGTCTGATTGATTAAGTTACCAATTCAGATAACTTAGTCTCTATGTGAAATTTTAGGACTCTGATCTAATCACTTGAAGAATTTCCCAATTCCTATTACACATTGGATGATGGGATAACACTTTGTATGTGTGATTCACTCTTTTTGAGATCACTGGGTTATCAACATGGCAGAGAAAGAAAGTTACTAGGGCAGTGAGTGAACTTGGCCAGGGCCACAGTTGTGCTGTGAAATGAGTTAGGCTATTCCTCATGCACCCACCTTGAACTCCTTCTCTGTTGAGATAGACTTGATTAATAATGAACTGAGAATGGCACATATTTCATCATAAAGGCAAAAGGGATGGATAGGAAAGGAGTGAGGTTTACAAATGTCATGTCCCCGTTAGGTCACACACCATACCTCAGCCTTAGTGCTTGTCATACCATTTCCTTACTCATTCTCCACCAACCCTAAGACTTACCATTACTTTGGAAACTTCTCTGATTAATCCCATTTGGAACAATCTTTGCATTGTGAATTTCTCCACATGTATCTTCTAAAAGATACTCTCTT
This sequence comes from Mirounga leonina, assembly GCF_011800145.1. Classification (NCBI taxonomy): domain Eukaryota; kingdom Metazoa; phylum Chordata; class Mammalia; order Carnivora; family Phocidae; genus Mirounga; species Mirounga leonina. Next base: position 222,371 of record NW_023270871.1, on the reverse strand, counting down.
AAACTTGCTTAAAACCTCACAATATCAGAATTGAATAGATTAGGTCTGTTGGAAGGACCTTTAAGAGTGCTAATGCGGCCCATTTTTCACCAAAGAAGCAAGTGTGACTCAGAGAAGGGAGTGAACTTTCAAAACTATCAAGGCGATAGGTGTTCAGAATATAGCCAAGCTTAGAAGTTAAGGTTCTGTTATACCTAGGGCTTTATACTCCCTCATGGTTATTCTTTATGTCTTCTTTGAATCTATAAATCTTGTTTTATCAACTGTCTTGAAAGCACCATTAAAGTAGGAATTCCCTTCCCAAACAGTATATAACATAGTGTAAGATGCAAAGTAGAAGTTTAGTAAATCACTAGAATGAAACGAAGACTAGTTCATAGCCAAATAGATTAGACTAGAGTATACTAGCCTCTCGTCTACATAACACTGATAGAAAAAAGTAATGTGGATTTTCTAGAAGTTGAGAAAATGTCACTTGTTTGTGACCATCTCTATACCAAGCATGATTTAATGCCTAAATGATAGCTAGAGATTTAAGGATAATCTAATGTGCTTGTGAATATTCTTAAAATATACATGACATTTGAATTTTATAAATCTTGGTGTATTGAAACGGACTTGGTCTTGCTAAACAAGGTAATTGCGCTGTTCTTATACCACGTTACCCTGCAGAGATGATGGAATTAACTGACAGTAGCCCTGTCATTAGCCAACATTACCGTACACTTTATACTTAGGTCAGTTGGTGTTTCAAAGTTGAATTACTGTGATTATATCAAGAAAGATCCCCTCTACTTGTGTAAAATGTTCTGTCTTTGTCATGTTTAAAGCAGGAACCCCTTTGGTATTGAAAAAAGATGTACTTTAAAAGTGCTCTAGTCATTCGGGAAGGAAAATGTGTCAATTACTTTCCTCTAAAATGTGTCTCTGTACTTATTGTGATCTCCCACATAGAAAGGTGTCCAGGAGTTTCACAGTGGGTCCCTTATCAGTATGGTCCAAAAGTTCATTTTATTAAACTCTTCAGAAGTTCATTTTATTGACAATGACAATTTCCTTTAGCTGAAGTTTTTTTTTGTCGAGGATATAGTGGCTATTAGATGGAAGTGTCCAGGGGAACTATGGTTTCAGGAAGCTGGGGAAGGGAGTTCACACTAGTCAGATCAGATGCTAACAGCTGCGGGGTCATCTATGGCAGAAAGGGGTCCGGGCAGGTAAGATCAGAGTTTGGAATTTCATGCATTAGGACTCTAGGCTGGGAACATGGGGTCTGGCTCCTGGCATACATTTTTGTGTTCAAAATTCAACAAATATCTATTGGGTATATTCTTTATGGCTGGTGCTCTCCTAGGTTCTGTGGGTTCATATGTGAATAAGATATGATTCTTGGTCTTTATAGAGTTGACAGCCTGAATATAGGACATGGGTAAGTAGGGATCTGGTCCAGGGTTTATCTTTATAGTATATGGTAAGACCATGAAGGAAGATGGAATCTTAAGGCATGTATCGGGTTTTTTGTCACTGCATTATGTTTACACCAGGACATGTAGCTGTAATTCATTCATTTTCCCTGCTGTGCTATATTCCATTATGTGAATCTTCCACTTGATCCAGTCTCCTGTGAGTAGATCTGAACTGCTTCCAGTTTGGAGCTATTATATATTATGTTGTAAAGACTGTTCTTGAACATGTTTCTTAGGATTCAAGTCCATAGGGTTATCAAAGACATATACCAAGTGGTGGAATGAGTTTCTCTTAGGTTATATACATCTGGCTTTACTGGATGATGCAAACTTATTTTCCAAAGTTGATGTTCAATTGTGGTGAGTGAGAATTCCCATTGTTCCATATTCCATCCAATACTTGCTATTCTCACTTTTAAATTTGGTCGGTCTAGTGGATATGAAGTGGTATCGCTCTATGCTTAATGTTGAACTTAAACATATTTGTTATGGAGTTGGGTCCTAAATCTTTGGCTTGTGGCTATAGATTATCCACGAATAGTTTTCTCCTCTGTACCCAGAGTGGAAGCCCAGAGAACCAACTTTAGGTTTGCTTACTTGTTTCTTCGTTTTCTGGTTCACTTTTTCACTTAGTCTCTGATCTGACTTTTAAACTTGTCTTTTTTTTCCTCCAGAGCAAAAGTAGCGAGCAGCAGATACCCTAGTTCCGCAGCTAGCTGTGCGTATCAATCGGAGTTCAGCCAGAAAAGCAGAACCAGTAGGAGATATATATGAGGAGATTTACTGCAAGAAATTGGTTACCACAGTAGTGGAGGCTGGCTAGGCAAATCCCAAATCCAGGGACAGGCCATCAGGAAAGGCAGGCTGCAGATGTCAGGCCTAGGCTGAAGCAGCTGACCAAGGCAGAATTTCATCTAGAAAGTCTCAGCCCTACTCTTAAGGTCTTTCAGCTGATTAAATCAGGCTGACAGATTATCAAGAATATTCTCTTTACTTTGGCTTTACTAAAGTCAACGGATGGAAGGACTTGAATTTACTTCTGGGAGACACCTTTCACAGCAACACCCAGATTAGTGTTTGATGGAATACTGGGGACAGCAGGCTAGCCAAAGTGACACAGAGAAAAGATCATCACAGTCCATCTTTTGCTCTTCTCTCTGCATTTCTGCTTACTTGTATTTGTTTTTCTTTTTTTCTATTTTTGGCCTCTGAAGATTTCTTCCCTTTTTCAATGCTTATCAGGGGCTTAATACTGGGAGAGTTTTTCAGAGTGTCTAGTCTACCATATTGCAAGAAATCAGTCTTGAGTAGATTTCTTATTGAAGTCATTTGGAAATTTTTGAGTTGCCTTTTAAATGGCATGCACAGACATTACTAAATACTAACAAATGTTACAAATGTTATAACATTAACAATAGCTCATTAGAATAACTAGCATATCAGATCACTAATCCATGTAGTATGTGCAGGGGGCTTGTTCGGATTTTATGGAAATCCAGTTAGTTGATTCTGAATCACTGCCGTACTCCATACTGGTTCTAAAGCACACAAGTTGTTTGTTTTGGCTAACAGCAAACTTTCTGAGTACAACCTGCCTGAGACTTGTCTTGAAATTTCTGATTTACCTGATCGCCTTATGATTATAGTCACCCCACTGTGATCCATACCTGACTTTGCTGTGAGGTAGTTAACATTTTAATTGCTGTTCTGTACTTTTTTCTTTTAGTGAGTGGCATATTGCTTTTGATTATCTGCTTTCAGAACTGGTGGGAAGATTAGTAAGGAGCTTCAAGCTTTTACCAATGAGCGGGATGAGAAGACTATTGGGGAGAATTTGGGGAAATACATAATAGGTAAATGTATGGAAAGAGGAATTGGTAACCCAGTTTCTTTTGTTTGCGTAGTAAAATCTAAGACCAAGACGACAGGAACTCAAAGCACCAGTTGGCTCAGGGCTGGAGTAGCTCTGTAGCCCTGAGATACTCCCTGATCCAGAAGCCTTTCCTCAGTAGCCAGACCTCACCATGTCCTCCCTGCCATGCATTTCCTTACTACTTGACTGTTCTTTGCCTTGTTCCATCATCATTTCAGGGCCATAGGCTCCCACTTTCCAAACATACCATAACTATCTATTTGGAGCTTATCACTCCAAACACAGCATTTGCCATTCTGAACTAGTTTTTATTTCTCAAAAAAAGCCTTGCTTTTCCTTGCCTCTAGCCCTTGCGGTTAGGTTCCTTCTGCCTGAAACTTGTTTTCCCCAGAAGCTTTACTGAGTTACTTCTGTTCATCTTTAGGACTCACACATGGCTTCCTTTAGAAAACCTTCTTGGCTCAATCTGCATTAGATGCCTCTCCTCTGACTCTTAACACCAGCTCCTTTCCCTACGTCAGGCTTTATCATATGATGAATATCTGCCTGTGTCCTTCTCTGCACTGTAAGTTCAACGAGGACAAGAATCATGTCTGCTCATTCACAAGCATGTCTCCAAGATCTGACAGAGTTCCCTACTAGGTTAGGAACTCAGAAATGTTGAACTTGTAAGTATTGAGTTTACGGACCTTCTCTGATGCATTTGGCAACTTATTACACACTTGTATTTAGCTATATGGAATCTATTTAACCTCTGAGAATACCCAGACCTTCCTGAAGAAATTTAGTAGATAGGCTGATGCCTGGCTGTCGAAGAGACAAAATGTGGCCGTGGTTGGGACTCTTGGCCTGAGGTTGTAGCTGAAAGTGACTACTTCAAATTTTGATTTTTAGAAAAAAAGAGAATGGATGGATAAGAGAAAGTAAGTGACATTCATTCCCTCAGCAAGCTTCTCCCCTGCACCAAGCACTGTTCTAGGAACTGGGGATGCAGTAGAGAACAGCATACTCACCTGCCAGGAATATAGCGACACAGAGGCCTGGAAGCCTAAGGCAGGCAGGAGAGGGGTGTTCTCCAGGGAGAGACAAAGAAGAGCAAATGCCTTGGAAGATGAGAGGGCTGAGTCAGTCATTAGCATCCCTAGTGCTGGCCTCTGAATCTGGGACACATGGATTTTCAACTTCCTGTGGAGAGTTGGGAGGACAATTCTCAACCAGTCCATGAGGCAAATTTCTGGCATCCTTTCAGTCTTGTTTCAAAAGCTGCCTCCTTGAGAGGTCCCCTTCCCCTACATGGTTGGCCCTAGGAGGACTGATGAGTCCCTTTCCTGAGCTCACCCTGCATTTTGATGTGGTCCCTGGAGACTTCTACCTTCCTGCCTCCCCACCTCCCCCTCCTTCCCTGCTCCCTAGATGTTCCTTCAGATGGGCTCACCTCAGGGCTTATGCATTTACTGTTCCCTTGCGCTGGAACCCCCCCCCCCCCCCGTCATTTCCTCATGGCTTATTCTGTCCCACTGCTCAGGTCACTGCTCAGATTCACCCAATCAGAGAAGATTTTCTGTTCACCATCTAACATAGGTGTCTTTTCGTCACTTTGTAAACCATTTATCCTGTGTTCTCTCTTTTCAGAGCATTTGTCATCACCTGATGTCACTTATCTATGTATTCGTTTATTGTCTGTCTTCCCCCAACTAGAATGTAGGCTCCCTGAGGGCATACACTTCCTTACTTTTGTTCTCTGCTGTATTCCCACTGCCTGGCACAGAGCCCGCCATAGTAAGCACCCAATAAATGTTGAGTGAATGGTGAGTAAATGAATGAATCATAGCTTCATTAGTGATTATCCTGTTGAACTTGTATTCTCTTTCCACCACTAGACTCACTTTGGTACCAAGGATACTTGTGTCCTAAATATCGAGCCCAGTATCTGATGCCTAATAATTGTTGATAAATGTTTGTCCATTGAATCAGTGAATGTTGTGTACTTGCAACAGGGTCCTGCAGGTGTGAGAAGACACTTGTCTCACCAAGGCTGGGGGTCCAAGCATTTCAAGAGTGCTCTGAGTCACTGAGGCAAGGCGAATGTGTTCTTTGGGCAGCAGTTAATGTTAACTCTGTATTTGTCCCACAGCTTGATTAATGTCAGTGTTTGGGAAAACAAACATTCCCACCCCCATATAGTGCCATTTCTGTGCAGCAGCTGGAAGTCTCATAAATAACCATGAAATTGTTTCTCTATGGGGAAGGAAGTTTACTTGTTAGATTTGAAATCAAATATTTGAGGAAATTATGAATGCATTTTATGCTTCAAATCCTCTCCTCCAAAGGCAGAAAAGTGGATCCCTAGGGTGCTTTCTGGGCCAATAAGTCAAAGATTAGAAAGTTCCAGAGTTTAATTTACATGAGTTTGTGTGTCATTGGTTGACCTTCCTTCCTTCAAGATACATTAATTTGATGCTTTCTATGGGCCAGATCCTAAGTGACACAGCTCTGAACATGGCAAGTTGGACCTTCCCTATGGACTTACAAGATTGTAGGAGGAGAACCTAACAAAAATTGTAAAAATAGTGCATATGAGCATTGTGACAAATGCCATAAGAGTGTATAGAAGAGGAACCCAATATGATCAGGAGGGTTAGAGAAGGTCTGTCTGAGAGAAGCCATAGATGGGATATAAATTTTTAGGGAGCCTATAGAACATCAGCATTGAGGAATGGTGCCTATTAGGGATTATATTATATCCCCCCAAATTTCATTATTGAAGTTCTAACCCTTGGAACCTCACTTCAGAATGTGACTATATTTGGAGATAGGATCTTTAAAAAGGTAATTAAATTAAAATACAGTCATTAAGGTGGGCCATAATTCAATATGGTGTCCTTAGAAGAAGAGGATATTTGGACACAGACACACATAGGGAAGACCATATGAAGACACAGGGGAGGATGACCATCTACAAGCCAAGAAGAAAGTCCTCAGAAAGAAAGCAGACTGCTAACACCCTGATCTTGGACTTTCAGCCTTCAGGATTGTGAGGAAATAACTTTCTGCTGTTTAAGCTACTCAGCCTGTGGTACTTTGTTCTGGTGGCCCTAGCTGATTAATAGAGCAGTGACTTGTTAGATTACCTGCACGGTGATCCTCTAGTTCTTTCAAGCTGTGAGGAGTTGGTTCTGTTGCATGAGCAACAGAAGACTGTACACACAACAGTAAGTTTTAGTCAGGACTGGCTTTAAGGTGTGTGACTGGTGCGACCACACAGGGCCATACTCAGAAGAGCGGCGCTCCGTGGCAGCCATCTTGAAATTCTTAATGATTTTATCTTATTTTTTATCTTCGACTTTGTGCTTTGGAAGTGAAGTCTAATCAGACAATGGACCATGTGCTGTGGGCCTGGAGCCTCAGCCCCTACATGTTCTTGCACCTTGCCACCTCCCTGCCTTCCCAGGATGGGTTCTTGGCCACCTTTACTTTCTACTATGACTCCACTACCGCTGCGACCCTTTCTGGGCAGAGCACACCAATGTGGGGAGGCCTGCTCCCGTGGCTGTCTTCCACCCCCAGGGGAAGCCTGTGCACGCACAGGAGAAGGTTCAGGAGTGAGTGTCCTACAGTGTCTTAGGATGAGGCATGGCAGCAGTCCTCTCCATCCTGAGCTGACATTTGGTAGGTGACTGAGAAGGGACCGCTTATCCACTTCCCATTCAGATACTGAACATCTCCTGGTGTGGTGTTTGCAATCCCATGGGGTCACCCACTTGGGTAGCTTGAGGTCATAGACTGTAAGGGAAAGATTGACTTCTCTGCCCCTGCCCAGGGCCCTATATTTTCCTTTTGTGTTGCACTCTGCAAATCATGGCCCTGGGTTTAGAGTTGCTTTGGTGGCAAAAAATTAAAGTGAATCTGACACATATTAATGATATGCCCGAGATTGCTGTAGAATTAGCCATCGATGAAAGGTAATTATTATTAATCATTAATTTTAGTTTTGCTCATATATAAGCAAATGAGTTTTACATTTTTCTTTCATAGTAGAGTTTAGAGAAGAATGGAGTGGAAGTCAGGAGAACTGCATTCTGTGCCACCTCTGTCCCTCCCTGACTGGGACACAGTATATGAACCATGGCCTCCGTTTCCTCATCAGTAAGATGAGGGGCTTGGAAGATCTTTGTGGATTCTTTTAACTCTCATATGCTGTGAGTCTGTTTCTGTTTTTATTCTGCAGTATCTAGAAGCAAAGCAATGTTGACATTCTTTACTTAGTGTGGTTTAAAATCCGTCAAGTGGGTTTGTATACACTGGCGTCTCATACTGGTAAGTGTGAACCATCTCTCCCGTGTCCCCAGGGCAGGGCTGCCAAGGGCCATTCTCCTTCTGGGCCTTCTGCTTCCTTTACACACTTGCCCCATCCCAAACTGCCGTACCTAAAACTTCGGAGCACAGGCTGCTGACCTAGGAGGGCTGCTGGGCCTGCCATTTCGGGGGCTCTGAAGCTGAGGCAGCAGAACCTCAGAGCCCTGAGTTAGTGGATGTGTCTGGTGTGTCAGCAGGGAAGAAGGGGCAGTCCAGAAACTGAATTCGGACCCGAGGTCCCTAACATGTTGGAGAGAGGGGAGAATGTGATGTTGTAGTAAGATTAGAGGGCCTACTTACCCAGGTTCCATCCCTCTCCTTCTCTCTCTCTCATACACACACACACAAATGTGGTGCTGGATTAAAAAGACTCCACATATATTTGAGTGACATCGGATATAGTGGGATTGTTATTCTAGGTTTCGGGACTTCATGTTTTAGCTAAATTTAACCTGAGTGAGGGGGGTGTGTGTGTGGCGTGTAGGTGTGTGTTTATGTGTGGTGTGTGGGCTTGTGTAGTATGTGTACGTGTCTTTACGTGTGTGGTGCGTAGGTGTGTGTTTCAACACACATATTATATACCGTTGGCTCCAGGAGGCAGACCGCTTGCTCAGCTGTGATGACTCAGGATTTTATGGAAGTTCTTTCCACCCTCGTTAACTATACCACGGTGAAAGCCCAGTGTATCCTCTTAGCCAACAGAGGGGTTCTTTGTTTACTTCGCTGAGGGAGAGTCCACGCTTTGCCCTGCTGAGAGGTTGTGCTCAGAAGAGTGCCAGCCCCTGGCGCTGTAGGCCCTGCACTTCTGAGGGGGTCTTGCTGCTGCGTTCTCACAGGAGGGGCAGAGGGCTTGTGTTCTATGAAGCCACGTCTTCCCCCGCTCCCCCCCCCCAGGAAAACTTCAGCAGGGCGTCAGCCCTTCCCGCCGGCTCCTCTGGGACACCAGAGCGTTCTCCTGGTGGGATCCGCGAGCGCTGAGTTACCGCTGGTGGCCCTGTGCTTCCCCGGCCAGCCGGCGTCATGACGGGACATCTGACGCCCAGGGGCTTCCCCAGGGTGCTAACGTTGGGGTGCGGAAGACAGGCAGCTGTGAATGCGGGTCTGGTACGAACACCGATCGATAGGATATCGGCAGCTAAGAGCCACTCCTCCCCAAAGGACAGGGCAGTTGACTTCAGACACCCGAGGCGAGAGCCAAAGGCTTTTATCTTGCTAGTTCTGTCAGGCTTCAGATCCCTTTTGGTCTTGTTTCTGCTGGGAATACGCAGGAGATGTGCCAGGCTGAGAGAATCAAAGACACTTTTCATCTGCACACCTTCTCTTTCTGGGGGACAGTCCCAGTTGAAAGCAGACTGTTAGTGTTGAGGGGAAGGGGGGACAAAAGCCAACTGATTGGAGATATTCTGCACTTCAGTAACAAAAAAAAAATCAAAGGACAGTCTCTGGGGACAGAGCAGTGGTTTATCCTGCTCATGATTCCGGCTCAGAGGATGACATGAATCAGGGGCTGGTGAGAACAGTCATGGCCTTCCCAGGGGGAGAGACCATTATCAAAATCCCAGATGGCGCCATCTCACGCACCTTCCACGAGCACCGGTATTGGGCTGAGTTCTCTAGGATTCCATCTTCACATTTCAAGGGACTTCTTTAGGATTCTGTTGTTTGTTGATCACATCTGTGTCCATGGTAGCCTGTGTCAAGGTGAAGCCTCAGCAGTTGAGCCAGGCAGATTTGAATTCCAACTAGCTGGCAGGCAACTTGGGCAGGGGACTGTTTTCCTACTCCTGTTACGTCTTTTCTTTTTATTTTATTTTTTTAAGATTTCATTTATTTGACAGAGAGAGAGAGCGCACAAGCAGGGGGAGTAGCTGAGGCAGAGGGAGTAGCAGGCTGTCTGCTGAGCAGGGAGCCCGACGCGGGGCTCGATCCCAGGACCCTGACTGAGATCATGACCTGAGCCAAAGGCAGCTGCTTAACAGACTGAGCCACCCAGGCGCCCCACTCCTGTTTCTTCTTATTTCTATTTTGTCCTCTGTAAACTGTGGATGATGAAAATTTCCATACCAAGATGGGGTAGGGTGGAATCAGTGAGCCTCAGGTTCGTAGTTCCTGAGCTACAAGTCCAAGTTCCAGAGATGCCCTGAAAACCAAAAGTAGTTTAGTGTTGAGCAACCTTATTTGGTGGCAGAATGCAACCCGGATTGATATGAGGCTGCTTATAATTTGTATTTATCTTAGTGAGACTAGGTGCACAGTTTGTTGTGGAAGAATCCATGTGTTTGGTTTCAGCGTGCTCCCTTAGACCCTACAGGGATGTTCACTAATACAGAGTGTATGACCCAAGCTGTTTTTTTTTTAAATTGTGGCAAAATACATGTGTCATAAAATTTACCATCTTAGCCCTTTTGAAGTGTACTTACATTCACATTGCTGTGCAACCAGTCTCTACAATGCTTCATCTTGCAAAACGGAAATCCACACCCATTAAACAGCTAATCCCTTCTCTCTTCCCGACTAACCGCCATCCTGCTTTCCAGACTATGTTTATAATGGCAAAAATTTTGAATTCCAGCTGATCTGGCCCCAAGGGTTCTGAATCAGGACTCATGGACCTTAGCTGGGGAAGAGGAATGGCCGGGATTTGGCAGTCCCCACCTCGTGGGACTGTCCTGGAGAGGCCCATTCCTCTGACCCTCCAGGGAGCTTCCCTCCACAGCTCCCCACTTCCCAGCATCGGGTGCCCGGGTGTGAAAGTTTGCGAAACACCGGCAACCAGCTCTGCTAATAGCAAAGAGAGTGTGGGTGCTTGAATGCAGTGATGAACACTCTCCTTTTCTGTCATTGCCTCCACCTCTTTTTTTTTCAGGAAGTAGAGGGGCACGCACTGGCAGCGGGTTGTGGTGTCAGCTTTTTAGTTCTGTGCCATGGAGTGTGGTGTAGGATGCTGGCCCAGTGAAAAAGCATTTAAACCTTCATGCAGACTGCACTGTGGGGAACGTGCCGCCAGCCTATTTAGACCCTGCTGGAGACCTTCAAAGCTGGACTTACGCATTTTGCAGAACTCTCCAGGCATGCCATGAAAAGCAGTAAATGCTCACCTTGTTATTCCCAGCAGATCCAGCATAGAGACTGGCTCTGAGTCATGTCTTCTATAACTGGAATGAGTCAGGGAATTCTCGACACATCTCCAATAACTGTGGGAGTGCACGGACCGCTTGGGGTCATCATTGGAAAATCCGACAGTGGTCGAGCGTCGTTATTGGAATGTCTCCTCCACTTCACTCATTTTTGTGAACATCCTGGGGGCAAATTGAGAGGTTGGTCTCTGCAGGGGGCTTGTGGTGTCTTCCTCTGTTTTCAATCACTGGGGACAGAAGTAGATGTTTGAGAAATTGGAAGCCCATGAACACAATTCAGAACACTAAACCCTCCGACAGATAACCCCTTATAAATACAGAATAACTTTAGTACCAGATCTTCCACTTTGAGGTTATCTAAAATATGCAAAATATTATGTACTTTTAAAGGCGGTGGTGACGCTAATTTGGATGTCTTTATTATCATCGTTACTGTTTTCAAAAAGCTATGAGAATCCTCTACTCCCAGAGAAAATGACACTAAATAGAGAACTTTCAATGTCGTCTGGCCCTGGAAAAATCAAACAGATGATCAGTTTCCAGACATCCACATGGGACATTCCAAATCCACGGTGACGAGGATGCCCGTGAGTGTCCGAGGTTTGGGGCCAGCTGCAGAGGCGGTTTTCCCCTTAATGACGTTGCTCCCACAGTCACTGCCGCTCTGTGGCCTGTGTTGGACCTTGGTCAAACTCTCAGCAGATGAAGCCGAGGTGCACTTTTCTGACTTGGCCATCAGGCACCTGGGACCTCAAGAAAAACAGGAAAACTGGTGCGGGGTGGGAGGAAGGGGGGACCAAGACCAGAAATTAGAGTCTTGACCACAAGGCAAATTCGCCTGCCATCTGTTTTGTTAGGGCCTGAGAACTAAGAATGGATTTTATATTTTTAAACGGTTACATTTAAAATGGTTAGGTGAGCACCTGTATAATATCCTTGATTTTGCCTCTTGATCCACAAAACATAAAATACTTACTGTTGCGGCCCTTTCATAAAATTTGCTGACCCCTCGTCTAGACCATTGGTTCTCAAAGTCTGGTCCCCGGACCAGCAGCATCAGCAATCACCTGGGAACTTGTTAGAAATTCAAATCCTCAGAAACTCTGGGAGTGGGGCCCAGTGTGTGAGTCTTAACTGGCCTTCCAGATGATTCTGATCCAGGCTAAAGCTTTGGGAACCACTGATCTAGACTGTTAGTGCAGCCCTTCATCACGAGTTTGTTCATTCATCCCTTACAAAAGGAAGACCTGGGGGGGGCGCCTGGGTGGCTCAGTCCGTTAAGCGTCTGCTTCAGCTCAGGTCATGATCCCAGGGTCCTGGGATCAAGCCCCGCATCGGGCTCCTTGCTCGGTGGGGAGCCTGCTTCTCCCTCTGCCTGCAGCTTCCCTGCTCATGCTCTCTCTCTCCCTTTCTCTCTCTGACAAGTAAATAAATAAAGTCTTAAAAAAAAAAAAAAGAAAGAAGACCTGGGGCAAATTACTTAACCTCTCTGTGCCTGGGGCTTTTCATCAGTAAGGGTTTCAGAGGGCATTAAAAAAGCTAAAACACATACAACATATTAAATGCTTATTGCATGTCAGTTGTTGTTATTTCAAATTTATTATTGTTATTAAAAACCATTTTATTAGGTCTCAGGTCAGTTAAAAATCAAGAAAACCCACCAGAGACCTGAGATTTTAGCAGGAATCATCAGGGTACCTTGTAGCAGCTGTGTCCTGGTGGAAATCAGACATACTGGTCTAGACAAGGGGGCCAATGAGTCGTCCTCCAGCCATATCCCGGGGCATCTCTATAGCCCTGACCAGGTGCCCCGCTGGGCTTTCCCCCAAGGCAGTGCCCTCCCCACCTGCTTCCCCCGCTTTTGGCACCAGCGCCTTTCCCATCAGGACTCTGGCGATTTTCAACCTTCGGAACAACGAGCGTCCCACTTCCTCATCCACCCTGAACATGAGCACACATCCTTTATTCATGAATCACTATCAGGAAATTGGGCTCATAAAAATCACTCTCAGGGCATAGGGTCGTTGTAAGGAATGCAAAAAGCTGCATGTGTTTTAGGACATGAAATTGAACATGTGAGACACGTGATCTGCTGTCATTATAATTTTTAAAGTTTGTAATTGTTCTTCAAAAATAGATGGTGACTATGTCTCAAGCTGGTTAGAGTCAAGAGAAGCTGTAAGTTCTGGTTGGCTGAAGGTTTCTTGCCGACGATGCTGTTCCCTGTAGGGCTCTGTGTCTCACCTCCACTCTAAGTCCTGAGGACTGACTGTGCAGGGCTGTGTTCTCCCCTCTGACCCAGGGGCACTTTCAGCAGTTCAGGCAGAGGCTGAGGAGTCCCTCTCTGCGTAAGGGGAGCACCAGGAGTGACCGAGATGGCTACCCCCGGGAGAGGTGGAGGGGCTTGGTCTCCAGTTGCCAGCAGGAACATCAGGAATCACATCCCTTGGCTATTGGGTGGAGGAGAGAAAGGAGGGGACTGGAGCCTCCCTGCTCCCTCTGATGGCTTGGCCACTGCTCAGGGCCGCACCCTCCCTGACTGCCCAGCCATCCTCTAGAGACATCTTGATGCTAAGAGCTGCGTGTGTGTGTGTGTGTGTGTGTGTATTGATGGTAGTTGTAGAGTCCAGGCTTTGATGTCACGTGGATCTAGGTGTGAATCTTGACAAGGAGCAGCTCTGTGACCTCAGATGAGTTTCTGAAGCTCTCTGAGCCTCATTGTCTTCGTCTGTAAAATGCATGTGGTCCTTGCCTGGCTACATTTCTGTATGAGTCAGAGAGGATGAAGGGCTTAGTAAGTGCTGGTCTCTGTTGTGGGGGCTGGAAGAAGCTGTGTCTCACTGACGAGCCTCCTTGGCTGTGTTGTGGAATGTTTAGGAGATGGATCGATGAAGAGTCGCAGGAAGCTCCGGCTCACACTGGTTCTTTTGACCAACCACAGAGCCTCCTGGACTTGCACGAAGCGTGATCATGTAAAGCATGATGTGGAATGTAAGGAAGCATGGATGCCACAGTCTCTTTCACTGGCTGATGCTCATCTGTTCCAAGCCGATCGCCAGTTTCCCTCAGACCAGCTAGTGATCAGGATTAAGTACCTCCTATGTGCCAGGTGTCATAGTAACCACTTGAGAGTATCTCTTCCTGAAGACTCACAGCTGGCTTATGGGTAGGTACTATTATTATCCCCATTCCACAGACAAGAAAACGGAGGCTTAGTGAGGTTAAGTGTCGTGCCCATACTCACATTATTAGAAGTGACCAAGGTCTGTGTGAGTATAGAACTTCTGGCCACCATGTTCCAGTACTATTATCTATAGTTTGTTTGCTTGAAAAGAACTTCATGTGACAGTTTTAATCAAATTAGATGAAAACTTTTTCCTAGTTAAAAGAAATAAGGAATGCATTTTATTTTTTACTTGGAAAGTATAGAAAAATATAAATGAAGAAAATAAAGATTACTCATATCACACAACCAAAAATAACCACTGTTTGTGAGTATTGTATTTATTTCCTATAATATCACATACATGGCATGACAATATAATTTAATATTGTAAAAGCGTAAGACAGTATATCATAATGAAACACACAATTGGGATGTGCAAAATTTTCGCACATTAATAATAATAGTTATAAATCTTTTTCAAATTATTAAAAACTATTTCAAAACAGTAATAAGGATTGCTTGAAACTACTCTGTTGGATAGATCAACTTTTATTTAGACATTTAGATTTTTTTAAAAATTTTTGTTATAACAAAATTCCCTATGATTATCCTTGTGCTACAAATTTTGCCCACGTTTAAAAATACTAGATTAGATTTCTATAAATGAGTTACTAGAAGTATTTTCCAGTCTTTTCTAAAAGGCGATTTTTATTTCTAAAAGCAACATACAAAAGCATCCACTTACATTCTTACCAGCACTGAGTACATTACTCTCTTCTCTGATTTTATGTGCATAATGTGGTCTCATGAGTTCTTGACTTACTTCTGTGAATATGAGTGTGCACATTGGTAACCTAAGCTTTTGAGTCATTTAAAATTCTTCCTTAAGAATCTTCTCTCAGTGAGGTATCATGTGTTATTTTTCTATTGGATCATTAGTATTTTTCTTAATAATTCATAAGAGAGCTTCATAAATAAGTATGTAATACCTTTGTCATATTTGTGAAAAATATTTTTCCTGCTCTTTTTATTTTGGACATTTTTTGATGCTCAGATGTTTTATGCTTTTGTTGGAATGTTTGGTTTTCTTTGCAATTTCTTTCATTCCTTTGATGCTTACAGAATTCTATTTTGTAAGATACTACCACCTAGTATCAGATAAATACTCACCTATTTTTTTTTTCCGGTACCTCCTTCACGGCTTACAATTGGATTTCAAATGAGGAGGGAGATGGTGAGTAGGCGGCATGTGCGTGCGTTGCTGCTTCTGGCTCCCGGTGTCCGGCCAGACATCACTAATCTATCACAGCACTGCAGCAGGCTCGGCCAGGAGGCAGCCGGGGAGTATTAATGCAGCTGCTGCTTGAGCCACTACCAGCCGGTCAGAGTTGGAACATAACGATTTTACCTTTTTGACATCTCTACCGAAGAACACATTCTCTGATATGGACAATAAGGATGGGTAGTTGTAAAATCCTAGGTATCCTATAAATCTTGTGTATTTGGAGTAATTCCTCATCCCACACAGTCTAAAAAGATACAGTCTTACCACGAGCCATCTACAGACTTCTGGCATCTTTCCCCTGGACAGCCTCTGCTGGGACAGAACATCTTCTCCCTCTCACTAGGGCTTCTGAGTGATGCTTAGGACTGCAGACCAGGCAGCAAGAGTTCCTATATGCGTGCTTGTTGTCTTCAGTACGCACTGTACTGTAGGGGAAAGAGCACAAGCAGAGGGGAAATGGATTTGTAGTTCATAATAACAGTGATCAAAAATAAGTTGCCATTTATTATCTGTATGATACTGAGTGAAATACTCTGCCAATATCACGTGTCTCATCCTCAGGATAACACCGAGGCCATTTTCAATGTCCCTGTTTACAGGTGAGAAAACAAGGCAGGTCAGCACTCGTCCAGGTAGCAGCTGTGGATGGAGCTGCAGCTGGGATTCGTGTCCAGATCTGCCCAGCTCCTGAGCTGCTTACCGTAATGCTCCACCCTTCCCCAATCTCTGCTGAGGCGGGGGTTACCGTTGCCAAAGAGCCTCGGCAAAATAATGAGCTTATCCTAAATGAGCCAAGTTAAAGGGCCAGGCAAAGAATTGTCTGGCTTCCGCGGCCACAGTTAGGGTATGAAGACCAGGCTCCCAGAGAAACAAACCTGCTGTAGAATGAGGTGGAAGAGGGACCGTTCTGTCTTTTGACACTTGCTTCCTGTAGATCGGTGGTGGGAATTGGCCTCTGGGAGATCACGGACTGGTTTATACTTTGCTCTTACTGAAAAATAATAAGATTATGGATTTTTAATCCATCCCTCTAGAGATTATGAATTAATGAATCAAAACTTTATACAAGAAATAATGTGCATTTGAGTTATATTTTAGGAGCAAGTACAAGATCAGGAGAAACAGGGAAGGAGCTGGAGGAAAGAGATTCTGTGGTCATTCCTACCTCCCACCTTTCTGTCCATCCACCCCTTCCAAAAAGGATTAACTCTTACCAGACACACACACATATACACGCATCAAACAAACTTTACTAGCATAATATCGCCATCTTGTGGCCTTGTGCAATATTAATACTTACAGAATGTCACTGATACGCTGTTTTCGCAACTCTTGGCATAAACTGTATATAATCCATTTCATGCAGAAAGATTAAGATTGACCTTGTGCTAGGAGGGCCTTCCTTCTAACCCTGGGTGGATGGTGAAGGACATTGTTAAGAGCACCGGGGTGAGAGGAGCCTTCTACTTTCTAACTTTTGCTTAAAGTGCCAGAATTGAAATTTTGCCCATAGAACCCTCTTCATTATTACATATTTTTAAAATGTTGGGTATTTAATAAGTACTATTTGAAAAGCTACACATTTTGTACTAGTGATTTATAAAACACACACACACACACACACACAGACACCTTTTTTCTCTGCGCCTGAAACTAGGTGTTAAGGATCTCACCACTGCCAGGGTCTCTTCTTTTCATGTGGAGGGAAATTTGGGGGAAACTCTGCCACTGGCTAACAAGCAGGGTCTGCCTGACCTGCCAGTTGTCAAAATCCCAGATGTTCATTTGGGCAATGCCTCTGATTCAGAGTACTTCCGAGCGTTATCCCATTGGATCTTATAACTACCAATGTACCTGGTGGGCTTGAACTTATTTTCCTATTAAACTGGTTTCCTGATTGTGTAAGTTATGTCTACACAATATAACATTTGGAAACTTCATATGGGTATAAAAAATATAAAATATCAGTATGCTCTTCTTCAACACATAGAGCTAATATTCATGTGTCATATTTCATGTGCGTCAGTCCTCCTGTGCATCCATATGTATATGGATGTCCATGTATATGCGTGCACACACAGTGCATGTTATTTTGTAATGGGATACTTTATAAATGACATCATCACAACCGAAAGGTTAAATGACTTGTTCAGCCATACCTGATATTCCTGGATAGGCATTTGATCCTAGAAATGCTTTCTCTTGATCCCTGTTCTAACTGGCCTTTCCTCAATTGCACGCTGTCTGAGCTCTCCATGGGGTAGGTGGTCTTTCCCGGCCTGGGGTTTGTGGAAGAACCTGTGATGTGGAGAATCCCTGCTAGCATGGACACTGCCCTACCGTCAGTAAGGAGAAGTCAGGTTTAAAGAGCAAATGGCTTTGGAAGAGAGGGTCCAGGGACGGCCAATCCCACCAAATGCTGGCGATTGGATGAGAGCCTGTGAAGGCCATCAGGGCAGAGGGCTGTGAGTCTAATGGTCACAGCTCTGTGGAGGGAAGAGGGAAGGATTGGAAGTTGTGGGCACTGGAAACTCACTTTGTCCACCTGGCAACCCTTGGCCGATCGTGTCACTGAGGGCCCGGGGTGTGAGCATCTCATCCCAAGCAGGCAGTCCCCGGGGAAGCTGGCTCTGCTCCCAGGCTGTCCTCCTAGGGAACTTTGCATAGTCAGTGCTTTGGCTCTGCTCCTCCCTCTCTCTTCTCTCTAGCCTGGGGATTTTCAGCTGAAATGTATTATTTCAGTAAATATCCCAAGTGGAGTAACTTCCTCCGGTCCCAGGGACTCCAGCGGCATACAAAGACATGGGGCCTCCTTCTGGGGGAAGAGGCTGGGTCTCAGGGCTGCCCCGGGAGGGGGGACAGGATGTCCAAGACTCATTTAACTGCCACCTGAGCATTTCATGGACACACCAGGTGTTTGAGCCAATTTCTGTTAAATTTATTGGTTCTTTTCTTTAGAAAATATGAAGGGTTCCAGTCTTTGTGCTTTCATTGAATCCACAGATATGTCTGATGGAGTGCCTGCGTTCTAGATGCTGAGGGTAGACTGTGAACACAATAGGCAGCAGTCCCGCAGGGAGTCCAGTTTCATAGGAAGAGTGGTAAAGAAACAGATAAATATTAAAAATAAACAAAAATAAATGCAAACCAGGAGATACCAGAAACGGAATTAGCAGCATAAAGCAACAGAGGACCAAGGGAATGATAGGATGGTCTACAGGACTCTTAGGGAGAAGGGAAGGAGAAGGGGCCATCCACTCAACATCTAGGGAAACGTGAGTTCTGGGAACAAAATGCACGAGGGCCTTGAGCACAGACAGCTTGGCTTGTTTGAAGAACTGAAAGGTTAGCATGGCCAGAGAGACAATAGGGAATGAGCTTGGAGAGAGAGCCAGGGCCCCCCTTGAATAAACCCTAAACTGTCGCCCAAGTCTCTGTAATAATCCAAGGCCTTGGAAAAATCTGGAAAATGGAGATGCCCAGGAAACAGACCTCAGGACGATCTGTAAAGCTAACATTAGATCTGCTTTGGGTTTGCGCTCTCTTCAAAGCTGAGTCAGAAAACTGCTCTTAACTTTCTCCTCCGGAGACATGGCTGCAAAGCTGCGAAATGCCCCTGAGGGGAAAGAGCAGTCGCACAAGCCTGAAAACCTGCGCTGGGATTAACAGAGAAATCATTCAGAAATGCAGGGACATGTGCATGTACCTGTCACCCCAGGCCAGACCTCCAGGCTGGACCTGACTTTGACCCAGATTTACAGGGCCAGGGAAACCTTGATTCATGGTTGCCAGCCCAACTCTGTCTGGCTTCCCTCTTTCACGACCCTGTTCCTCCACCAGCAGGTGAGGCGGTCACACCCCTCCAGGGGAGGTGAGAGGAGAGAGAAGATTCCCTGTGGCAGCCAGGAAGGGGGTGGGGGGAGGGAGGGCGGTGTTTGGTGAGCGTGACTCGATTAGAGCCAGGAGCTTCCCCTGGAGCCAGCAGGAGCCAAAGAGCAGCGGGTGAGGATCAAGTCAAGACTTGGAGCTCAGCGCCTGAATTGTTAGGAGCCCACATCTGTAACCCTCTGCCCAGACCTCCTCACACAGGCATACAGTGTGAGAGAAATCAGTGTACCTGCCAAGTAAAGGGGCTTCCACATTACTCCCCTGGATACTCCTCCTTCTGACCAGATTGCTGCCTTAAGCCCCTTGCTTTTAAATATTTTTTTTTTACCTTTTCAGTGACTACTGTGGACCCCGAGTCTTCTGTGGTTATTGCTTTGGCCAGCTAGTAGGTGACCTAGAGCAGGAGGGCACAGGAGACCTGGCTTCTCGGCCTGGCCCTGGCACTAATGAGCTGTGTGATCTAGACCAAGTGAATCAGCCTCTCTGGGCCTCTGTTTTGCTTCCTCAGCTATAAATGAAAGAGTTAAGGGAGGTATTTCCTAAGATAGTAGCAGTTCTCGAACCTGAGTGCACAGCAGAATCCTTTGTGAAAACACAGATTTCTGGGTGCTCCTCTTGAGTTTCTGGTTCAGTAGGTCTTGAGCGGAGCCCAAGAATTTGCATTTTTAACAAATTCCCAGGGGATGCTGCTGCTGCTGGTCCTGGGAGTGCACTCTGAGAAGGGACATCCCCAAGGCCTCTTCAAGCTGAGTCATAGCTACAACTCAAACTTCACAAGGTGCGGGGCCTCCTCACTGACCTGTCTGGCAAGGTCACGCGCACCTTGAAGTTCCCGTGTCTGTTTCCTGGGGCTCTAAAAGGTGCCCAGCTCCTGGTTCTGTGTTTTGGTCCATGTGGTCTAGTTTCAGCACCCCCGTCCTCCGTCCTCTAATTTGGCAAGCTTATACACACAAGAGTTTTAAATATTTCAGAGAGTTTTGAGCTCTGGGATGGCAACAGTTTGCTATTATCAGGGTGGGTAGTGCAAAATCTTGCTCTTTAGGGCTGGATGAGATGGTACGGCAGGGAAGGAAGGGCTGGCTCTTGTGCCAAATGCCTTCCCTTAATGTTGGGTCTTACAGAATCAGATAAAGAGAAACTGTGTCTGGAGAGCCAGACAAACCTGGAGGGTGCACTTGGAGGAGATCAGGATTGGAGCTGAAGGCTGTGTGCGAAAGCTAGTGGGACTTCCGAGATCATTTAACCCAGTGGTTTTTGAAAGTTAGTATTTCTTTTTTTTTTTTTTTTTAAGATTTTATTTATTTATGTGAGAGAGAGCATGAGAGGGGGGAGGGTCAGAGGGAGAAGCAGACTCCCTGCTGAGCAGGGAGCCCGATGCGGTACTCGATCCTGGGACTCCAGGATCATGACCTGAGCCAAAGGCAGATGCTTAATGACTGAGCCACCCAGGCACCCCAAGAATACTAGTTTTCAATAAAATATCTGCATTATGCAAAGAGCTATATGCTCATTTTATATATCTTATTTAATCCTTTCTCTTTTTTTTTTGAGAAAGAGAGAGAGAGTGTGCAGAGGGAGGGGCAGACGGAGAGAGAGAGAATCTTTTTTTTTTTTTTTTAAGATTTTATTTATTTGCGAGAGAGACAATGAGAGACAGAGAGCATGAGAGGGAGGAGGGTCAGAGGGAGAAGCAGACTCCCTGCTGAGCAGGGAGCCCGATGCGGGACTCGATCCCGGGACTCCCGGATCATGACCTGAGCCGAAGGCAGTCGCTTAACCAACTGAGCCACCCAGGCGCCCGAAAGTTAGTATTTCTGCCGAACCATAGTGAGGGCCGTTTTAGGGGTCCCAATTGTCCACCCCTCAAAGACCACCAGAAACACCTTGCCCGCTTAGCTAGTTTGGTTAGACATGCCGCAGTAGGGAGGGCTCAGCAGTGTCCCTCAGTGGGGAAGTCAGGGCAGGGCACTGATGGGGTTTTCAGGTCTAGGGTGGGGAGATGTCAAGACAGGTCCTATAAGGGAGAAAATGGTTGGGATTGGGAGACTTTATGACATGACAGCTTTGGATTAGTGGGCTCAGCAAGGTGAGCGTCACGAAGTGGACCTTGATACGCAAGCTGTTAGTTGATAACTAGGCTGTTGAGGAGATTCATTATCCACCAGAAAAAGGAATGTCCGGAACATGCAGCTCGTATATTCTTGCTTGGTCTCAAAATTGTTTTGATAAGAACAGAAAAGTATGTGTGTTTCCAGCATCATTTAGCATAAAGAAATAAAGGGACTTATGTTGGCTTCAGATCTCGGGACCAAGGGGAGCCGGTGACTGTGTGGGTCCTCGCCCTTCCCCTCACCTCTCAGTCAACTTAGGGCATCTCCACATTTTTCTATTTTCGACTTTGAGTCTCTACATCAGATTTCATTGAAAGAAAGGGCTTTATGTTTTGAGAGGGGTTAAAAATCCAGAATGATATTTTTAAAATCTCCATTTAGAAAAGAATACTGAGGCCCAGAGAGGTGATGCAGTCACCCCTAGTCACACTGGTTCATAGCAGAGGAAAGGGTCAGGGTCAAGTGCAAGCTCACTCCAGTGCCACCTGTTGCCATGCCCCTGGGACAGTCCTAAATGACACGGGAAGGGGTCAGGCAGCTTTCCTGCATCTTCCATCATTACCACCTGAAGCATGGGGTCTCCAAAGTGCTGTGGAGGAAAAGACAGGGGAGGGGGTGGCACTGGAGTGAACTGACTCTGAACTGCAGCTGACACCACATGTACCCCTCTGTGGGGACTGTGCACAGGCTGTGACCCAACCTGACTGCAAGGGAGGCTGGGAAACATAGGGGAGCACATGAAATGTTCCGTGAGCACCGGCTACCTCTGTCTCACCCAGGATTCAGGGGTGCACCCATGCTCCATCTCGTGTTGGGGTGCACCCATGCTCCATCTCGTGTTGTTTTTATCCCTCAAGTTCTAGAGGTGAAAATTCAGGAGCAGTGAGGATGAGCAACTTGGCCAGTGTCATGTAGGTTGATGTGGGCAGCACTTGAATCTAGATCTGATTTAAGATTAACACTCTCGGGACGCCTGGGTGGCTCAGTCGGTTAAGCGTCTGCCTTCAGCTCAGGTCATGATCCCAGGGTCCTGGGATCGAGTCCCGCATCGGGCTCCCCGCTCCGAGGGGAGCCTGCTTCTCCCTCTGCCTCTGCCCCTCTCTCTCTCTATCTCTCATGAATAAATAAATAAAATCTTAAAAAAAAAAAGATTAACGCTCTCGTCTCTCTCCTCTCCTGTTAGGGAAAGAGAGGTGTGTCCAATGAGGAGGCCAAAGCCAGATCGCTGTGAGGTGGGACAGCTCTGTGCACTTGGAGGCAGAGAGGCAGGAACAGGTGGACAAGGAGTTCAAGTGTAGGAGGTTAGCAGGAAGACTGATAAGATCTTAGTGCGAAAATAAGATCAAAAGCACAGATCACATGTTAGCAACCAGACAGAGATGGGATTGTGTCTGTTCCTTTGACATAAAAGGGAGGATAAGAGAATCATTTATAGACAGTGAATATAGGAATGAATGGAGTTTGCCTTCCAAAGCCTAAGTCCCAACTCGAGATTACGATGACAGATGACAGTGGAAAGGGGAGGGGGCCATTCGCACATGCTGAGGGGGTAGGGAAAGAGCAGGAATTTAGATGACCCAAGTCTGCATGATAGGAGAGGCTGAGCCATCCATGGCTATGGGAGTGTCCTTGGCACCGCTCTGTCTGGCTTGTCTCTGGCATCCACAATCTACTCTCCGTTCCTCTCTCTTCTGCAGCTGTGTGTTGGGCACTTGCCCTCTACTCACAATGCTGCCTTGCCTCGGGCCAGGCCAGTTCGCTATTCTGCTTCCGTCACACTTGCTGGTCACTCCCTGGACTATGGTTCTGACCTAGTGATGCTGCTGTTGCCTGCCTTTGACTTGTCTGCTTCCAAATCACTCCTGGCGAATTCCTCTCGACCCCTCGGGCTTGTTAGCAGAGGAGTTGTCTCTCTAGATTCTCTCCATCCTTCTAGCCAGTCCTCCTATCTGCCGTAGCTAAAATGCATGCAAAGGAATCAAGCTTATTTTGATATTTGGTCTAAGAAAAAAACCCAGGAAGATCCAGCCACCTTAGGGGAGGCAATGAGGCTGCTTAGGTTTAAACCCAGCTGCACACCTACCCGACTCTGAGGCTTTACATGGAGTACTTCATCCCTGGGCCTCGCTCATCTTTCGTGTGTGAAACGGGGAGAGCAGTAA
This sequence comes from Mirounga leonina, assembly GCF_011800145.1. NCBI lineage: Eukaryota > Metazoa > Chordata > Mammalia > Carnivora > Phocidae > Mirounga > Mirounga leonina. Next base: position 198,930 of record NW_023270871.1, on the reverse strand, counting down.
TTTCTACCTCATCTGGTGTTTCTGAGCATTAAAATTTGTTAATATGTGTAAGACACTTGGAATAGTCATAAGAATAGTGTGACTGCTAACCATCATCACTATTGTTACGAAACACACAACACAATACAGGGTCAATGGTGGCAGTGGTTTTATTATTCGTCTGGTGAAAGGTCTATACACTGTTTTGCTACATTCTAATAGCAAATAATTATGGTGGACCCTATCACTATTTTGGTGATAAGAGCATTTCATTAAGTTTAAATATAGAAACATATCTTCCCAGTTGCAGTGATGTTCAGAGTGCACTCTTATACTCTTGCGTGGACAATACTCTGACCAAAGGAGTGCTTTTATCTCAAGTTATAAGGGAAAGTTTTACTGAAGCCCCAATGAGGGCGAAATCTTGTCACATTGCCATCGGAATGAAAAGAAGTCTTTACACACTGATCCTGCTGCTTGTTTATGTAGAGAAATCTCAGCCTCATACCGCTGTGAGCAGAGACCACAGCATTGGGCCTAGGCCTCTGGAGGCTCAGAGGACTATTGCAAGAAGGGCAGTCTAGTGTAGGGAGGTGGTAGCCTGAGCTGCTGAGTTTCCCCCTCAGCAAAGGCTTTCTGCTTGAAAACAAACAAAGGAAGATGGCAGGTGGTGAAGGGGAAGGCTGCATAATAGACCCAGGAGAGCTGAGATCAATCCGACTCAGGATGTGGAATTAAAATATTTACTCTGGCATTGAGGAATGGCCGGGTTGAGTGTTTGCTTTGCTGTCTCAGCAGCACCTTCTGTCCTGGCCACCTCTTTGTCACTACCAGTCTTGAAGCCTGTGAAGCCTTTGAATTACCAACACTTAGCATCTTGCAGGTGGACATCCAGATTTAGAGAAAAGGAACCCCTCCTATACTGGGAGGTCATGGAACCCTTTGCTCTAGCCATGCTGGAACTGTCTAGAAAGGAAAAGGCAAGGATCCCTGTCATGATCCAACCTACCTCCTGATCTGAACACTATTCCAGCTGATGGACTGGATCTGTTTTTTTTAAAACTCTTTCATCTATTCAACTTAAAAAAGTTATCAAATATAAGTGCACAATCTATGGTTTTCACAAACTGAACACACCAACATAACTAACATCCAGATCAAGAACAGAACATGACCAGCCCTCTAGAAGCCTACCTGTGCCTTTGTTCTACCCCCTGACTTCTACCAGAATAGATTCCTTTTGCCCTTTTGGTACTTCATAAAATGCAATAACTCAGTATACACATTTTTGTACCTGGCTTTTCTCCCTCAACATTACCTTGGTGAGATTCATCCATAAAACTGCCTATGGTTGGAGATGATTCTTTGCTATAGAGAAGTCCATAAAGTGAATGCTATTGTGCACATTTTGGTGTGTGTGTGTGTGCGCACGTGCATGTGTGTTTAGGATACACACATTGGAATTGCTGGATTGTACAGTATGCATATGGTCAGCTTTCATTGTTACTGACAGTTTTACAAAATGGTTGTCCCAATTTGGTGTATGGGGGTTCCATTTACTTTCCATCCTAGATTCTAGGGCTAGGATGACAGACTGCACACAGACTAAGCACATATAACAGGGAACATGCAACTCTATTTAGCTTTCTTTTCAAAATAGAGCTGGTATTGTTCGTGCTCACCTCAGCTGCTCGCTGTCTGGTTGATGAGATGTTTCCTTGAATCATCAAGTCCCTAGTGATAGAAACACAGATCAGATCCTTGGTTCTGTTTTCCTTAGACCATTGAGAATCCTGCTGAGCATCTTTTTGTTCATGGTTGCTGTCAAAAGACTGAATTTCCATGACCTATCTATGATAGGAAGGGTGGAAGAACTCAGAATGCTTATTCCTGAATGCAGAAAAAATAGTTCGACTGGAGTTGGAAGATAAAGCTACTTTCTGGAATTGGCAATCACATTTTGGGGAATGAGGGGAGTATTAAGAGCCTATTTAAGAAGCTTGATACATCAATGCCAGAAATCTCTTTCATTCTCACTGAAGAATTCATTTTAATCCCACTATCCAATTGCATAAGAGTTGCTCACAATTTTAGAAGTCTCTGGATAACTTCTGTGGATATTTGTTTGGATGTTTTTACAAGCAGTGTATTTTCTTGTGGAATGTTTGGCAGACATTTTTAATAAAGATTTTGGATTTGAGGTTGTGGACACAGATGGATAAAATTAGGCAAATGGGTTTTTTTTTTTTTTTTTTTGGTAAAACCATATAAAAAACCAACAGGTGACATTTTAAAAGCTAAATTAGATATAAATGAGCATCTGACTTTTCATTCCTCCCCCACCCCCCAAATATTTCTCTTTAGCTTCTATTTTTCAATAATTGTTTAGCAGTTTTTTTTCTTTCTTTTTTATTGGGTTTTGGGCAAAAGACCAAAAAAAAAATAGCATTCATCTTGCATAGTAACTTCTCCGCTTTTGAGAGGACTAGCAAAATTGCTGCTTTCCATGCTGCCTGTTACTCATAAATTAAGTTCTAGCAAGTAAGGATGACCAAAGCCAGTGGCTGGGTATTGAGGAGCGTTTGTCCTATGGGTAGGATATTTGGCATGAAGGGATTTTAGATGTTGCTTTGCATGAGGAACCCACGTCAGACTTAGAAGTTGATAGCGCTGTGAAGTCACTGTAATTACTCCATACTCATCACACAGCTGCGCCACCTGACTTACCACCCCTGGTCAGAAGAGCAAGCTAATCACATACACAACTATTTTGTAGCTAAATTTGTAGAAATGGAATTGCTAGGTCAAAGAGTAAGTGTATTTAAACATTTTAGAAATACTGCCAAATCGTGGTCCAGAAGGGTTGCATCACTTTTCATTCAGTCCAGACCGTACGAGAGTGTATGTTTTTCTCATTACCTCCTTTAAAACCTGTCACAAAAACATATCTCTCTTGGCTCCCCCTTAAGAGCCTCCTTTTACAGGCCTACTTTGCATTTCTGAAGCATTCATCTGTCTCTTCTTTATGGCTCATATTTTGCCCATTTTCACAGCTTACTTACTTTTCTATCTCCTTCATCCACCTACTCAACACATCTACCTTCCTACCTAAGAATGAAAACCCAAGGAGACTGCAAGGATTGTTAAACTCTCATTTGTGGATTTTGGCTTATGTACAATTTTAATTTCATAATGACTTACTACATAGATAAATTGGGTAAGTTGAGGAATGTCCGTATAATGATGAAGGTATCAAGATTAGGACCATTACATTATTCATAGTGACCAAGATCTTTTCCTTGGTACAGGGTGCTTTGTGATGGAGGAGGGTATTTATGAGACAGTGTGGGGGTTAAGAGCCAAATTGCCTGTGTCTGAATCCCTCCTCTGCCACTTACTATCTCTGTGACATCTGGTAAGGAACTTAGGTCATCTCTAAAATGGGGGGTAATAGTTGTATTTACCTCAGGGGGTTATTGTGTAGATTACTTAACATATGCAAAGTGCTTCAGATAGGATCTGGTGCAGGACAATTATTATTTGTTCAGGACTGTTATTAGTTCATTGTTTCCCTTTCTTCAGTGCACTTAACTCTTCCATTGGACAAGAAGATGAAGAGTCTGCTCTGAGTAAGACTAGCTGAACTTTGGACGCACAGAAAGGCAGTTTACTTGACAGGACTGGGCTTTTCTGTCTGAAAAAAATGGGCAAAAGGGTGCTAAAAGAAAGTAGCAAGGGAGGGGTGCAAATTTTATCTATTTAAAAATATTGCATGCACAAGCCTCAGTTTTTCACCTATTTGATGGACACTGTGGCTAGCATAACATGAGTGCTTCTTTCTTTCTCTTCGTGGCTCATATGACAAGTCTTCAGCAAGGAGATGGAAGCCTTGCACAGCCCCATGATGCCAGAGTACCCGACACTCTTCCCTGACCGACAGCACCTTTCTTCTGTGGCACACACACAACAGAGCCCAAAATGCAGAATTTTTTTCTTAATCACTTTCTACTTACACCTGACTTTGCAGCCTCTAAAGCCAAAAAGTTTTTTAACTCTATGGTGGGACCAAAATTGGATTGTGCGCATGCCCCTAGATTTTCCTCTCCCTGAACCAAAAAAATAAGGATTCTGTTTGGCAAGCTCAGTGACACTCCTCTATCTTCTCAGTAGGGCTTAGCTGTACTAGACTAGTTTGGGGGGGGGGGGGCATTTGTACTGGAGAATTAGGAGGACTGCGAAAGTGGAGGAGAATCTGAAGCCCTTGGGCTTGGGTTGGGGGAGGAAATTTTGGGGGAATTTCAGAGGGATGGAGTTTAAAAGATTAATGATCATTGTGATGATTCATCCTGGCAAGTAAATTACTCATGTTATTTTAAATTTATTTTGTTTGTGGTTATACTGTGTTCCTTGGTTCATATCAAAATATAATTCTCAATGAATAAAAAAGGCACAGTTCTGATCCAAATTCTGGTGAGAGTGTGCGAGGTTTTAATTGCCACAGTAAAGAGAGGACCGGTAGATAACAGATCTGATTCATACGACATGGAAAACTAACATATAACCAGCCAGTAAAGGGAAAACAAAAAGAACACTTCAATAAAGAAGAAACTGCAATCATGTTGCTAATTTAGATATACAACTGGCTCATTCCTTCATAGGCCAATAAAACCATAACCTTCTGGTTATCTTATCCACTGGACAAAAAGTATTTGTAGTTTGTAAGTTTTCTACAAATTAACATCTATCTTTATAGAGTTGTAAATGCCTGGGTCCTTATCAGTAGTAAATAGTAAGTCAAACAAAGTTAGATCCCTGAGCCTGGAGAGTCAGATGAACCTTGGGTGGGCTCGTCAGACAACTTCCCGCGTGATAACAAAGATTGCCCAGTTATCTTCTTGCTTTTCTTCCAAGATATGGATATTTTTTGTTACTAGTCCCGTGTGGTCTTAAACAGTCTCCTGAGATTATTTTTGATCACAGGAGAAGGCTGGGTCTCATTGCGGTTTACGTCCTGTGCCGGCCTCATTTACAGAGGAGCTGCATACATACCACAAGCCACCCTTCAGCACATGGGCCACCACAAGAAGCTAAGCAGCTGCAGAAGCCAGAGAAGTCCGTAGCTTCGGTCTGGAGACTTCGTAAAAAATCTAGGATTGCATCTCAGTAATCTCTATTATTCCGGAGATCACCACTCCAAATGTTTCTTTTAATCCTCCTTAGAAGCTTATCTATTCCAAAGCTAGAGAAACAAAATGAAGAACCTCACCTCTATCCAGGTTTTACCTACGGTGCCTACAACTGCGCATGAAATCTTCTCTTCTCGAGGTTCCCCCAAATTGCTAAGGCTCCAAGACTGCAGGAAGTGATGATTCTCCATACTGCCCATAAGCTTGGAACCCAATAAACCACAGAATAGATGCATACCAGTTTCCAAGGATGCAGGGCTAGAGCCCAGGACTCTGAGATCATGACCTGAGCCAAAGGCAGGCGCTTAACCGACTAAGCCACCCAGGTGCTCCTCGAAGAATGGTTTTGTAGATGTTAGTTCTACATATGAAGCCCAACCTTTGTTGCTTAATAGTGAGCTTGTCGTACCGGGTGAAATGCGATTTAACTCAGGTATGACACTCCAGGTGTGGCCCAAGTTTAGTAATCAATGTGTTCTATTATATCTCTGTAAAACAAAAAGACAGATTTTTAACAAATCTGTGCAAACAACTATCTTGCCACAAGAGGGTTACGGCATTCGTGTCAAGGTGAAAAAGTGGGTTGTTGGCATTTTTGTGATGTAACAAGTGCCAGAGATGATTTAACTCTTTTTTTTTTTTAAGATTTTATTTATTTATTTGAGAGAGAGAGAATGAGAGAGAGCACATGAGAGGGGGGAGGGTCAGAGGGAGAAGCAGGCTCCCTGCCCAGCAGGGAGCCCGATGCGGGACTCGATCCAGGGACTCGATCCAGGGACTCCAGGATCATGACCTGAGCCGAAGGCAGTCGCTTAACCAACTGAGCCACCCAGGCACCCACGTGAGCATTTTTTTAATGAAAATTGAGCCAGCTCTGTCAACATTTTTAATAAGTTTCTTCTTTGCAGCCTTAAACTTGCAGGTTTTATGAAGAAAGGCAAGTAAAGTTCCCTTTTCATCGAACCCTCTCCATCCTGTTCCCATTCAGGTTTTGGCTTTTGCCAATCTTTCTTTCACAGCCGAACGGTCAGGTGTTTTTTGTGAGATGGAGTTACTTTCTTTTTTCACTGATAAACAAAAACACATCCGATGATTTTGTACACACACATTTTTATACTTATATTTGTTGGGCACTGTTGTTCTCAGTGTATCTCAACCACTTACTTATAACTTTTAACTAAAGTAACTAATTTCTATTTCAGAGTGAAAACTGGGAGGTCATATTTAAGAACCATCTGTTATAGAGAAGCCCCATCAGACATGAGCAGAGTTCATGAGCACAAATAACGCAGCCTACCACTATCTCTGTTATATCCACATCCCAGCAGCTAAGAGCTTTAGCTCCACATCTGAGTCACAAATGTCATTACAGACACAGATATATCAGATCCACCCACCCACCCACCAACTGCTGTCTGGAGTGGGAGAAGAAAAAGGAAAGAAAGAAAAAGAATTCCAGCAAGTCAGGATCTCTTCTCAGATCCTGAGAAGAGATAGGTAAATTTCGTAAAGGTCCTTTTCCCAGAAATAGTTATGGACCATTACTTTATCAGACATCCCGATACAAATAAATAGTGTCACAACCAAGCCCACACCCAGGCTTCTGGTCTCTACCTTGATGACAGGTGTCCAACCAAGGCAGTCACTGCCACCCTGGAAAGGAGATCATTGCCAAACTAGATCTTTTAGACTCTCACTCTGAATGATAGTAACGAGGCCTTAACAGTTTTTGTTTTGTTTTGTTTTGTTTTTGTCAGTTCTCACAGTTTCCCTTCTCTTGATCAGTGGGTTTTTGTCATATCAACATTTGTCTGACTTGAACAACTAATCATGTTTCCCTTTTTTTCAGTAATAGCTAGAACTGTAGCTGAGTCTGTGGACCAACCAAAGCAAAAAAGATAGAAGATAGTAACCAGTTTGTTAGTCTCATTATTTTTCACTCATTTTATCTTCTCCTTCTTATTTTTCTTTCTTTCTTGCTACGGTCTGATGTAAGTTAATGTGGCGATAACTTAACATAGTGTCTACATTTGGGAACCACGTTAAGCCCTTTGTGAAATAAAGCAGGGCATGTATATATATAAATTGAAGTCCCATTCTGGGTCCATTTTCAAATTCCAGTTTGTGATGGCCTTTTGTAGTTTTGAAGATCAAAAGTGCTTTAGAATGAATCAGAAAAAGATAGTTCTGACTTTAAATCTGCGCTTTTGAAAAGCTCTTTGTAAGAACGCATAAGGACATTATTTTGTATGTTGGTGGCTTCTGTGTACCTGGTTCTGTTTGCCTTCCCTAGAACTCGGTTTCCTCAGCAATGAGCTACTGGCACTCTCTGCAGCTGTTGATGGACACATCCGTGTACAATACATCTTGATAAAACAATGTGTGCTAAGTGTACCTCCCTGATTGGCTCTTTTGAGAATACTGATTTTTCCCTTTGTTGCGTTTTACGCTATGGTAAGAACTGAGTGGGAAGCATCTCCTTGTTTCAGAAACAATTCAGAGCTTTAAGGCTCCAGATTACAGGCCTTCCACATGTACAGATCCAGGGTGGAATTTGGGGTATTTGACTAGTATTTGTTTAAAACCAAGATGTGGATCTCTACCAAGTTCCAAATTTATTTTAAAATGAGGCCAAGCTCCATGAAGTCTAGCCAGACCCGTGTTCTCCTGTGACCTGAATTGCTGTTGGGTCCAAGCCACGATCCAGCCAGTAGTCCATAGCCGACTCTGCAGTCTCAAGACCAGATGTTGGGTTGAGTGAGCCAAAGCCCCAATATGCAGCAGGAGGACGTGAGCTTATCTCATTTGGATCAATCTCTTTGTACAAGAGGGGCTCCCACTAGGCTCAGGAGGAATGGGGTTTCAGTTGAGAAGCCAAACTAGTTCGTCTTTGCCAGTTTATTACATGAATAGTCATAGTGTGTCTGCTTCACTGATCTTGGACTTGGCCCTGACTCTGTCCTTTACCTTGTCAAGCCTCACTGACTCTCTTCCCAACCTCTGGCACCCCTAAGACCCATGGTAACTTCTTCACTCTCATTCATACTCAGCTGAATCCACTCCCCTTAGTGCTGCAGACTCATCCCACCTACAAGAGGCAGATCTGCTGCAAAGATGGGGATTTCATGACTTCGTTTTCACAACCTGCTTCTCCTTCTGCATGCAGTTCTTTTCCATCCCCATTCATGTTTGTCTGTATTTGAGGCCTACTTTTGAAGAGCACTTGAAAGCCTACCTGTCTGGGTTCATAGGTGCATCTGGGCGATATATTGAGCCCTGCTCTTATCATCCAAAACCCCGAGGCTACCTTTGCTATTAATTGATGGTGACTAGGTTTTCCAGCCAGTTTTTATTTATTGAATTAATTATTAATAGTAATAATTAACATTTATTAAATTTTTTACAGTGTGTCTGCTACTGTTAGAGGTGTTTTATGTATCAACTCATTTAATGCTTATAATAATTCCATCAGATAAATTCCACTATGTTCTGTTTCTAGATGAAGAAACTAAGGCCGAGGGAGGTAAATCACAGTCACTCAGGAGCTCCTAAGAAGCAGTGTTAATTTGGCTTTTGAGACTCTGCACATCAACATCATTCTATGCTCAAAAGGAAGATTAAGCTACTGACCTCTGTTCTGCCTGGGTCCTCAGGGCCTTCCATCTCTCCAGGCTCCATTCTGTTCTCTGTATGTAGTAGTACTTGTACCTGGGTTTCAACAGATAACTAATACTGCAATTATAGCTCTATAGACAGTTCCAGAGAGGAGACTGGATAGGCAGGGAGGGAGGGAGTGATGATGTTCACCTGTGTCATTAATTTTGCATTTCGCTTCTGTGACAGGATGTTGCTCTTGCGTCTGTTGACATTCTTCCCGAGAATGGGAAGGGCACCAGGGTCTATTTGTGTAGCATGGACTCCGGGTCCCGGAGGCCTGGTTGCACCAGTTGCAGCTCTGCTAGGGTTTTAATTTAGGATTTCCTGAGCTGCTTGTGGATCCAAAGTATGTCACATGTGTTTCAAAATAATAATTGAAAAGAAAGCAAAAACAGCAAGTCAGCTGTACAAATTGTATGATATCTAACAATGGGGCCAGGTTACCAATGGTTGTCACCCCTGGTGGGAATCAGTAATAATATGCCTTGAAAAGTTCCATGTTAAGTTGGATGGGGAGGATGGGGTGAGTCTAGAATGGGGGGGAAGTTTCAGGGAATGATTTGAGTAGGGCAAATGAGTTACTCGCTGGGCTGGGATTTGGATGTGAAGGACATTGTCTGGGTCCTGAGCTGGGGATAAAGTCCCTGCCTTTAAATGTGGTTTCTGCCTTCAAAGGACTTTTAGTCTAGTGGTGGAGATTGACATTAATGTATAAACACTCAAATAAATATAAAATTACAAGTGTGATAAGTACGTGAAAAGGGAGTACATCGTGGCACGAGAGCCCTGTGTTTATGGGAGATTTATTCTAGGCAGGGAGGTTGGGTAAGGGCCCATGAGGAAGGGACGTTTGAGCTAAGATCTGAAGGAGGACTGGAGTCAGGGAGATGAAAGAGCAAGGAAAGGGTGTGCCAAGCAGAACAAACAGCATCTAAATGTGGAGGCCCTAAGGTGGGACAGAGTAGGATGCATTCGAGAATCAGAGTGAGGCTGGTGGGGATGGAGTTCTGAGAAGGAGGGGCTCCACAAGGGGATGGACTGGAGAATCAGGGAGGCAGGAGAAAAGAGAGATTGGGATGGTTTCAAAGGGAGGGAGTTCATGGATTCAGGGAAGGAGTTACCATTTATGTCTTTACTATCTATTATATACCAGGGTCTGTGGAGGACACAACTCTGAAGTAGACGGTGTTGTTAGTCTTTACAGATGGAAAACGTAAGTCATTTGCCAACATCATTGAAAACCTACAGATTTCCGCTCATTGGTTGTACGGACCCAACACCAAAACCACCAACTTCTCCAAATCTCAGGAATACTGTGAGAAGGTCCTAGGGAAACTGTGATTTCAGTAGAAATGGGTAGTTGGTTCATAAAAGAAAGCAGTGCTTACCTAGGAAGGCTTGGGGGTACTGAGGTGAAAAATAGACTCGGTGCCATTTGCCACTCACAGGCACTTCTAGCAATGTTTTTGTATTGGGTGAGTTCACTTGAAGTTCTCTTTTGTCCAGAACCATTAGCTGCTGAAGTGTTCAGACAGATTGCACCTTCTGCTTAACTTATACTCTTATCTGTGTCCCCATGTGTCCTCAGCATTTAAAATCACAGAAGTGATAAAAGACTTCAATAGGGGAGCTCAGATGGGCACAAGGATTTCTTTGATGATTGAGAAGGCACGTGTAGGTCTTCACAGACTGGATCACCATGAATGCCATGTAATACTGTAGCAAAAGAGAGAGTATCCTATAGGGAGGCAGGGCTGCCTCTAGAACCAGTGCTGGAAGCTACTTTATACAAATTATTGATATCAATATCTTTATTACTTGGAGTGCCTGAGGGGGGAATGAAGCCCTAAGTATGTATCAGATTGAACTTTGTGCTCATTAAGATTCTGTGAACAAGGTCATTTAGTGTAGCATTAATAACACTTCTTCTGTAGAATAGGTTATGGGAGACTTTAATCTGTTTTTGGCCATCTGTGAATACCCAGAAAATCCATTTGATCTGGTGCCTGGACTACAAAAATCCTTTAAAGTTTGCTGTTGGTGGTTGTCACTATCCTTTCAGTTGACATTGACAGGAAACCTGAAAAAGAAAAATGACAGGGATGTTTGGGGCTCTGTGGCTTTGGGAGATTTTTCATCTTCATTTCAAATAGCTTCAGGCAGACTATGGGAAAGGTATTGTGCCTATGGTTGGGTGATGTGTATCTTCAGATTTTATCCCCAGAAATTAAGTCTCCATTTGGTAAAGGAGCTGGAAGACTAGAGTCCCTGTCCCGAAGTCTGTGGATTCGCTACCACTTTATATGGCAGTCTCAAAGCACCTTTTCCCATGGCCTGGATGAGCTTTTTAATTTTGTTTAATCTTACTTTATATTTTGAACATACAAAATATTAGGAGAGCTCCTCGGTAATTTTAGACTTCCACATTTGGATAACTTCTTCTTGTCTCAGACCTGCTCCCAGGGGCTGTGCTGGGACAGGTAGGCTGGTTGCCACTCCATTTTGAATTTCAAGGGAAGCTCAAAGGAAAGAAGTAGACACTCACCTGTATGGTCCATAACGCATGAAGATGGAGCTCATTGGGTCACACTTAATAAAAGGAGGAACCTGCCAGCCACAGGCCCAGCTAGTAATGAAGGAAGGAAGAACAGATTTGTGAAGAGAGCATTGGTCTTGCCTCTCCAAGAAAACCAGAAGAGGATGAAGGTTCTAAGGGTGGTTGGATGTTGGGAAGCAAAATCTGGAGAAATTCCCTTAGCAGGTTTTAGCCCAGCTGGGCCTTTTTATAGGTTAATTGTATTTGATTTCCTTTGTCTTATTTGTTTGTATTTATTTATGCACACCTCTCTGATTTCCACTCCTGGGATTATATCATACATGCTGTTATTGTTATGGACAATTTCCCTTTCCCTACCCTACCTCCATTCCTCAGAGGATGCTCTTCTTGGTGCTAAGTCCACTTAGGCAGGAAACACAGATCAGAAGCTCAGAAGAGTTGTCTAAGCAAGAGGCCCTGAAGGCCTTTTGTATTGGCCTTAAAATCAGGACAGGGACTCTAGTCTTCCAGGTCCTTTACCAAATGGAGACTTAATTTCTGGGGATAAAATCTGAAGATACACATCACCCAACCATAGGCACAATACCTTTCCCATAGTCTGCTTGAAGCCATTTGAAATGAAGATGAAAAATCTCCCGAAGCCACAGAGCCCCAAACATCCCTGTCATTTTTCTCTATCAGGTTTCCAATGACTCAGTGGTGGTGAGTCATTGAGTAGGACTAAGAATTGGGAGATTTAAATTTAGTTTTTGCTTTTGCTGCTCCTATGTGAGCTCAGACAAAGAATTTCTTCTATCTTAATGAAGTTTTTATTGAAATAATTGTAGATTAACATACAGTTGTAAGAGACAATAGGAAGAGTTCCAACATACTCTTTACCTACTTTACCCCAATGGTAACATCTTACCAAACAATAGTACGATATGACAATCAGATCATTGACATTGACATTACCCAATGATCTTACTCAGATTTCACCAACCTCCTTGTACTCGTGTGTATGGATTTGTGTGTGTGTGTGATATTAGTTCTGCACAATTTTACTATATGTATGGTTTCATGCATCCACTGACATAGTTGGGATACTGAATAGCTCCTTCCCCAGGAGAATCCCTCATGTTGCTTTTGTGACCACACCACCTCCCCACCTCGATGCTCCCCATCCTTCATTGCTAACCTCGGGCAACCACCAAGCTGTTGGAACATTTTCTAAAGTTGTTTTCATTTTGAAATGTCCTGTACATGGAATGAGACAGCACATAACCTTCTGGGATTGGCTTTTTCACTCAACATCATGCCCTAGACACTCAACCAGGTTCTTGTGTGTATCAATAGTTTGTTCCTTTCAGTGCTGAGTAGTATTCCATGACACGTATGTACCATAATTTGTTTAACCATTCACCTATGGAAGGACAGCTGGACTGTGTCTAGTTATTGGTTATTAGCAGTAAAGTTTCTCCGAACATTGTGTACTGGTTTTTGGGTAAGTTCTCATTTCTCTAGGATAAATGCTCAGGAGTACAATTGTTGGGTCACATGATAATTGCATGGGTAGTTTTATAAGAAACTGCTCAAGTGTTTTCCAGAGTGGCTATACCATTTTACATTCCCACCAGCTGTGGATAAGTGATCCAGTTGCTCCACATCCAATATCACAATAGTGATACTGTCGCTATTTTTAGTTTAACCTTCTTGATAGCTATGTAGCGATACTTCTCCTTAATTTTCATCTCCCTAATAAGTAATGTTGGACATCTTTTCATGTGCTTTTTTGACATCTGTATATCTTCTTCAGTGAAATGTTTGTTTCTGTCTTTTGCTTATTTTTAATTTGATTTTTTTGGTTTATCATTGAGTTTTGAGAATTCTTATATATTCTTGATACTAATCTTTTGTTAGATATGTGATTTGTATATATTTCCTTCCAGTCTGCAGCTTGTTTTCCCATCCTCTTCACATAGGCTTTTATTTTATTTTTTATTTAAACATTTTAAAAGATTTTATTTATTTATTTGACAGAGGGTGAGAGATTACAAGTAGGCAGACAGGCAGGCAGAGGGAGAGGGAGAAGCAGGCTCCCTGCTGAATACGGAGCCCAATGGGGGACTCGATCCCAGGACCCCGGGATCATGACCCAAGCTGAAGGCAGACGCTCAACCAACTGAGCTACCCAGGTGCCCCTAGGCTTTTTTTTTTTTTTTTAAATGACAGCTTTGTTGAGACATAATTCACATACATATAATTCACCCATTTAAAGTGTACAATTTGGGGCACTTGGGTGACTCAGTCGTTAAGCGTCTGCCTTCGGCTCAGGTCATGATCCCGGGGTCCTGGGATCGAGTCCCGCATCGGGCTCCCTGCTTGGCGGGAAGCCTGCTTCTCCCTCTCCCACTCCCCCTGCCTGTGTTCCTTCTCTTGCTGTCTGTCTCTGTCAAATAAATAAATAAAATCTTTAAATTTGAGATTTGAAAAATGATGTGTAAAAAATCAGAATACTATAAAAAAAATTTTTAAAAAGTGTACAATTCGTTGGCTTTTCGCGTATGCACAGAGTGGTTCAGCCATCACCACAGTCAACATTAGAACATTTTTGTCACCACAAAGTGAAGCTCTGTACCTCACATTGGCTTTTCCAGGGCAAAAGTTTTTAATTCTGATGAGGTTTAATTCATCAGTTTGTCCCTTCATGGGTGGTCTAAGAACACTTTGCTTAGTCCTGGATCTCAAAGATTTTCTCTTATTTTTAAAAATTTTATAGTTTTACATTTTATGATTAAATCCATACATTCATACTTTTTTTATTATGTAGATACATTTTGAAGCAATTTTTATACAAGAAGGAAGGCTTAGCCCAAGGTTTTTCATTTGTTCGTTTTGTCTATGGATGTCTAATTGCTTCAGCTTTGCCGGAAGTCAGTTAAGCATGTTCCTGTGGGTCTATCTTTGGGTTCTCTATTCAGCTCCATTGATCTGTGTGTTTATGCCTCCTAATGTAAGCTTTTTAAAAATGAAATTGACCAATCTGGAAAACAGGGTTAGTAATCCCTGCTGTCCTACTGCTACGTTGTCAAGAGAGGCAACTCTGATTGCGTAAGGTACACGTTCTTATTGGGAAGAACAAGCTTCACTCACTCCTCTTAAATGCTTTCAGCTTATCTAGTAGGCATTGCTCAATTTTCGTATTCATATGCTGGGAACCATAATGACTTACTACTCAGCTGCGGACATGGGAAATGTTCACTTCATGGAGTCTTTGCAGCAAAATTAACATTTTGCTTCCATCTGCAGCCCTTTTGCAGGCTCTCTGGGTTCACCCCACCATCCCAGTATGTGTTGGTTTAGAAATACAAGCTCATTTTAATAAGCAAAACATAACACAAAGGAGAGCTAATGTCCCCTAATCATTTGGCAAATGAAAATAGTTTAGGATTAGGCAGTTTGGAATTCTCCAGGCCGTTGTGAATTTTTGAAAAGCTGCATCATCGAGCCTTCTCCCTGCACCTTTGTTCATCCTGGTCACCCCATCTGCTCTCCTCTCTCCTCTGTCTAGTTACATTCACCCCGAAAATCTACCTTCCACCTTGAGAAGGAAGTCTGTTCCATCTGCTCACTGGATGCAGAGCACCTCAATGGGAGTAAAGTTGATTTTATTCACTTCTGTGATCTCAGGGCCTGGCCGGTGACTGGAAAATACAGCTGCTCATTGAATCCAGCTTGATCTCTTTTCCCTCCGAACGCTTATCTGCATGCACTCTGAGTGGCTTTTAATCATTTATTGTTTATATGATTCTCAGTTTCTGGCTGGTGGCTTTTTTTTTCCTTCTCCAGTAAATGAGAGAGCATCTTGAGCTTAAGAGCTACCCTATGACCCAGCAATTGCACTACTCAGTATTTACCCCAAAGACACAGATGTAGTGAAAAGAAGGGCCATATGCACCCCAATGATCATAGCACCAATGTCCACAATAGCCAAACTGTGGAAAGAGCCGAGATGCCCTTCAACAGATGAATGGATAAAGAAGATGTGGTCCATATATACAATGGAATATTACTCAGCCATCAGAAAAGATGAATACCCAACTTTTACATCAACATGGATGGGATGGGAGGAGATTATGCTAAGTGAAATAAGTCAAGCAGAGAAAGTCAATTATCATATGGTTTCATTTATTTGTGGAATATAAGGAATAGCATGGAGGACATTAGGAGAAGGAAGGGGAAAATGAAGGGGGGGGAATCGGAGGGATGAACCATGAGAGACTATGGACTCTGAGAAACAAACTGAGGGTTTTAGAGGGGAGGGGTGGGGCAGATGGGTTAGCCCAGTGATGGGTATCAAGGTGGGCACGTACTGCATGGAGCACTGGGTGTTATACAAAAACATGAATCGTGGATCACTACATCAAAAACTAATGATGTATGGTATGGTGACTAACATAATAAAATAAAATTAAAAAAAAAAAAAGAACTCTAATTTCTACTTTATCTTTCCCCAGAGAGGGTAGTGCAGGCCTGGCAGGTTTTGAATATATGCACGGTATCTTATGCCTATATTAAGTATCACAGTGAAGTATGGGCCATTCCCAACTTATCAGGGTTCAGCTTACAGTTTTTTGACTTTATGATAATGTGAAAGCAGTATGCATTCAGTAGAAACCATGCTTCGAACTTTGAGTTTTGATCTTTTCCTGAGCTAAGATTCTCTGTCTCTGTCTCTGTCTGTCTCAACAAGGGGGACATCGGGGAGCCACAGGTCCCAGTCAACCACACCATCATGAGGGAAACAACCAGTACACCTACAACCGTCTGTCCCCATACAACCTTGCTGTTTTTCACTTTCAGTATAGTATTGAGTAAATTACATGAGATAGTCAGTGCTTTCTTATAAAATAGGCTTTGCGTTAGATGATTTGGCCCAACTGTAGGTTTGCATAAGTGCTCTGAGCATGTTTAAGGTAGGCCAGGCTAAGTTATGATGTTTGGTGGTTTAGGTGGACTAAATATATTTTTGACTTAATGATATTTGCAACTGACAATGGGTTTATTGGGACATAACCCCATTGTATGTCAAGGAAGATCTGTATACATATTGAATTTACTACCCCATTTTTGAGAAGAGAAAACTCTAAAGTTTCTCTTTCTAAAGCCGGGAGGCCCAAAGCAACATCCGAGAGAAGAGTTACATTTGGTAGACGCTGACAGAGCTGCCTTCTTGGGCAAACAAGGACTTAGGTGGAGGGTTAGAGAGGAAAAATCATATGCTTGAAACATAGTCCAACAAGGCAAGTGGATCTACGGAGGACACATCTCAGGTTGTCCATATTAAGCCAAAAAGAGCCGCTTAGAAAACTCTATAGACTCAAGAGGGCAGAAGTGGGCAGAGGCATAAAGGTTCAGTCAAGACCAGCTTGTCTTGCATTGGTGAATAGATTGTAGCCCTAGGGCAGGGGGAGAAAGTCACAGAGGGCGGGACCAGCCGGGCTGCAGTCAAGAGTCCTGGAAAGGTTCAGGGAAAACTTTGAACCTATGTTATTGCCATACTCGTTTCACTGTAATGTGTTGGGAAGTGGAATTTCTGGCTAATTAAAATGTGAGTTCGTTTAGAAAAATCTTACTTTGGCAGCTCTACTTGTTGAAATGTTAATGCCTTAATAATTAAGCACACTTCAGTGATTGTGAAATAGTGATTGGTGAGTGAGTCTCTTTAGGGACTTAAAGGTCACTATGGGACTGGTTGACGTGGTGATAGGAAGTGTGAGAGGTTGAGTGGATCTGTGTTCACTTAACATCCACCATCTACCATGGAAGTTACCTTTTTTAAAATTAGTTTTTTAATTGTGGTAAAATCGATATAAAATAAAATGTTCCATTTTCATTATTTTAAGGGTGCATTTCAGCGGCTTCATGTGCGTTCACCTTACTGTGTGCCATCACCCCTACCCATCCATCTCCGGAACTGTTTTCATCTTTCCGAACTAAAACTCTGTATCAATCAAGCAATAACTCCTTCTATTCTCCCTCCCCAGGCAGCCCTTGGCAACCACCATCCTGTTATCTTTCTGTACGAATTTGACTACTCCAGGTGCCTCATGTACTTGTAATCATACAGTCTTTGTCCTCTGGTGACTGGTTATTCCACTTAGCGTAACGTCCTCAAGCTTCATTGATGTTGTAGCAGGTGTCAGGATGCTGAATAACATTCCATTGTACGTAGGTATATACACCACATTTTGTTTATCTGCTCGTCTGTCAAAGGACAGGAAGTCACTTTTTATTTTTTTGAAAGATTTATTTTTTTATTTTAAAAAGAGAGCGCATGAGTGGGAGGGGCAGAGGGAGAGAGAGAAACCCAAATAGACTGTGCTGGAGTATCGAGCCCGATGCGGGGCTCCATCTCACTACCCTGAGATCACCACCTGAGCCGAAACCAGGAGTCAGACCCTGAACTGACTGTGCCACCCAGGCGCCCCAGGAAGTCACTTTTTAGAATAAATCTAAGTGTCAGAACTATCTGATCTCTCTCTCTCTCTCCTTTAAAATATGGAAAAAAATAATAGGTAAAATTACTTGCTTCTGAATGATGCTTCCTTGTCGTTTTGCTTTAGTGCCTGAGGAACCAATATATTTTATCAGGCGAGGGCAGGGATGAGGCAGCCAGGCTGGTTAAAATCATGGCTCTCCCCAATCAGTGAAATTACATAAACATAACTGAAAACAAGAGGAACTGAGGTTTCAACCTATTATAAACATCATATCTTTAGTTGCAAATAAGATGAAGGAAAACAAAATAACACTTATTATGACTCTGGTATGTGGCAGGTATGTGCTTGACGCCCCCCCCCCCGCCACATTGTAATGTACTCCTTCCTTACAGCAGTTCTGTGAGGCAGACGTTAGACAAATAATTAGGAGACCCTGGATTAATAACCAAGTGTCTGGAGCTCTAAATAAATTCTGTGCAATAAAAATCTAATGCACAATACATTTAATTCTCAGTTTTGTAGCAGCCAAGAAAAAAAAATAAAAAGAAATAGGTGAAGTTAATTTTAATAATTTCCTTAGCCCAAAATACCCAGAATATTATTTCAACACATAATCAGTGTAAATTGTTAATGTGATAGTTTACATTCTTTTTTTTTTCATACTAAATCTTTGAAATCCAGAGTGTATTAAATTAAAACCACATTGAGATACCACCTCACACTGGTCAGAATGGCTAAAATGAACAATACAAAAAATGACAGATGTTGGCGAGGATGTGGAGAATGGGGAACCCTCCTACACTGTTGGTGGGAATGCAAGCTGGTGCAGCCACTCTGGAAAACAGTATGGAGGTTCCTCAAAAAGTTGAAAATAGAGCTACCCTATGACCCAGCCATTGCATTACTGGATATTTATCCAAAATACAAGTATAGTTATTCAAAGGGGCATGTGCACCCCAATGTTTATAGCAGCAATGTCCACAATAGTCAAATATGGAAAGAGCCCACCTGTCCATCAACAGATGAATGGATAAAGAAGAAGTGGTGTGTATATATATATAATGGAATATTATGCAGCCATCAAAAAGAATGAAATCTTGCCATTTGAAATGACATGGATGGAAGTAGAGAGTATTATGCTAAGTGAAATAAGTCAGTCAGAGAAAGACAAATACCATATGATTTCACTCATATGTGGAATTTAAGAAACAAAACTGATGAACATAGGGGAAGGGAAGGAAAAATAAAATAAGATAAAATCGGAGGAGGCAAACGGTAAGAGACTCTTAACTCTAGGGAACAAACTGAGAGTTGCTGGAGGGGAGGTGGGTGGCAGGACGGGGTAATTGGGTGATGGGCATTAAGGAGGGCACATGATAGAATGAGCACTGGGTGTTGTACGCAACTGATGAATCCCTAAATTCTGCCTCTGAAACTAATAATACACTGTATGTTAACTAACTTGACTTCAGATAAAAAAGAAAAAGAAATCCAGGGTGTACTTGAGACATACAGCACATTTCGGGGACACTAAGGCTGCCTGTGGCTGCTGGGCTACAGAGTGTCCTGTGCTTCCCTGGATCAGAGTGTTCTCTCCAGTGCCCCGGAAAGAGTATTTATCTGGCTAAGTTCAGTGTCTCCCTTTGTACTTCATGTATCTCTAGTTCTTTAATGGAAATGCTGGTTCCTATTTTGAAAGCTCTTTGCCACCACATACCTTCATAGAAGAATGGCTGGCTGCTTACATAAAAGGAATAATTCCTTTTTTTCCTCCTTAATTTTGTATTTCCCCCCACCCTGGTCTCTTTGTCTTCCTTTGGAGAACCAGAAAATGAATGAATAGATGCATTGCATCAGCTATTTTTTTTTTTAAAAGATTTTATTTACTTATTCATGAGAGAGAGAGGGAGAGAGAGAGAGAGGCAGAGGGAGAAGCAGACTTCCCGCAGAGCAGGGAGCCCGACGCGGGACTCGATCCCAGGACCCCGGGATCATGACCTGAGCCGAAGGCAGACGCTTAACCATCTGAGCCACCCAGGCGCCCGCATCAGCTATTTCTTAATAATTACGTCATTTACTGTAATGGCTGTGGCTAGGGAAGCATTGTAGATGGTTGGGGAGAATAGCCTCTGGCTACTTGGTTGAAAGGACAAACATTAATGAGAGAATTGGAGTAAATACTCAGAAAAATGCTGCTATTAAATTACAAATTGTGAAGAAAATGAAAGTAAAGGGCCTTCGTCACATTTTTTAAAGTTTATTTTTCCAACTATAAAAGTAATGTAGAAAACACAATAAAGCAGATAAAAGAAAAAAATTACCCCAAATTCCACTTTCTGTAATGAACTTCCAAGAAATTTGAGAGCTGAAATGGGAATGCCTTTTTACTTAGTGGTTTCCCTCCTCTGTTAGAGGCAAGAGAGCACTTTCCTCCAGAATAACGTTTCCTTTAGGAAACAAAACTTGCCAGCACATTTGTTGTTAGCATTCTGCTTTGGGGGTCGGTGGTTGGAAGTGGCTAAATATGTTGAGAAAAATACAGAAGTTGGAATGCATGAATGATGAAGATCAGATTAGACTCACTAGAATTCAAATACTTTTTTTTTGGTTTTATTTAATGCTCTATATGACACTCCAGTCCCACAAATAAATATTAAGTGAAGGAATCCATATACTCATTCAGCAGACACTTATTCCATGTCAGAAGACACCAGGCTCAATGCTGAGTGTTGAGTTACACAGATGACTGAGACTCTGATCTGTCCTCCCTTGTAAAGAAAGGCTTCCCCCTCAGGGGGGCGCTGTCCAGACCAGCAGGATAACCCAGGCAAAAGATTAAATGAAACATAGAGCTTTGAGCTAAGAGAATTAAGTGGCAAATCCATTTATTTGCTACATATGAGAATAGTTAAAATCCTGCCTTTGGTTCATAACAATGATAATATCATCCTGACCTTTACTAGAAAAGAGCAAAACAAATTGCAGTCTCTCTTTTTGGCACTTGTCACAAGAACAAAGCAGTCCATGATCGCAGCAGATATAATGTCCCCTATGATTATAATTTATGTTTCCTGAGTTCCCTCCGCCTTGAATTACTTTGTCAAGTGTGTGATATCCCAGGGGGCTAAGAAAAAACGCTGTATTCAGTGCCTTCAGTGGCTTTAGACTATTTAGGAAACAGATTCTTTTTTAAAGATTTTGTTTATTTGACAGAGAGAGACAATGAGAGAGGGAACACAAGCAGGGGGAGTGGGAGAGGAAGAAGCAGGCTTCCTGCCAAGCAGGGAGCCCGATGCGGGGCTGAATCCCAGGGATCATGACCAGAGCCAAAGGCAGACGCTTAAAGACTGAGCCACCCACGTGCCCCTAGGAAACAGATTCTTATAACACATGGGGAAACTCTGCACTCTGTAGCATTTCCTACTTTTACAAAAAACATTTTTGTAAATTGAATACACTATTTTGTAAATATAGTAGGGCTGAGTTTCACTGTGAAAAACAACACAAAAATATGGTAGACAAGAAACCTCTAGCCCTCACTTCCAATATGGGAAACTTTAAAATTCTGGACAAAAAGCTTTAAAAAAAAAGTAGCCCTTTTCTTTAAATGCAGATAGTGGAGTGGATATGAATATGAGCAGAGCTCTGAGAGGTTAAAAACAAAACACAACACAACACAACAAAAAAACAAAGGGGTGGGGGGAAAGATGGGAATGCAGACAGCAGATGTTCACCAAATGCTAAAGACAAAGATGATGGCTTCCCTGGAGCTCTGAACTCTGGGTTTTAAGTATGTGTGTGGGTGATATGTTAAGAAGATCATACACAGGACTCATGGCATTGTGTTCCACAGGGCACGAGTGGGCGTGTAGCCTTTCTGAACATGCTGTTTCTGGAAGCCATTTGGGGTGGTCAGTCTTAGTCCTGCTATTTACACAGTGGAGGTATTAAAAGAGAACCCTCTGTTTATTTACACTTAATCAACTTGCTGATCCAAGGAGAGGGATCAGATGCTACCACTTGGAGAGGAAAGGGACCCACCCCTTGAGGGTTATGGGTGAGCAGAGATAAAGCTTATGGACATGGAAGGAGTGATTAACTCATCATATCCTTCAGGATGATATGTTTATGTGTGACAGAAAACTCTAAATAAGATGTATTGATTTGAAATATTGTTATTGAGTGCAAGGAACTCTTCTAGGTGCTGGGTATAGAAGGATAGACAAAACAGCCCTCTTCCATTCTAGTTGAAAAATAGACTTTTATTTATCTCTCCCATAAATGAAATTTGGAGATAAAATGTCCAAGGTTGGTGTCGTCCTCCACAATCATCAGGAGCTCAGACTCCTGTTGCCTGTCTTCTGTCCTGTTCTATCTTCTTTGATGTCTGGCTTCCACGTTCTTGTCCAGACCATCCACATTCAGGGCCAGGAAGGAAGAACAGGAAAAGAAGTCCCTGTGCCTTCCTTTTAAGTTCTAGAAGTTACACATGGTGCTTCCCCAAGTGTCCCATTGGTTAGAATTGAGCTGCAAGGGAGGCTGGGAAATTTATTCTTGATTCTAGGAGGCCATGTGCCCAGCAGAAAAATCAAGAAGGAAGAGCCAATACTGGGAGAATCGGCGGTCTGACACAGTTACCATAAAGGCAGGCACAAATTGCTTTAGACATGTTCAGTATTTGATATGATACTTTTAGGGTTGGATACAAACCACAGAGCAGGAGTGTAGACAGATGGGAAAGGGACACTGAGCTGAGAGGGTCCCTACCTTAGGTTGCCCACTACCTTAGAATGACCTTGATCTATTTGGATAACATGGATTCATTTCTCCTCCTTGGGACAACAGTTGGCTGTAGGTCCTCGTGAGTTTTAAGAAAAACCTGCTAAGCAGTTGGGCTCATATTTATTGAACACGTACTATGTTTCTAGGATTTGGTCATCTTTAAAGTACTGCCAGGATAGGTAGATCAGGAGTTCCAGAGTGGGCCTTTTCTTGGAAGGTCCTGCTGAAGCCCACAATCAGCCCTAAGTAATTGGTAACATGGTCCCGTACTGGTCCATCATCCATCTCCCCACAGATGAAAGGGCTCCATTCTTCAAGAGCCCCCTCCTGTCTCTCCCACTTTTTCAGTGGTTCTACTTAAGTCATATGCTTTTCTGGTCCATCGAGATGTACACCTTCATTGAGACCAGAGAGAACCCTAGAAAGAGAACATAAGCTACTTGAAGAAATAGGTACCCTGTGTTTCTGTTCCCACTCTGTAGCTCCTGGAAAAGGCAGCCTTTCCTTCACATCTACAGATCATCTTAGATTGACAGATCCTTATCATCTGAAGAAGCTTCAGCACTCATTTAATCTGACTTCCTTCCTGAGCTAGGAATCCTTAAAAGCTGTATTTCCTAAGTGATGTGCCATGGAACAAGGTATTAACGAGAGCTCTGAAAGCAACAAGTCCCAAGGTCAAGAGAGCTTGGGAGAAGTGTACTAAATTCCCTGCTTAGATTGCAGTATAGCTAGTTATTTATAAACTGGTGCAATTCTATATTCTACTTGAAAATGTAACTGTGCAGGAATAAACTCTGAACACCTTTGGAAATGGAGAGCTCACTACCGAGGACCTAGAGGCTATGTATAAAATGCCTTTCATGATGCCTTGGTGAAGTGTGAAAGTCCCTTGGTTATTCACCATTTCCTTACTAAGCTAAGGAAAGGCTGTCATTAGGGTTCTATCAACGTTTCAGCTTGCTGGGACTCATTATTCTACTTGGTTGATTATTTAAATTTTTGGTTTTGTCGTCCTCTTCTGTCCCTAGCTGCCTCTTCCACATGGGTCTTCATTGTGAGAAATGCATCAGCACATTTCTTTCTTTTTTTTTTTAATTTTATTTTATTACGTTATGTTAGTCACCATACAATACATCATTAGTTTTTGTTGTAGTGTTCCATGTTTCATTGTTTTCATATAACACCCAGTGTTCCATGCAGTATGTGCCCTCCTTAATATCCATCACCAAGCTAACCCATCTCCCCACCCCCCTCCCCTCTAAAACGCTGTTTGTTTCTCAGAGTCCATAGTCTCTCATGGTTGGTCTCCCCCTCCAATTCCCCCCCCCTTCATTTTTCCCTTCCTTCTCCTAGTGTCCTCCATGCTATTCCTTATGTTCCACAAATAAATGAAACCATATGATAATTGACTTTCTCTGCTTGACTTATTTCACTTAGCATAATCTCCTCCAGTCCCATCCATGTTGATGTAAAAGTTGGGTATTCATCCTTTCTGATGGCCGAGTGATATTCCATTGTATATATGGACCACATCTTCTTTATCCATTCATCTGTTGAAGGGCATCTCGGCTCTTTCCACAGTTTGGCTATTGTGGACATTGCTGCTGTGAACACTGGGGTGCATATGGCTTTTCTTTTCACTACATCTGTGTCTTTGGGGTAAATACCAAGTAGTGCAATTGCTGGGTCATAGGGTAGCTCTATTTTTAATTTTTTGAGGCACCTCCACACTGTTTTCCAAAGTGGCGGTACCAACTTGTGTTCCAACCAACAGTGTAAGAGGGTTCCCTTTTCTCCACAACTTTTCCAACATTTGTTGTTTCTTGCCTTGTCAATTTTTGCCATTCTAACTGGTGTAAGGTGGTATCTCTCAATGTGGTTTTGATTTGAATTTCCCTGATGGCTAATGATGATGAACATGTTTTTCATGTGTCTGTTAGCCATTTGTATATCTTCTTTTGAGCAGTGTCTGTTCATGTCTTCTGCCCATTTTTTGACTTTAACACGTACTATGTTTGTGGGTTGCCTCTTTGTTTTGTTGACTGTTTCCTTTGCTGTGCAGAAGCTTTTTATTTTGATGAAGTCCTAAAAGTTCATTTTTGCTTTTGTTTCACTTGCCTTTGGAGATATAGCTTGATGTGGCTGATTTTGAGGAGGTTACTGTCTATGTTCTCCTCTAGGATTTTGATGGATTCCTGTCTCACATTGAGGTCTTTCATCCATTTTGAGTTTATCTTTGTGTATGGTGTTAAAGAATGGTTGAGTTTCATTCTTCTGTACATAGCTGTCCAATTTTCCCAGCACCATTTATTGAAGAGACTGTCTTTTTTCCATTGCATATTTTTTCCTGCTTTGTCGAAGATTATTTGACCATAGAGTTGAGGGTCCATATCTGGGCTCTCCATTCTGTTCCATTGGTCTATATGTCTGTTTTTGTGCCAGTACCATGTATTTCTGTCAGAGGATGAGGAAGGGAAAGAAAGTGTGTGGGGTTAGATCTCAAATCAGTGGAATTGCTTGTCATTGTGAGTGTTAGCAATGAATGAAATTGACAATTTAAAATAAGATAATAATGGATCATATTGTTTTATAAATTCTCACTCTGATTATCGGCTCTCTGGAGCGCTTTAAAAAAAAACAAAACAAAGAAAACCCCTCCCTTTCACCTGCACTTGATTTAATTATGTTGTTATTTTGGGAGGTTTCACATTTCCAAAATGATTCGTCATTTCCTTTCTCCTTTTCGACATGTTCTTAATGAAGTGAGGGCATTGCCAGCCAGGACCAGTCAGCCTTTGGGAAGCATATATCATTTGATTTTTTCAGGTACTTATACTTTTTGTCCACAGCCCTAAACCTGGGGAGTACTTGCTTTTGACATTTCCTGCTTATTAACACTTAGACTCTTGTTGCTTCACTTGTTTGTCATTGAAGACCTACATCTTCACTTTAGCAGTGGCCAGTTTTGAGAAATGGATAGTCTGTTACCTAAGGACAAAAATAGTTTTGGTTCATAGTGAATAAAGTAGACTTCTTTTTACTGAAAATGAGCTTCCTGGCTGAGGCATTTCAGATCTACCCAAAGCTGGTCCGAAGAGACGGACACCTCCGGCAGCTTAACTATCATTGCTGCTGAATATGAGCACCAGTACTGACATTCAGCTCGGTTGGGAAAGGCAACTGTGTTCTCCCAGGAAAGGGGTCTGGTCGTAAGTGTGTGGTAGCAGCAAACTGATGAGTCGTATGGGCAATGGAAGGTGTCTTTGCTCAACTGGAACAACACCCAGGGCTGAAAGGACCCTTAGAGATGGTGTCATCGGGTGGTTTAGCTCTGCCACGTGGACTCCCTTTCTGTGCCATCTGCCACGTGTGCCTCGGAATTCTTTCTTTTCCTTGCTTTTTGCATAATCTTTGTCTGAAGAAAGGGTTCTGTTACTAAAATACATTTTTATTTTTTTATTTTTTGTTTTTTTTAAGTAATCTCTATACCCAACATGGGGCTTGAACTCACGGCCCTGAGATCGAGAGTCGCATGCCCTACCGCCTGAAGCAGAGAGATGCCCCTAAAATACATTTTTAAAAGTAGGAGTCCAGTTCACTTTCCTCATTACATGCGGGGGGGGGGGGGGCGATGAGGGGGGGGGAGGTGACGAGAACACTGCTCCAAGGTCATGGGACCTATAAGTGGCTCAGTACAGGAGTGGTTTAGTCCAGGCCTATGGGGTCGGGGAGTGAACAGTTGTCAATGGTGGGCCTGAATAGAAGCTTTCTAGGTCCTATCAGACTTAAAATGTCCTTCCTTTTTCCTGGTGCCATTTCTCCAGCCACCACATCTGGGTCCAGGACATCTTCTCTCAGTAGGTTATGTCTGGACTGTACAAGAGAAGTGAGACATTGTTTCCAGAAAGCCAGTAGCAAAAAGTCACGAATTACCTGTTGAGCTTCTCCTACACAAATTTCCTTCGAGCTTTGCTTAGGACTGGTAGGGACTTGGAGCTTTGGGGTCAGCTGGTGTCTGGTCCACCTTTTCCCCTAGGATGACCGTCTTTTTTTTTTTTTTTTTAAGATTTTATTTATTTATTTTGACAGAGAGAGAGAGAGACAGTGAGAGAGGGAACATAAGCAGGGGGAGTGAGAGAGGGAAAAGCAGGCCTCACAGCGAGCAGGGAGCCCGATGCAGGGCTCCATCCCAGGACTCTGGGATCATGACCTGAGCCGAAGGCAGACGCTTAATGACTGAACCACCCAGGTGCCCCTAGGATGACCGTCTTGAGCTAATCCTTTCTACTCCCCACATTGCAGTTTCCAGCCAGAGGTTTCTCAGGACCCCCACCCCTATCTCCACACCACCAATCTAAATGACATTCAGACTGACTCATCTAAAATGCTGGTCTGCTGGGGTGCCTGGGTGGCTCAGTTGGTTAAGCATCTTACTCTTGATTCTGGCTCACGTACTGATCTCAAGGTCCTAGGATTGAGCCCTGTGTGGGACTCTGCACTTAGTGTGGAGTCTGCTTGGGATTCTCTTTCTCCATCTCCCTCTGTCCCTCCATCCCTTTCCTGCATGTGCACATGTGCGCGCTCTCTTTCTCAAATAAATCTTTAAAAAACAATTTTTTGTTTTAAATGCAGGGCTGCTGCTTATTGGCTTAGAGAGTTTAAACAAATTTTGTAACCTCTCTGAATTTCCTGTTTCTTATTTTAAAATGGCAATAATAAGATTTATAAAGTTATTGAGAACTAACTAATAAAGGATCAAATAAAAGTGCTTATCACAGGCCAGGCTCTTGTTAGGCGGTGGCTGTCAGTGATCATGTTGCTGCTGAGCTTTGTTTCAGGAACCTCACCCAGGCTGGTGGTGGGAAGGGGGCAGTCAGGGCCCTGGGTCTCATTTGTCTAGAAGCTGTAGGGCGTGGCCTGGAGAAGGTTAACCTGAGAGGATCTTCGTGGGGGCAGCTGGGCCTCAAATCTGGCGGTAGGTGCCGTTAATGGCCCGTTTGCAGTTAGTGGTAAGTAACGCTTTATAGGCCAGGCAGACATCCCCCCTCTCTATGAGAAATCTGTGCATGAGGCAGCGGAAGAGAATCGAGGTGAGGGAACAGCTGAGTTAGGGACGGAGGCAGAGCCTTGAGCACGTACCTCAGTGGAGACGTGGCTTCATTGTCCGGGCTAGAAGCTCCTGGCACGCTGAAAACATCCCTTAGAGTCCAGGTATCATTTCCTGGGTCTTCTCCCCTCTGTGTTCACTTGCCTTGTTCCCTGGTCATCCTTGAGCCTCCTCCAAGCCCCTGGCTCCAGCCATGCTTCCTCCCTGTCTGCAGACGACCTGGCCCCCCCGGAAGGCTGAGAGATGGGCCGCAGGTAAAAGCTCTGCTACCCCGGAAAGCTCTAAATGAGAGAGAGCTCTGTGAAGAGCTGCCTAAAGCATGCGGGGTTTGCGGAAGGGAAAAAGGAGTCCATCGTTTGTATTTTGCAGAGATCCGTAGGCCCTTGGCTCTCTTAGCACAGAGAGCTGCCCTTCTCTAGCTTCAGGCCTGGGAGGAGTCCGCCCTGGGTCAGGACTGGAAATTGTCCTGATGTAAACTGCCCACGTGGCTAGATTTCGCCCCCTAAAACAAACACTTCACAGTCTCAGTGTGGAGAATTCTTTAATTGAAATGAGTCATCCCAGAGGGAAAAGTAGAGAGCGCTTGCAGTTTTCCTGTATTTGTGATTCCTAAATTGTGTCTGATTCATCTTCAGTTTTTCCTTTACCCACGCATCAAGCCTTTACTGGGTGCCACTGTTTGCCAGACATGGTGTTAGGCCCTCAGGACAAAGCTACAGGAGATGCCCTTCTGTGCTCACAGCCTCACTGGAAGCCCCCTGAAGAGCAGGGAGCTACAGCAGTGTGGGAAGCTCTCAGTGTGAGGCCTGCCCAGAAGCCATCCCAGCCCAGAAGAGGCATCTCTGAATAGTGTGTGTGGCGTGGTGTATGGACGGAGCTGTGTTCTCCCAAATTGCCTCTGTGCAGACCCTAACTCCCTGGGTGACTGTATATGGACATAGGGCTTTGGGGAGGTAACTAAGGTTAAATGAGGTCATAAGGGTGGGGTCCTAATTCAACAGGATGGGTGGCCGTAGACGAAGAGGACGAAAGAGAGATCTGTCCACGTGCACACAGTGAGGAAAAACCATGTTTGCAGATCATGGGACGGTGGCCATCCGTGGCCAGGAAGAGAGCCAGTTCTCCTGCCAGCTCCTCGCCAGAGCCTGCACTTGCTGCCATCTGAGCTTGGACTTACAGCTTCAGGGACTGTGAGAAAATAGTTTTCTCTTGTTTAAGCTATGGTATTTTGTTATGGCAGCCTGAGCAGATTAAGACAGTCTGTGTGTGTTGGGAGGGGTGGCAGGGTCAGGGGAGCTTTCTAGAATTGTTGGCATCTCACCTGCCCCCGAGGAGCTGTCTGGCTTTGTCACCAGGCCTTGGAGATAAATGTGTAGGGCTGACTTCTTGTACAGCCTAAAATTTTTTGAACAGAAGCGTTTCTTCTGTTAAGTCTGGGATGACGTCAAGAGAACCTCACAAAGTCGGCCTAGATAGATACAATCCTCTTTTCCTGCTCGGTCCCATCAGGGCCCAGATTGAATCCCACCACTGCTGCAAGGCTTCTGGCACCATCCGTGATACAAGAGACATCTCTACCTTGGGAATTATCTGAAACCTGATGACATTTTCATTAGCACGAGCATCTGGCCTTTAGCAAGTGCTTAGCTTAGGTCTTGTTGGAACACGTCTTCACCGGACTGCATTCTCATTTCCACGTTTCCTCCTACCTGCCCTTTTATTTACTGAGAACTCGCCTGTTTGCTGGAAATAACTTGATGGGCTATAAAGCTATCTTTTGTTTTTTTGCTTTAAACTCTGCTGATCGATGTTGAGATAAAAGGTGGAGGGGGGTGGGTAAAGGCAGAGACGTGAGATAAGAAAGGACTGGGAGAAGCAGAGAGGTCACCTTTATCCTACCAGTGTCCCCCCAGCTCCTAACCATAGGCACCTGAGGCTTGAGCGGAGTGGCACCCACAGCTGCAGCCTGTGGCGGGGGTCCTGCTCTTAATGAACGGGCTGCATATCGCACCCTCTGTGCCAACTGTAGGGAGCCGGCCGAAGCCTCTGAGAGCGGGGGTGGGTGACGAGCCTACATGGCCAAGGGAGGGGGCTCAGGGAGAGCACTGTGCATTCCTGCAGCTTGGAGGAGGTCTGCCCCCACACGGCAGGGACAGGAGGGATTGAGAGAAGGAGATCACACCTAAGCGGGTTGATAGGATTCCTCTGCTTGGCCTGGTCTGCTAACACCCCTTCCCAGACACAGGCCCCACGTGGGCTCAAGTGTGGCTTGCTCCCTGGCTTGCACAGAGAGATTTGGAAACATAGTCTGAAGCGTTCCCATGAGCTTTGAAAAGAGGGTGACAGACGGGGGGATAAGTGGGGTGCAGAGTTAGAACCCGTTGAAAACATCTCTGGAGATGTCTGAGGGAAGGCATACTTATCCGTGTAAAGCAGGTGGAGAAGGAAAGTAGAACGTTGTTCTCCCACAGACAGATGAGGGGTTAACCATCTCCTCATCTGCAAACCTTCACAAGACTTCCCTGCAAGGCTAACACAATCCTGGTTATTTTACCAAAGTATGGCTTTATTATTTTCAAGTGAAGCTCATAATAAATGAATTTGAAATTACAGACTTATGATTATGTCTCTCTCTCTTTTTTTTTTTTTTGGTAACTACTCCTCAGTGTGTTCTGACTTCACATAGACAGTGAAACTGAGGCAGCGGGAAGGGTTACAGAGCAAATTAATGTATCGACTCTACCTTCATACCTTCTAGAAGTATATGCAGCTTTTCCAGCTTACATGTTCTCCAGTTGTATGCATGTTTACTCGGTGGGAGACAATGTGGCATATATGAAAACCGCATGACTCTAGGGCATAGAAAACCCTGGATCTTCTGGACCATAAAATTATGAGCTGTGTGACTTTGGGGAAATTATTGAACCAGGCATTTTGAACATTAATTTTCACATGTGCAAAACAGAGATAGAAGTACGTCCCTCAAATGTTCATGAGGATAAACAACTTGGCGTTTTAAAACCCTGTACACTGCTTGGCGTATAGTAGGCACTGAATAATTTAGAGGAGGAGGAGGAAAAGAAAAAGTTCCCAGTTTTGATTATAACATCTTCTTAATAGTGAGGGACCTATTTAATGAAATAGGTAGTAATTATTTCAAAGAAGTACTTTGAATCCCTGTAAGATGCAGATTTCAGTTATCTTGGTCATAATCATTCAAATTGGTCCCTTCTTCCATTTCAGGCATATATATAAGAACATTGTATTCCTGGGACGCCTGGGTGGCTCAGTCAGTTAAGCGTCTGCCTTCGGCTCAGGTCATGAACCCAGGGTCCTGGGATCGAGCCCCACGTCGGGGTCCCTGCTCCTTGGGAAGTATGCTTCTCCCTCCGCCTCTGCCTGCCACTCTGCTTGTGCTCTCTGTCTCTCTCTGTCAAATAAATAAAATCTTAAAAAAAAAAAAAAGAACATTGCATTCCTACATTGTTAAACATAAATTAAACTTATGGCCTTGAATCTTTAAAACATAGGTGAGTAGTATATGGAGATACATAGCGTTAGCCCCGTGTCTTCTGTTTAATGTTTAGACAGTCTTGCCACCTCCCAGAAGGTGGAGCTACAGCGAGAGAGGTGGGAGAGGAACCACTGGCCCAGCAGAGGCCTGTCTCGGCGTTCCATCAGCAAAGAGCGATGGGTGGAGACGCTGGTGGTGGCCGACACGAAGATGATTGAGTATCATGGGAGCGACAGCGTGGAGTCCTATATCCTCACCATCATGAACATGGTAAGTCAGACTGTGGGGTGGGGAGAGGCAGCTGGGGAATAGGCATCACCCTCCAAAAATAAGAGAGACCTTTTTTGTTCTTTTCACATGTATATATGAATCTATTCCCTGCCTAAATGAGGAAGGATGGAAATTCAGGACCAATTAGTCTGTCTCTTAAAAATGCATATCCTAGGGAAGTTTGGAATTTATCACGTATTTTCTACTAGGTATTTCTCAAGTGACTCAGTCCTTTTAGTGTGAGTTTATCTCACCAATTTATATTAGTGCACAGATAAGTAAACTGAGGCAAAGAACTAGAACATGATTTCCTACAGGTAGTTAGAATTGGAATAAAGTTAATGACCCCTGATTCCAGATTTCCCTTTCTCATTCTTGATGTTTCTGCCTCCCCAGAGAGAGTGTTAGTCCTGTCGAGATGGGGAAAGGTATTTGCCTCCGGAACTGACAATAAAAGAGAGAAAGACCCTGGGTCGGGGAAAGGGTCAAAGAGAAGAAAGGCACCAGTCCCTCAAGCAGACAGCCAGCCAGTCACCTTGGAAAGGTTGCCTTTAGGTATCATAATGTGGACTGGGCCGGGGGCATCTCTCACTCTTCGTTGTACTCTCCCCAGAATTCCTGACCTCTAAGGTGACATTTATTTTAAGTGCATCACAATGCTATTTCCCCCCTCCTCTGGCATTTATCTGTTACCTATTGATGTGAGCTAATGGTTTTCCATTTCTGACTCTAGGTCACTGGGTTGTTCCACAACCCAAGCATTGGCAATGCAATTCACATTGTTGTGGTTCGGCTCATTCTACTTGAAGAAGAAGAGGTAAGGGGTAGTTTCTCTCCAGTCTTCTGACCTGTATTCTTACACTCACTACCTCCTTGACAGGACAGCTCTCGATGGACAAGAAAGGGAGCACCAGGAAGGTGTTTAGAAACCTATTGAGAAGGAAAATGATATTTCTGTATTATTTTCTTGGGAATTTTGTGCTGTCAAGTGGGAGATGGAGAACATTTCTGAGATAGACATCATTGGAATCACCTGGCAGTCATTTTGTCTAGTAACACACAAATCAGATTTAGAGCAGGGACTTAGAATGTTCCACAGTGAAAAAGACTAAATCATGAAATGGTTGCGTGGTTTCAGTAAAAGTTAAAAGGGACATGGAAATGTTGAACTCTTTATAGTGTTTATTTACCTCTTGCATATTAATACATACCCCTCAACTCTGGGCTGTCTTGTCTCTCTGTACTTTTGCCCTTGGAAATGTCATCTGTTCTCAGAGACTTACATGTCTTCTACATGCTGAGACTCTCAATTTCTTCTTCAAAACCAGACCTCTTCCTTGTGCTCCAGACTCATGTCCTGATGCCTCCTTGCCATTTCACCCTGAATGTGTCAGAGCCCACCCAAACTTGCAAACTCAGTAAGTCCACCGTGGCATTCTTGATTGCTCCCAACCCGATCATCTCAATTCTGCCTGCCCCCGTGCTCCAGCCCTCTGTGGTACCCATCTCGCTAACCACGCATAAGCCTGGGAGTCATTCTTGAATCCTCCTCTTCTTATTGTCCACATTCAACAGCAACGCCCACAATGCTACCTTCAAGATCATCTCAAGACCACCCACGGTCCATCATCTCTACAGTCATTACGTTGCTTTAGGCCTTATTGTAATCTTACTGCAGGGAACTCCCAAATGGTCTTCCTGTTTTAAGACTTACCCTCCATAATCCTTTCTCCATATAGCAGTTAGACTGGTAATCTTTTTTTTGCATTTTAAAAAATTATATTTGACAGAGAGAGACACAGCGTGAGAGGGAACACAAGCAGGGGGAGTGGCAGAGGGAGAAGCAGGCTTCCTGCGGAGCAGGGAGCCCGACGCGGGGCTCGATCCCAGGACCCTGGGATCATGACCCTAGCCGAAGGCAGACGCCCAACAACTGAGCCACCCAGGCGCCCCTAGACTGGTAATCTTAAATGAAAATTGAGTTGCTCCACTGCACAAAACTGTTAAATAACTTTCTGTTGTTTTTAGAACAAAATAAAAAATTTCTACCGTGCCCTGCAGAGACCTTCATGATCATGCCTCCATCCCCCTTTCCCGTCTTTCCTTATGTTGCTCTCTGCCTTGTTTCCCACCTCGAACTCCCTGGACTTCAGGTAGGTTCTGGAACACGCATGGCCTTTTTCAGCCTCATGGCTTGTGCAACTTATGATTGCCAATGCCCGAAACACCCCTTCCATGGCTCTACTGATGGTTGGCACGTTCTCTGGCACCTGTCAGATCTCTGTTTAAATGCTGCCTCTCCAGAGAAGTGTCAGTGACCAGCCGACTCAAAGCCAACCCCACTTGCTGTTCTCCATCACAGAATAAGCTTTACTTCCTTTATTGGTACTTCTCTCACAGCTCATTGCTATTCTGTATATCTGTTTACTCTTCTCTTGCCTATCTTAGCCACCATCACAATGTGAATTCCTTCTTTATTCTTGGCTGTATCCCCAGCACGTAACACAGTGCCTGGGACATGAATGAATGAAGTGACATTCAATGAAGGAATGAACCAGCCAACCTGGTGAAATGCCTTTACAAACTATTGACCTTACCTAGCAGCTGAAATATGTGAAGAATGGCCTCATTCAAGTCTCCCTCTGCAAGACACCTGAGGTCAAAAGGCTCGAGGCAGGATTTACTGTTTTTTGGCCTCCACAATCAGAAGACTGAAAAACAATCATATCTGGAGCCTGGATCCATTTTCCTTTTTCTCTCCCCTACCGTTCCCCACTTAACGAATCACTCAAGGCATACTTTGGGTATCTTGGAATACTGATGGATGTATTATTTTTCCTTCCTGTGAAACTTTTATTATGAAAATTTTTCTAAAACTTAGAAACCAAGCAACACAAAAGCTATGTATCTTTTCAATGTCTAACATGACCTATCTGACTCTATGGGAATGCAATTTTGCCTGATTTTTAAGTGCTTATTGAGTAGGTCCTAGACACAGTAAAGTTAGGTATTAAGATGCAGAAAATTGGGGTGCCTGGGTGGCTCAGTCGTTAAGCGTCTGCCTTCGGCTCAGGTCATGATCCCAAGGTCCTGGGATCGAGCCCCACGTTGGGCTCCCTGCTCCGCGGGGAGCCTGCTTCTCCCTCTGCCACTCCCCCTGCTTGTGTTCCCTCTCTCGCTGTGACTCTGTCAAATAAATAAATAAAATCTTTAAAAAAAAAAAAAGATGCAGAAAACTGACAGGGTACAAATAAATGATTTTTGTCCAGAAGAAGTGAAAATAATTTGTATCTAGCAGAGAGCTCTCTGAAGGTTGCGGTTTTATTGGTCTGTTGACTAATTTTGTATCTAATTTAGCAATCTGATTCCAGCATTCTTTCTTTATAGTTTCACCAGCTAAAGTGGCATCACTTTCCTGTATCTGCCTTTGAACCAGCTTGGACATCTTATCTATCTTCTTATTAATGAGTTAAATACATCCCTAACATGCTCACTATATATTTGTATGAAAATTACATTTTTAGCTTTGTAAAAGTTATACTTTGATACTTTGGAAGACAAATATCCACCATTGTATAATGATCTCTCTTACATGCATGCATAACTGCAGAATGTGTAGAAGTTTAGGGTTTTCAAACAAACAAACAAACAAACAAAAAGCCAAGGAGAAACTCCCCTCTGCAGTCCCTGTGGGAGTGCTAGTCAGACCTCAAAGTGTGCCTTCCATGGATCAGGCCCCTTAAAACTCCACATCTCTCCATCCCTAGGAAACAATGCCCCTTGGAGACTGTGGAAGTCTCCTGATCAGATTGGGGGGCCACCAAAGGTGGGGTGACCCAATTGGGTGGAGGCCAGCAGCCTGGGAGGTGGAAGAATTGACTTGAGACAGAGCAAAAGGGATAGAAGTCTACTGAACCCACTGCCAGGGAGCGGCAGGCAGGACAGCAGGGGAGAGACTGTCTGCCGGGAGGCAGTGTGGAGGCTGTAGTTAAGAAGGAAGGTGAGGACGAATGGGAACAAATGGAATTTTCTTTTTTGGTGTCTGGGTGTCAGTTGACCCATTGGTCAGCTAGGGCTTATGGGTATTTTGAGGTGGGTTGCCTAATAGGCCTGTCTGTATTTGGGGGGGAAGGTGTCGCTGTGGGTTCTTCTACCTTACCTGTGTTTCCATTGTTCACGTTGGTTGCCTAAAAGCAACCTCAACAGAATCCTTTGAAAGAATTTGGCAGCTACCTCTCTGACTCCATCACAATAATATTGTTTTTCTTCTTCCTGTTCTGATTTTGCAAGAGCAGAGATGCAAATGATTTGCTAAAAAACAAAACAAAACAAACAAAAAACATGGCTTCCTTCCTTTTACTTGCCAAATATCTTAGACTTTTACAGAATCTCCCTCCATGTGATACAAGGTCCATAATTTGACAATAGAATTGCTGTCTCATCAAAGAGTTACAATTTGCAATTCTCATTTTCTTTTTTTTTTTTTAATTTATTCATTTGAGACAGAGAGATACAGAGAGAGAGAGAGTAGGAGCAGTGGGGAGAGGCAGAGGGAGAGGGAGAAGCAGACTCCCCGCCGAGCAGGGAGCCCGATGTGGGGCTCAATCCCAGGACTCTGGGATCATGACCTGAGCCAAAGGCAGACGCTTAATGACTGAGCCACCCAGGCACCCCTGCAATTCTCATTTTCTTGATTGCCAGATCATGACTCAAGCTACCTTCACATCTTTGACTAATGAGCAGCTCTGAGCACAATGAGCGACAATGATCCCAGCCCTAACTGACATGAGGGTAGCAGCCAGAGACAGAAAGTACAGTGTGAGGCATTGGGAGGGACTCCTCCTGTGAGCAAGGAGACCTGAGTTCTAGTCTCACTTTGCACTCATCCAGAAGGTAACTCTGAAGAAGTGACATCATTGCTACATACACTGTTTTCTCGCCACCTGTAAATCAAAAGAGGATTGTGGGATATTAACTGTATGTCAAGCACTATGTTGGCCTCTGAGGCTTAGAGTCTGATGTGCAAAAGCACAAAATAGAAAATTTCAAACTGAGTTGTCCTGAGTATAAAAAAAAGTAAAAGAGCACTCAGGCTAGGAAGGCTAAGCTGGGTTTTAGAGGATGAGAAGGAATTAACTAGTGAGGAAGGACATTCCAGGTAGAGGGACTTGCATGGTCAGCTTGAGCATGTAAACTAGTATCTTACACATGAGGACACATCACTGATAATGAACCCCCAGATGGGAGGCTGAGTAACCTTGCCATGCACAGAGGAGACAGTGGACTATGCAGGAGGCAGGAGAGAGAATTGTGGGTCCCCATCTGCCCCTCTCCATGTACACCTGGTCTTTTGCACTCCTGGTCTCTGTGCTGACATCATCACCTTTCCAGAGGTGGAAGCCAGAGATCCAGAGATATCCATGACACCTCCCTCTCCCATCCCTCTTATCCAGTCCATCGGTAGGTGTTGCCAGTTTTGTCTGACCATCTGCATTTCTATCACTTAAATTTAAGATGAAGTCCTCTCTTTCTTGGGCTACAGTTGTGTTTACTTTGGTCTACTTGGATTCCTTTCAATCTTGTTTTCTCATCGCAGCCAAATGGTAATCCAGTCATACCCTCCTGGGGGTATGACACTCCCTCCTGGCACCCATTCTCTGACCCCTACCCCTGGTTTAAAGCCATCTAGTGCTTTTCTAATTCCCTCTCTCATCTCTTACCATGCCCCTCTTGCCTTTGGGATAGAGCAGTAATCTTCTCATGGTGTCTCCTGCCACTGGTCTTGTTGCCCAAACCGTCTTCCTTCTTGTCTTCACTTAGTTGACCCCTTAATCCTTCACATATCAGTTCAAGGGTCAGTTTACTGGGGAAGCCTTCCCTGACCTTCATGCCCAGCAAGATTCTATCATATGCTTTCACAGTGCTGTGCATTTCTCCTTCATAGCACATATCACAGTTGTAATTTAACATCTATTTGTTTGATGCACTTCCCTTCATTAGTATCCAAGACTTAAAGACAGAGGCCGGGTCTGGTGTTGCTCCCCACCTAGCCCTATTGGTACATAATAGATAAGGGAAAGAGTGAGCATGTGAAGTCAGCAGTCAGAGGGCGAAGATGAGGGTCAGCAGTGGCCATGGTCATGACAAGCCTTGTAAAGGGATCGAGTCCAAATAAAGGGATGTGGATCTAATTCTAGGGGAGCCTGTGGGTGGTTCCAAACTGAGGGATGAAATGGAGAGAAAGGCACTAGAGACATGGTTCTAGGGCTCCGTGGAAAGTGACATGAGGTGGGAATGCTGAGGTAGGCCGCCTCCATAATGCCTTTCTACAACTCCTGTCTTTCTTATTCTAATCACATCTGACAGCTGACATCATTTTGGACTTCATTTCCTGCGGTGGGTCCAAGAGACTTTCTGGTTAATACATAAAGTACAGTTTTTGTTTGTCAGTCACAGCTATGCAAAAACCACTATGGATTTTCATTATGTTTTGAGAATAAACCGGGATAATTGGACACGATACTCAATTTGGAGCATCCTGGAGGCTTTCTCAGAGACGAGGTGGTCATATTTCAGACCAGCGGAAACTGAGGTACCCAAAACCATGCGCTGGAAAGACATGTCAGTCATACTGAGACATCATGGGCCACAAAATCAAAGAGTAGCTTCAGATAGGAGGCAGTGTCCTCTCATTCCTATCCTGCCTCCCTCCAGCCCTGAATCAAGCTCTCATTTTCCTGTTATGACCCTAAACCCATCCTTTGAACATTTCATTCTCCCTCAAAGACTTGGACACATACTTGGCCTCAAGCCCTTTCCACTTTAGACCAATTCATTCGATGACCTCCCTGTTCCCCTTTTGGGCCAGAGGTTAAGGTTAGGATTACTCTCCTCTTTCCAGCTCTTCTGAGCAGTTGACATCAGGGAGAGTTCCAGATGTATCATTAGTCCCTCCCCTTTTAAGCTATAGGAAATTTGGTAAGTTTTTTGACCTGTTTGTGCCTCCATTTCTTCCTTTTGTAAAATGGGGATAATCATATCTACTTCCTAGGGTTGCTGTGAGAATCAGACATGTGAATTCCTGCATTAGTTAGCATAGTATCTGGCTCGTAGAAACCAGTGGGTAAGTGTTACTTCTCGTCATCATCTCTGAGGTCCTATCACAACCCTGTAAACTTGTTGCTGGTATGCTCATTGCACAAAATTGTGCAGAATTGTTGAAGGAAAATAGAAAGTAGGAAGGACAAGATTAGGATCCTAACTTTGAGACTTCTTTTAAGAATAGGATACAGAAAAAACAGGGATGGGAGTGAGTTAGGATGAGGCTGGATGTGCCATCTGGGATGGAGCCTGAGGGTGTCAGGCTGGCTTGAAGGAGCAGCGGCCAGAGGGCTGATAAGCAGGAAGATGGTGACTGTTTTCACAGAGAATGAATTTCCCTCTTGGTCTGGGAGTGATTTAATATTGGGTTCCCTTTTGCGAGACTCTGGAGTTAAAAAGCCTGTTAGTTTTGGGAATTTGGGGTGATGATTTCTCCTGCCCTCCAGGATGTTTAGGTCTGTAATAACCCATATAATTGTAGCTTTTTCAGGATAAGTGTCAAAAATATTGGCAAACAATTTGTACACTCATCACTTTTTTAAATCAAGAATCTTTCCCTCTGATAGGACGCCTGGGTGGCTCAGTTGGTTAAGCATCTGCCTTTGGGTCAGGTCATGATCCCAGGGTCCCGGAATCAAGCTCCGCATCGGGCTCCCTGCTCTGTGGTGGGTCTGCTTCTCCCTCTCCCTCTGCATCTCCCCACTGCTTGTGCGCTAGCTCGCTCTCTCTCTTTCAAGTGAATAAATAAAATCCTTAAAGAAAAAAAAAAAGAATCTTTTCTCTGACAGATGAGTTATTCTTTAGTTTTCATGTAAAACTTTGTACTATTTTCTTTTCTCTGTCCAATCTCTTTTTTTCCTAGGAACCTAAGCCTGGCTGGCAGAGAATAATCAGGTTATGCATTGAATCCCAAGCTGCTACTAACAATTCCCAAGGAAATCGATACAAGATTTTTTTTTCATTATAAAGGGAGCTTACCCAGAGAGAACAATTTATAGCAAAAGCCACATTTTGCAAAATCATTTCTTGTCTCCCATTTGGGGCTGTTTCTGTGAGCTGTTGCTGATTTCCTTGAGGTCTTCTTCCCATCCTTTGGTGTCATGTACCCAAATGAGTAGGGAAGGGAAAGTGGGGAGTGAATTGAACTCACTTGAGAAAATGATGTGAGAAAAAAACAGTAAAAGAACAAAAAGGGAAAGCTATTTTGGGGGGGGGCGAAATCAGTGTGGACGGGTGTTTGTCTTGATAAGCTCAAATACTTATGAGGGTGCTTTATAGAACATGTGTAGTCCAAGTCTCCCCACATTCGGTGAGCCAGCATGACCTCCCTAAAGTTCTTTTGCAACTCGGGCATGCTCAGGGCATGTGGTACTGAGGCAGAGCTAATTAATGCTTCTCGAGGCGTCTGTGATCAAGTGCATTCAAGAAAATAAACGAGCAAGTGTTTCCTGGATTAACCTTTTATGAGACTTGGAGATTAAGAGGCCAAGAGGACACAGAAAAATTGTGCTCATTTAAAACCTCCTGGCAGAGTCATGACATTTAGTAGAAAAGTAGTAAGGTATCCTGATGACCCTGTCACTGAGCTTGTGTTAAGTGCCACATATCGTGCATGGAAGTCCTACACAGGGGCAAGGGACCCAGCCACAAATGATCAGCAACTTAGCTCACTGGGCACTTGCTTTGTAAAAAACAAAAAAACAAAAAATGACAAAAGCAGTAGGGAAGATTTCGAGGAGAGCCTTCAGGCCCTAACATTTTTTTTTTCTCTTCAGTGACTAACCCCCAGGTTATTCCAGAATTGCTCTTGCAGGAATGATGGAACGTGGGAAGAATAATCCCCTTCGTTGCCATCTACTTCTCAGCTCCTTTTCCTCTCCTTCACTCCCTCTGCCATCGTCCTGCTGCTGGCTTACCTCGACAACCTTGCACACCTGGCCCGTGTGTGTAGACGGTTCAGCCTCGACCTCGCTCTCCTGACTGCTGGGTCTCTGTTCTCCCTTCTCGTCCTCATTGCTGTCATGAGCTATGAAGGGTCTCAGATTTTGTTCTCCCTGCGAGCTCACTTGCTCTCCAGCCATGCGTCCCTGGACTCAATGCTGGCAGAAGACATGAGCCTTCCGGGGAGGGAAGGAGGACTTTTTTCCTCACAGCACAACACACGGCTTGAGCTTCATGTCTGCAGCTACCCCTCTTGTCCCCTTGCCGGGGTGACGGGGACGGCCCAGGTGGATGCTGGGCACATTGTGGGCTTGATCTCAGCTGAGGAATCCCAACACAAGGAAACATCAGCCCTTCCGAGGTGCTTGTGAGCAGATCTGTCAGCTTGTGCCCTGGAGGGAGCCATTATCCTTTTTTTTTTTTTTTTCCCCTGGACAGCAAAGAAATCTGTCTTCTTTTCTGGAGGGGAACACTGACTCTGTACTCCAAGTCTGTTTCTGCATATCCTTGGAAAGAGACAAAAGCTGTCGGTGCCTTTGCTCAGATGATGTGAAGAAACACGAGTGATCCATGTGGACCTGCCTCCCAGCAGTTCCTCCTACAGGCACCAGAATTATTATTACAGATGCTTGTTGCTCTGTTCTTATGCTTCTGACCCCTTACCTTCCGCTTCTCTAATCTGCAGGAGATCTTGCCTCTTCACTGACTCACCACAAAACCTTGTCCTTGTGGGAGCGGCTCTTTTGTCCAGCACAGTGGATGTATTCTTCACCTTCTCTCCATTCCTTGTGGGGGGGTGGGGTGCAGCCTCAATGTGGGGTGTATACCTGCTGTGCGCCAGGCTCCGGGCAGTGCCTGAGATGAGTAGGGGAATAAACCTCAGTCTTTGATCTGAAAGAGCTAAGGAGGAAACAGGCACACAGTTTGATCATTTTAACCCAGGGCAGCAAGTGCTGTGAGCCAGGTAGGCACAAGATAAACTGGCAGGAACCTAATCCAGAATGAGGTTGGGGAAGGCTTCCTGGAAATGCTCAGATTGAGTCTTAAAGGATGGGTGCTGAATAGGTTGAAGGGGTAAAAGTGGGAAGAAAGACATTCTAGATAAAGGAGCAGCTTGAAGAAAGCAAGGTGAAGGGCGTCTGGGTGGCTCAGTCGGTTAAGCGTCTGACTCTTGGTTTCGGCTCAAGTCACGATCTCAGGGTCATGAGATGGAGCCCTGCATAGGACTCTGTGCGCAGCAGGGAGTCTGCTTGAGGTTCTCTCCCTTTCTCTCTCCCTCCCCTTCTGCCCCTCTCCCCACTGTCTCTCTTTCTCTGAAATAAAGAAAATATTACAAAAAAAAGAAAGGTGAAAAGAGCCTGGTATATGGCATGTAGGGTGTGGAGGGAAGGTAATACCAGCCTTTTGAATGTTGCCGGAGCATACACGGTGAGGTTGCAGATGAAGGGAGAGCTTCCTGGAGGTCAGACTTTGAAGGGTTTTGAGCCCTGGGCCATTATATGGGCAGACTTTGGTCTTGACCAGATCAGCCTGGCAACAGCATGGAGGATGGATTTAAGAACAAGGAAGAAAGGAGAACAGTTATGAGGTGATGCGAGCATAAACTCAGGCATGAAATGATGAGAGTTTCAGCTTGGGAGTAAAAGTGGAGGGGAGGGAGACTTAGCAGCACACGAGGGCAGATGGGGATGCAGGATGTGGAGGGAGAGAAGACCAACAGGAGGACCCTGGTGTTTCTAGATTAGACCGCTAAGCTGATGGTACTTCAACTAAGAGGAAGCAGGAAGAACAGCAGGTTAATAGGGGGGGGGGGGGGACTTTGGGGATGCTGACTTGGGGGCTCTTGTGGTACCATTTAGAAGGTGCCTATCAAGAGATTTGAGTGCACGAGTTGCACTCTAGGAGAGATTTGGAATGAGTTATAGATTTGAGAGTCAGCAGCATATAGATGACTTCCCCAAATCTGACTGTGATTGAGAGTGAACTAAGCAATGAGTGAAAAGAAAAGGCAGAAGAAGAAGAGCCTGTAAAGGAGCCTGAGAAGCAGTCCGAGAGCAGGAGGGGGATGAAGAGCTGGGTGTCTCAGAAGTGGAGGGTTTCTTCCTGTGTTTGTCTCCTTCCCAGGGTGGGAGTGTGACCTAGGGGAGTAGAAATAAGCAATAATCATCCATTGGCTAACTGCTAAATCATTCCAGTTATTCAAGCAGTGAGTTGAGAGAAGTCCTCAACAGTTTGGAAACCACTAATCCCAGACTAGTCCTGAAAACCTAGACTCAAAGCACAGCTTTGCCGACACCTGATGTGTGACTTGGCTAAGGTAGTGCCCCTCTCTGGCCTGGATTTCCTCACTGTCGAAGTGACAAGACTAGATGCATAAAACCCAAGGCTCTTAGTAATGATGGGAAACTTGGAGGCAGAGTTCCTGCTGCAACATCTGGAAAATGACTCTGCTTGCCCCAGGATGATGAAGAGGTGTCCTTGCTGACACTGAATTTGGCTCAGGTCCTGGAGAGAGTGGAAGTTTGTAAACATTCACTTTTCTTTAAACAAACATTCATGAATTGGTATGTAAGTCCTACAAAATGGTGAGTCCAGCCAATATTGAAGCAAAAACAGAGCTTTTCTGATCTGGTGGCATCCCATCTTGAGCTGTGTGCCCTGACCAGGGACTTTGTGAGTCAAAGGAGAACATTCTAAAATAGGGTCCCTCTGCCTCTGCCTGTGTGGTCACCTTAACTCTAATAAGTTTGTATATTTATGGCTGCTTAGACAGGGAGCTTAAATGACCCTTTGTGTGGGTGTGTGAGAGTGTGAAGTGTATGGGTATGTGAGTATGTGAGTGTGTGGGCTCTTCTTACCCACTGTCACCCACTGAAAGCTTCCCTTTGATTCAAAAGTATGGGATTTCACATAAAATTAAGTAGTAAGTAACCCACATAGAATCATACTGAGAAGTGCATTGTAAGATTTTCTTTTTTTTTTTTTTTAAAGATTTTATTTATTTATTGACAGAGAGATAGCGAGAAAGAGAGTACAAGCAGGGGGAGCTGCAGGCAGAGGGAGAGGGAGAAGCAGGCTCCCCGTTGAGCAAGGAGCCCGATGTGGGGCTCGATCCCAGGACGCTGGGATCACGACCTGAGCCGAAAGCAGACGCTTAACCGACTGAGCCACCCAGGCGCCCCGCATTGTAAGATTTTCTATTGCAACCCTTGAGCCTTAATTCAGACTGGTTATTATTTTCAAGGTATTTTAAAAGTATTTTTAAAACATAGTACTAGAAGTCCTAGCAACAGCAATCAGACTTCAGGTTCTTTTAATAAAAGTCATGAGGGTAATGGTGTTGAGAACAGGGAGTAAGTTAGCTTCTGACAAACTCTTGCCAAATAGATGTCTGAGGCGCCCACCAAGAGCTCATCACACTCGGCTGCTTCTGAGGACTTGTGTAATGAGACCTGAGCATGGGAAGCTCAGCTGTGCCCTTCTCTTCCTCTTCTTTCTCTAGCAAGGATTAAAAATCGTCCACCATGCGGAGAAGACACTGTCCAGCTTCTGTAAGTGGCAGAAAAGCATCAATCTGAAGAGTGACCTCAACCCGGCCCATCATGATGTGGCTGTCCTCCTCACCAGGTACCCTGGGGACTATGTGGAAGCCAGGGGCTGCAAATGGGAGGGCTGGTGGGTGAAAGAGTTATCCCGTATTCAAACTTATGCATTATTGCCTACTCTTTGCTGCTTTCAGTCATTTTTAAAGGTAGTTTCTATGATCCAGATGACTCCCAATGCCCATACCAGTGAGGGGGCAATTAGTAAACGTGTGTAGC
This sequence comes from Mirounga leonina, assembly GCF_011800145.1. Classification (NCBI taxonomy): domain Eukaryota; kingdom Metazoa; phylum Chordata; class Mammalia; order Carnivora; family Phocidae; genus Mirounga; species Mirounga leonina. The sequence goes on along the minus strand of NW_023270871.1, from coordinate 154,530 downwards.
AAAACTCCCCATGTTAATGAACTGCATCTGCGGGCAAATTGCAGGCTTTTTTCCTATCCCAACGATGATTTCATCTTTAAAATTGGCTTTTGGGTGCCTGGGTGGCTCAGTTGGTTAAGCAACTGCCTTCGGCTCAGGTCATGATCCCGGAGTCCCTGGATCGAGTCCCGCATCGGGCTCCCTGCTCGGCAGGGAGTCTGCTTCTCCCTCTGACCCTCCCCCCTCTCATGTGCTCTCTCTCATTCTCTCTCTCACAAATAAATAAATAAAATCTTTAAAAAAAAAATTTAAAAAATTAAAAAAATAAAAATAAAATTGGCTTTTTGTGAAGCTCCATAAACAATCAGGGAGATTGTTTGCAGATCCTCACTAAAGACTACTGTAACTCTTAAGCATGAGGTTTCCGATCCTTTCTTTTATTTTTGAAAAATTTCCTCTAGTTTAGAAACATGCAACTATCTCTACAGAAATCAGTCTTCCTGGTAACCCATCCCTGACTGATGTTGAAGACAGACTATAGGCAGCAGGTGCCCACCCCGAATAGGCAGAGCTGTTCTCTTACACTTGTCTCCCTTTACCCCCATGAAGACAATATTTTGTTCTGATTACAGAACAATAAAAACCATCAACCTTCTAGGACTCATAGCTGTGAAAGGCTAATGAACTTTTCTGATCAACCCAGGCTCTGGGAGGCTATGTGTGCTCATTGATTCAATAAATGTTTGTTGAATACCTGCTGTGTACCAAACACTATTTTAATCCAGACAAATGAAGGTCTTTCATTCATGGGGGAGGTAAATTCTCAGATTCAGAGACATCAAGTTTGCGGATTCAGAGACATCAAGAAATCCAGGGATGTGTCCTCGAAGAGGCCACTTGGCTTGACTTTTCAGCCACCGAGAACCTCAGGCGCTGGAAGGTCCTGTGTGTATGTTCTCCCTGGGGGGACAGACTGCCCCTGAACATTTTGGCCTGTCATCTGTCCCTTTGGTATCCCAGTGCATGTGATGGCCTGCAAAGGATGATAACCAGCTTTCACTCCAACCATCAGAATCATTCTTTTGAATGATAGTGTCAGAATGTTGGTTGAATGCCAACAATTTCCAAAGGAAGTCTGTGACATAAACCTATTACATTAGGCTCATATTGGGCCCTGTGACATCAGTAGTTCCCCTGGGAGGTAGGTTAATGTGAGTAGAGAATGTAAGCACAGGGGCCCTGGGGAGCCAGCAAGTGGGCAGGGAACACTGAGGACCTGGGCAAGAAGCCAGGAAAAGAGCTCAGTCGAGGAAGAACCCTGGCTTCCGGGCCGCCATTGGAAGCTGTGTCAGCTCCACCTCTCTTCTTGCCCTGAAAGCACAAATCATTTCTTCTCTCCTTCTCACATGAAGAAATGAGTGAGTTGATGAGAGCTGACATTTGGGGAGTGTTAGATGTAGCACTGTGCTACATCTATTAGAACAAGCATCATTCCATTTAACCTCCAGAGCAACCCTGGTCGTTGACTGCCATTAGCCATTCCCATTTTGCAAAGGGTGAAACTGAGGTTTGGTTAGGTCACTTGCCCCAAATCTCATTGCTGTTAACAGGTACAACTGAGACTTAAATCCAGGCAGTTGGACCCTAATAGTTATACTCTTAACTCTTACCCATAAGGATATGAAGGATCTGCTCTCTTATTATGATAATCTTTCTCTTATGATAATTTTTCTTCTTTGGAACAAGGGCCTGGTTTCAATGTATGATGAACCTCACCAGCTCCTAAACAGTGGAGAGTATTTCAAATTCGAAAACAGGCGTTGGTGGTATAGTGGTGAGCATAGCTGCCTTCCAAATTCGAAAACAGGATTTCTCACCCTTGGCATCACTGACATTTTGGGTCAGTTAATTCTTTGTTGTGAAGGGCTGTCCCATGCGTGGAGGCCTCTGTCCATAAGATGCCAGTAGCACCCTCCTCCAAAACAGTCTCCAGACACTGCCACATGTCCTCTCAGAGTGGGTGAGGGGCCAAATCAACCCCTTCTGGGAACCTCTGTTCCGAAGAAACCAGCCGGACCAGGGAGGGAGGTGTAAGACTTGCCTCTGGAGGACTGGGATGAGATCCACTTCCACAGGCTTTCTGCAGAGTTGCATTGAGGAGAAAGTGTATTTGGCTTGAACGTACCTCATGAAGTGGGACTCGTAGCTGCATACCAGGGCATATTTTCTCTTATACTACTCCCAGCGCATGGTATAGGTAGAGCTAATTTGCTTTGGGGAGCACGAGCTCCTGCCCTGGAAGACTCACATCCCTATACATTTCTTTTATCACCCCCTTTTGTCCTCTTTAGCGCTGGATACATAGTAGGTACTCAGCAAACAATTAGTTAATGGACCTGACTCCTGTTCCATCACAATAAGAAAGCCAGTGAGTTAGCAGGAGACACCAATCATCTTTTCTCAGCAGCTCCATGCAGGCCTAGACTTTGAAAAAAAAAAAATGAAATAGTGACAAGTACATGTCGCAGTAGGGGCAGAACAGTGTTTGCTTGGTCCTCCCACAGACCCAGCAATTATTTAGAATGATTGGGCTGCATGATTCAGTCCAGCTCTCCAACACCAAACCGCCCAACAACCATTGCTCTTAACGTGGAGACCAGATCAGTTGGCATGCCCTGAGATGAGGGCTGCCCCTCTGTCCTGTCCCACTGTCCCAGCCATTGTCTCCTGGACAACTGAGGACTCACAGGAGTTTTCAGAGGCTCGATCTTTTCCATGGCCCAGTGGAAACAAAGAACAGACCATTTGTTGCCCGGTGAGTTGAAGGTCTGTAACTAACTGAAGCTCAGAGCCTTGTTGGCATTTGTGCTACTTACTCTAGGCAAAGAGCTCTTCTTGAGGAAAACCAAAGGACTAGTTAACTCTTATCAATGACTGAAATAATCCACACAAACATATGGGAGCTCATTTTACATTTAAGGACTATATCCAGTATTTTTTGAGATCCTGGGAGTCTTTATCTGCATGTGCATTTCCCTCCCATATGCAATGTTGTTAGGGTAGTGGGGCTGCAGAGACAACTGATTTGAGCTCTGGATGGATTGATGAGACCAACTGCCTTTTTCATGAATAAACAAAAGTTCTCAGATGAATTTTGAGCACAGACCTCAGAAAGACCAAAAAGGGGTTTCATATTTGAACACCTTCAGCCACTGCTGGTTGTCCTTTCTCTATATAAAAGTTCAAATAATCTTCATTTTTCCATCAAATCCTTGTCTTTTGGTCCAAACGATGTAATTTGGCTTCCTGGGATTAAGGGCAGAAGCAACTCAAAATAAAACATTTGTCATATTCTCGCACATTTTTTAGGTGTTAGTGAGATTCAGTAATTAAGAAGTGAAATCAGAATAATCTAATGAATTCAGAATTGCCCCGCTATATTCATATGGACTTTTAAAAACAATTTAAATCATGCTTCCCGGACCACATCGAATGTGAATTAATATGCATATTTTTTCCAGAAGGGCTTTTTTCAGATGTTTCTTTGGGAGCCTGTGCATCTCTGTTCTCTGCTTTCAGAAAAGACATCTGTGCTGGTGTCAATCGCCCCTGTGAGACCTTGGGTCTGTCCCACCTGTCGGGAATGTGCCAACCTCACCGGAGTTGTAACATCAATGAAGACTCTGGACTCCCTCTGGCTTTCACAATTGCCCATGAGCTCGGACACAGGTAAAGGGCCAAGGAAATGGGGATCTCCTTGCCATGTTTATGCACCACGTTGGTAGAGAGAAGGGCATCAGGAGTCGGGTTGCATTGTGCCTTGAGACTCACCCTCCTAAACCTCTGCGTGAGGAATCACCTGTAAAGTGGGGATCATCATGTACTTCAGAGATTTCAGTGTCTTTTATTCCCTGGCCACTTGTGCCTGTCTACATCACAGAATCAAAGAGGCTACTACAGTTTGCTGAATTAGAATAGGTTGAGCACAGACAAGGACATAAGCTTTAACTCACTTGATTAATTCAGAAATAACAATCCCTGTTCAGTTCTTATGAAATAGTAATAATATTAATATCACTAAAAAGTCACAAACATTAACATTTTTGCACCTTTACGCTATGTCATCCACTTTATGTTGTGTCATTGAATCCTCTCAACAACCTTATGAAACAGATACTATTGTTAGCCCCATTTTACTTATATGGATTAAAGGAACTCATTGAATAAAGCAGAAATTTAAAACTGCCATACATCGGAAAAGAGCATCAAGCAAATGTCGGTTAACAGGAGGTGCATTTGTCTCAATAATGTGTGAATTTGATTAGATGAATTCATGGAAGGCAGGTTGCAGAATGTTTTGACTGAAGAGATAATGAGGATTCTGGATTTTCCAGGTATCAGAGGAAAGGTATTAGCTTATTTATAACTTAATTTGTTGGTATATTTACTAACAACAAATAAGAGATCATACTAATTAGAAGCTCAGAGTACGGAGCCATGTGAATGACTCAGATATACCCCTTCCCTTTCATGTAGCCACCAGGCTGGATCTCCTCCCATAAAGGAAGGAAGCAGAACCCCATGACATACTTTGAGTGTACAGGTTGAAAAGAGTTGGGATTGGAAAGAGCCCTGGAGATTGGATATTCCAGGCAGGGCCTCCCTGGTCTGGGCATCATTTTTCTCATGTAATACTGGAAGTTTTCAAAATACTTTCACCTGCATGACAAAACTAGAGTATTGGCTTGGGAGTTGGGAAAAGTGAGTGCTTACTCTGGCTTTTCCATCAGCCAGTATTATCACCTTAGATAATTCCCTTCACCTCTCCTCACCTGCTGCCTCATCTGTGAAGTGAGTAGGTTGAACTAGGCAATTTCTTAGGTATTGTCATTTTTTTGATTCTTACCAAAAAGCCCTGGGAGATAAATGTGATATGTTTAGTATCCTTAGTCATCAGAAATGTAAAGACAAAGAGGTTAAGTGACTTGCTTATACAGGTAATTAATGATGGGAGACAGAAGGCTAGGTATTGAAAAGACTAGGCTGTAGTTGTTGGCACGCCGATAATAAAACTTGGTAAAATGAAAGCTATTCTCATGTGCAAACGTATAGGCATCCTCCATCCTAATATGTGGAGGGATATGTCCCCTGCAGCCTCCAGTCAAGTCTTCGGTGTCAGTAGCACCTGCTGGCTAAGCAGTGCAAATGAATATAACTAAGTCAAACTGAGAAAGAACTGCTCAAGATCTTCCCAGCAGTGGTATACTCAAGGTAAAGAAAAATTGAGAAGACTTGATAAAAGATGCTCTCAAATGCTCATTACCAGTGTTCAAAGAATGGATTCCTTATATCTTCAACTTAATCTGGCTTTATAAAAGGATTCAGAAATATGCTAAGCAGGTTCTACAAAATCAGAGTTGCTCCAATTTTTGACACAATCATTGGCATGATTATCTGGACATGGACCTACCATCTTTGTGAGGAAGGCCACAAAGCCAAGGCCATAAAGCCAAGGGCAAGTATGATCCACCTTTCAGAGTTTAGAAATTCTCCAATAAAGGTGACAACCTCTTGGTAACATTACTTGAGCACAATTTCCCTGAATTCTTGAAAACAAAGAGTTCTAGATGTTTACTGGTCATCAGAAGTGGTAGATTATGTAACAGAGTAGAGGTGGGTCACTACCTGAATTGATTTGATATTTTGATATTTGTCCCCTAAATGTCAAGGATCTGTGCTCTGATTGCTGATGACTACTTCTGATCATACAGGTAAAGACAAAGTTGTGGACAGCCTTCATTGTTGCACCTCTCCATGTTGTTACAAGCCCCCTACCCCCTTTAACTGGAGTGATTTCCAGAGCACCCTTTTCCCCCTCTCTTCATTTTTATCCTTTTCCCCTTTGGGGAGCCAGACAATAAAGAATAGGACTTTCTAAAAATAATTGCATATATGGGGAAGATTAGAAAGTAACCACATAGGCCCAGGTAAGAGAGACCTGAGAAGACCTTAAGTTTTTACCTGAGGTTGATCCTTGGCACAAACACAGCCTATAATGATGATGATGATGATGATGATGATGATATAACAATAAAAACAGCAAACCCTAGGGAAGAGGAAGAACCTTATTTCCAGAGTTACCACATTAATAGACTCAAATGTCCATTTTTCCACACACACAAAAATCATAAAACATACAAAGAACCAGGAAAGTATGGCCCATTCAAAGGAAAAAATAAATCAACAAATTGTTTCTGATGGCAGATTTATTACACAAAGATTTTAAAACAACTGCCTTAAAGATGCTCAAAGAACTAAAGAAGATGTGGAGAAAATCAAGAAAATGTTGTATGAACAAAATGAGAATATCAATAAAGAGATAGAAAATCTAAAAAGAAACCAGGATGAAATTTTGAAGTTAAAAAGTACAATCACTGTAATAAAAAAATTAACTAGAGGGAATCATTGGCAGGTTTGAGCAGACAGAATAAGAACCAATGAACTTGAAGATAGGACAATGTAAATGATCAAGTCTAAAGAACATAAAGAAAAAAGAGTGCAGTTTTAGCCTGTGCAATAAGACAAGAAAAAAAAAGACATATAGATTAGAGGGGAAGATGTAAAACTAGCCTTATTTGCAGATAATATAATTGTATCTATAGAAAATCCCAAAGAATGTATGCAAACACACAAACTAGAACAAATAAGCTCACAGGGTACAATATAATCATACAAAAATCAATCACATTTTTATGTACTGTCAATGAACAGGTGGACACTGAAATTAAAAATGTAGTACCTTTTTTTTTTTTTAAAGATTTTATTTATTTATTTGACAGAGAGAGAGATAGCAAGAACAGGAACACAAGCAGGGGGAGTGGGAGAGGGAGAAGCAGGCTTCCTGCTGAGCAGGGGGCCCGATGTAGGACTCGATCCCAGGACCCTGGGATCATGACCTGAGCTGAAGGCAGACACTTAACGACTGAGCCACCCAGGCACCCAAAAATGTAGTACCTTTCACGATCACTCAAAAGTATGAAATTTTTACATATAATTATTATATACTTTTAAATCTAACAAAACATGTACAGGACTTGTATGCTGAAAACTACAAAACACTGAGGAAAGAATCAGAGATCTAAATAAATGGAGAAACATACTATCCTTGTGAACTGGAAGACTCAACAGGGTCAAGATGGAATTCTCCTGAAATAAATATATAGGTTTAATGATATTTCTACCAAAATTCCAGCAAGATTGTTTTTGAAATATAGAAAAGTTATTCTAAAATGTATAGGGAAAGGCAAAGGAATTAGAATAAGTTTTCAAAACAATTTGAAAAAGAGTAATAAAATGGGAAGAATCAGTCTACAAAACTTCAAAATTTATTATACAGCTTCAGTAACCAAGACTGTGTGGTTTGGGTGGAGGGAGAGACACAAAGATCAATGGAATCAACCAGAGAATGCAAAAATAGTGCAAAACAAATATATTCAACTAATTTCTTGGCAAAGGTATAAAAACAATTCAGTGGAGGAAAGGTAGCCTGTTCAAGAAAGGGTCCTGAAGCAATTGGACATTCATAGGCAAAAATTTGAAAAATATAAAAAGAACCTCTACTTAAGTCTCACACCATATGCAAATATTATCTTGAAGTAGAACACAAACTTAAATGTAAAATGTAAAACTAAAAACTTTTAGGACATAAATAGGAGAAAATTTTCAGTATCTAGGGTTAGGCAAAGAGTTTCTAAACTTGACATCAAACGTGCAGTCCATAAATGGAAACATTAAAAAATTGGGCTCATCAAAATTAAAAAAATTTTGACTCTTTTAATAGGATGAAAAGACAAGCCACAGCCTAAGAGAAAATATTTGCAAACCCTATGTAGTGGCTTGAACAGTGTTCCCTTTCACTAATTCAAGGCTACTTGGAACTTCAGAATGTAATCTGTTTTGGAAATAGGGTCTTTGCAGATGTTAATAGTTAATAACTTTGAGATGAAATCACCAGATCATCAAAAAGGATATATAAATGGCAAATAAGCACTTGAAAATATATTCAACATTATTAGCCATCAGGGAAATGCAGATTAAGACCACAATGAGATATTGCTACACACCAATCAGAATAACTAAAAAAATAGTGGTGACACCAAATGCTGACAAGGTTGCAGAGGAGCTGGATCATTCATACATTGCTGATGAGAAAGTAAGATGGTTTAGGCTCTATAGAGAACAGGTTGTCAGTTTTTTAAACAGTAAACCTGTAACTACTATATGGGCCATGTAAAGATGACCTAATAAAATACCATCATTTATTTTTTCTACTAAAATTTTTTTGAGTATAGGTGACACACAATGTTACATTTTCCAGGTATACAATATAGTTTCAGATATACAATATAGTGATTCAACTTCTCTATAAGTTATGCTGTGCTCACAAGTGTAGTGTGTCTGTCACCACACAACCCTATCACACTATCATTGACTATATTCTGGTGTTGTGCCTTTTATTCCCATGGCTTATTCATTCCGTAACTGGAAGCCTGTATCTGCCACTCCCCTTTGCCCATTTTGACCACCCCCACCCCTCTGGCAACCGCCAGTTTGTTCTCTGTATTTACACATCTGATTTTGCTTTTTGTCTGTTTACTCATTTGCTTTTTTAGTTTCCACATATGAGTGAAATCATATGGTATTTGTCTGGCTTATTTCACTTAGCATAATGCCCCCTAGTCCACCCATGTTGTTGCAAATGGCATGATCTCATTCTTTTTATGGCTGAGTAATAATAGTCCATCATATACACACACACACACACACACACACACCACGTCTTCTTCATCCATTCATCAATTGATGGACACTTAGGTTGCTTCCATATCTTGACTATGGTAAATAATACTGCAGTAAATATGGGGGGCATATATCTTTTTTGAATTAGTGTTTTCATTTCCTTTGGGTAAATACCCAGTAGGGGAATTACTGAATCATATGGTATTTCTCTTTTTAAGTTTTTGAAGAACCTCCATGCTGTTTTCCACAGAGGCTGTACTGATTTATGTGCATGAGGGTTCCTTTTTCCCTACATTCTTTTTTTTTTTTAAAGATTTTATTTATTTATTTGAGAGAGAGAGAATAAGAGACAGAGAGCATGAGAGGGAGGAGAGTCAGAGGGAGAAGCAGACTCCCTGCCGAGCAGGGAGCCCGATGCGGGACTCGATCCCTGGACTCCAGGATCATGACCTGAGCCGAAGGCAGTCGCTTAACCAGCTGAGCCACCCAGGCCCCCCCTTCCCTACATTCTCACTACTTGTTATTTCTTTTTCTTTCTTTTTTTTTTTTTTTTTGATTTTAGCCATTCTGACAGGAGTGAGGTGATATCTCATGGTACTTTTGATTTGCATTAAAACACTGTCTTTTAATTGGCAAAAAAAAAAGTTTAGAGTCACTGTTAAAGAGAAAGTTGAAAGAACACATAAGCTTGAGTTTGAATGATGGAAAAAAATGCTTTAGTAAAACACAAACCAAACCAGAGAAGACTTTAGGAGCTTCTAAGAAACTTTTGCTTTTGGCAAAAGATACTTCTGAGGTATTTAGTTCTTTCTTTAGCTATATAGCTCCAATTATCTTGGACCAAACTGAGAAACTGGGAAGATCAATGAAATGGCCAGCGGCAGGTCAAGAAAAAACAAAACTGTGATAAACCAGTATCCCCAAAGACACTCATTATAGTTTAATAACATAGATACCCCGTTGTTTCTTGGAAACATGTTTTGTTCCATTACTGATTATGTGTGATGCAAAATAGAAAGTAAAATTAATTACCTCGTGCTATGGCCTTATGTGAATAATTTCATTTTTGAGAGAAAACTTTTTGAAAATCCATTTATGAGGACCCTGGATTATATCAGTCATTTATTCCTGAGGTCTCTTACTACCTTTTTATTAGGCTCCATAGGTACATTACCAAAAATGAAGGTAGAATTCTAGGAGGAAATTTAAAAACTTATCTGAGACCTAGCATCCTTTCCTTTTAAGTAATGAAAATATCACGATATAGATGAACACTTAAAAGGCAATATTCACCCAGTATTTCTCTCCTGCTTCTGGATTTCATTAGAGACCTTTGCATGTTACATATATGAAATTGGTATTTCCTAAATGAGCTTGAAAAGCACACAATCACACTTCTCATGGTTTTTGTCCTCTGCTATTACCTCTCCACCATAACATGAATCACAAGTCACAGGAATGAAAGGTACAGCATAAGGAATACGGTCAATGATATTGTAATAGTGATGTAACTGGATGGATGGTAGCTAAACCTACAATGAACGGAGCCTAACGTACAAACTTGTCAAATCACTAAGTTGTACACCTGAAACTAATGTAACACTGTGTCACCTATACTCAAATTAAAAAAATGAATAATAAAAGGCAAGGAATATCCATCAAATGATACCCTGAAACCCAGATAATTAACTTGCTGTTTCACATCTATACTTGGGCAAACTCATCTCATAGGAGTTGAAAGCCAAATACGAGGTAAAGCAGACGACCCCAGCAGCCCAGTAAGTTGTTTGAGACTGTAGAGGGCTCCATACAGCCAGCTGCTCTTCAGCTTCCATCCCGTCTGCTGGCAAGGAGCTTCCTAGAAACAAACCCTCCAGCCCTAGGACCCCATGTGCTTTCACTGGCCCACTATGCTCATGGGACAGGAGCACCCCATGCATTTAGACATGGTAGACATAGCCCAGAGGGACATTTGTTGTTAGTAGCACTGCTTTTCTCTCATAACATGGGAGTACAGAGGAGTGACAAAGCTGGAGGGGGAAATCCTTTAGTGAATTAAAAACTTTAGATAGAACAGGGGCCCCTGGGTGGCTCAGTTGGTTAAGCTTTTGACTCTATTTCGGCTCAGCTCATGATCTCAGGGTCATGAGATCAGGCTCCGTGCTCATTGGGGAGTCTGCTTGAGATTCTCTCTCTCGCTCTCTCCCTCTGCCCCCTACCCTGTGCACACACACACTCTCTCACTCAAATAAATAAATAAATCTTAAAAAAAAACATTTAGATAGAACAAAATGTGCTTTAAGGGAACTGACATGTTTTGAACGTAGGTTTGAATCCACCCAGTGTGTAGGATGCAGCTGTACGGTTCTTGCATTAGACTATCCACTGCTAGAAAAACCATTATTCAGGCATATTTTTGAACCACGCTTACAGTTTAGGGTTTTTACTAATTATTGAGCAGGTGAACTTGTAGAATACTTCATGAGCTGGGTAAGAATGGATATGAAACAGCCTAGGGAAGGCCTGCTTAGAATAAAAGCTTTCATTGAGTCACATTCGTTGCTGAGTGAGAAGAGTTTTGTAGATTAATTCTCTGATTCCTTTGTGAATTTTGTACTTACGTGGAATGTGATCAGAGTCTGGAAGTAAGTCGATAACATCATAATGCATTAAGCAAAATACAAGAAACCTTTAAATCCCCCCAAGACTATTCTCTGTAAGAGTTGCTAATGTGGATCAGGAGATTTTATTAAAGTTACATATGAGCTTCCCTGTCAGAGGGGTTGAATTTCACTAGCAGAGTAAAAGGTCATACTTCCCCTCTGTTCAGATTTGGAAATTTGAGCCAACAGGCTGGGATACAAGTGTGCCGTCAGCAGATCCCAGTGAAGAGAGTTCTTGTGGGGACCTCTGCAGGCGAGGCGATCTTGGGGCGATCCTGAGGACTCAGCTTATAAATGGACACTTCTGAGTCCGCTTCCTTCCCCAGCACCCCTTGCCATGGTGGGCGAGCTCTGTCGGGGCGTTCAGGGCTGCTTCACCTGGTCAGCTCTGGCAGGGGGAGGCCAGGGAGCAGGGCGAGCAAGACGTGGGTAAGAACGCTGATCGAGCAGAGGACCTGGTTTTACCACTCACGAGCTCTGTGATGTTTTAGAAGAAGCTAGACAAGGATCAAAACAGCAATAAAGGATTTCCATTATTCACAGAGCCCTTGTTATATGCCAGGCCCTCGCTAAGTGGTTTTCAGACTCTTCCATTCAGATCTGACCCCAGCATTGTGATGATCTCTGCATTTTCCAGGAGTGGAGCTCCCAGATCATTAAGTGGTGGAGTTGGTACCCTCCAGATCATCTGTCTGTGAAATCCCTGCTCTGACCACTGACCCAGGAGGCGTCCCTAATGCGTCCGATCCTGGGGGACTCCTGTGACAATACTCAAAAGAAACTCAGTCACTCAAAGCTTGTGGCCTTTGACAAAGTCTCTCATAGGCTGTCCTTTCCATGCCCTTCCTTACATGATAATGAAAGGGAGAAGGAAGGTTTGGGTGTTTGGTGCTGTGGTCGCTGAAGCCGGAGGAAGAAGATGGCTTGAGGCAGGATTTGCCCTCCTTCCTCCAGACTCCTAGAAAGCTGAACTGGGAGCTCTCAGCCAAACAGAAGTTTTTGAATTAGCCGCATGGTTCCCATGGTTGCATAGGCTTAAAATGTTTCCTGTGCTTTTAGTTCAAAATTAGTTATCCCTCTCCAGCTTCGGAGTCCCACTTTGTAAACAGGTGCATTCTGCACAAAAGTGGCTCTCGGTGGGTAATTTTCACCTTGGAGAGACTGTAGTTTTCTCCCTGTTTCATGCCCCCGCCTCCTTAATACTCTTGTGTTTTGTGCCCTCCTGCAGCTTCGGCATCCAGCATGACGGGAAGGAGAATGACTGTGAGCCCGTGGGCAGGCACCCATACATCATGTCCCGCCAGCTCCAGTACAACCCCACCCCACTGACGTGGTCCAAGTGCAGCAAGGAGTACATCACCCGCTTCCTGGAGTAAGTGACAGCACGTTTCAGGACGGCCTGACTTGGCGCTCTTGAAACTGGAAGTCCATTGGAGTTTTACCTGAGGCCGGGAGAAGTCTCCATTCCTCTCACAGATCATCGGATCAGGTGGCATCAGAAGGGGGGATTTCACTTCTGCTCTCTGCCCCTGAGATGTAGGTGGGTCCTGCCTTCCCACCTCGCCAGGTGAATGTGCCGTCCCGTTGCTTGCTCCCGCTCAGGGAGGCTCTTTATGATCTGAGTGTGTAAGTCCCCGGGCACTGGCAGGAACAGCTGGGATATGTTTCGAGTGGTCTCTGAAACCCCTCTGATGATGTTATTTTACTCTCCCGCTTGTATTTCCTGGCTCACAGCTGAAGTAACAGTGTGGGGTATGATTTAATTTCCTTTTAGGCCATTCCTACATCTTGTGCCTGGAGGGTTCTGTGCCTTGTGGAAATAAAGTTGTTTTGAAGGACAAAGAGTAAACCACAGGGATGGAGGTTTCTGTTGAATAAAACACTAAAGACAAAGAAAATCATAAGCAACTGTTCTCCTTTCTGGTAACTTGTTTTCAGCCGGGGCTGGGGCTTTTGTCTTGATGACATCCCCCAAAAGAAAGGCTTGAAGTCCAAGGTCATTGCCCCTGGAGTGATCTATGATGTCCACCATCAATGCCAACTGCAGTATGGCCCCAATGCCACCTTCTGCCAGGAAGTAGAAGTAAGTGTTGGGTATCTTGGTGCCTCTGGTGGGTGTGTACCGGGCTTGAGATCTCTAGCATGCTGAAGGAGGGGTCAGGGAAATATTTGGTAATCCAAAGAACCAGACACAGAAATAGAAACCTTCTATTCATGGCAAGGTGTTTGTAAGACAGAAGGTGTGAAGTTGGAGTCATTTACATTCCTTGACCGTGCCTCCTTGGTATTCTGTGGAGACAGCAATCCTTTGCAAGTGGTGAAGAACATTTTATAGTGATTTTCAGGAATCACAGTGATCCACACCTGTAGACTCCATAGTAACCTAAAGTTGCTCCCTTTCCTGAATTTTCATCTGGTTGTAGAGAACCCCCAGATCCCAAAGTAGGAATAAGATTCATCCCAATTCATTCTTCTCCTTAATTTTTAAAATCCAAATTTTTAAAAAAGATTTTGTCTATTTATTATTTGAGATTGAGAGAGAGAAGGAGGGAGCAGAGGAATAGGGATAAGCAGATTCTGCTGAGCATGGAGCCCAATGTGGGGCTCAATTCCACCCCCCTGAGATCGCAGCCCAAGCTGAAATCAAGAGTCAGATGCCTAACCGACTGAGTCACCCAGGCACCCCTCAATATCCAAATGTTAAGTCAAGCCCTGACATTTAACCTCCCAAAGAGTTTGTGGCTCTGCCCTGTTGTCTTCATTTCCACTGTCCTGTCTTGATTCAGTCTCTCATTTTCTCTCCTTGGCGATTGTAATTACCTAGTCTCCCCCCATTCAAATTGTTGCTCAGGTTATTTCAAAACAACACAGATCTAACCACAGCTCTGCTCCGCTCTTAGGGTCCACGGACCACAGGATGAAGTCCCAACTCCTTTGTGTGGCATTCCTTTGTGATCTGAGTCTGGCCTATTCTCTGAATGCATCCCTTTCAGAGTGAAGGTGCCAGTGTTAACACATAGACATGGGCGAGGCAAGACCCATTGAACCCCTCCCAGATTTGGTGCCGTGTACTGAGTGAGATGAAAAAGATTAGCCCGCAGAAATTAGTAAGATAAGTTGTCTGACCTTGAGGAGCTTGTGGTCTGGTGGAGGAGGCAGACAGAACAATTTCAATACAGTGAGATCAATACACAAAAAGACATGTAGAAAGACCTTTTGAGGAGGCAGTTAGTAACTGTGCTTAAACACAATGAGCAAGACTTAATAGAGAAGGTCAAGTTGGTGCAAAAACTCATGACCCCTCCCTCCTAACTCGTTCCCAAGTTATGCCAATTCTACCTCCTGAATATCTCTAAAATCCACCAAGTCCTAGGTGACTGCAATAGTTCTCCCACTGCTCTCCTTTCCTGGAGTTTGACTACTTCTCTCAACTCTGATCCATCCCCCAAATGCAGCCAAAGTGACCTTTGTAAATGGAAACTGGATTGTGTTCCTCTCTGATTAAAATATTTCAGTCACCCCATTCCCTACGATGAAGTTTACATTCTCTAAAATGGCTTAAAAGGGGCCTCAGGATTCATCCCATCTCTTGTTCTCTGGCCTTATCTCTTAAAATACTGTTTTAATCCTCCATTCTGTAACCCAGAGTTCTACCTGCGTGTATGTTGGTCTTTATCACTAATCTTTCATATTTTGGGACCTCACCTTCATATTTTTTGTCCCTTTATATTTCTGCATTTTGTGTAATTTATTTATCTTTTGACTCACTAGGTCTCTCTTTAGGTATAACTACTCCTCTATTTAAGCTGTCTGTTGACTTCTTAATCTTATTTATGTTTTGTTTTGTTTTTTTACTTTTGACAGTTTATTTGGTTATTTTTCTAATTTTTCTCTGTTATGGTTTCTTGTTTCTAATTCAGATTTTCAATATGATCTTTCATTTTTTATTTATATTTGAGACATTTATTTTGCAATTTATGTTGCATAATTCCAGAATCCTAAGTCTATGTGGAACTGTTTCTCCTATTTGGGATTTTTTTGTAGGTCTCTCTTATTATAGATGATTTCCTTGTCTTGATTTTTGTTTTTATTGTAAGCTGTTGGTTGTGAAACTTCCTATCAAGTTATTCTTTAAGGCTGAGATGGCTGGCACATTCTTCCAGAGAGCATTTGGGGTCAGTTAAAATAAATTATTGGTTAGATGTTGTTTGACTACAAGAGTTGTGTGAGGGCCAACATGGGTACAAACTCTCAGGGGTAACATTTACCATGCCTTCTAGAGTTAAAATCAAAACAGACACGTTTCCCAGCTGTATCCCCAGGTTTCTCTTAGTTCACCATTTCACACAGGGCTAGTCCTTTGGGGTTACAGTCTTTATGAGGTCTCCATTCCAACTTTCCATGCTACTCAGGCCCAGGTCATTGTCTCCAGCACTCAGGTGACCATTAAAACTAAAGTCTAAGTGACCAGGTTTGTATCTCTAGATCTCCAACATTTTTGCTACATTTTTAGCCTCTGAGGATTTCTCTTACCTTCTTGCCAACTCAGGAATGCATTTAAAATATTTCTACCCACAATTTTAGATGTTTTACAAAGGTAAGGATTTTCCAGGGTATCCTGTGGTTTACTGGACACAGATCACCCTGATTACCTCTGGTCAATTACTGTTTCATGCTCTGTGTTTATCCATGTACTGAACAGCCTCAATCCCTAAAAGTGCTGTGGGTTCTCCACCACCTCCTGAGCTCTGTATGCTCTGGTTCCTCTGCACCATCCCTCCTATTCATCATTTGGAGCTCAGCTTAAACATCATTTTGCATTCTATTCTGTGTTTTCTTGGACAAAGACTTTATCAGATGATATTATAGTTGCTTTCTATTTATCTGTGCCCTCACCTCACTCTGAGGGAACCTTTCATTCCTGACATTCAGCAGGGCCTGGCACGTAGATAAGTAGAGCGAAGACTTGAGATAAATGAATGAAGACTTCAGATTCCTGCATATTGCAGCCAAGATAACCTAATTGTTTTCAGTAAAGAAAAAAAAAAACTAAAATACCAGAGAATATAATATTAACCTTCTTTGTTAAAGCCTTTTTTAAATCTTGAAACAGTTTACAACTCAAAAAAGTTGGAAAAACAGTACAGTGTTTGTGTACCCTTTACCTAGCACATCATTCTTTATAAATGCATAATGAAATTATAAGAAAGTTTAAAAAAAATCCTCGGGGGGGAAAAAAACTAAAGAAGGGAGTGATAAGCACGTTGAGGCTGACGGGGAGAAAACCAGAGAGCCTTAATTTTAACATCCAGTGGCAACAAATGATGACATGCACCCCTGGAGCAAGGCAGGGAGTTGGAAGTGAGACCCTTACACAAAGCTGGGGGACTTGAGGAGAGGGGAGCTAGAAGAACTCATTGGCAACAAAGGTAAAGATGGCAGAGAAGCATCTTTTATCTCAGCTTGGGTTTTGAGGGGGAGGGATGCTGGTAGATAACTTTCTCACTAGCAAATACTTGACCACAGGCCAGCCTCACTGATTTTGAGTTCAAATTTATACTCTCGTGTGGTTATAATGGAGGATAGTCGGAAGAAAGGCAGACGGGCAAGGCCCACCCCTCTCCCCCAGGGGAAACTACCATTAAAAGGAAAAAGACCCCATGTTATTATTGTCCACCACCCTGAAAGGAGACCTCTCCCCTTTCCCACGTGAACAACTACCTGAGAAGTAGATGAGCATGTAGACAAAAACCTGATTGGGTGACAGGCACACGGAAGGTTAATCAGATAAAGACAGCCCGCCAACAATCTCATAAAAACCCCTAGATTTAAACGCCAAAATGCCAACCCTCTCTGCTCCCATCCCTCTTCGGGAGCTTTGTACTATCCCCAATAAACTTTGTTCTGCTGTCCACCACTCTTCATCTGATCTACTTCTTCATTCTTTGAAGTGGCGTAAACTGAGAACTGTAGGCACTAAAGGAAAAGAAATCCTGAAACAGAGAACCCTTATGCCAAAAAAATTTAAGATAAACATATTTCTGACCTGGTAAAACCATGGGACACCTGGTAGAAACAAAGATTAAAAACCTGCCTTGGAGAAACCAATGCTCAGCTAAGATGCAGAAAAATCTCCAATAGATAAAGCTTCTGATTAGATGAATTCATCATTCGTCTTCTAATTCAAAATTTAAAACAATCTACAGCTAAGTGAAGAGAGATAAACCATCAATGACTTAGGATAAGTGAATATTTTAGGTAAGGATAATAAAATGAATGCCTAAAAGAAGAGTTACATTTGAGAAAAGGAAAAATATACTAGAAGATATTTGTAAGGTATATATGAAAAACAGTTACAGCCTCTAGAAATGAAAAATATGGTCACTGATTTTAAACTCAGTGTTTGGATTAGACAGCAGACTTGACACAGTTGAAGAGAAAATCAATCAGCTGGAATTTAGAGTTGAGAAAATTACCTCCCATCTCACTTGAGTATTTCCCAGAGTTGCATGATGGAAAACCAGACTTTTTCAACTTCTATATACAAGAAAATGGACAGTTCAAAAATATAAAAGTGAAGTTGAGATGTGAAGGACAGAATGGGAAGGCTCATGAGCAGCAGTTAAGAGTTCCAGGAGAGAACAGCGGTAATCAGGGAGAGGCAAAACTTAGATCAAGATTGAGAATTCTCTAAAATTGTGTAAAGATATGAAATCTTATTTTAAAAAACATTGAATCTAGAACATAGTTAAATAGATGGAATGATGGATGATGGGTGGATAGAAGAAAGACTAAAAGGTGGATAGGAGCAGCGGAGCCATTTCTGATGATATGTAAGAATCTTGTCAACTTTCCCTTGTTCCTACTGTAGGAGGAGAAACAATAGGGAAGACCCGTTTCACTCCCTGGCAGATAAAACAAGCTGGCTACCTGAGTCATAAGTAAATAAGCTTAGGCTGTCTAAGTCGAATAGTTTCCGTTTCCTTCAGTGAGCAGGCTCAAGTTATAACCGCCCAACTGTTTGTAATCAGAGTCCTTTGTGCATAGTTTGCTTTGGCCCTTGATGGTTGCTGTCACCAGTTACCCTACCTGAGGTCACTGATGCTGTGTCACCCATACAGAAATTAGTCTCCATTCCTAGGAAATGCGTTTTATCTCCTATTTTCTTTTTTTTCTTTCTTTTTTTTTTTTTATTTGACAGAGAGAGAGATAGTGAGAGCAGGAACACAAGCAGGGGGAGTGGGAGAGGGAGAAGCAGACTTCCTGCCGAGCAGGGAGCCCGATGTGGGACTCGATCCCAGGACCCTGGGATCATGACCTGAGCTGAAGGCAGACGCTTAACGACTGAGCCACCCAGGCGCCCTATCTCCTATTTTCTTATTGCTTAGTAGACTATACCACTGTGTATGAATGATGGCAAAGCCCAAATTAAGTTTGAATCGAGAGTTCTTGAATGAGCCTTTCTTCTCACTCTTGCTCACTGCCAACAGCAGCATCATTGTGAGTCTGTGGGTGACCGAGTGTGTATTTCACCATCCCTGTAGAAATGCTTTTGTGCGAGTGTTGAAAATCCCAAAGAGTACAATTTCACACTTGTTTTCCAGAATGTCTGTCAGACCCTGTGGTGCTCAGTGAAAGGCTTTTGTCGCTCTAAGCTGGATGCCGCTGCAGATGGGACCCGATGTGGTGAGAAGAAGGTGACGTGTTGGGCTGAGGAAGGAAGGTGGGAGTGGGGTGGGCCCAGGGTTCTTGGGAGGAACAGGGAGAGGGCCCTGGAGAGCAGCTGTCTGGGTGAATGGAGGTCACACAATCAGACTAGCCAGGGAGAAGGATTCTATTTCCATGACGCCTTTTGAGCTTTCATCGGAAACCGTGAAGGAGAGAGGGCTGAGGCCCAGTCCCACACTTCACTTGCAAAACATCTGTCCCATCTTTTCTTGATGAACGTCTGCAGATTTTATGGCCAATAACATCTGCTGAGCTTATTATCACCCTTCATTTTGACTTCTTCCCCCCTCCATGTTAAAAACTGAAAAGGCAAGCCAGTGGCTTCTGCCTTCCAAAGATGCTGCATTTGAGCCACTTGTTATCTTCATTCTCATCATCTGATCGGACTACATTTCTTGAAATTCTGCCCATTTAACTGAGGAGGAAAGCCAGACACCCAAGAATTCAGATGATAGAAATCCTGCAGACTGCTTGAGAGCAGGGTCATGTGTGCTGCTCAGCAAGACCAGTTGAGCTTGTTGTGAGCCTAAGATCCAGACATTTAATGTGTATTTTTATGCAGCTTAAGAGTGGCATGCTCCATCACCAAGATTATAGAACTTGGTCACAATACACAGTGACCAGAAATAATGAGGAAAAGGAGGCCAGCAGAGAAAACATGCCCAAATCCTCAAACAACCAAGTTGCATTGTCTTTTCTTTCTTTTTTGTATGTTCGCCTTCTTAAACTGACAGTTGTGGGAGGATGGCCTTGAAGAGAAAGGAATTTTTTCTGAGCCACAGCTAGAACTGCAAACAACAGATAGAGTTAACAGGGAAGCAAAAATTGTTCTCGATATTAGAAAGAACTTCAACTAGTGTTTTTTGGCAATGAGTGGACTTTCTGCAAGAGGATGAGGTATCTGCTGCCGACATGAGATACCCACAGAGGCTACAGAGAAATGTTATCTCAATGTCAGTCTGCAAAATGTTTGTTTATGGTCTGCAGCAAGATAAGGAGCTTGCAGCAAAAAGTAAATCAATTACATTACAAAACAACTGTGTTACTAAGCAGACTGAGCCGCCGTGCACGTCACAGGAAGACTTTCTCAGTGAAGGAAGCGGTGTGTGGATTTGCCTTCTGGCATGCCTTCTGCCAACCTCACCGAATTGGCTGACTGCAACAAGGCAGCATAAAGATCCCTTCGGTCCCTGACATTGTCTGATTCTAAAACCCAAGACTCTTGGGGGACATTTTTTTGTAAGCCCTTCTTTGTTCTCCATATGCTGTGTGACCATAGGAAGGCTGTTTGCTCCGGGAGAATTGGGTTTAGACTTCTGGGGTTCTTGGCTCAGCTTGCTATGGGAACCTTCATGACGTATACATCTCCTGCCTCTTCCCTCCCTAGTGGTGTATGGCTGGCAAGTGTATCACAGTGGGGAAGAAACCAGAGAGCATTCCTGGGGGCTGGGGCCGCTGGTCACCCTGGTCCCACTGTTCCAGGACCTGTGGGGCCGGAGCCCAGAGTGCAGAGAGGCTCTGCAACAATCCTGAGTAAGTCTGGCCAAAACTATTTCCCTTCCTTCCACGAGCGCCAGAGACCAATCTTGGATAACGTGATGCCAGTGAGCCCAAGCCTCCTAGGAGAAATTCAGTGGGCTCCTAAAGACTAAAGGGAACCAGAAGATTCTTAAAAATATGGTTCTGTTTTGTTTCGTTTTGGTGTGGCACTGGATGCATACTAGAACTTGGGTAAGTAAGCTGATTCCATCATTTGGAGAAATAAGCAAATTTGCAAGAGTATAGTCTATGTGAAAGGTCTTAGGAGACTATGCAGTGAAATCCTTCTAGATAACATCACTCCGTCAGTGAGAGATTACTTAATACTCAATTTTGTTCCTAAGACTGTAGCTTTCTTTCAATCATAATGAACGTTTAATTTTATAAAAATAATTTTCTTCCCTTAAGTAACTAATAAAATAGTACATTTTTGAGGATAATTATTTTGAATGTTTTAGATAAGGATTTTATGAACCTTAAGCTTCCATATTAGCCATATTAAAGGTTCCATAGAAGTTATTTCACAAAGCGGCTTTCAATTTTTTAATCAAAGTGCTTAAGTTTTTCATTATTTTAAATTTGTATGATGCTACTATATATGAATTAAATTTAAATTCCCTTGCTTTCCAAATATATATGACATTCATATTTTAGAAAAAAGATTTTATTTATTTATTTGAGAGAGAGAGAGAGTGAGAGAGAGCATGAGCAGAGGGAGAGGGAGATGGAGAGGGAGAAGCAGACTCCCCGCTGAGCAGGGAGCCTGATGTGAGCAGAACCCTAGGATCATGACCTGAGCTGAAGGCAGACGCTTAACTGACTGAACCACCCAGTGCCCCCCAAATATATATGACATTCTTAACTTCATTATTTCCTGGTATATGAGTTCCCAAGTAAAATTTTTAAGAAGTGTACATATGATGCCTCTGGTAAGTAGAAAATATGTTAAGCTTCTTTTACTTAGATTTTCATTAGTCTGCACTGAAGAGTAAGAGTCTCTTTTTCTTTTTATAGGCAAATGATAAATGTGATTACAATCTCATTGTAATGAGATACTGATACCCTCAGTATCTCAGTTCCAAATATTACTCCTCCTTTTTATTAATAAATATATTACTATATGTAATATGTGTGCATGTATATATACACATCACTATATATATTTAATAAAAATACATAATAAATTTCTCCTAAAGATTAAATTAATATATATAAAGAGTTTAACACAATACCTACTACATTAAATTGTCCATAAATGGTAGGTATTATAGTAGTTATTATATCTTTTCTCATTTACCACACATATAAGTGTACCTTTGAGGAATTTGGATGAAATTGTTTTTAAATCTTACTCTTTGATAAAAGTTGCTTTTGTTTAAATACAAGATTTCTGTGGCTTCAGAAATTAGAAGCCAGGGATTTCTTATTTTTGCAGAAAATCTTCATTTTATGGGTTATTTCCATGTGATAAGAAATATGATTTCCATTTTAGAGATCAGGAAATGTAGGCGATTTGCTCTGGGACCTATTGTTAGTGCTCTGTATTCAGTCACCGCTGTCTACAGCCTCTCGGGAGGATGGTCAGTAATCTGTGGTGGTCAGAAAGGGACATCTTTGTTGAGGAACTGTAGGATGAATCTCTAACTTGGCCTCATGAGAAAAATGGTTCTAACACCCATCTTAGAGACCACAGTTTGTCATAGAGTCTTCTCAGGTGAGTGACCAAGTCTGATCTCCGTAGCTGGTTTGCTTAAGTTTGTTGAAAACAATGACAATGGAAAAACAGCCTCAGATTCAGTTGTGTGCTTCAGGTTATAGATTCAGGCCAGTGCATGATCAGCTGACATTGAGACTCTACCCTTGATGTTGGTCAGGTGTCTAGTGAGAAGCCAGCAGGGCTTGTAAAAGGCTTTCAGTGATGTTTGTTGGATGGAAATGAACTGGAGAGGTGCTGAGTCATAGAGTGTCACTCTATCATCATGAATAGAAAACCGATCTAACCTCAGATATCATGGACAATTCTTACTACCTTTTACATGGAGTCAGTGAAAGTGAACTGTCTTGGTCAAAGCTCTTTTATGTTCGAGGAACAGAAGCCTATTCAAGCCACATTGAGAAAGGGAGGGAGGGAAGTATAGAAAAATCTCATAGGTATTCAAGGAGAGCAAAGTATAGCAGAACCTCACGAGAAGTACAACTGCAACCAGAAATGAACCCGACTGCCAAGGTTTGAGGTCTCTGTCCCCCTAGATTGTATGGTCCGGCAATAAAACAGTGGATGAGCGCTCAGGCTATGGATTAAAGCAGATAAGGGTTTAAATCTTGGCTCTCTGTCAGCTGGGCACTTTGGGAAGATGTCCTACTTTCCCGTGCCTTTAGAATATTATTTCATTTAGGCTGCTCACTTGCATGCTTTCTGCCTTTTCACTGAGAAGCCACTTCCATCCATCCTTTAAGGCCATTCTCCAGGACAGTTCCGTGAGTTCTTTCCAATCAGCCTGACTTCCACTATTCTCTTCCTTCTTCAAACTCACATTGTACTTACAGTCAGGGATACATAATTGCTCTTAAATTTTCTCTTATTTATTATATAGATGATTTTTTTTTCTCCTCAAGATTATAAGCTTCTAGGAGACACAGGGCATGGGTTGACCTTTTTTTGGACTCTGTCCTCCCTGGAAATGATGTTGAGTACATTGTATAAATACTTGTTGATTATTATTTATAATAATCCAACAATGCTGTCATTTTGAACTCTTACCCTGTGTTAGCTACTCTACTAAATCTTTATGCATTGTCTCGTTTAGTCCTCCCATCTTGTGAGATAAGAACTATTATGCTCATTTCACAAATAAAAAAAAATTGTGGCCCAGAGAAATAAGATAACTTGTTCAAAATCATCTAACTAATAATACAAAGTAAAGCAGAATTCAAACCCTAAGCTATTTGAGCCCATTATGCTGCATTGCAAAAGTAGACACAATTCCTGATTTCAGATGCAGCAAGGTGGAGACAAGAAGACATACATAGATTGCTTGGAGCTTTGTTAAAGGACAGAGAGTTCCTCCTCTTCTGTGACAGCAGTTCTGCTATATTTCCTCCTCCCTTTTTGAGTGAATAATTGATCCTGATGGGAAGGTTGCTATTGCCCTTGTGTGTATTGCAAAGGAAATAAAAGGTTGAGAAGGATTATTCTAAAATAAGATTAACTTATTTATTGATTGAATGTTTATTAAGAGCCTTCTGTACTCAAAGTATGACTTAGAGACCATAGATGACATAGAGCTTGGATTGGATCATCAGTGAACTGTGTTTTGGAGTGATAAGTATAGGAAGTGCATCTAGTAGGTACAATCAGGTGTCATTGAAAAAGAGAAAGAGTGTATTTCTGGCAGAAATCCAGGAAGAGTTCATAATGGAGATATAGCATTATTCTAGGTCCTGAAAGCATTGGTAGGAAGTGGTTGTTAGGATGAATTAAGTCAGGATCATGAGGGCCTTGAATATTAAGCTGAAGAGGCTGGACTCAGTTCTGTGGTCATTGGGTGCCATGAAAGGTTTTTAAACAAGAAACTAAAGTAATTAAGGTAATCATAAAAATTAGCCAGATGTGCATAGAGTAGATTGAATGAGGGCAAAGATGGGCAGAGGGGAGACAGGAGGAGAGATAAGGATTAGACTAGTTTGGTGATTGTGGGAATGAGGAGGAGGAAACAAATGCAAAGACATGACTGATGATCGGGCAGCTGATGGACAATGGGGTCAAAGGAAGGCAAAGGATGGAGGCTTCTGCAGTCTGACCACTTTTAACTTGCTAAACAGGAATTAGAGAAGGAGCGGATTTTGGAGGGAAAATGATGTATCCCTTCTCGGCGTATATTTTGAGTTTGAGTGCTCGCTTCGGCAGCACATATACTAAAAATATTTTGAGTTTGAGAGGCCGGGAAGATATACAAGCAGAAAAGATACACACGCTGTTTCAAATTAGGCCACTATAGACCTGGGCCTGAATGGTCGTGGGCAACAGCAACAGCCAAAAAATGTATAAAATTGTAAGAATTTAGGTAAAAGGTGAGTTTTGAGGGTAGAGCAGGGCGTGGTTTGGCGAAGAACAGGCGTGACCAGATGGCAAGGAATGTTGAAGGAAAAATGGTAGCCTCTAAGGAAAGGAAACGAACAGCTTGTCTGTGTCCTGCGTAGACCCAAGTTTGGCGGGAAGTACTGCACCGGGGAAAGGAAGCGCTACCGTTTGTGCAACGTCCACCCCTGCCGCCCGGACACGCCCACCTTCCGGCAGATGCAGTGCAGTGAGTTTGACACCGTTCCCTACAAGAACGAATTCTACCGCTGGTTTCCAGTTTTTAATCCAGGTAAGGAGCTATGACAGTATATTCCAGAGGTGGGGCCACAGCCATGATGAGAGAGCAGATTGCTGCGTCAGGGTGTCTGGGATGCCCTGCCAAGCTCCACAGAGAGTGAATTGCACCAGGAGGAGTTTTAGATCTTAGAAGTGGAAACGCTGGCTGGGTTAGGTTGATCAGTACACGTTGAAGGGTTCTGTGGAAAATAAAAGAGACACTTATCAAACATGGTGGCTCAGTTCAGAACAGCGGAGGTGCAGCTAAGCAGTCAGTGGGGCAAGCAGGAATTCAGTGCTGGATTGCTGATCAAAGTGCTCCTTGATGAGTGTGTGAACTGACTGTAATTTTGGCGGAAATTCAGAGAAGGTCATTGTAGGTTTGGAGTCCCTTCAAAGAAGACTGCTAAGGAAGTGTTGATGATTGTTAAGCATGAGAGGTCTTTCTACTGCAAGAAGGAACAGGGAAGGCATTTAAAATACAATCAGTCATTCCAGTTGACAGGAGGAAAAGCACAAGGAAAAACAGGATGGTAGGAATGCCTTCATCAGAAATAAATGAGAGCCAGCACTGGGCCAGAAATCAATATTTTGTTTGTACAGGACAGTATAAGAAGTGTAAAAAGTAAAATCAAGCATCTAAAGGATGCACATCTGGAGATGGGGACAAAACTGAGCTGGAGAATGAATGGAACATCAGCTTTGACAGTGTTTCCCCTGTGTAAGTGCCAGTTACACCTTCTCTTCTGAAACTGAAGAAGAATCATCAACCATTAGGTACAGATTAGCATCCAAAAATATCTGTGCAATGTGTTATTATTCAAGTAGAGAATGAAACAGAAAAGATTTTCCTGAGCTAAGGAAATTTGAGTCAAGGGAGTAAAGAATAAGCAAAATTTTCATGATTTTTTTTAAGTTTCTGAAGTTTCAGTGTGATAGAACACAAGAGGAATTGTGTGAATGAAAATTACATATTTGGACTGTTTAAAAAATTATAGAGTCAATTGTTTTTGAAAGAAAAAATAAGACTCAATAGTGCTTTGCCATTTTGGGTCTCGGAAATACCCTGATGGCTTTTGGTTGTCATGGGCAACGTTTGCTCCTTGCTCCCACACTGCTGAGCATCATTCATGCTCTAGGGGAGTGAGTCATTTGGTTATTGGGGCAATTCGGCTTCCTGACCCAGGCATTTGAATACAGCAGAACATGTGTATATACTCATGTGGACACACACACACACACACACACACAC
Organism: Mirounga leonina; assembly: GCF_011800145.1. NCBI lineage: Eukaryota > Metazoa > Chordata > Mammalia > Carnivora > Phocidae > Mirounga > Mirounga leonina. Next base: position 128,213 of record NW_023270871.1, on the reverse strand, counting down.
ACACAACTAACTAATGATGAAAGGTATATCCAGTCAGTACTATCTGTATTTATATTTTGGACATTCTCTATTTTGTTGGAATTATTTGGGATAGTAGTACTGTAGACCCCGAATGAGCAACCTTCCAGAACTAAGACAGCATAGCTGCCCCAGCGTTGTGAAAGGGGCTTAGTTTGGGGCCCGCCTCCTGTCTGATGCAGGGTGGGGCTTTGAGCTGAACTCTGACAGCTCCAATAGCCGAACCTAGAATAAGAAGATCTGATTTGACTTGGGTTTTCATTCATTTACAAAGAGTTTGTTGTATGCCTACATATTGCATAGCAGAGCAATAGGTACCAAAGAAATGAGTCATAAAAGTGGACATAAACTTCACTCACTTTGGAGGGATTGTTTTGCATCTGTCACTGATATTGAGGCTGTGTAAACCAGAGGAGGGAATTCAGCTGAGTGCCATCTGCTGAACTCACCATCCACCTGGGCTGTAAGCCTCCCTCCTCCGTCCTCGTGGCTTTCTTGCTGGCTCTGGAGCCATTATTGAAGCATAGTAACTTAGCTGCTAATCCAGAAAGCTAATACCTTGACCAACACACTGATTTATTTCCCTCATTAAACTCTAACCTGCGGAGTTGTTATTTGCTTGGTTGATGGGCACCCCTGGTGGAGAGAAGTAGGTCGTTCATGTCAACAACTGTGAATGGAGCATTAATTCTGTGCCAGGCATGGAGCACTTTACCCTCCCAGCCTTATCATTAGAAGTCACCAGAGGATAAAGCAAACGTACAGCAGGGTTTTCAACCCACTCAGTGGACAGTGAGAAGTGTCTTGGGGAGTGACCTTTGGCAGATGTGCTAACTAGCCAATGACAGAAGAATCATAGATTTAAACATTTGGAATAAGCATAGAATCTCCATCAAATCTTGTAGTATTCCATGGAATCCCAGGGCTTCCAAAAATGCTTGATTCTAGTTTCATTTTTCAAAAAACTTTTTAAACTAGTCTTTAAAAGTGCACGTGATGTGATGAGCACTGGGTGTTACACGCAACTAATGAATCATTGAACACTACATCAGAAACTAATGATGTACTAGATGTTGGCTAATTGAACATAATAATTAAAAATAAAAGTGCAATAAAGAACAGTGCTTACACTAAAAAATATTATATTTCAAATTTTAACATACCAAAGACCACCAATGCACTGACTTACACAAATTAATTTGGCATTCTGCAGATCTTGGAAAAAAGTCTCCTGTCAACACAATTTAATTGAGAAATATCCTGAGATTGCAGGCTGAGTTGCTCTAAACTGTTCTTATTTGTAACTGTTTTCCTGTATGAGTCAAGATTTTTCAATACTGTGCAACCAAAAAACTCAGAAAAAAATTAGATGCTGCCATCAAGTCTGTAACTGCCATCCATAACTTGACTTCAAAATTTCCTTTTCATCTTAATAATTTCTTTCGATCCCACTGACTTATTTTTAGCCATTATATCCTTGAACTTACAAAATTTTGCTTAATAAAATCCTGACTTTAAATCCTTGCTTTATTTGCAAGATCTTGTTGGAAAAAAGAAAAATAATTATTCTACTTAAAAGATTTAAAAACTACTAATCTAGATCAACTTCCTTTCCAAGATAGACATTTTCTTTTCCAGCACTCCTGACAAAAAAAAATTATCCAAACTCCCCTTGATCACTTCCATGTAGGTACCAGTGTGAAGAGCTGCCATGATCAACTGCATTTTCTGAGCCAGTATTTATATAAGCATGCGATTCTATATTTTCTCACTTACCCCCTTCCCATCCTTGGAGGTAGAGAAGCTTAGTCTCAGAGGAGACGATAACTTATTCATGGTGACAGGATTTTACATAATACAGCTGGAATTGAAGCATAAGTCTGACTAAGAAGCTAAAAAATGAAATCTTGCCATTTGCAACAACGTGGATGGAACTGGAGGGTATTATGCTGAGCGAAATAAGTCAATCAGAGAAAGACATGTATCACATGACCTCACTGATATGAGGAATTCTTAATCTCAGGAAACAGACTGAGGGGTGTTGGAGTGGTGGGGGGTGGGAGGGATGGGGTGGCTGGGTGATAGACACTGGGGAGGGTATGTGCTATGGTGAGCATTGTGAATTGTGTGAGACTGCTGAACCACAGACCTGTACCTCTGAAACAAACAATACATTATATGTTAAAAAAAAAGAAGAAGAAGATAGTAGGAAGGGAAAAATGAAGGGGGGGAAATCGGAAGGGGAGACGAACCATGAGAGACAATGGGCTCTGAGAAACAAACTGAGGGTTCTAGAGGGGAGGGGGTTGGGGGATGGGTTAGCCTGGTGATGGGTATTAAAGAGGGCACGTACTGCATGGAGCACTGGGTGTTATACGCAAACAATGAATCATGGAACACTACATCAAAAACTAATGATGTATGGTGATTAACATAACATAATAAAATAAAATTTAAAAAAGCTGATAGATGATAGATTGATATAAATATAGATTGAAACTAATTTATGTAGGTTCTCAGGGACTTTATTAGCCTGTGTTAATAGAAATGTGTTTATATCCTGCATCTTCTATTAGGAAACGACCAGAGCCTGGTCTCAATGTCATCACTTTCCTGGAATCTTTCTTTTTAGATTTTCTTCTTTCTCGGAACACCCAATTTAGCCCAAATTCATTTAGGCTAATTTTTTAGTTGTTGCTTCCAGATATTTAAGCCCTAGTGATGCTTGACGCCAGTGAGGTTTCCAGCAAAGGTGGGGGATCTGACACGAAGTCAGACCACATCTGCTCCTCGTGGAATAGGATTGTTCAGGAACATCTTTCAGGAATTGTTGCAGTTAGGGTTCCGAGACCGGCACTAGCAGGCAGGAAGTTCAGCAGCTGTGGAAGAAGAGGAGAGGGAAGGCAGAGGGAGTGTGCAGGGGGGAGGCTGTGCTGCAGTGCAAGCTCAGCAAAGGCTGTACCCCACCCCACGGGGAGCTCTGCAACCGGCACAGAGTTTCAGAGTTGCCAGGTTGAGGCGGGAGAGCCAGCCCTTATGCCCCGGCTCCACCGGTCACGGGGTGTGGTCTGCCTAGGGACGGAGTGAGTGTCCTTGGGTGGGGAAGCTCTTAAGCCACGGTGACAGCTCGGGGCTAGTGCAGGCGGTGCTCCCACGAGCTGGAGGGCTAAGGCCCACATCCGGGGGCCTGGGTGGTGTGCACAGAGCTTATTACAGTAATACTTGGGCTTTCGATAGAAACAGCCTTTAAAGAGAATGTAAGTGTGGGGAGCAACCTGCGAGCTCTTCTAGCCAGAAGCCACTCATTGGACAGATTAGGAATCTGAGGCTTCAAGAGAGGAAATGATGGAATAATATGGATGATGTTTGCAGACACCCCAAAGCCAGTCCCAACCCTCTTGGCCCTCACTTTCCTCTACAGTAAGAGACGGAAAATGGAAAGACTCACGAACTCATCTTCCTGGGAGACCCAATTCTGACCAAAGAGATAAAGATGGAGGCCCCACTGGGTAAAGCTTCTGGGAGGGTTTTTTGTTTTTGTTTTGTTTTTTTAGAGGCGAGTGGGGGTGCAGAGGGAGAGAGAGAATCTTAAGCAGGATCCAAGCCCAGTGCACATGCAGAGCCCGACGCGGGCTCCATCTCAGGCCCTGAGATCGTGACCTGAGCCAAAATCAAGAGTCGGATGCTTAACTGACTAAGCCACCAGGCGCCTCTGGAAAGGTTTTTAATGGTACCAACCGAGCTGGCCTTCACCCCCTCGCCTTTCTGCCATTCACCCTTCCCCCTCCGGCTGCCCGGTGGAGGGGAGGGCAGAGCAGTCACGCTGCAGCCAGAAAGTGGACACTCCCTGCCGAGTGGCTGAGCAGGAAGACTGGAAGGAGGTAAACTCCTACCTCTGAATTTCCTATCATGTGGGGGAAAATAAAGTCCTGTCTATTACAGACAAGGAAGCAACATTTTCTGCTACTTGCAGTGAAACTAATTCCTTTTTTTTTGTTTTTAAGATTTTATTTATTTGACAGGGAGAGATACAGTGAGACAGGGAACACAAGCAGGGGGAGTGGGAGAGGGAGAAGCAGACTCCCCGCCGAGCAGGGAGCCCGATGTGGGGCTCGATCCCAGGACCCTGGGATCATGACCTGAGCCGAAGGCAGTTGCTTAACGACTGAGCCACCCAGGCGCCCCAGTGAAACTAATTTCTAACTGATGTTCCACAAATAAGTGAAACCGTGTGATTATCCTGATAGTGGGGAGAGCTTATATTAGACTTAGGTCAGTATTTGCTCTGTGCCAGGCCCTCCACTCAGCATGTTATATAACCATGTTTTCCTGATTTTTTTCTCTACAAGAAAATCGTATGGGGAAATGTAGGGTTTTCACCCAATTTATCCAGATATGCTGATAGATGTAGAGAATTTAAGTGACTTGCCCAAACTCAGACTATAGAGTAGAGCCAGGAGGAATTAGCCCAGGCCTGACTGTAGCCTAAATGTTAACCAGTAAAACAGACACTGGGCTAAGCCTGTGTCCTTAACAACCAGGCATCACATTTTGAATTTTACCTAAGATGACGTTCCTATTTTAAGAACAGATGATCTCATGGCCAAGGAACTCTGGTGGGGGGAAAAGAGCCCCAACTGCTGTTTGCATTATGACAAATGCTGGCTTTGTTAAACTGATCTGTCTTGAATCCTTGAAAACCAAGTGTTTCTAAACATTTAAGCATTATGACAAAATTGTTCTTAAATAATTTAAGTTGTAATTCCAAAGGTAGAATCACAGTTCTTAAACACATTAATCAAAAGACAGAACATAAAAATGTATAGCAAACAGAAAATATTACTACATTTAGCCTCACCTAAAACATCAGTGAAATAGGTTTAATTTGTTTGAAAAAATTAGCTCTGTTCTTGTTTTTATAGCTCCACAGTTATTGTAGAATATATTAATTTTAATGCCTTCTTCTGTTTGGCTAATGTATATTTTGATATATTTGGGGATTATAATATTGCCATATCAGAAAGTAAAAGAATGTATCAGTTTAGACCAGCCAAAAGTTACAGATCTTAGCAATTATTTGATTTTTGGTAAGGAAGTTTTCATATGTTTTTTTCCTTCAAGATGATCTGAGCTTAGTCATTAAACTGAGTTTCTTTCTTAAGTTAAATATTACTTGTTACAACAATAAAACATCTTAAGTTATGCCTTCTGCTTAAGGTTTAGTATTTCTTAAAATCTGGCAAGGAATAGCAGATGTGCATATCACCCTGTCTTCTGCTCATGCACACTTCATTGTCCCATCAGATCTCACCTATAAGACACAAGTTCAAGTACAAAATTAAGAGCTTCAAGGGGTGCCTGGGTGGCTCAGTGGGTCAGGTGTCCGACTCTTGATTTTGGCTCAGGGCATGATCTCAGTGTTGCGAGATCCAGCTCCATGTCAGGCTCTGTGCTGGGCATGGAGCCTGCTTGGGATTCTCTCTCTCTCCCTCTCCCTCTGCTCCCCAACCCCACTCTCTCTCTTTCAAAAAAAAAAAAAGAAAATTAAGAGCTTTAAGACAGTGACACAGAGCATTCAATCAAGTGTGATGCCCTGGCCAACTGCTTTGGGGCTCATACCCGTGGAGACCTGCCTGAAAATGGAATGTAGAAACTGGATTTTTTTAAATGGTGAAACTCTAATAGCAATTTACTTACAAAATGTGAAATGCATCAAAAGTTTTCCTTTACCTAAGAAATACTTTTTCCCTTCTTACCAAGTTTTATCTTTGGCTTCTAATGACCACTTCTTAAAATCATTATCCGAAAATCTTGAGCCATCCTGTTTCACCAGAACCAAAAATTCAGTAGGTTCATTCAGTTACCTAAGCTTCCTTGGAGAGGATTAATCAGACAGTGTGAGGCTGAGAGTTCACCAGTAAATGAGTCTGAGACTCTTCCCTTAGCTGAATTATAAATGGATTTGAATGCTCTTGAAAGGTAGAGGAAAAAAAAAAATCTTATGATCCAAAGGGTGTGTCAGGGCAGATGAATAAATCTGAGTGAAAATACTCAACTCTGTGGATGTTCTGAAATCCATGAGGTTGGGATAGACTCTCTGATACTCATGATGACCATGGAGAACTAAGAGCATCTATTGCTACTCCTGTCTCCTTCTGCAGAGGCCCATGTCCTAGGCCAACCTAATGACATACCCAAAGCACCATGGAAGACGAAGGCCAGAGGAGATTCTTTATTAGATTATTCCTAAGACTCCATGGACCACTGTGCTTAGATTCGGTAGAAATTTGTGTTTCTTACATGAAGTAGACTTGAACTAACCTGTCAGACCTTGAAGGATTTATTAGTCATGTGTTACATAAGGAAAATGAAAAGAAGTCCTAAAAGGAGGGCCTCTCTTCATGGAGATGTGTTATTATACAGAAGAAAGGAGACCTTTCCAGTGTTCTCGTTGGATAGCCAAGACATTATTTTTTTTTATTTTATTATTTTATGTTAGTCACCATACAGTACCTCAAAAACCCCGTTAGTTTTTGATACAGTGTTCCATGTTTGCATTGTTTGCATATAACACCCAGTGCTCATTGCAATACGTGCCCTCCTTAATACCCATCACCAGGCTAACCCATCCCCCCATCCCCCTCCCCTCTGAAACCCTCAGTTTGTTTCCTGGAATCCATAGTCTCTCATGGTTCGTCTCCCCCTCCGATTCCCCCCCTTCATTTTTCCCTTCCTTCTCCTAACGTCCTCCATGCTATTCTTTATGTTCCACAAATAAGTGAAACGGTGTGATAATTGTCTTTTTCTGTTTGACTTATTTCACTTAGCATAATCCCTTCCAGTTCCATTCATGTCGATGCAAATGGTGGGTAGTCATCCTTTCTGATGACTAAGATGTTATTTTTAAAAGGAATGTATGTTTCCTTAAAAAACATGCAAGTGTACATAATAGAATGAAATAAAAATAAATTACTATCCCACCATGCTTAACTTATTCCTTAGAGGCAACCATTGTTAACAGCAGGTTTTAGTTTGCACACAAGATGAAACCATACCTTGCTAGTCTTGCAACTTTCTTTATTCATTAGCAGAATGTCATAATATTACAGCTTACTTCATTCCTTGTAGTGACTGCATACTGAGTCTGTGAATAAACTAAACAACATTATATGAGTGCAACTTCATTGATCCGTCCTTTTCTCTCTGGATAAACCTTTAATGCTGCAATGAACACCCTTGACTTCTATCACTAAGGTCAAGGTTCAGTTTTATGACTGAGTTGATTCTCTCTCCGGATCGAGATGATCTCTTTGCCACTTGGTCCCAAATTTTCTCCCTAACAGTGTTGACCTCTGTCATGTCTGTTAATTAGTAAACATGCGTTAGGAGCCTTTTCTAGGGGTAACGGCCTGCTAGTATTCATTGGGAAAGGTTAATGGTAATAACTTGCCACATCTAAACAACCACCCTGTGCCAGATACCCCATTAGAGGTTTTAATATCATTCTCGGACAAGCCCACTGCTCAGACTAGAGACCGAGGAGGCCTTGGGTGAGATGTAGGGGTCAGGGCCGAGACTGGAATCCCTGGGGATCTGATGTTCAAGCTGTGTGAAGCAGAATCCCCTGGACTGTGCTTATTCTCACCTTTGTTGTGCAGTTGAGTCCTCAACAAGCATGTCTTACGGCTCCTCCTCCACATTCTGAGCTGGCCAATAATGGCCGGTCAATGCACAGAGGATCTAAGTGTCCTCGAGGACATTGCAGCTTGGCTGAGGAGCTTGTAAAATCCATAGTCTCGAAAGCATAGAGCTGTGAAGACCTCAGTAGTTACTGTGTGAGCAGAACATCTTTGAACTGGGCCCAGAGTGGCAGTAAAGGAAAGTCATGGAACCACCTGCTGATCTAGCAGGGATCTAGAATTTTTTATGCTAAACTGACAAGACAGAAATTGTTTAGGAAATAGTAACACAAAGTCTGGATTTAGTGTAGAACTGATTAGAAGTGGTGTAACAGAATAATCTGAAGGAGAAGAGGCTATTTCAGGAAAGGTTTGTCTGTGTGGGAAGGAGAACTGAACCAGCATTACAAAATATGTGTCTTTTGGCTGCTATGGGAGAAGATTGGAATGATAGAAGCATAGCATGGTGGGGCAACCCCAAGACCTTTAGAATTCATCTAGAGTTTATGGTAAAGAGGTGAAAACAACAATCATAACTGCCATTTGTCGAGCACTTACTGTTATACCAGATCCCATGCAGAGTGCTCAACATATGATCTCTGTCTTAACCCTCACCAATTGCATTGCCAGGTGGGTATTATTATCCCCGTTTTTCAGATGAAGAAACTGAGTCACAGAAAGCTTAGTAACTTTCTCAAGGAAATATTGGACTTTCATGAGCTAAAATTTTACATACACTCTCTGTAGAAATCAGAGGCTGGTGATTCTCTGTATTTAAGCCCTGTGAGAGAATATTAAAATGGAGTCCCACTGGAATTCTACCAAGTTCTCACCTCAGATATGAGCTGTAAATAAATGCATTGCCTAATAACCTAAAGAGTAGATACTTCAGAGAGCTTTTGTTAAAGAAAATTCTGTGCCTGTAGGTTAGGGGATAGTAGAGTGGGCTCTAAGCTAAAGCACCAGGTTTAGCTCTACCACTCACACTGTGAGATCTCGGGAAACTCCATTTTTCTGTGCCTTATCTATGAAATGGTGATAATAAAAGAACTAACACCATAGGGGGGTTGTGACTGTTAAAATGAGAGATCACTGCTGTGAAGCACAACAAGATCTGGGAAAGAGTGTGCAAATGATATATTGGCTGTTTTTTTTTTTTTAATTTTTTAAATTTATTTATTTGACAGAGACAGAGAGAGCAGGAACACAAGCAGGGGGAGTGGGAGAGGGAGAAGCAGGCTTCCCGCTGAGCCGGGAGCCCGATGTGGGACTCGATCCCAGGACCCCGGGATCATGACCTGAGCCGAAGGCAGTCGCTTAACCAACTGAGCCGCCCAGGCGCCCTTGGCTGTTATTTTATTAAGCAAAATTCCTCTTAACTCACCATATAAACAAGACTAGTGAAAGTCTCTGGATAGTTTTTTCCTTCAGGGAGTGAGTCAAATAGTACAAGCCCAGAGGGAGTAAAACTAAGGCAACCGTTGGAACTTCACCAGTCTGGAATTCAGTACAACACTTGCCATTGGATGGGGATTTCCTTGCTAGGAGGACCCATTTATACACAACCCCTGAGAGTGAGCACCATCTTAAATTTTGCAGCCTCTTCATTTCTAGTCCCAGCCCTTCCCAGCAGGCTGCAACAGATAATTCCTTTAGAAAAGCTCCGGAATTACTCAGAGCTGCTTTCTCTTTGTGCTTTATGTGTCCAAATACAAAATCTCAAATCCAAATTCTAAAGCTCAAATCAAAGTCTTATTTAACAGTGTTTCCCCTGCCTCCATCCTTCTACTTAATAGCCCAGTGTTTCATGAAATGATTCCCCAGATTCAGCACACCTGGATGGGTGATCCCATCTCCAGGAGAGCAGAGCTGCACCCAGGGGGCTCCCTCTACGTCCCTTCTGTTCTGGTTCAGGCAGTGACAGAGCTAATCACATTGCCAGGAATAAAGGTTTACAATAATCCCAAGTCTTGCTTTGTCCCCGGGTCTTCTGGTCCTTTTCCATTGGTGCTTTGTGCTGTGATCTCTCCAACTCATTTTGACTTTGTTCATTTCCTCAGACAACTTATCCACTGCTCTTTGTATAACATCAGTCAGTATGCTTCCTTTGTTTTTACCTTTGTCCTCTAAGCTTTAAACAGATGCTCTTGACCTCTGTCTCAAGTTTGCCCAGAACTTCTGCTCTTAGTTATGTTTGTGTTTTGTACTTTTATTTCTTTACCAAATGGATCTTGCATTCTTGAGCAGCCATACCTAGGGTTGAACACTCTGGCTTTGTGTTAGCTGGGTATTTGTATTAGCATCCACACTGGGTGGGTCCATGGCATATGGTCGATGGCTGGTCTCATTGAGCTCTCAGCTGGTCACCCCCCCCCAGAAACTCAAGTCCTTCCTCAATAAACAGATCCAAAAGAGATTCCCCACAAGAAAGACCTTTCTGAAAAATACATTCTCAGGTTTTTCAATTAAAAAAAAAACAAGATGTAACATTCACAAGGAAATTGCTATATGAATTCTTCATATCATACACAGGTATTACCTATTAAAATTTTTAAGGCAATTTATGCTTTCAAAGTTATCTTTCTGGTTACTGTATTTACCTATGTATAGGTACATATTTTATTAAGTAAATCTTTAGAACAGTTCTTGTGCTGGAAATCAACCCATCCTCATTCACAAGGGAGTAGAAAATTGAACCCTAAAATATATTCATTGTAGGACCCAGCATAATGGGATAGACCATTACGGTAAGCACGTTGACTTCAGCTTCAGCAAAAAATCAGGCTTTCTGTTTCTCTGTGTTTGTAAATCTGTGTCCAAGGACTTCTTGGACTTGAGGAGAGCAAAGGAAGATGTTCGTTGGTGGTGGGGTCATGATAGTGGTGGCAGTGTTCGTAGAGACCTGGCCCCGTGGGAGGGGACTGCCTCTTCCCTAGAGGTCTACTTACTTTGCAGCAAACGGTGGGCAGGCGCCATGCTTGTCTGGAGTCCTGTGGTTGCTTTTACTTCGTTTCTAGGTTAACACCAGAGGCTCCGCACCTTCTCTTTAGAAGCACAGTTCAGTGTTTGATTGAAAGGTCTCATCATTTATAACAAAGGGCATAACATTTTAAACAATCTTCTAGATTTAATTTGTTGTAGAACCCTTTAACTGGAAAAAGAAAAAAAAGCCTGCCTTTCAGCATGTGTCACAGGAAAGGTGAAAGATGGGAACCTCCAGATAAACGACTCTTGGGGGGTAGTATGTACAAAAATAATCCTGCAGGAAGGGTGCTGAGCTAAAAAAGCTAACTTGCAAGGATTTGTCTCTTTTTCACTCCAGCACATCCTTGTGAGCTCTACTGCCGACCCATAGATGGCCAGTTTTCCGAGAAAATGCTGGATGCTGTCATTGATGGTACCCCTTGCTTTGAAGGTGGCAACAGCAGAAATGTCTGTATTAATGGCATATGTAAGGTATTGGGTATGTTTCCTTAATCTACAACTTTATAAAAATCATGATTTTTATTAATTCAGGAAGTCAGGTGTTCTAAGCTTTTGCTTTCATGACATTGGCACGAAAACCTCACATTGGTCTGGTTTTTATATGTGATCTGTGAGACAGGAATTTACAGTGTTGATCAGAGCCAACAGTTTGGAACTGAATGCTTTCCCTCCTGCTGTGGTCTTTCTTTCTTGACTTACTGATGTTTTCTGTGATATCATTTTAGGCATTAGAACAGAGTAAAATTGAAGAAGCAATTTAAAGGAAGAATTATTAGGAAGAGACGACCCTGATTATTTTTGTGGTATTAAATTATTTATTGGTTACTTGCCAGCAGAGTGCTTAAATTTGAGAAAAAGCTGAAATTAACAATAGTTTGTGTAGTGTTTTGTGCAAAGCATTTTTACATGTAATTCTCCATTGATTACCAACATGATCCACCTTAGGAAGAGAGATGGCATGACAGGTAGTTTTCAGCCAGGTCTTCTGATTTCTGTTTAGCTTTTCCACACTGACTCCATTAATCAACTCCGCCTTTTCAGAAATGACTGAGACCTGATTTGTCAGTGCTTTTATATGCACAACCATTGAAGAACTCTTTTCCGGTGCTTGCCGTTTAGTTTGCAAGGAACTGATGAACAAGTTTTGTGATCCAACACCCAGGCATAAATCTCTGTTTAAAGAAAAGGTGTTTTTAATCAATGAAGGAGAAGTTATATAAAAGTTCTAATTAGCTGTTAGGAAAGCACAATGATTAGTGCTCAGGCTCTAGAATCTGAACTTAATACCGTTGTGTACCAATTGTATAACTCTGTATATTTTGCTGAGACTCAGTTTTCTTTTCTTAAAATTGGAATGTTAATGTAACTTCCTAGTTGGTGTCCAAAAGATTAAAGACAGACATCTATGTTAAGCCCCTAACAGAGCCCCTGACACACAATAAACTTCTAATTCATTTTATTTCCTTTTGTAAATGTTTATCGTAATTTTTTTTCCACTGGACTAAATTGGTGTCATGGAAAGCTCCTGCCCATAAATGTTCACTGCCCCGGAAAGATATATTTATCACCTTGAAGTTGCCTATTGACTTATTCCAGTAGTGACCAAAGCATAGGAGGCAACATGACAATTCCCGGGAATGGGTGAGTTAAAAGCAAGTCCTAATCATACTCTACATTTGTAAGAACTCAGGCAAAATTCTCTTTCAGACTCATTACTAATCATCACTGTAGCTACAAAGAGCCAGAAGTAATTAATATGTATTGAGGTTAGATCGGTTCTCCAGAGTGGGAAGAGGTTTATCTAGCTAATTCAGGCCAAAACAGCCCCATCACCGTCCAGAGGCAGTGGTTCTCCAGGCCTGGCTGCCTATTAGAATCATCTGAAGAGCTTTTAAAAACTAGTGATATCTGGACTCTATCTCAAACCTGTTGATTCAGAACCTCTGGGATTCGGGGCCTGAGCACTGACATTTTAAAAACTTCCCAGGTAATTGTCATATGCAGCTAGGGCTGAGGACCTTAATCACTGAGAAATGAATGCGATGCTAAAATTCTCTGTTAGACCTAAACACCTTTGCAAGCACAGAGACGGTATCTTTAGCATATGATGGAGAACACAGGTGCTTTGAACAAAACATAAGGGATCTTGGGTATCTCTCTTGACACCAATTAAATCAGCTTAATAGAATAAGCTGGAGTCTCTCAGCTTGACTTCCTCTTTTTGGAAACCAGTTGGGGCTTGTTAGAAGCTGTAATTACCCACTTTCTCTCTTTACCACATTGAGCAAGATTTTAAGCTGAAAAATTATGTCAAATCAAATTTGTCTTAATAGCCTAAATACAATTTACCTTCCAAGGATCTAGGTTGTGGTTATTTTCAGCTTTGTTAGTCTTCTTACTCATTTACTACAGTTTTTTCAAAGGGCATTGAACATATATTGAAATAAAAAGATACACCATCAGAAAAAAATATGTATGCAGTGTCTAATCCATCTTCTTTGTGAATATGAAAATATGTTTGCTTATCTTCACATAAACATTCATTGAATTTGCTTTTATTCATATATTCGGCTATTTTGAAATGATGATATTTGCCATCATTTTGGCCTGTTAGATTTGCAGATTCCATTGTCAAGAGAGTCAGCAGGCCTTGCTCAGAAGTGAATTTGTTCTAGGAGGTAAACTGTCTATTGCTGCCCTTCTCCATTTTTTTAAAAAGTTGTACTAAACTCTTAAACTCGTTTATCAAAGATACGAATTTAAACTTAGACTTTTCAGGCTATCTCCCATTTTTGTTTGTTTGTTTTTAATTTGTTTTTAATATTTTATTTATTTATTTGAGAGAGAGAGCACAAGCTGGGGAAGTGGCAGGCAGAGGGAGAAGCAGGCTTCCTGCTGAGCAGGGAGCCCGATGTGGGCTCGATCCCAGGACCCTGGGATCATGACCTGAGCCGAAGGCAGCTGCTTAACTGACTGAGCCACCCAGGTGCCCCTGTTTGTTTTTAATTTTTAAAAAGATTTTATTTTTGAGAGAGAGAGAATGAGAGAGAGAAAGAGAGAGACAGCATGAGAGGGATGAGGGTCAGAGGGAGAAGCAGACTTCCCGCTGAGCAGGGAGCCTGATGCAGGACTCGATCCTGGGACTCCAGGATCATGACCTGAGCTGAAGGCAGTCGCTTAACCAACTGAGCCACCCAGGCACCCCTATCTCCCATTTTTAATCACAAGCAGGACATGGAATAAGTTTGTAAACTTACGGGCAGGTATTCCCACGCCTGCCCCCAGCCCTTTCTCCTGGGAACCAGCTCCTGATTTCAGGTTCTTCTCTCTCCCCTTTTCTCCCAGTCAGCATGGCTCTGGCTTCACTTCCTTCCCAAGCAGCCCGGATGCCCTGATCTGTCGCATCAGCTGTTCCCACACTTCTCTTAGCCTTTTATCCACCTCTCACCCCAGGACCATGGACCCGATCAACCCCTTTTTGCTCTTTTTTTTTTTTAAGATTTTATTTGACAGAGAGAGACACAGTGAGAGAGGGAACACAAGCAGGGGGAGCGGGAGAGGGAGAAGCAGGCTTCCCGATGAGCAGGGAGCCTGATGCGGGGCTCGATCCCAGGACCCTGGGACTATGACCTGAGCTGAAGGCAGACGCTTAACGACTGAGCCACCCAGGCACCCCAACCCCTTTCTGCTCTTAGGCTCAGCCTACTGCATACATCTTAAAATAAAAAATCAACTTTGTGAATCCCAGTTTAGTCCTCCACCTTGTGTGATATCTTTCTACCTGTCCTACGTGAGCTCCCCTCTCTCATTTCTCTCAGAAACTGTCCTGAACCTGCTTTGCTCTCTCTCCAGGCCATTTCGGCCATTTCAGTGATTTGTGGAACATCCCCTTATCAGTTTGTCTGGGCCACATCTCTCTCCAGAATGCCAGATCCTAACCTTCAAAGTTATGGTGAGGACAGCCTTTTTATCAAATGGCAGTATCATTTACCTGTTCTTTTCAGGGAAGCGTAACTCTGCCCCGTTATTACATTTGGAGTTTCACCAGCTAAGAACAAGTCTCATCTTAGAACCAGGCAGACTTCCGTTTTCTACCTCTGCCGAGGAGCAGTGATGACATTCTAGGTGGATCGGGTCTTGGCACCAGTTGTTATTTCAGTTCTTCTCCGTCCCCTGAGAATTTACAAAGTAAAACAGTGTTAACTCATAAGCAAAATGTGAGAATTGCTAAGAATACATATTACGCATTCACTAACAGAGCTGGAGGCCTGGATGAAAGCCTAGAACCTGAAATCTCTAATACTCAAGATAGTGTGCACTTCAGTCCAAATGACAGGGTCAAGAATTGATGATATGCTTCTGACAGGACATAATCATTAGAATAAAAAGGCAAGCTACAGAATGAGAAAATATTTGCAACCATATATATGACAAGGGGTTAATATCTAAAATCTGTAAGGAACTTCTACAACTCAATAGCAGAAAAACAACCCGATTAAAAGAATGAGCAAAGGACTTGAATAGATATTTCTCCAGAGAAGACATACAAATGGTATATGAATAGGTGTTTAACACTATTGAACATCGAAATACATATCAAACCCACAATAAGATATCCCCTCACACCTGTTAGGATGGCTATCTTCAAAAAACCAAAAGATAAGTGTTGCTGAAGATGTGGAGAAATGGCGACCCTACATATTGTTGGTGGGAATGTACAATTGTGCAGCCATTATAGAAAACAATATGGAGGTTTCCTCAAAAAATTCAAAATAAAACCTACCATATGACCCAGACGTGGGACTTCTGGGTGTGTATCCAAAAGAATTGCAATCAGGATCTTGAAGAAATATCTGTACTCCCATGTTCATTACAGCAGTATTTACAACAGCCAACCTATGAAACCAACCCAAATGTCCATCAACAGATGAGTAGACAAAGAAAATGTGGTATATACCATGTTGTATCCATACTATGGAATATTATTCAGCTTTTAAAAAAAGGGAAATCCTGCCATTGTGACAATAGAGATGAGTCTGGAGGACATTATGCTCAGTGAAACAAGACCCTCACAGAAGAACAAACTCCACATGATTCTACTTACGTGAGAATCTGTAATAGTCAGCCTCACAAAAGCTAAGAATAAAACAGGGATGCCAAGGGCTGAGGGGAGGGAACCGTGGAGAGTTGTTGTTCAATGGGTACGAAGTTTCAGTCAGGCAAGATGCCAAGTCCTAGACATCACTGTGGAGATGGTGTTTGTGGTTAATATACTGTATAGTACACTTAAAAATTTGTTGAGAGCCTAGATCCCCTGTTAAATGTTCTTAGCACACACACAGAAAGAGTCACAAGGAAGCTGTGGGGGGGGATGGCTATGCCTGTTACCTTGATGGTAAGTGATGGTTTCACCAGTATTTGTGTAAATCCAAGCTCATCAGGTTGTTCACATTAAATGTGGACAGTGTTTTCTATATCTACTATGCCTCAATAAAGCTGTTTTTAATTTTTAATTTTAATTAATTTGTTTTTTTAAAGATGAGGAAATTGGGACTCACAGAAGTCCCTTAGGTATTTTTTTTAAAGATTTTATTTATTTATTTGACAGAGTGCATACAAGCCAGGGGAGCGGCAGGCAGAGGGAGAGGGAGAAGCAGGCTCCACACGGAGCAGAGAGCTGGACCTAGGGCTCGATCCCAAAACCCGGGGACCATGACCTGAGCCGAAGACAGACGCTTAACCAACGGAGTCACCCGGGCACCCCAATAAAGCTGTTTTTTAAAGAAAGAAATTATACAATGGGAAATTTAAATTATTTTTTTTTAATGTTGCTCATTGGAGTGGCAGTCAGGCATGTGAGGAGTCCCACCTGAGGAGACCCTTGCTGGACTCATTGTCCGCGTTTGGTAGCTGCGGGAAAGCCACCTCTGATTCTGCTGAAGGCGGAAAGACAATATTGTCGTGGGCCCCCTTGCCAGAGCACATGGCACGAAAAAGCAGAGTGACATCTGCTTGTTTTCCCCTGGGAGCCCTTATGTTTTATGTGCAGCAAGGGGGACTGGCTTATGTCTTCCTAGGTCTCGTGTTAGACACTGGATGCAGTGTTGCTTGTGCTGGGTGCCGCTGATGGGAGAAGCAGTTGAGGTGACGCCTCTACAAGAACCCCTCTAATTTGCTGTGGGACAGTGAATATGCCTTGTCTCCCTCCCCCAGCCCCACCTCCAGCCCCAAGTATGCAGACAGATACTGCTGGAGAGAAAGATGGGCTCACTGTATTTGTTTTCCTGGCTTTCTTAACGTTATTCTTCACATTTGTATCTATCCTCTTCTGGTAGAGATTTGAAAAAACACTTTACTGTGTCTCCCAGTTGATTTCCTGGCTCATCCCAAATGAGAGAAGGAATGAAAGTCTCTGGGGGTATGACCTGTGAGGATCGGCTTATCAGAGTATGCTCAAGCTTGATGTAAACATATCACTTGTGAAGGGCTGACATTTTACTCATGACCACTGAGTACACATCCAGACAGTTTCTTTTTCTTATTGTGATTAGCATGATTAATTTTTTTAAAAGATTTTATTTATTTATTTGAGAGAGACAATGAGATAGAGAGCACATGAGAGGGGGGAAGGTCAGAGGGAGAATTAGGCTCCCCGCCGAGCAGGGAGCCCGATGCGGGACTCGATCCCGGGACTCCAGGATCATGACCTGAGCCGAAGGCAGTCGCTTAACCAACTGAGCCACCCAGGCACCCCAGCATGATTAATTTTTTAAAAATCTCTTAGCACTTTATTTTTTCCCAACTGGGTCACGTAACACAATCCTTGGACCTAAAGAGACAGTTTGAGGAATGGAGGTATTCTCTGTCACCGGCCATTAATTCTCTGTTCAGCTGGTGGAGGGAGGGTGTATTTAAAAACCCAAACTGTTCTTCCTTTCAGTCAATTTGAGTTGGCTCTAAAATAAGAAAGGAAATGTGATGAGCACCACTTCTCTGTGGAGGTGCCCAGTCACCCTACTGTACACCTGAAACTGATAGGACGCTGCATGTTAACTCTAATGGGATTAAAACACAAACTTGGAAATATAAAAAATAAAACAAGGAAGGGAATTATCCTTGAAGGAGAAAAAAATAAAAATAAAACTGCGTAGGCACACTTCTTTGCAAGCAGAGAAGTCTGACTAGTAGAATATGGTCCAGTTTCCCTCTCTCTTTGGCCAGAGAGCAAGCAACAAAGACCTCCAGGGGAGGCTCATGTGTTTCGTGACTTTCTGTCTAAGTGTCATGATTTTTTGGTTTCTGATGCTACTGAACAGCCCCAGTTTAATTGCTCTCCTTTCCCAGCATGGGGATTTTCGGGTGGGAAAGACTTGGCTGAGGAGAAGGATCCATGGCGAGGGAAAGGTGACAGAGAAGGGCGGATGGGCAGAGCCCTGGGAAGGGATCCTGTCCAGAGCATGGGCGAGGTCAGTCTCGGCTCACGGGAGAAAGCTCACGATGGCTGGGATACGGCTACGTGTGAGGTGCAGTGGGGGCTGGTTCTTAGGAGGCTGCAGAGCATCAGGTGATGGTCCACAGGTCAGAGATGTCACCCCTCATGGGACCGACGGAGTCTCAGCATTGAGCCAGCCCTTCCTCTCGGTGGCCACTGGCTCGCCCGCTGTGCTCAGACAGGAGGCAGGGATCACCCCAGGGAGGCGCGGCGAGGGATTGGACCACCACTTTATAGGCGGAGTAACTCCATCATCCCTGGGAATTCTCACCAGAGACGAGGGGACATGAGGTTTGCACATCAGAAGGGGGTTTACTGCTCCAGCAGCTGTGATTCCAAGACATTTTCGATGTTGAATGTTTGGAACGGTGTTCAGTTCCGGCTGTGACTCAGGGGAAACCAGAGACCCACTCAGTGTGGCCCTCTCTGAACGGTGTTCAGTTCCGGCTATGACTCAGGGGAAACCAGAGGCCCACTCAGTGTGCCTTTACCATCGGTGGATGCTGTGGTTACTCCTCTGGCTGCCCCCAGGGACAGGAACCGTTTGTCCCTGTATCTGTCCCCAGCCCCGATCTCATCAAGAGTGAAGGGGAAAAGGAGAAGGCGGGTGTGGGGTCCCCTGTCTGTGTCGGTGACCCTCAGCCTCTCTTCCCCACAGATGGTCGGCTGTGACTACGAAATCGGCTCCAACGCCACGGAGGATCGCTGCGGGGTGTGCCTTGGGGATGGCTCTGCCTGCCAGACCGTGAAGAAGATGTTTAAACAGAAAGAAGGATCTGGTAACAAATAATTGAAGTGGCAGGGGACTGAGAGTGGAGGGCAAGATGGATGGCTGTGTATTAAAGCAGATTGTAACTTTCAAAGAACTCCGCAGGGACGTAGCCTTCCAGACAAAGGCATAAGGGCTCCTTGACAGGTTTAGGAATGGGGCTGATTGCTGGGCACTTACAGGAAGTCTCCCACTGCACGGGGATTTAAGTCTCCCACTGCCTGGGGGCTGTCCCCGGGAACGGGAATGAGTGTCCTTCCTGGGAGAGCACCCGGGGCTGAAGCCAGTGGTATAGGAATGGACCTCAAACTCAACTGGGGGAGACAGAGCTCAAAAGCCGGCCATGAAGTGTGTAGACACAGGGCGGGCTCTCAGGGAGAGGGCAGAGAAGCCAGCAGTGGGCTTTAAGGCAGAAGGCTCGGAGTGCACCTTCAGGGACAAAGGAGAGGCAAGGCCAGGTGGCTTGGGCTTGCTCTTCTTCCCCATCTCTCCCAGGAAGGGGGTCCCACCCGCTGCCGCCCTATGGTGTCCCAGGGGGCGGCTGCCACCTGACGTCCCCTCCTGACCCATGCTCTGCTGTTCCTTTCCCATGATGACCTTCCACAAGATTTCTACTTTGTGCGGCTCTGGGCTACTAATAATCCTCGGGAATGAAGAGCCCACCCTCACCCCGAAGCAGCCATGACCCTGCCTGTTTGTCTTCAGTTGAAACTGCCGGTCCCTTGACACCAGCAGTGATTGATAGCTGAAGCCGTCTTGGGAGGAGGCTAAGTTCGGCCCAGAGATGATGAAGACAGCTCGGAGTATCAAAGTTTAGGCGCCCCTCGAAATACACTAAGACAAGAATCCAGGAACCAAGAGTTTATTTGCGAGTCGGGGGGTCCTGGAAAACACCAGTAGGGCATTCAAGAAGTGAAATGGGGAAAGGAGGAGAGCCAAGAAAGGGTGCGTCATTAAGCCAGTGACCATTATATAGGAGCCAGTGTCGAAGTTGTACATTGGAATTTTCCCACCCAAGGGGTGAAGGAGCTGAGACCATACATGCCAACTCTCGCCGGTCACTGCTTGAGGCTACTTTGAGGAGGGGGCAGTTAGGTTATTAATTCTCTGGATTCCAAAGAAATGCAGATGCTGAGAGTAGGGAGTCCACTGTGCACTCCCCAGGTAGGACCTGAGGAGAGAGGGGCGGTGTCTACACTGGAGTGTTACCCGGGGCGGGAAGTGACAGGGACTCCCAGATGTAGTGGGCCACCCTTTTCCTGGGTCCCGACAAAGCAGTGCCTCTCTTTTAGACATGCTCACCGCCCAGGATGAAGTTACTAAGTATGCCCTCGAGTACCAGGTGCATTGATTAAATGCCCTGTTGGCCCCCAGGACACGTCACAGTGGACGACCTGAATTTGTTTAATTTCATCCCTATTTTTTGATCTTTGACTATTGAATTAATAAGGTTAAATTGTAAAGTGAAATGCTTATCTTGCTCTTTAGAATTATCACTGAAGGACTATATTTATCTCTATTTGATGGCTTTTGTATGCATGAAACGTGTCCTTTGAATCACTTATTTGGAATGTGAATGATAACCCAGCATTTCTTAGGCGTATGATAAATAAATAGCTAATATTTATTCAATCTTATAAAGATGCTATGTAAATATTTTCTGTTAGTTAGATGTGACCTTATTTACTTGGATTATAAAGTCACCCTTAAAATCACGTTTCTACATTTACTCTCCCTATTATTTATCTATGGGAGTTCATATCTTCGCCCTCAGATAATGCTGTGCTCCCAACATTATGGTAACTCTTTTGAAAAGCAGTTTTCATTCTCAAATGTCCACCACTTAACCTTTTAACTAACCCCTTAGGAATATGGGCTTTAGTTCTGGATTCTTGACTCTACTCTGGTTTCTTGGGAGTGGGGGAAAAGACCAGAAGCATCTGGAGCTTCCCTCCCACCCCCACCCCTGCCTTAGAGACCTTAATGCCTCCAGCCACATGCCCAGCACCGAAGATTTGGCATCCCTCGTGCCTTTGATTTGCAGTCCTTCTTCTCCCATTTGCTTCCCAGAGAGCTTCTGCTGGCTCTTGGCACCCAGGGAGTGGTGTCAACTTCAGACTGTGCGTATCCTGAGAAAGCCTCAAAGCTCTCTGGCACTGCTAACCCCAGCGCGGTGAGGAAATCCAGCCAGATCTCGCTCTGGACTCTGTTAACACCCAGCAGGGTTGTCTGTGTTCCTTTTACCCACCAGGCAGATCCCACCTTTGCTGCATGCCTAATAAAGCCAGATACGTCATAAAGACCCTGGCTGCCACCACTCCACAATAGGAGTGAAACCAAGAAATACTGCAAAACTATGGGAAATGGAATGAGATGGCTCTGGGCAGATTGATTAACTCAAAGGCCAAAGTCAAAAGAGGGAACTTAACATCCTCTTTTTGAAGACACCCAAGGCATAGTTAGTTGTTTTCTGTACGTATTCACATGCTGCCTTACTTCTCCTTACGTTTTATTCTTTCTCTCTAGTGCAGTTATAAACTGAGGGGTGAATTGTCTTTTAGGCTTTGTCACCACCCTGCCCAACCCCAAGTCAGCAAATGTTATTTCTATCTGTAGGAGGTATTCAGTGAGCGCTCATATAAATGCAAATGAAAAAAGGTTTTCTTAAGGTTGATTCCATATCCCTTTGACAATAAAGGAGACAAGTCGTTAACTGTTTTACAGTTATGTTGATGGAATATTGGATATTTTTCCTCTGCGCTGTCCTGTTCCTGCTGGCTTAGCTGTAGTGTTGTAGCTCTGGTTGTTTTTGTTTTACCATGGATTGGTACAATATTGCAACTGTAATATTGTAAACCTAATATTATAATACTGGGTTTGGGTCACTTTCTTACTGTGGCCCAAAGACATAAATCTCAGAGTTTTCCCCTTCTTGTGCATATCCTGAAGTATTCTTTTCTCCTTGTGTCTCCACCCTCAACTGTGGTTTCTTAAAAAAATAAAAAAGAAGAACTATGGTTTCTTTGGTGGGTAGCAGTGATTGGCTTGCGGGGTTCACACTGTAACTTCGTCTCCCGGGTCAAGGCACCTTCAAGAATCTGTGATATGAGGGGAGACCTGAAGGAGGATTCTTCCAGAGCAAGTATGTTTCTGCAGTTGGTTACATGGGGGCTGTGGTTGGAGATGGCTTCATTATCCTGGCACTTAGGCGTCAGATCTCCAGAGCCTTGTTATCACAACCATGACCTTGAGAGAAAACCCAGTGTCTCCTTTCTGAGGGAAGTTAACAACCATCAGACAACACCAGAAAAACAGTGAACTTGGGCAAGAGGTAGCACTAGCACTTGAGGCAAGGTCATCTCTGTGACTAGGAAATAATGGGAATATGTAATCAGTCACCTAGAAGAATCCAAAACTCTTTCAAACTTTGCATAGCCTAACTGATCCATGCGTCTACTTGTGTTCTTCCTTCCTATTTAGTTTGCCTTGTGGCTTTCTTTTAACAGAGTGGTTTAAAACAAAAGTGTAGGTGGAGAAGTCTGCATTAGAGATGCACATGGTGGTCAGACCCAGCTTCTCCTCCTCTCTCACTGCTGCTCCCTTTGACTATGGAAGCATAAAATATTAGCCAAGTCCCTTTTCCTCTTTTTTATTGTTGTTTGGTTTGGTTTGGTTTGGTTTGGTTTGGTTTGGTTTGGTTTGGT